>NC_064614.1:1273591507-1274309126 GCF_023898315.1 Schistocerca nitens | reverse complement strand
AATAATAATAATAATAATGGTAATAATAATAATAATAACAATGCATACAACTTTATTGAGGGATATTTTTCATTTAAATATGCACATAAATTTGAAACAACAGACAGTTTCCATTACAGGCATTCAACTTAGAAAGCACTACAGTTTTTCCATACTTCTATTCTTATTGTTGACAGTTTAGACGTAAGTATTGACATTTTCTAACAACAGACAGTTGTCATTACAGATATTCATCTTAGAGCACACTACAGTACAGAACACACTACAGTTTTTTTATTACATTCCAACATAGAAAGCACTACAACTTTAGAATCCTCTCTTCTTACTGATTGTAGTTTAGGCACAAGTATTCACATAAATTTGAAACAACAGAATTTTCAATACAATCATCTTATAAAATACTACAGTTCTTTTCTTACTGCTTGCACTGTGGACACAAGTAGGTTACATGTTTCTTGCAAATATGTTTACTACATTTTCCACACACCATGTTTGTTTTATTGTCATTACTTGATGGACAGAACTTACAGCGTGCACGTTTTGTAGATTTTCTTGTTGTTACCGATTCTGACACACCACCCACATCATTCGGGTTTTGGATGCTTGTGACCATTCTCAAAGAATCTTCTGTTCTTGGGAAATGCGTTCTTGATGCAATATGTTCTTTTATCAGTGACTTTCCAAGTTCCTCCAAGAATATTCTCCTTCTAGTCAATTTGCTTGCATTCCAATTAGGGTCAACCGAAATCCACAAAACGTATGCATTATAAGCAGAAACATCAAGAATATTGTAGAAAACTATCATTGGCCACCTATTACTTTTTCGTTTGCATGTATATGTACCTAATAACTGATCAAGCGTGTCTACAGCACCTTTGGTTGAATTATAGTCCAAAATCATTTTTGGCTTCTTATCAGCCCTGTCACTGATTTCCGCATCATGGTGGAGAGTGCTCATAAGTACAACATTCTTGTGTCTCTTAGGAATATAATTAACCACAGTAGTGTCATTTGTGAAGTAAAATGAAGAGCTGTGTACCTCCTTGTTGGTCATTTTGTGTGGAAGCTCCGGCTTATTTTTCCGTATAGTTCCCAACATAGTCAATTTCCTTTTCAGAAGCAGCTGCCCCAAATTGTACGACGTAAAAAAGTTGTCACACGTGATATTCTGACCACGTAACTCAGAAGTGAGATCAGATACCACCCTCATTCCCTGATTTCTTTCTGGTGCCGCTCCACTCACCTTTCCTGTATAAATTTGGGCTTTCAGTACGTATGAAGTTTTGCTGTCACACATGGTCCATATTTTGATCCCATATTTTGCCGGTTTACTTGGGATATACTGCTTGAATGGACAGCGACCTCTAAATGCTACTAACTGCTCGTCAACAGTAACATTTTCTCCTGGATTATACAGTTTAGGAAGGACCTCTACCCACTTCTCCCAAATACTACGATTTGCGGCAAGTTTGTCAGTACGTCGTCTTTCCTCTCTAGTAGATTTCTTGTCAAATCGCAGGACACGTGATATCTTACAGAATGTTTCATGAGACATGGTTGCTCGAAATATGTTTCGCCCAGTATCTTTATCCCACAAACTTTTTGTAGACTCCCCATGAGATCGATATACACCCGCTAGGAGTAAGAGTCCTAAGTATGCATGGAAAACAGAACCATCAATATCTGTCCACTGTTCACCATAAACTCGCTGCCCTTCAATATTTGTCATCTCTATTATTTCATTTTGAAGCGCTGTGTGAAATACTGCTTCAAATGAACATTTTACATCAGATATTCTGCTGACTGCATACCTGGTAACTCCTGGGGTACTCTTGATGATGTTCGAAGCTGGTAGGCGACCATGTTGTGCTGGTGGATGCAACTGCCATTCTATATTCCCATTTTTAGAAAGAAAAGTCTCTACACTATTTTGTATGGGCTGTGGACTGTCGTAACTGTCATCGGAACACTCGCTTTCAGATGCATTGCTGATGTGATCTTCAAACTCAGAAAGTGATCCTTCATCTGGTGAGGCATTTACTATTTCTTCCAACTCACGATCATTCAATGGTCTCATCGCCATGGTGTCACAAGTCAAACTGGGCAGAAACAAAGCATTCCAATTATTGAGAACTGCCAATTATTATTTCCTGGGGAAAGCAACAAACAAGCCCATTGTTGTGAACGCATGGAGCTTTAGGTGATTGTTGAGAGTAAGTTGGAATGATGCAGTCACTATTCCCACACAACACAACAAAAATAATTTTCGCCATTTCCAGATTTTAGAAATAAATACGAGTTACACTAAACATATTTGTGTCGGGTCATTATGACCCGAACATTACATATGCAACTATTACAGTTGAAGCCCAAACTTCTTAAACTTTTTTAAAACCTTTTAAAACACATGCTGCTCATCCATTTTCAGACAAAGTCACAAAGTTTCATAAATATATATTGGTATTTACATAATGTAAAATAACGTTCATATTCGTTTCGGGTCATATAGACCCGAACAGAACAGCAGGGTTAATTCGGCAATGTGAGGGACCGAGGGATGCAGTAAACAAGGAATAATGCATCGGAAAAGAGATACTCGGAACCCCAAAGAAAATCCTATTGCTTCCGTAGAGACGTATCGCGATTTAGTAGGACAATGCAGGGAATCCAGAGTATTTCATATGGACGCAAATTGTGTGTTAGTTCGTCAATGTGAGGGAGCGAGGGATGCAGTAAAGGAGGTATAATGCATCGGAAAGAGATACTCGGAACCCCAAAGAAAATCCTATCGTTTCCGTAGAAACGTATCTCGATTTAGAAGGACAATGCAGGGAATCCTGAGTATTTCATATGGACGCAAATTGTGTGTTAATTCGTCAATGTGAGGGAGCGAGCGATGCAGTAAAGGAGGAATAATGCATCGGAAAAGAGATACTCGGAACCCCAAAGAAAATCCTATCATTTCCGTAGAAACGTATCTAGATTTAGAAGGACAATGCAGGGAATCCAGAGTATATGGACGCAAATTGTGTGTTAATTAGTCAATGTGAGGGAGCGAGGAATGCAGTAAAGGAGGAATAACGGATCGGAAAAGAGATACTCGACTCCCAAAAGAAAATCCTATCGTTTCCTTCGAAACGTATCTCCTTTTAGAAAGATAATGCAGGGAACGCAGAGTATTTCATATGGACGCAAATTGT
Organism: Schistocerca nitens; assembly: GCF_023898315.1. Classification (NCBI taxonomy): domain Eukaryota; kingdom Metazoa; phylum Arthropoda; class Insecta; order Orthoptera; family Acrididae; genus Schistocerca; species Schistocerca nitens. The sequence continues at coordinate 1,274,305,926 of NC_064614.1, read as the reverse complement.
GTGTTAATTCGTCAATGTGAGGGAGCGAGGAATGCAGTAAAGGAGGAATAATGCATCGGAAAAGAGATATTCGACTCCCAAAAGAAAATCCTATCGTTTCCGTAGAAACGTATCTCGTTTTAGAAAGATAATGCAGGGAACCCAGGGTATTTCATATGGACGCAAATTGTGTGTTAATTCGGCAATGTGAGGGAACGAGGGATGCAGTAAAGGAGGAATAATGCATCGGAAAAGAGATACTCGGAACCCCAAAGAAAATCCTATCGTTTCTGTTGTGTCGATTCCCTAAGGTCTCGACACAATGAGTGGCTAGGTGCACGCGAAACTAACGCAGACGGGCGTAAATTCTGAAACAGGAGACTGGATGAAAACAATAAAGAAAAGAAGAGAGATTGTCATCTACTTAACTTTTAATGATGTTCTTCTTGTTGAAATACATCTCTTGCATAGTAGTAAGCAATTAGCAATGATACACATGGCGCCTTGCTAGGTAGTAGCGATGGACTAGCTGAAGGCTATTTAATCTGTCTCTCGGCAAATGAGAGGAAGACGTGATACGTCTTGTCGCAAGCTATGTCGTCCGTACAACTGGGGCGAGGTCAAGTCCGTGTCTTGTGACCTGCCCTGTGGTGGCGCTACGTTTGCGAATACACAGTGGCGACACGCGGGTCCGACATGTACTACAGGACCGCGGCCGATTTAAGTTACCACCTAGCAAGTGTGGTGTCTAGCGGTGACACCACATTCCTCCCCCGCAAATCGGCGAACGGTCGTGAGATAAGGCTTCCGCCCGCCGTGGGGAGGACCCCATGTTGACGTATGCGATGAGGTGGGGAGCCTAACAACAGGCGAGGCTGTGCCACCCGCACCCGGCCATTCGGTCCGAGGGGAGCTAGGAAACGCCTGCAAACCTAGTCCAGGGTGCACGTCAACATGAGGTGTATGCGCACGTAATGAGACAGAAGGGTCGACCTCCATGTGGTCGGAGCACCCGACGGGCGAAGACGACATCTGGTCCGGAGCGGGCAAGAGGTCCATGGCGGAGGACGGCTGGTCACGGGAAGCAAGCGGCGGCGCGTGACCCAGAGAGGCGCGTGGCGGCTGCAGCGAAGCGTCCGCTGCTGGCGGCGCCGGCGGCGGCTGCGGCGGCGCGACGCCATGAGGCAAAATGGAAGGCATCGTCGGTAACACCTGGGGATGAGGCGAGCCAGTAGATGGGTCCCCAAGGCGCTGACCTGACGGCTCCGTCGCTGAAAGCAGACGGGGAGCGGCAGAACCCAGGCGACGACAGAGGCGCAGCTGAGTGAGATGCCGACGCACCTCACCAGAGGCCCCCAAAACCAAATACATCGCGCGGCCGAGGCAGCGAAGAATGCGCCCTGCGAGCCAACGCTGTGAACCGCGATAGTTGCGATAATAGACAACGTCGCCAGGAGCAAAAGCAGGAGTCTGCCGCTGCACAGGAACCGGATGTGGCGGATGCAGCAAAGACATCAGAGTTCGATGAGGACGACCATGGAGCAATTCAGCCGGCGAGCGACCATCGCGAGGCTGAGAGCGATATGAGGACAAAAAGAGCAACAAAGCGTCCTCCCGAGAATGCGACTCTTTCAACTTCAACATCTGCGACTTGAAAGTCCGGACCAATCGTTCCGCGGCACCGTTTGACTGAGGCGAAAACGGCGCGGATGTCAGATGTTGAATACCATTGGCCTTGCAGAACGACTGAAATTCTGCGGACATGAATTGTGGGCCATTGTCGGAAACAATAGTCTGCGGAAGACCCTCAATGCAAAAGATAGCAGACAAGGCTTGGATGGTGGCAGAAGACGTCGTGGAAGACATCCGGACAACAAAAGGAAAATTACTGAAAGCATCGACCACAACCAACCATCGAGCATTCCAGAATGGACCAGCAAAATCGATGTGCAAGCGTTGCCAAGGGGAAGTGGCTTTCGGCCATGCAAAGAATTTCCGCGGCGGTGCGGATTGTTGTTCGGCACACGCCACGCAAGAGGAGCACATATTCGTAATCGCAGCATCGATTCCGAACCAAGTACAGTGCTGTCGAGCAAGTTGTTTCGTTCGCACTATACCCCAATGTCCTTGGTGAAGAAGCCGTAAGACAGAGGACTGTAACGAACGTGGGACTACGACTCGGGATTGATCATTATCGGAACGCAACAACAAAACACCACGTCGGACAAAAAGTCTCTCCTTGTGAGCAAAAAAACGGCGAACCAAAGGATCCTCGATCCGTGACTTTGACAAGGGCCAGTGCGTAGCAACAAAACGCAAAACAGTAGCAAGGACAGGGTCCGCAGCTGTGGCTGTAGCTACACGACGAAAATCAATCGGAAACGATGCGACCACGTCATCGGCGTCCGAATCAATGAACATGCAAGCAAGTTCGGAAGAATCGAATGCTTTATCCTCAGCAACAGGCAAACGGGACAACGCATCCGCGTTGCCGTGCTTAGCAGTGGACCGATACAAGATATCGTAGCGGTACTGCGAGAGAAAAAGTGACCAGCGAATGAATTTCTGCGCTGTACGTGGAGGTACAGGCTTGTTCGGATGAAAAAGCGATGTCAAAGGCTTGTGGTCCGTGATGATGGTAAAGTGACGACCATACAAGAAATCGTGAAACTTTGTTACACCAAACACAAGAGCCAAAGCTTCCTTCTCTATTTGTGAATAATTTCTTTGCGCAGATGAGAGCAATTTGGACGCAAAGGCAATAGGGCGATCATGCGAGCCATCCTTGTGCGCAAGCACAGCACCGATCCCGAAATCCGATGCATCTACCACCAACAAAAGGGGTTTTCGGGGATCGAATGGCGTAAGGCAAGTATTTGAAAGTAACGCCGATTTCAACTGACGAAAGGCGCGTTCGCATTCCGTCGTCCAGACGAACGGAACACCCTTACGGCGTAAGCGATGAAGCGGAGCTGAAATGGAAGAAGCATTGCGCACAAATCGGTGATAATAATTTACCTTACCCAGCACACTCTGTAGCTGTTTGAAGTTCTGCGGTGACGGCAAGTCCTGAATGGCACGAAGGTGCTCTGGACTCGGATGTATACCTTGGGCGTTAAGGACATGGCCCAGGTACGGTAAGTCACGAGCAAAAAACACACATTTGTCCTTCCGCAAGCGAAGCCCATTCTGACGCAAGACCTGAAATAATGTCCGGAGATTCTGCAAATGTTCGGCTTCTGTCTTTCCTGAGAGCACAATATCGTCCAGATAGTTCGCAGCCGTAGGGACCGACGCACAAATAGTTTGTAAATATTGCTGAAATAAAGCAGGGGCGGATGCACACCCGAATGGCAGTCTTTTGAAGCGATACAAGCCAAGATGCGTGTTTACCACTAAGACGCGCTGGGAGTCTTCGTCCACAGGTATTTGCAAGTACGCATCTGCTAGGTCCAATTTTGAAAAATATTTTCCCGGGCACAGTTTGTCAAAAAGATCTTCCGGGCGGGGCAAAGGAAAAGTAGCAGTCACAAGTTGTGGATTCACAGTTGCCTTGAAGTCCACACAAAGTCTCAGTTTTCCGGAAGGTTTTGGCAAAATTACTAAGGGTGAGGCCCAGAGAGAAGCCTGCACACGTTCAATTACACCTTGAGATTCTAAATCGTGCAATGTTCTTGCGACCTCATCACGCAATGCGTGGGGAACATTGCGCGCTCTGAAAAATTTCGGTTGCGCGTTGTCTTTCAGTTCCAAATGCGCTTCATAGTTCTTAGCGCAACCAAGGCCCGGTGCAAAAATGTCTGCAAATTCTTCACAAAGACTAGAAACACTGGCGGAAGGCACAGTCTGATTCACTGATAGGACCTGATTCACTATAGACAAATTAAACAATTGAAACAAATCTAATCCAAACAAGTTCACTGCACTAGAGGAACGAAGAACATAAAATGACACAAGTTTGTCTGTCCCTTGTATGTTGCAATAAGGCTGCACTGTCCTAACACAGGTATATGCTGTCCTGAGTAACTAGTTAACGTAACATTTGCGGCACGCAATGGCGGGGCGCCCAGTTGTTTGTACGTGTCGTGATTAAGCAATGAAACTGCAGCTCCGGTATCGAGCTGGAATGGGATCACTTTTCCTGCAAAGTCTAAGTCCACAAAAAGTTTATTGTCTTGTTGACGACAAGAGCGACTGTCACGTGCAATTTGAACGGAGACAGGTACAGAAGCACTTGCGACTTTACGGGATTGCCGGCGACGTCGACGCACACTGTGGGTGGGACGAACACAGTCACTGTTAGCTAAAGCGTCACTGGACGGGTGGGAATGAACCACATGAATGTCCATGGGCGAAGGTCCACGAGCCTGATTGTCCTGGGTTCGATTCCGGCGCGAAGCAAAGGGCCTGGAATTTGTGTGATTGTCTGATCTTAACTTTTTCTGGCAAACACTTTGTACATGTCCTTTCTTTTGACAGTAAAAGCAAATAGCTTGGCGTGACGGGCAATTTTCACGCGAATGTCTAGTTGCACACCGCGGGCAAGATTTCACTGCATTTGCTTGCTTACGCGGCGCACGTGGTTGCAAGCTAGGCGGCCGCAGCGAAGTCGGGCGCGAGGGCAGCTTAGCGTCCCGTGCAGCGGGCCGGGCGGGCCGATTAATGTGACACACTGCTGGCGAAGTTTCAAATGATGCCTGAGCAAAGTCAAGTGTGTCTTGCCTGTCCAAAATGTCTATCACTTGTTGCAGGGAGGGATTAACTAGTTTCAAAATCTGTTCCCTTATGCGAACATCAGAAACGTTTTGTGCAATTGCATCACGCACCATAGTATCTGAATATGGGAGGCCACATTCACAGGCAAACGCGCAGTCTCTAGTAAGGCCTTGCAAAGTTGCTACCCACTCCCTGTTAGTCTGACCGGCCGTACGTTTTGTACGAAAAAACGTATACCGTTTGGCAACTACATTTACTGTTTCTTTGAAATAGGCATCTAAAGCCGACAAAATTTCCTCGTAGGTCAGAGTTGCTACGTCGCGTCGGGGAAACAATTTCACTATCACCCGGTAGGTAGACACACCGACACAAGAAAGCAAAAACGGCTGCCGCTCTTTACCTTGAATTCCATAAGCAGTGAGGTGGAAGTTGAACTGATCGGCCCACTCAGTCCAGCTCTCGTTATGGGCCTCAAAGGGCCTAAATGGCGGTGCGACAGCGTTGTGTGGCTGCGGTAGCGAAGAAGCGGCTGCCGCCGCATCGGTTTGCAGCGCACGGTGACCCTGGACGAGCTGTCCAAGGGCTTCCAATAACGCCTGCGTCTGCTGATTCTGCAAGCGAAAAAATTCGGACAGTACATCTGGAGAATGCGGCGAAGCCATGACACAAGCAAATTAGAGCAAATATAACACAAAGACTGCAACGTGGGCGCGGCACCACTCCTCGGCGCCAAAATATTGTTGTGTCGATTCCCTAAGGTCTCGACACAATGAGTGGCTAGGTGCACGCGAAACTAACGCAGACGGGCGTAAATTCTGAAACAGGAGACTGGATGAAAACTATAAAGAAAAGAAGAGAGATTGTCATCTACTTAACTTTTAATGATGTTCTTCTTGTTGAAATACATCTCTTGCATAGTAGTAAGCAATTAGCAATGATACACATGGCGCCTTGCTAGGTAGTAGCGATGGACTAGCTGAAGGCTATTTAATCTGTCTCTCGGCAAATGAGAGGAAGACGTGATACGTCTTGTCGCAAGCTATGTCGTCCGTACAACTGGGGCGAGGTCAAGTCCGTGTCTTGTGACCTGCCCTGTGGTGGCGCTACGTTTGCGAATACACAGTGGCGACACGCGGGTCCGACATGTACTACAGGACCGCGGCCGATTTAAGTTACCACCTAGCAAGTGTGGTGTCTAGCGGTGACACCACAGTTTCCGTAGAAGCGTATCTCGATTTAGTAGGACAATGCAGGGAATCCAGAGTATTTCATATGGACGCAAATTGTGTGTTAGTTCGTCAATGTGAGGGAGCGAGGGATGCAGTAAAGGTGGTATAATGCATCGGAAAAGAGATACTCGGTACCCCAAAGAAAATCCTATCGTTTCCGTAGAAACGTATCTCGATTTACAAGGAGAATGCAGGGAAACCACAGTATTTCACATGGACGCAAATTGTGTGTTAATTCGACAATGTGAGAGAGCGAGGGATGCAGTAAAGGAAAAATAATGCATCGGAAAAGAGATACTCGACTCCCAAAAGAAAATTCTATCGTTTCCGTATAAACGTATCTCGTTTTAGAAAGATAATGCAGGGAATCCTGAGTATTTCATATGGACGCAAATTATGAGTTAATTCGGCAATGTGAGGGAGCCTGGGATGCAGTAAAGGAGGAATAATGCATCGGAAAAGAGATACTCGGAACACCAAAGAAAATCCTATCGTTTCCGTAGAAACGTATCTCGATTTAGAAGGACAATGCAGGGAATCCTGAGTAATTCGTATATACGCAAATTGTGTGTTAATTCGTCAATGTGAGGGAGCGAGGGATGCAGAAAAGGAGGAATAATGCATCGGAAAAGAGATACTCGGTAACCCAAAGAAAATCCTATCGTTTCCGTAGAAACGTATCTCGATTTAGAAGGACAATGCAGGTAACCCAGAGTATTTGTATGGACGCAAATTGTGTGTTAATTCGTCAATGTGAGGGAGCGAGGAATGCAGTAAAGGAGGAATAATGCATCGGAAAAGAGATACTCGGAACCCCAAAGAAAATGTTATCGTTTCCGTAGAAACGTATCTCGATTTAGAAGGACAATGCAGGAGAAATAACGCATCGGAAAAGCGATACTCGGAACCCCAAAGAAAATCCTATCGTTTCCGTAGAAACGTATCTCGATTTAGAAGGACAATGCAGGGAATCCTGAGTAATTCGTATATACGCAAATTGTGTGTTAATTCGTCAATGTGAGGGAGCGAGGGATGCAGTAAAGGAGGAATAATGCATCGGAAAAGAGATACTCGGAACCCCAAAGAAAATGTTATCGTTTCCGTAGAAACGTATCTCGATTTAGAAGGACAATGCAGGAGAAATAACGCATCGGAAAAGCGAATCTCGGAACCCCAAAGAAAATCCTATCGTTTCCGTAGAAACGTATCTCGATTTAGAAGGACAATGCAGGGAATCCTGAGTAATTCTTATGGACGCAAATTGTGTGTTACTTCGTCAATGTGAGGGAGCGAGGGATGCAGTAAAGGAGGTATAATCCATCGGAAAAGAGATACTCGGAACCCCAAAGAAAATCCTATCGTTTCCGTAGAAACGTATCTCGATTTAGAAGGACAATGCAGGGAAACCACAGTATTTCGTATGGACGCAAATTGTGTGTTAATTCGTCAATGTGAGGGAGCGAGGGATGCAGTAAAGGAGGAATAATGCATCGGAAAAGAGATACTCGGAACCCCAAAGGAAATCCTATCGTTTCCATAGAAACGTGTCTCGTTTTAGAAAGATAATGCAGGGAATCCAGAGTATTTCATATGGACGCAAATTGTGAGTTAATTCGGAAATGTGAGGGAGCGAGGGATGCAGTAAAGGAGGAATAATGCATCGGAAAAGAGATACTCGGAACTCCAAAGAAAATCCAAATCGTTTCCGTAGAAACGTATCTCGATTTAGAAGGACAATGCAGGGAATCCTGAGTATTTCATATGGACGCAAATTGTGTGTTAATTCGTCTATGTGAGGGAGCGAGGGATGCAGTAAAGGAGAAATAAGGCATCGGAAAAGAGATACTCGACTCCCAAAAGAAAATCCTATCGTTTCCGTAGAAACGTATCTCCTTTTAGAAAGATAATGCAGGGAACCCAGAGTATTTCATATGGACGCAAATTGTGTGTTAATTCGGCAATGTGAGGGAACGAGGGATGCAGTAAACGAGGAATAATGCATCGGAAAAGAGATACTCGGAACCCCAAAGAAAATCCTATCGTTTCCGTAGAGACGTATCGCGATTTAGTAGGACAATGCAGGGAATCCAGAGTATTTCAAATGGACGCAAATTGTGTGTTAGTTCGTCAATGTGAGGGAGCGAGGGATGCAGTAAAGGAGGTATAATGCATCGGAAAGAGATACTCGGAACCCCAAAGAAAATCCTATCTTTTCCGTAGAAACGTATCTCGATTTAGAAGGACAATGCAGGGAATCCTGAGTATTTCATATGGACGCAAATTGTGTGTTAATTCGTCAATGTGAGGGAGCGAGCGATGCAGTAAAGGAGGAATAATGCATCGGAAAAGAGATACTCGGAACCCCAAAGAAAATCCTATCGTTTCCATAGAAACGTATCTCGATTTAGAAGGACAATGCAGGGAATCCAGAGTATTTCATATGGACGCAAATTGTGTGTTAATTCGTCAATGTTAGGAAGCGAGGGATGCAGAAAAGGAGGAATAATGCATCGGAAAAGAGATACTCGGAAACCCAAAGAAAATCCTATCGTTTCCGTAGAAACGTATCTCGATTTAGAAGGACAATGCAGGGAACCCAGAGTATTTGTATGGACGCAAATTGTGTGTTAATTCGTCAATGTGAGGGTGCGAGGGATGCAGTAAAGGAGGAATAATGCATCGGAAAAGAGATACTCGGAACCCCAAAGAAAATGTTATCGTTTCCGTAGAAACGTATCTCGATTTAGAAGGACAATGCAGGAGAAATAACGCATCGGAAAAGCGATACTCGGAACCCCAAAGAAAATCCTATCGTTTCCGTAGAAACGTATCTCGATTTAGAAGGACAATGCAGGGAATCCTGAGTAATTCGTATATACGCAAATTGTGTGTTAATTCGTAAATGTGAGGGAGCGAGGGATGCAGTAAAGGAGGAATAATGCATCGGAAAAGAGATACTCGGAACCCCAAAGAAAATGTTATCGTTTCCGTAGAAACGTATCTCGATTTACAAGGACAATGCAGGAGAAATAACGCATCGGAAAAGCGATACTCGGAACCCCAAAGAAAATCCTATCGTTTCCGTAGAAACGTATCTCGATTTAGAAGGACAATGCAGGGAATCCTGAGTAATTCGTATGGACGCAAATTGTGTGTTAATTCGTCAATGTGAGGGAGCGAGGGATGCAGTAAAGGAGGAATAATGCATCGGAAAGGAGATACACGGAACCCCAAAGAAAATCCTATCGTTTCCGTAGAAACGTATCTCGATTTAAAAGGACAATGCAGGGAATCCAGAGTATTTCATATGGACGCAAATTGTGTGTTAATTCGTCAATGTGAGGGGGCGAGGGATGCAGTTAGGGAGGAATAATGCATCGGAAAAGAGATACTCGACTCCCAAAAGAAAATCCTATCGTTTCCGTAGAAACGTATCTCGTTTTAGAAAGATAATGCAGGAACCCAGAGTATTTCATATGGACGCAAATTGTGTGTTAATTCGGCAATGTGAGGGAGCGAATGATGTAGTAAAGGAGGAATAATGCATCGGGAAAGAGATACTCGGAACCCCAAAGAAAATCCTATCGTTTCCGTAGAAACGTATCTCATTTTAGAAACATAATGCAGGGAATCCAGAGTATTTCATATGGACGCAAATTATGAGTTAATTCGGAAATGTGAGGGAGCGAGGGATGCAGTAAAGGAGGAATAATGCATCGGAAAAGAGATACTCGGAACCCCAAAGAAAATCCTATCGTTTCCGTAGAAACGTATCGCGATTTAGTAGGACAATGCAGGGAATCCTGAGTATTTCATATGGACGCAAATTGTGTGTTAATTCGTCAATGTGAGGGAGCGAGGGATGCAGTAAAGGAGGTATAATGCATCGGAAAGAGATACTCGGAACCCCAAAGAAAATCCTATCTTTTCCGTAGAAACGTATCTCGATTTAGAAGGACAATGCAGGGAATCCTGAGTATTTCATATGGACGCAAATTGTGTGTTAATTCGTCAATGTGAGGGAGCGAGCGATGCAGTAAAGGAGGAATAATGCATCGGAAAAGAGATACTCGGAACCCCAAAGAAAATCCTATCGTTTCCGTAGAAACGTATCTAGATTTAGAAGGACAATGCAGGGAATCCAGAGTATATGGACGCAAATTGTGTGTTAATTAGTCAATGTGAGGGAGCGAGGAATGCAGTAAAGGAGGAATAACGGATCGGAAAAGAGATACTCGACTCCCAAAAGGAAATCCTATCGTTTCCTTCGAAACGTATCTCCTTTTAGAAAGATAATGCAGGGAACGCAGAGTATTTCATATGGACGAAAATTGTGTGTTAATTCTGCAATGTGAGGGAAGAGGGATGCAGTAAAGGAGGAATAATGCATCGGAAAAGAGATACTCGGAACCCCAAAGAAAATCCTATCGTTTCCGTAGAAACGTATCTCGATTTAATAGGACAATGCAAGAATCCAGAGTATTTCATATGGACGCAAATTGTGTGTTAGTTCGTCAATGTGAGGGAGCGAGGGATGCAGTAAAGGAGGTATAATGCATCGGAAAAGAGATACTCGGAACCCCAAAGAAAATCCTATCGTTTCCGTAGAAACGTATCTCGATTTAGAAGGACAATGCAGGGAATCCAGAGTATTTCATATGGACGCAAATTGTGTGTTAATTCGTCAATGTGAGGGAGCGAGGGATGCAGTAAAGGAGGAATAATGCATCGGAAAAGAGATACTCGGAACCCCAAAGGAAATGTTATCGTTTCCGTAGAAACGTATCTCGATGTAGAAGGACAATGCAGGAAATCCAGAGTATTTCATATGGACGCAAATTGTGTGTTAAATCGTCAATGTGAGGGAGCGAGGGATGCAGTAAAGGAGGAATAACGCATCGAAAAAGAGATACTCGGAACCCCAAAGAAAATCCTATCGTTTCCGTAGAAACGTATCTCGATTTAGAAGGACAATGCAGGGAATCCAGAGTATTTCATATGGACGCAAATTGTGTGTTAATTCGTCAATGTGAGGGAGCGAGTGATGCAGTAAAGGAGGAATAATGCATCGGAAAAGAGATACTCGGAACCCCAAAGAAAATCCTATCGTTTCCGTAGAAACGTATCTCGATTTAGAAGGACAATGCAGGGAATCCAGAGTATTTCATATGGACGCAAATTGTGTGTTAATTCGTCAATCTGAGGGAGCGAGGAATGCAGTAAAGGAGGAATAATGCATCGGAAAAGAGATATTCGACTCCCAAAAGAAAATCCTATCGTTTCCGTAGAAACGTATCTCGTTTCAGAAAGATAATGCAGGGAACCCAGAGTATTTCATATGGACGCAAATTGTGTGTTAATTCGGCAATGTGAGGGAACGAGGGATGTAGTAAAGGAGGAATAATGCACCGGAAAAGAGATACTCGGAACCCCAAAGAAAATCCTATCGTTTCCGTAGAAGCGTATCTCGATTTAGTAGGACAATGCAGGGAATCCAGAGTATTTCATATGGACGCAAATTGTGTGTTAGTTCGTCAATGTGAGGGAGCGAGGGATGCAGTAAAGGTGGTATAATGCATCGGAAAAGAGATACTCGGTACCCCAAAGAAAATCCTATCGTTTCCGTAGAAACGTATCTCGATTTACAAGGAGAATGCAGGGAAACCACAGTATTTCACATGGACGCAAATTGTGTGTTAATTCGACAACATGAGGGAGCGAGGGATGCAGTAAAGGAAAAATAATGCATCGGAAAAGAGATACTCGACTCTCAAAAGAAAATCCTATCGTTTCCGTATAAACGTATCTCGTTTTAGAAAGATAATGCAGTGAATCCAGAGTATTTCATACGGACGCAAATTGTGAGTTAATTCGGCAATGTGAGGGAGCCTGGGATGCAGTAAAGGAGGAATAATGCATCGGAAAAGAGATACTCGGAACCCCAAAGAAAATCATATCGTTTCCGTAGAAACGTATCTCGATTTAGAAGGACAATGCAGGGAATCCAGATTATTTCATATGGACGCAAATTGTGTGTTAATTCGTCAATGTTAGGAAGCGAGGGATACAGAAAAGGAGGAATAATGCATCGGAAAAGAGATACTCGGAAACCCAAAGACAATCCTATCGTTTCCGTAGAAACGTATCTCGATTTAGAAGGACAATGCAGGGAACCCAGAGTATTTGTATGGACGCAAATTGTGTGTTAATTCGTCAATGTGAGGGAGCGAGGGATGCAGTAAAGGAGGAATAATGCATCGGAAAAGAGATACTCGGAACCCCAAAGAAAATGTTATCGTTTCCGTAGAAACGTATCTCGATTTAGAAGGACAATGCAGGAGAAATAACGCATCGGAAAAGCGATACTCGGAACCCCAAAGAAAATCCTATCGTTTCCGTAGAAACGTATCTCGATTTAGAAGGACAATGCAGGGAATCCTGAGTAATTCGTATATACGCAAATTTTGTGTTAATTCGTCAATGTGAGGGAGCGAGGAATGCAGTAAAGGAGGAATAATGCATCGGAAAAGAGATACTCGGAACCCCAAAGAAAATCCTATCGTTTCCGTAGATACGTATCTCGATTAAAAAGGACAATGCAGGGAATCCAGAGTATTTCATATGGACGCAAATTGTGTGTTAATTCGTTAATGTGAGGGAGCGAGGGATGCAGTTAGGGAGGAATAATGCATCAGAAAAGAGATACTCGACTCCCAAAAGAAAATCCTATCGTTTCCGTAGAAACGTATCTCGTTTTAGAAAGATAATGCAGGAACCCAGAGTATTTCATATGGACGCAAATTGTGTGTTAATTCGTCAATGTTAGGAAGCGAGGGATGCAGAAAAAGAGGAATAATGCATCGGAAAAGAGATACTCGGAAACCCAAAGAAAATCCTATCGTTTCCGTAGAAACGTATCTCGATTTAGAAGGACAATGCAGGGAACCCAGAGTATTTGTATGGACGCAAATTGTGTGTTAATTCGTCAATGTGAGGGTGCGAGGGATGCAGTAAAGGAGGAATAATGCATCGGAAAAGAGATACTCGGAACCCCAAAGAAAATGTTATCGTTTCCGTAGAAACGTATCTCGATTTAGAAGGACAATGCAGGAGAAATAACGCATCGGAAAAGCGATACTCGGAACCCCAAAGAAAATCCTATCGTTTCCGTAGAAACGTATCTCGATTTAGAAGGACAATGCAGGGAATCCTGAGTAATTCGTATATACGCAAATTGTGTGTTAATTCGTAAATGTGAGGGAGCGAGGGATGCAGTAAAGGAGGAATAATGCATCGGAAAAGAGATACTCGGAACCCCAAAGAAAATGTTATCGTTTCCGTAGAAACGTATCTCGATTTAGAAGGACAATGCAGGAGAAATAACGCATCGGAAAAGCGATACTCGGAACCCCAAAGAAAATCCTATCGTTTCCGTAGAAACGTATCTCTATTTAGAAGGACAATGCAGGGAATCCTGAGTAATTCGTATGGACGCAAATTGTGTGTTAATTCGTCAATGTGAGGGAGCGAGGGATGCAGTAAAGGAGGAATAATGCATCGGAAAAGAGATACACGGAACGCCAAAGAAAATCCTATCGTTTCCGTAGAAACGTATCTCGATTTAAAAGGACAATGCAGGGAATCCAGAGTATTTCATATGGACGCAAATTGTGTGTTAATTCGTCAATGTGAGGGAGCGAGGGATGCAGTTAGGGAGGAATAATGCATCGGAAAAGAGATACTCGACTCCCAAAAGAAAATCCTATCGTTTCCGTAGAAACGTATCTCGTTTTAGAAAGATAATGCAGGAACCCAGAGTATTTCATATGGACGCAAATTGTGTGTTAATTCGGCAATGTGAGGGAGCGAATGATGTAGTAAAGGAGGAATAATGCATCGGAAAATAGATACTCGGAACCCCAAAGAAAATCCTATCGTTTCCGTAGAAACGTATCTCATTTTAGAAAGATAATGCAGGGAATCCAGAGTATTTCATATGGACGCAAATTGTGAGTTAATTCGGAAATGTGAGGGAGCGAGGGATGCAGTAAAGGAGGTATAATGCATCGGAAAGAGATACTCGGAACCCCAAAGAAAATCCTATCTTTTCCGTAGAAACGTATCTCGATTTAGAAGGACAATGCAGGGAATCCTGAGTATTTCATATGGACGCAAATTGTGTGTTAATTCGTCAATGTGAGGGAGCGAGCGATGCAGTAAAGGAGGAATAATGCATCGGAAAAGAGATACTCGGAACCCCAAAGAAAATCCTATCGTTTCCGTAGAAACGTATCTAGATTTAGAAGGACAATGCAGGGAATCCAGAGTATATGGACGCAAATTGTGTGTTAATTAGTCAATGTGAGGGAGCGAGGAATGCAGTAAAGGAGGAATAACGGATCGGAAAAGAGATACTCGACTCCCAAAAGGAAATCCTATCGTTTCCTTCGAAACGTATCTCCTTTTAGAAAGATAATGCAGGGAACGCAGAGTATTTCATATGGACGCAAATTGTGTGTTAATTCTGCAATGTGAGGGAAGAGGGATGCAGTAAAGGAGGAATAATGCATCGGAAAAGAGATACTCGGAACCCCAAAGAAAATCCTATCGTTTCCGTAGAAACGTATCTCGATTTAGTAGGACAATGCAAGAATCCAGAGTATTTCATATAGACGCAAATTGTGTGTTAGTTCGTCAATGTGAGGGAGCGAGGGATGCAGTAAAGGAGGTATAATGCATCGGAAAAGAGATACTCGGAACCCCAAAGAAAATCCTATCGTTTCCGTAGGAACGTATCTCGATTTAGAAGGACAATGCAGGGAAACCACAGTATTTCATATGGACGCAAATTGTGTGTTAATTCGTCAATGTGAGGGAGCGAGGGATGCAGTAAAGGAGGAATAATGCATCGGAAAAGAGATACTCGGAACCCCAAAGGAAATGTTATCGTTTCCGTAGAAACGTATCTCGATGTAGAAGGACAATGCAGGAAATCCAGAGTATTTCATATGGACGCAAATTGTGTGTTAAATCGTCAATGTGAGGGAGCGAGGGATGCAGTAAAGGAGGAATAACGCATCGAAAAAGAGATACTCGGAACCCCAAAGAAAATCCTATCGTTTCCGTAGAAACGTATCTCGATTTAGAAGGACAATGCAGGGAATCCAGAGTATTTCATATGGACGCAAATTGTGTGTTAATTCGTCAATGTGAGGGAGCGAGTGATGCAGTAAAGGAGGAATAATGCATCGGAAAAGAGATACTCGGAACCCCAAAGAAAATCCTATCGTTTCCGTAGAAACGTATCTCGATTTAGAAGGACAATGCAGGGAATCCAGAGTATTTCATATGGACGCAAATTGTGTGTTAATTCGTCAATGTGAGGGAGCGAGGAATGCAGTAAAGGAGGAATAATGCATCGGAAAAGAGATATTCGACTCCCAAAAGAAAATCCTATCGTTTCCGTAGAAACGTATCTCGTTTCAGAAAGATAATGCAGGGAACCCAGAGTATTTCATATGGACGCAAATTGTGTGTTAATTCGGCAATGTGAGGGAACGAGGGATGTAGTAAAGGAGGAATAATGCACCGGAAAAGAGATACTCGGAACCCCAAAGAAAATCCTATCGTTTCTGTAGAAGCGTATCTCGATTTAGTAGGACAATGCAGGGAATCCAGAGTATTTCATATGGACGCAAATTGTGTGTTAGTTCGTCAATGTGAGGGAGCGAGGGATGCAGTAAAGGTGGTATAATGCATCGGAAAAGAGATACTCGGTACCCCAAAGAAAATCCTATCGTTTCCGTAGAAACGTATCTCGATTTACAAGGAGAATGCAGGGAAACCACAGTATTTCACATGGACGCAAATTGTGTGTTAATTCGACAATGTGAGGGAGCGAGGGATGCAGTAAAGGAAAAATAATGCATCGGAAAAGAGATACTCGACTCTCAAAAGAAAATCCTATCGTTTCCGTATAAACGTATCTCGTTTTAGAAAGATAATGCAGGGAATCCAGAGTATTTCATACGGACGCAAATTGTGAGTTAATTCGGCAATGTGAGGGAGCCTGGGATGCAGTAAAGGAGGAATAATGCATCGGAAAAGAGATACTCGGAACCCCAAAGAAAATCATATCGTTTCCGTAGAAACGTATCTCGATTTAGAAGGACAATGCAGGGAATCCAGAGTATTTCATATGGACGCAAATTGTGTGTTAATTCGTCAATGTTAGGAAGCGAGGGATACAGAAAAGGAGGAATAACGCATCGGAAAAGAGATACTCGGAAACCCAAAGAAAATCCTATCGTTTCCGTAGAAACGTATCTCGATTTAGAAGGACAATGCAGGGTACCCAGAGTATTTGTATGGACGCAAATTGTGTGTTAATTCGTCAATGTGAGGGAGCGAGGGATGCAGTAAAGGAGGAATAATGCATCGGAAAAGAGATACTCGGAACCCCAAAGAAAATGTTATCGTTTCCGTAGAAACGTATCTCGATTTAGAAGGACAATGCAGGAGAAATAACGCATCGGAAAAGCGATACTCGGAACCCCAAAGAAAGTCCTATCGTTTCCGTAGAAACGTATCTCGATTTAGAAGGACAATGCAGGGAATCCTGAGTAATTCGTATATACGCAAATTGTGTGTTAATTCGTCAATGTGAGGGAGCGAGGGATGCAGTAAAGGAGGAATAATGCATCGGAAAAGAGATACTCGGAACCCCAAAGAAAATCCTATCGTTTCCGTAGAAACGTATCTCGATTTAAAAGGACAATGCAGGGAATCCAGAGTATTTCATATGGACGCAAATTGTGTGTTAATTCGTCAATGTGAGGGAGCGAGGGATGCAGTTAGGGAGGAATAATGCATCGGAAAAGAGATACTCGACTCCCAAAAGAAAATCCTATCGTTTCCGTAGAAACGTATCTCGTTTTAGAAAGATAATGCAGGAACCCAGAGTATTTCATATGGACGCAAATTGTGTGTTAATTCGTCAATGTTAGGAAGCGAGGGATGCAGAAAAGGAGGAATAATGCATCGGAAAAGAGATACTCGGAAACCCAAAGAAAATCCTATCGTTTCCGTAGAAACGTATCTCGATTTAGAAGGACAATGCAGGGATCCCAGAGTATTTGTATGGACGCAAATTGTGTGTTAATTCGTCAATGTGAGGGAGCGAGGGATGCAGTAAAGGAGGAATAAAGCATCGGAAAAGAGATACTCTGAACCCCAAAGAAAATGTTATCGTTTCCGTAGAAACGTATCTCGATTTAGAAGGACAATGCAGGAGAAATAACGCATCGGAAAAAAAATACTCGGAACCCCAAAGAAAATCCTATCGTTTCCGTAGAAACGTATCTCGATTTAGAAGGACAATGCAGGGAATCCTGAGTATTTCATATGGACGCAAATTGTGTGTTAATTCGTCAATGTGAATGAGCAAGGGATGCAGTAAAGGAGGAATAATGCATCGGAAAAGAGATACTCGGAACCCCAAAGAAAATCCTATCGTTTCCGTAGAAACGTATCTCGATTTAGAAGGACAATGCAGGGAATCCAGAGTATTTCATATGGACGCAAATTGTGTGTTAATTCGTCAATGTGAGGGAGCGAGGGATGCAGTAAAGGAGGAATAATGCATCGGAAAAGAGATACTCGGAACCCCAAAGAAAATGTTATCGTTTCCGTAGAAACGTATCTGGATTTAGAAGGACAATGCAGGAGAAATAACGCATCAAAAAAGAGATACTCGGAACCCCAAAGAAAATCCTATCGTTTCCGTAGAAACGTATCTCGATTTAGAAGGACAATGCAGGGAAACCACAGTATTTCATATGGACGCAAATTGTGTATTAATACGTCAATGTGAGGGAGCGAGGGATGCAGTAAAGGAGGAATAATGCATCGGAAAAGAGATACTCGGAACCCCAAAGGAAATGTTATCGTTTCCGTAGAAACGTATCTCGATGTAGAAGGACAATGAAGGAAATCCAGAGTATTTCATATGGACGTAAATTGTGTGTTAAATCGTCAATGTGAGGGAGCGAGGGTTGCAGTAAAGGAGGAATAACGCATCGGAAAAGAGATACTCGGAACCCCAAAGAAAATGTTATCGTTTCCGTAGAAACGTATCTCGATTTAGAAGGACAATGCAGGAGAAATAACGCATCGGAAAAGCGATACTCGGAACCCCAAAGAAAATCCTATCGTTTCCGTAGAAACGTATCTCGATTTAGAAGGACAATGCAGGGAATCCTGAGTAATTCGTATATACGCAAATTGTGTGTTAATTCGTCAATGTGAGGGAGCGAGGGATGCAGTAAAGGAGGAATAATGCATCGGAAAGGAGAAACTCGGAACCCCAAAGAAAATCCTATCGTTTCCGTAGAAACGTATCTCGATTTAAAAGGACAATGCAGGGAATCCAGAGTATTTCATATGGACGCAAATTCTGTGTTAATTCGTCAATGTGAGGGAGCGAGGGATGCAGTTAGGGAGGAATAATGCATCGGAAAAGAGATACTCGACTCCCAAAAGAAAATCCTATCGTTTCCGTAGAAACGTATCTCGTTTTAGAAAGATAATGCAGGAACCCAGTGTATTTCATATGGACGCAAATTGTGTGTTAATTCGTCAATGTTAGGAAGCGAGGGATGCAGAAAAGGAGGAATAATGCATCGGAAAAGAGATACTCGGAAACCCAAAGAAAATCCTATCGTTTCCGTAGAAACGTATCTCGATTTAGAAGGACAATGCAGGGATCCCAGAGTATTTGTATGGACGCATATTGTGTGTTAATTCGTCAATGTGAGGGAGCGAGGGATGCAGTAAAGGAGGAATAATGCATCGGAAAAGAGTTACTCTGAACCCGAAAGAAAATGTTATCGTTTCCGTAGAAACGTATCTCGATTTAGAAGGACAATGCAGGAGAAATAACGCATCGGAAAAGAGATACTCGGAACCCCAAAGAAAATCCTATCGTTTCCGTAGAAACGTATCTCGATTTAGAAGGACAATGCAGGGAATCCTGAGTATTTCATATGGACGCAAATTGTGTGTTAATTCGTCAATGTGAGGGAGCAAGGGATGCAGTAAAGGAGGAATAATGCATCGGAAAAGAGATACTCGGAACCCCAAAGAAAATCCTATCGTTTCCGTAGAAACGTATCTCGATTTAGAAGGACAATGCAGGGAATCCAGAGTATTTCATATGGACGCAAATTGTGTGTTAATTCGTCAATGTTATGAAGCGAGGGATACAGAAAAGGAGGAATAATGCATCGGAAAAGAGATACTCGGAAACCCAAAGAAAATCCTATCGTTTCCGTAGAAACGTATCTCGATTTAGAAGGACAATGCAGGGAACCCAGAGTATTTGTATGGACGCAAATTGTGTGTTAATTCGTCAATGTGAGGGAGCGAGGGATGCAGTAAAGGAGGAATAATGCATCGGAAAAGAGATACTCGGAACCCCAAAGAAAATGTTATCGTTTCCGTAGAAACGTATCTCGATTTAGAAGGACAATGCAGGAGAAATAACGCATCGGAAAAGCGATACTCGGAACCCCAAAGAAATTCCTATCGTTTCCGTAGAAACGTATCTCGATTTAGAAGGACAATGCAGGGAATCCTGAGTAATTCGTATATACGCAAATTGTGTGTTAATTCGTCAATGTGAGGGAGCGAGGGATGCAGTAAAGGAGGAATAATGCATCGGAAAAGAGATACTCGGAACCCCAAAGAAAATCCTATCGTTTCCGTAGAAACGTATCACGATTTAGAAGGACAATGCAGGGAATCCTGAGTATTTCATATGGACGCAAATTGTGTGTTAATTCGTCAATGTGAGGGAGCAAGGGATGCAGTAAAGGAGGAATAATGCATCGGAAAAGAGATACTCGGAACCCCAAAGAAAATCCTATCGTTTCCGTAGAAACGTATCTCGATTTAGAAGGACAATGCAGGGAATCCAGAGTATTTCATATGGACGCAAATTGTGTGTTAATTCGTCAATGTTATTAAGCGAGGGATACAGAAAAGAAGGAATAATGCATCGGAAAAGAGATACTCGGAAACCCAAAGAAAATCCTATCGTTTCCGTAGAAACGTATCTCGATTTAGAAGGACAATGCAGGGAACCCAGAGTATTTGTATGGACGCAAATTGTGTGTTAATTCGTCAATGTGAGGGAGCGAGGGATGCAGTAAAGGAGGAATAATGCATCGGAAAAGAGATACTCGGAACCCCAAAGAAAATGTTATCGTTTCCGTAGAAACGTATCTCGATTTAGAAGGACAATGCAGGGAACCCAGAGTATTTGTATGGACGCAAATTGTGTGTTAATTCGTCAATGTGAGGGAGCGAGGGATGCAGTAAAGGAGTAATAATGCATCGGAAAAGAGATACTCGGAACCCCAAAGAAAATGTTATCGTTTCCGTAGAAACGTATCTCGATTTAGAAGGACAATGCAGGAGAAATAACGCATCGGAAAAGCGATACTCGGAACCCCAAAGAAAATCCTATCGTTTCCGTAGAAACGTATCTCGATTTAGAAGGACAATGCAGGGATCCCAGAGTATTTGTATGGACGCAAATTGTGTGTTAATTCGTCAATGTGAGGGAGCGAGGGATGCAGTAAAGGAGGAATAAAGCATCGGAAAAGAGATACTCTGAACCCCAAAGAAAATGTTATCGTTTCCGTAGAAACGTATCTCGATTTAGAAGGACAATGCAGGAGAAATAACGCATCGGAAAAAAAATACTCGGAACCCCAAAGAAAATCCTATCGTTTCCGTAGAAACGTATCTCGATTTAGAAGGACAATGCAGGGAATCCTGAGTATTTCATATGGACGCAAATTGTGTGTTAATTCGTCAATGTGAATGAGCAAGGGATGCAGTAAAGGAGGAATAATGCATCGGAAAAGAGATACTCGGAACCCCAAAGAAAATCCTATCGTTTCCGTAGAAACGTATCTCGATAGAGAAGGACAATGCAGGGAATCCAGAGTATTTCATATGGACGCAAATTGTGTGTTAATTCGTCAATGTGAGGGAGCGAGGGATGCAGTAAAGGAGGAATAATGCATCGGAAAAGAGATACTCGGAACCCCAAAGAAAATGTTATCGTTTCCGTAGAAACGTATCTGGATTTAGAAGGACAATGCAGGAGAAATAACGCATCGGAAAAGAGATACTCGGAACCCCAAAGAAAATCCTATCGTTTCCGTAGAAACGTATCTCGATTTAGAAGGACAATGCAGGGAAACCACAGTATTTCATATGGACGCAAATTGTGTATTAATACGTCAATGTGAGGGAGCGAGGGATGCAGTAAAGGAGGAATAATGCATCGGAAAAGAGATACTCGGAACCCCAAAGGAAATGTTATCGTTTCCGTAGAAACGTATCTCGATGTAGAAGGACAATGAAGGAAATCCAGAGTATTTCATATGGACGTAAATTGTGTGTTAAATCGTCATTGTGAGGGAGCGAGGGATGCAGTAAAGGAGGAATAACGCATCGGAAAAGAGATACTCGGAACCCCAAAGAAAATGTTATCGTTTCCGTAGAAACGTATCTCGATTTAGAAGGACAATGCAGGAGAAATAACGCATCGGAAAAGCGATACTCGGAACCCCAAAGAAAATCCTATCGTTTCCGTAGAAACGTATCTCGATTTAGAAGGACAATGCAGGGAATCCTGAGTAATTCGTATATACGCAAATTGTGTGTTAATTCGTCAATGTGAGGGAGCGAGGGATGCAGTAAAGGAGGAATAATGCATCGGAAAAGAGATACTCGGAACCCCAAAGAAAATCCTATCGTTTCCGTAGAAACGTATCTCGATTTAAAAGGACAATGCAGGGAATCCAGAGTATTTCATATGGACGCAAATTGTGTGTTAATTCGTCAATGTGAGGGAGCGAGGGATGCAGTTAGGGAGGAATAATGCATCGGAAAAGAGATACTCGACTCCCAAAAGAAAATCCTATCGTTTCCGTAGAAACGTATCTCGTTTTAGAAAGATAAATCAGGAACCCAGAGTATTTCATATGGACGCAAATTGTGTGTTAATTCGTCAATGTTAGGAAGCGAGGGATGCAGAAAAGGATGAATAATGCATCGGAAAAGAGATACTCGGAAACCCAAAGAAAATCCTATCGTTTCCGTAGAAACGTATCTCGATTTAGAAGGACAATGCAGGGATCCCAGAGTATTTGTATGGACGCAAATTGTGTGTTAATTCGTCAATGTGAGGGAGCGAGGGATGCAGTAAAGGAGGAATAATGCATCGGAAAAGAGTTACTCTGAACCCGAAAGAAAATGTTATCGTTTCCGTAGAAACGTATCTCGATTTAGAAGGACAATGCAGGAGAAATAACGCATCGGAAAAGAGATACTCGGAACCCCAAAGAAAATCCTATCGTTTCCGTAGAAACGTATCTCGATTTAGAAGGACAATGCAGGGAATCCTGAGTATTTCATATGGACGCAAATTGTGTGTTAATTCGTCAATGTGAGGGAGCAAGGGATGCAGTAAAGGAGGAATAATGCATCGGAAAAGAGATACTCGGAACCCCAAAGAAAATCCTATCGTTTCCGTAGAAACGTATCTCGATTTAGAAGGACAATGCAGGGAATCCAGAGTATTTCATATGGACGCAAATTGTGTGTTAATTCGTCAATGTGAGGGAGCGAGGGATGCAGTAAAGGAGGAATAATGCATCGGAAAAGAGATACTCGGAACCCCAAAGAAAATGTTATCGTTTCCGTAGAAACGTATCTGGATTTAGAAGGACAATGCAGGAGAAATAACGCATCGGAAAAGAGATACTCGGAACCCCAAAGAAAATCCTATCGTTTCCGTAGAAACGTATCTCGATTTAGAAGGACAATGCAGGGAATCCAGAGTATTTCATATGGACGCAAATTGTGTGTTAATTCGTCAATGTGAGGGAGCGAGGGATGCAGTAAAGGAGGAATAATGCATCGGAAAAGAGATACTCGGAACCCCAAAGAAAATCCTATCGTTTCCGTAGAAACGTATCTCGATTTAGAAGGACAATGCAGGGAATCCAGAGTATTTCATATGGACGCAAATTGTGTGTTAAATCGTCAATGTGAGGGAGCGAGGGATGCAGTAAAGGAGGCATAACGCATCGGAAAAGAGATACTCGGAACCCCAAAGAAAATCCTATCGTTTCCGTAGAAACGTATCTCGATTTAGAAGGACAATGCAGGGAATCCAGAGTATTTCATATGGACGCAAAATGTGTGTTAATTCGTCAATGTGAGGGAGCGAGGAATGCAGTTAAGGAGGAATAATGCATCGGAAAAGAGATATTGGACTCCCTAAAGAAAATCCTATCGTTTCCGTAGAAACGTATCTCGTTTTAGAAAGATAATGCAGGGAACCCAGAGTATTTCATATGGACGCAAATTGTGTGTTAATTCGGCAATGTGAGGGAACGAGGGATGTAGTAAAGGAGGAATAATGCACCGGAAAAGAGATACTCAGAACCCCAATGAAAATCCTATCGTTTCCGTAGAAGCGTATCTCGATTTAGTAGGACAATGCAGGGAATCCAGAGTATTTCATAGGGACGCAAATTGTGTGTTAGTTCGTCAATGTGAGGAAGCGAGGGATGCAGTAAAGGTGGTATAATGCATCGGAAAAGAGATACTCGGTACCCCAAAGAAAATCCTATCGTTTCCGTAGAAACGTATCTCGATTTACAAGGAGAATGCAGGGAAACCACAGTATTTCACATGGACGCAAATTGTGTGTTAATTCGACAATGTGAGGGAGCGAGGGATGCAGTAAAGGAAAAATAAAGCATCGGAAAAGAGATACTCGACTCCCAAAAGAAAATCCTATCGTTTCCGTATAAACGTATCTCGTTTTAGAAAGATAATGCAGGGAATCCAGAGTATTTCATATGGACGCAAATTGTGAGTTAATTCGGCAATGTGAGGGAGCCTGGGATGCAGTAAAGGAGGAATAATGCATCGGAAAAGAGATACTCGGAACCCCAAAGAAAATCCTATCGTTACCGTAGAAACGTATCTCGATTTAGAAGGACAATGCAGGGAATCCAGAGTATATCATATGGACGCAAATTGTGTGTTAATTCGTCAATGTGAGGGAGCGAGGAATGCAGTAAAGGAGGAATAACGGATCGGAAAAGAGATACTCGACTCCCAAAAGAAAATCCTATCGTTTCCGTCGAAACGTATCTCCTTTTAGAAAGATAATGCAGGGAACCCAGAGTATTTCATATGGACGCAAATTGTGTGTTAATTCTGCAATGTGAGGGAGCGAGGGATGCAGTAAAGGAGGAATAATGCATCGGAAAATAGATACTCGGAACCCCAAAGAAAATGTTATCGTTTCCGTAGAAACGTATCTCGATTTAGAAGGACAATGCAGGAGAAATAACGCATCGGAAAGGAGATACTCGGAACCCCAAAGAAAATCCTATCGTTTCCGTAGAAACGTATCTCGATTTAGAAGGACAATGCAGGGAATCCTGAGTATTTCATATGGACGCAAATTGTGTGTTAATTCGTCAATGTGAGGGAGCAAGGGATGCAGTAAAGGAGGAATAATGCATCGGAAAAGAGATACTCGGAACCCCAAAGAAAATCCTATCGTTTCCGTAGAAACGTATCTCGATTTAGAAGGACAATGCAGGGAATCCAGAGTATTTCATATGGACGCAAATTGTGTGTTAATTCGTCAATGTGAGGGAGCGAGGGATGCAGTAAAGGAGGAATAATGCATCGGAAAAGAGATACTCGGAACCCCAAAGAAAATGTTATCGTTTCCGTAGAAACGTATCTGGATTTAGAAGGACAATGCAGGAGAAATAACGCATCGGAAAAGAGATACTCGGAACCCCAAAGAAAATCCTATCGTTTCCGTAGAAACGTATCTCGATGTAGAAGGACAATGCAGGAAATCCAGAGTATTTCATATGGACGCAAATTGTGTGTTAGTTCGTCAATGTGAGGGAGCGAGGGATGCAGTAAAGGTGGTATAATGCATCGGAAAAGGGATACTCGGTACCCCAAAGAAAATCCTATCGTTTCCGTAGAAACGTATCTCGATTTACAAGGAGAATGCAGGGAAACCACAGTATTTCACATGGACCAAAATTGTGTGTTAATTTGACAATGTGAGGGAGCGAGGGATGCAGTAAAGGAAAAATAATGCATCGGAAAAGAAATACTCGACTCCCAAAAGAAAATCCTATCGTTTCCGTATAAACGTATCTCGTTTTAGAAAGATAATGCAGGGAATCCAGAGTATTTCATATGGTCGCAAATTGTGAGTTAATTCGGCACTGTGATGGAGCCTGGGATGCAGTAAAGGAGGAATAATGCATCGGAAAAGAGATACTCGGAACCCCAAAGAAAATCCTATCGTTTCCGTAGAAACGTATCTCGATTTATAAGGACAATGAAGGGAATCCAGAGTATTTCATATGGACGCAAATTGTGTGTTAATTCGTCAATGTGAGGGAGCGAGGGATGCAGTAAAGGAGGAATAATGCATCGGAAAAGAGATACTCGGAACCCCAAAGAAAATCCTATCGTTTCCGTAGAAACGTATCTCGAATTAGAAGGACAATGCAGGAAATCCAGAGTATTTCATATGGACGCAAATTGTGTGTTAATTCGTCAATGTGAGGGAGCGAGGGATGCAGTTAGGGAGGAATAAAGCATCGGAAAAGAGATACTCGACTCCCAAAAGAAAATCCTATCGTTTCCGTAGAAACGTATCGCGTTTTGGAAAGATAATGCAGGAACCCAGAGTATTTCATATGGACGCAAAATGTGTGTTAATTCGGCAATGTGAGGGAGCGAATGATGCAGTAAAGGAGGAATAATGCATCGGAAAAGAGATACTCGGAACCCCAAAGAAAATCCTATCGTTTCCGTAGAAACGTATCTCGATTTAGAAGGACAATGCAGGGAATCCAGAGTATTTTATATGGACGCAAATTGTGTGTTAATTCGTCAATGTGAGGGAGCGAGGGATGCAGTAAAGGAGAAATAATGCATCGGAAAAGAGATACCCGACTCCCAGAAGAAAATCCTATCGTTTCCGTAGAAACGTATCTCGTTTTAGAAAGATAATGCAGGGAATCCAGAGTATTTCATATGGACGCAAATTGTGAGTTAATTCGGCAATGTGAGGGAGCGAGGGATGCAGTAAAGGAGGAATAATGCATCGGAAAAGAGATACTCGGAACCCCAAAGAAAATCCTATCGTTTCCGTAGAAACGTATCTCGATTTAGAAGGACAATGCAGGGAATCCAGAGTATTTCATATGGACGCAAATTGTGTGTTAATTCGTCAATGTTAGGAAGCGAGGGATGCAGTAAAGGAGGAATAATGCATCGGAAATGAGATACTCGGAAACCCAAAGAAAATCCTATCGTTTCCGTAGAAACGTATCTCGATTTAGAAGGACAATGCAGGGAACCCAGAGTAATTGTATGGACGCAAATTGTGTGTTAATTCGTCAATGTGAGGGAGCAAGGGATGCAGTAAAGGAGGAATAATGCATCGGAAAAGAGATACTCGGAACCCCAAAGAAAATGTTATCGTTTCCGTAGAAACGTATCTCGATTTAGAAGGACAATGCAGGAGAAATAATGCATCGGAAAAGAGATACTCGGAACCCCAGAGAATATCCTATCCTTTCCGTAGAAACGTATCTCGATTTAGAAGGACAATGCAGGGAATCCTGAGTATTTCATATGGACGCAAATTGTGGGTTAATTCGTCAATGTGAGGGAGCGAGCGATGCAGTAAAGGAGGAATAATGCATCGGAAAAGAGATACTCGGAACCCCAAAGAAAATGTTATCGTTTCCGTAGAAACGTATCTCGATTTAGAAGGACAATGCAGGAGAAATAACGCATCGGAAAAGAGATACTCGGAACCCCAAAGAAATTCCTATCGTTTCCGTAGAAACGTATCTCGATTTAGAAGGACAATGCAGGGAATCCTGAGTATTTCATATGGACGCAAATTGTGTGTTATTTCGTCAATGTGATTGAGCGAGGGATGCAGTAAAGGAGGAATAATGCATCGGAAAAGAGATACTCGGAACCCCAAAGAAAATCCTATCGTTTCCGTAGAAACGTATCTCGATTTAGAAGGACAATGCAGGGAAACCACAGTATTTCATATGGACGCAAATTGTGTGTTAATTCGTCAATGTGAGGGAGCGAGGGTTGCAGTTAGGGAGGAATAAAGCATCGGAAAAGAGATACTCGACTCCCAAAAGAAAATCCTATCGTTTCCGTAGAAACGTATCTCGTTTTAGAAATATAATGCAGGAACCCAGAGTATTTCATATGGACGAAAATGTGTGTTAATTCGGCAATGTGAGGGAGCGAATGATGCAGTAAAGGAGGAATAATGCATCGGAAAAGAGATACTCGGAACCCCAAAGAAAATCCTATCGTTTCCGTAGAAATGAATCTCGATTTAGAAGGACAATGCAGGGAATCCAGAGTATTTCATATGGACGCAAATTGTGTGTTAATTCGTCAATGTTAGGAAGCGAGGGATGCAGAAAAGGAGGAATAATGCATCGGAAAAGAGATACTCGGAACCCCAAAGAAAATCCTATCGTTACCGTAGAAACGTATCTCGATTTAGAAGGACAATGCAGGGAATCCAGAGTATATCATATGGACGCAAATTGTGTGTTAATTCGTCAATGTGAGGGAGCGAGGAATGCAGTAAAGGAGGAATAACGGATCGGAAAAGAGATACTCGACTCCCAAAAGAAAATCCTATCGTTTCCGTCGAAACGTATCTCCTTATAGAAAGATAATGCAGGGAACCCAGAGTATTTCATATGGACGCAAATTGTGTGTTAATTCTGCAATGTGAGGGAACGAGGGATGCAGTAAAGGAGGAATAATGCATCGGAAAAGAGATACTCGGAACCCCAAAGAAAATCCTATCGTGTTCGTAGAAACGTTTCTCGATTTAGTAGGACAATGCAAGAATCCAGAGTATTTCATATGGACGCAAATTGTGTGTTAGTTCGTCATTGTGAGGGAGCGAGGGATGCAGTAAAGGAAGAATAATGCATCGGAAAAGAGATACTCGGAACCCCAAAGAAAATGTTATCGTTTCCGTAGAAACGTATCTCGATTTAGAAGGACAATGCAGGAGAAATAACGCATCGGAAAAGAGATACTCGGAACCCCAAAGAAAATCCTATCGTTTCCGTAGAAACGTATCTCGATTTAGAAGGACAATGCAGGGAATCCTGAGTATTTCATATGGACGCAAATTGTGTGTTAATTCGTCAATGTGAGGGAGCGAGGGATGCAGTAAAGGAGGAATAATGCATCGGAAAAGAGATACTCGGAACCCCAAAGAAAATCCTATCGTTTCCGTAGAAACGTATCTCGAATTAGAAGGACAATGCAGGGAATCCAGAGTATTTCATATGGACGCAAATTGTGTGTTAATTCGTCAATGTGAGGGAGCGAGGGATGCAGTAAAGGAGGAATAATGCATCGGAAAAGAGATACTCGGAACCCCAAAGAAAATCCTATCGTTTCCGTAGAAACGTATCTCGAATTAGAAGGACAATGCAGGGAATCCAGAGTATTTCATATGGACGCAAATTGTGTGTTAATTCGTCAATGTGAGGGAGCGAGGGATGCAGTAAAGGAGGAATAATGCATCGGAAAAGAGATACTCGGAACCCCAAAGAAAATGTTATCGTTTCCGTAGAAACGTATCTCGATTTAGAAGGACAATGCAGGAGAAATAACGCATCGGAAAAGAGATACTCGGAACCCCAAAGAAAATCCTATCGTTTCCGTAGAAACGTATCTCGATTTAGAAGGACAATGCAGGGAATCCTGAGTATTTCATATGGACGCAAATTGTGTGTTAATTTGTCAATGTGAGGGAGCGATGGATGCAGTAAAGGAGGAATAATGCATCGGAAAAGAGTACTCGGAACCCCAAAGAAAATCCTATCGTTTCCGTAGAAACATATCTCGATTTAGAAGGACAATGCAGGGAAACCACAGTATTTCATATGGACGCAAATTGTGTGTTAATTCGTCAATGTGAGGGAGCGAGGGTTGCAGTTAGGGAGGAATAAAGCATCGGAAAAGAGATACTCGACTCCCAAAAGAAAATCCTATCGTTTCCGTAGAAACGTATCTCGTTTTAGAAAGATAATGCAGGAACCCAGAGTATTTCATATGGACGCAAAATGTGTATTAATTCGGCAATGTGAGGGAGAGAATGATGCAGTAAAGGAGGAATAATGCATCGGAAAAGAGATACTCGGAACCCCAAAGAAAATCCTATCGTTTCCGTAGAAATGAATCTCGATTTAGAAGGACAATGCAGGGAATCCAGAGTATTTCATATGGACGCAAATTGTGTGTTAATTCGTCAATGTTAGGAAGCGAGGGATGCAGAAAAGGAGGAATAATGCATCGGAAAAAAGATACTCGGAAACCCAAAGAAAATCCTATCGTTTCCGCAGAAACGTATCTCGATTTAGAAGGACAATGCAGGGAACCCAGAGTATTTGTATGGACGCAAATTGTGTGTTAATTCGTCAATGTGAGAGAGCGAGGGATGCAGTAAAGGAGGAATAATGCATCGGAAAAGAGATACTCGGAACCCCAAAGAAAATGTTATCGTTTCCGTAGAAACGTATCTCGATTTAGAAGGACAATGCAGGACAAATAACGCATCGGAAAAGAGATACTCGGAACCCCAAAGAAAATCCTATCGTTTCCGTAGAAACGTATCTTAATTTAGAAGGACAATGCAGGGAATCCTGAGTATTTCGTATGGACGCAAATTGTGTGTTAATTCGTCAATGTGAGGGAGCAAGGGATGCAGTAAAGGAGGAATAATGCATCGGAAAAGAGATACTCGGAACCCCAAAGAAAATCCTATCGTTTCCGTAGAAACGTATCTCGATTTAGAAGGACAATGCAGGGAATCCAGAGTATTTCATATGGACGCAAATTGTGTGTCAATTCGTCAATGTGAGGGAGCGAGGGATGCAGTAAAGGAGGAATAATGCATCGGAAAAGAGATACTCGGAACCCCAAAGAAAATGTTATCGTTTCCGTAGAAACGTATCTGGATTTAGAAGGACAATGCAGGAGAAATAACGCATCGGAAAAGAGATACTCGGAACCCCAAAGAAAATCCTATCGTTTCCGTAGAAACGTATCTCGATTTAGAAGGACAATGCAGGGAAACCACAGTATTTCATATGGCCGCAAATAGTGTGTTAATTCGTCAATGTGAGGGAGCGAGGGATGCAGTAAAGGAGGAATAATGCATCGGAAAAGAGATACTCGGAACCCCAAAGGAAATGTTATCGTTTCCGTAGAAACGTATCTCGATGTAGAAGGACAATGCAGGAAATCCTGAGTATTTCATATGGACGCAAATTGTGTGTTAAATCGTCAATGTGAGGGAGCGAGGGATGCAGTAAAGGAGGAATAACGCGTCGGAAAAGTGATACACGGAACCCCAAAGAAAATCCTATCGTTTCCGTAGAAACGTATCTCGATTTAGAAGGACAATGCAGGGAACCCAGAGTAATTGTATGGACGCAAATTGTGTGTTAATTCGTCAATGTGAGGGAGCAAGGGATGCAGTAAAGGAGGAATAATGCATCGGAAAAGAGATACTCGGAACCCCAAAGAAAATGTTATCGTTTCCGTAGAAACGTATCTCGATTTAGAAGGACAATGCAGGAGAAATAATGCATCGGAAAAGAGATACTCGGAACCCCAGAGAAAATCCTATCCTTTCCGTAGAAACGTATCTCGATTTAGAAGGACAATGCAGGGAATCCTGAGTATTTCATATGGACGCAAATTGTGGGTTAATTCGTCAATGTGAGGGAGCGAGCGATGCAGTAAAGGAGGAATAATGCATCGGAAAAGAGATACTCGGAACCCCAAAGAAAATCCTATCGTTACCGTAGAAACGTATCTCGATTTAGAAGGACAATGCAGGGAATCCAGAGTATATCATATGGACGCAAATTGTGTGTTAATTCGCCAATGTGAGGGAGCGAGTAATGCAGTAAAGGAGGAATAACGGATCGGAAAAGAGATACTCGACTCCCAAAAGAAAATCCTATCGTTTCCGTCGAAACGTATCTCCTTTTAGAAAGATAATGCAGGGAACCCAGAGTATTTCATATGGACGCAAATTGTGTGTTAATTCTGCAATGTGAGGGAACGAGGGATGCAGTAAAGGAGGAATAATGCATCGGAAAAGAGATACTCGGAACCCCAAAGAAAATCCAATCGTTTCCGTAGAAACGTTTCTCGATTTAGTAGGACAATGCAAGAATCCAGAGTATTTCATATGGACGCAAATTGTGTGTTAGTTCGTCATTGTGAGGGAGCGAGGGATGCAGTAAAGGAGGAATAATGCATCGGAAAAGAGATACTCGGAACCCCAAAGAAAATGTTATCGTTTCCGTAGAAACGTATCTCGATTTAGAAGGACAATGCAGGAGAAATAACGCATCGGAAAAGAGATACTCGGAACCCCAAAGAAAATCCTATCGTTTCCGTAGAAACGTATCTCGATTTAGAAGGACAATGCAGGGAATCCTGAGTATTTCATATGGACGCAAATTGTGTGTTATTTCGTCAATGTGATTGAGCGAGGGATGCAGTAAAGGAGGAATAATGCATCGGAAAAGAGATACTCGGAACCCCAAAGAAAATCCTATCGTTTCCGTAGAAACGTATCTCGATTTAGAAGGACAATGCAGGGAAACCACAGTATTTCATATGGACGCAAATTGTGTGTTAATTCGTCAATGTGAGGGAGCGAGGGTTGCAGTTAGGGAGGAATAAAGCATCGGAAAAGAGATACTCGACTCCCAAAAGAAAATCCTATCGTTTCCGTAGAAACGTATCTCGTTTTAGAAATATAATGCAGGAACCCAGAGTATTTCATATGGACGAAAATGTGTGTTAATTCGGCAATGTGAGGGAGCGAATGATGCAGTAAAGGAGGAATAATGCATCGGAAAAGAGATACTCGGAACCCCAAAGAAAATCCTATCGTTTCCGTAGAAATGAATCTCGATTTAGAAGGACAATGCAGGGAATCCAGAGTATTTCATATGGACGCAAATTGTGTGTTAATTCGTCAATGTTAGGAAGCGAGGGATGCAGAAAAGGATGAATAATGCATCGGAAAAGAGATACTCGGAACCCCAAAGAAAATCCTATCGTTACCGTAGAAACGTATCTCGATTTAGAAGGACAATGCAGGGAATCCAGAGTATATCATATGGACGCAAATTGCGTGTTAATTCGTCAATGTGAGGGAGCGAGGAATGCAGTAAAGGAGGAATAACGGATCGGAAAAGAGATACTCGACTCCCAAAAGAAAATCCTATCGTTTCCGTCGAAACGTATCTCCTTATAGAAAGATAATGCAGGGAACCCAGAGTATTTCATATGGACGCAAATTGTGTGTTAATTCTGCAATGTGAGGGAACGAGGGATGCAGTAAAGGAGGAATAATGCATCGGAAAAGAGATACTCGGAACCCCAAAGAAAATCCTATCGTGTCCGTAGAAACGTTTCTCGATTTAGTAGGACAATGCAAGAATCCAGAGTATTTCATATGGACGCAAATTGTGTGTTAGTTCGTCATTGTGAGGGAGCGAGGGATGCAGTAAAGGAAGAATAATGCATCGGAAAAGAGATACTCGGAACCCCAAAGAAAATGTTATCGTTTCCGTAGAAACGTATCTCGATTTAGAAGGACAATGCAGGAGAAATAACGCATCGGAAAAGAGATACTCGGAACCCCAAAGAAAATCCTATCGTTTCCGTAGAAACGTATCTCGATTTAGAAGGACAATGCAGGGAATCCTGAGTATTTCATATGGACGCAAATTGTGTGTTAATTCGTCAATGTGAGGGAGCGAGGGATGCAGTAAAGGAGGAATAATGCATCGGAAAAGAGATACTCGGAACCCCAAAGAAAATCCTATCGTTTCCGTAGAAACGTATCTCGATTTAGAAGGACAATGCAGGGAATCCAGAGTATTTCATATGGACGCAAATTGTGTGTTAATTCGTCAATGTGAGGGAGCGAGGGATGCAGTAAAGGAGGAATAATGCATCGGAAAAGAGATACTCGGAACCCCAAAGAAAATGTTATCGTTTCCGTAGAAACGTATCTCGATTTAGAAGGACAATGCAGGAGAAATAACGCATCGGAAAAGAGATACTCGGAACCCCAAAGAAAATCCTATCGTTTCCGTAGAAACGTATCTCGATTTAGAAGGACAATGCAGGGAATCCTGAGTATTTCATATGGACGCAAATTGTGTGTTAATTTGTCAATGTGAGGGAGCGATGGATGCAGTAAAGGAGGAATAATGCATCGGAAAAGAGTACTCGGAACCCCAAAGAAAATCCAATCGTTTCCGTAGAAACGTATCTCGATTTAGAAGGACAATGCAGGGAAACCACAGTATTTCATATGGACGCAAATTGTGTGTTAATTCGTCAATGTGAGGGAGCGAGGGTTGCAGTTAGGGAGGAATAAAGCATCGGAAAAGAGATACTCGACTCCCAAAAGAAAATCCTATCGTTTCCGTAGAAACGTATCTCGTTTTAGAAAGATAATGCAGGAACCCAGAGTATTTCATATGGACGCAAAATGTGTATTAATTCGGCAATGTGAGGGAGAGAATGATGCAGTAAAGGAGGAATAATGCATCGGAAAAGAGATACTCGGAACCCCAAAGAAAATCCTATCGTTTCCGTAGAAATGAATCTCGATTTAGAAGGACAATGCAGGGAATCCAGAGTATTTCATATGGACGCAAATTGTGTGTTAATTCGTCAATGTTAGGAAGCGAGGGATGCAGAAAAGGAGGAATAATGCATCGGAAAAAAGATACTCGGAAACCCAAAGAAAATCCTATCGTTTCCGCAGAAACGTATCTCGATTTAGAAGGACAATGCAGGGAACCCAGAGTATTTGTATGGACGCAAATTGTGTGTTAATTCGTCAATGTGAGGGAGCGAGGGATGCAGTAAAGGAGGAATAATGCATCGGAAAAGAGATACTCGGAACCCCAAAGAAAATGTTATCGTTTCCGTAGAAACGTATCTCGATTTAGAAGGACAATGCAGGACAAATAACGCATCGGAAAAGAGATACTCGGAACCCCAAAGAAAATCCTATCGTTTCCGTAGAAACGTATCTTAATTTAGAAGGACAATGCAGGGAATCCTGAGTATTTCGTATGGACGCAAATTGTGTGTTAATTCGTCAATGTGAGGGAGCAAGGGATGCAGTAAAGGAGGAATAATGCATCGGAAAAGAGATACTCGGAACCCCAAAGAAAATCCTATCGTTTCCGTAGAAACGTATCTCGATTTAGAAGGACAATGCAGGGAATCCAGAGTATTTCATATGGACGCAAATTGTGTGTCAATTCGTCAATGTGAGGGAGCGAGGGATGCAGTAAAGGAGGAATAATGCATCGGAAAAGAGATACTCGGAACCCCAAAGAAAATGTTATCGTTTCCGTAGAAACGTATCTGGATTTAGAAGGACAATGCAGGAGAAATAACGCATCGGAAAAGAGATACTCGGAACCCCAAAGAAAATCCTATCGTTTCCGTAGAAACGTATCTCGATTTAGAAGGACAATGCAGGGAAACCACAGTATTTCATATGGCCGCAAATAGTGTGTTAATTCGTCAATGTGAGGGAGCGAGGGATGCAGTAAAGGAGGAATAATGCATCGGAAAAGAGATACTCGGAACCCCAAAGGAAATGTTATCGTTTCCGTAGAAACGTATCTCGATGTAGAAGGACAATGCAGGAAATCCTGAGTATTTCATATGGACGCAAATTGTGTGTTAAATCGTCAATGTGAGGGAGCGAGGGATGCAGTAAAGGAGGAATAACGCGTCGGAAAAGTGATACACGGAACCCCAAAGAAAATCCTATCGTTTCCGTAGAAACGTATCTCGATTTAGAAGGACAATGCAGGGAATGCAGAGTATTTCATATGGACGCAAATTGTGTGTTAATTCGTCAATGTGAGGGAGCGAAGGATGCAGTAAAGGAGGAATAATGCATCGGAAAAGAGATACTCGGAACCCCAAAGAAAATTCTATCGTTTCCGTAGAAACGTATCTCGATTTAGAAGGAGAATGCAGGGAATCCGGAGTATTTCATATGGACGCAAATTGTGTGTTAATTCGTCAATGTGAGGGAGCGAGGAATGCAGTAAAGGAGGAATAATGCATCGGAAAAGAGATATTCGACTCCCAAAAGAAAATCCTATCGTTTCCGTAGAAACGTATCTCGTTTTAGAAAGATAATGCAGGGAACCCAGAGTATTTCATATGGACGCAAATTGTGTGTTAATTCGGCAATGTGAGGGAACAAGGGATGTAGTAAAGGAGGAATAATGCACCGGAAAAGAGATACTCGGAACCCCAAAGAAAATCCTATCGTTTCCGTAGAAGCGTATCTCGATTTAGTAGGACAATGCAGGGAATCCAGAGTATTTCATATGGACGCAAATTGTGTGTTAGTTCGTCAATGTGAGGGAGCGAGGGATGCAGTAAAGGTGGTATAATGCATCGGAAAAGAGATACTCGGTACCCCAAAGAAAATCCGATCGTTTCCGTAGAAACGTATCTCGATTTACAAGGAGAATGCAGGGAAACCACAGTATTTCACATGGACGCAAATTCTGTGTTAATTCGACAATGTGAGGGAGCGAGGGATGCAGTAAAGGAAAAATAATGCATCGGAAAAGAGATACTCGACTCCCAAAAGAAAACCCTATCGTTTCCGTATAAACGAATCTCGTTTTAGAAAGATAATGCAGGGAATCCAGAGTATTTCATATGGACGCAAATTGTGAGTTAATTCGGCTATGTGAGGGAGCCTGGGATGCAGTAAAGGAGGAATAATGCATCGGAAAACAGATACTCGGAACCCCAAAGAAAATCCTATCGTTTCCGTAGAAACGTATCTCGATTTAGAAGGACAATGCAGGGAATCCAGAGTATTTCATATGGACGCAAATTGTGTGTTAATTCGTCAATGTTAGGAAGCGAGGGATGCAGTAAAGGAGGAATAATGCATCGGAAAAGAGATACTCGGAACCCCAAAGAAAATGTTATCGTTTCCGTAGAAACGTATCTCGATTTAGAAGGACAATGCAGGGAATCCTGAGTATTTCATATGGACGCAAATTGTGTGTTAATTCGTCAATGTGAGGGAGCAAGGAATGCAGTAAAGGAGGAATAATGCATCGGAAAAGAGATACTCGGAACCCCAAAGAAAATCCTATCGTTTCCGTAGAAACGTATCTCGATTTAGAAGGACAATGCAGGGAATGCAGAGTATTTCATATGGACGCAAATTGTGTGTTAATTCGTCAATGTGAGGGAGTGAGGGATGCAGTAAAGGAGGAATAATGAATCGGAAAAGAGATACTCGGAACCCCAATGAAAATGTTATCGTTTCCGTAGAAACGTATCTGGATTTAGAAGGACAATGCAGGAGAAATAACGCATCGGAAAAGAGATACTCGGAACCCCAAAGAAAATCCTATCGTTTCCGTAGAAACGTATCTCGATTTAGAAGGACAATCCAGGGAATCCTGAGTAATTCGTTTATACACAAATTGTGTGTTAATTCGTCAATGTGAGGGAGCGAGGGATGCAGTAAAGGAGGAATAATGCATCGGAAAAGGGATACTCGGAACCCCAAAGAAAATCCTATCGTTTCCGTAGAAACGTATCTCGATTTAGAAGGACAATGCAGGAAATCCAGAGTATTTCATATGGACGCAAATTGTGTGTTAATTCGTCAATGTGAGGGAGCGAGGGATGCAGTTAGGGAGGAATAAAGCATCGGAAAAGAGATACTCGACTCCCAAAAGAAAATCCTAACGTTTCCGTAGAAACGTATCTCGTTTTGGAAAGATAATGCAGGAACCCAGAGTATTTCATATGGACGCAAAATGTGTGTTAATTCGGCAATGTGAGGGAGCGAATGATGCAGTAAAGGAGGAATAATGCATCGGAAAAGAGATACTCGGAACCCCAAAGAAAATCCTATCGTTTCCGTAGAAACGAATCTCGATTTAGAAGGACAATGCAGGGAATCCAGAGTATTTCATATGGACGCAAATTGTGTGTTAATTCGTCAATGTGAGGGAGCGAGGGATGCAGTAAAGGAGAAATAATGCATCGGAAAGAGATACTCGACTCCCAAAAGAAAATCCTATCGTTTCCGCAGAAACGTATCTCGATTTAGAAGGACAATGCAGGGAACCCAGAGTATTTGTATGGACGCAAATTGTGTGTTAATTCGTCAATGTGAGGGAGCGAGGGATGCAGTAAAGGAGGTATAATGCATCGGAAAAGAGATACTCGGAACCCCAAAGAAAATGTTATCGTTTCCGTAGAAACGTATCTCGATTTAGAAGGACAATGCAGGACAAATAACGCATCGGAAAAGAGATACTCGGAACCCCAAAGAAAATCCTATCGTTTCCGTAGAAACGTATCTTAATTTAGAAGGACAATGCAGGGAATCCTGAGTATTTCGTATGGACGCAAATTGTGTGTTAATTCGTCAATGTGAGGGAGCAAGGATTGCAGTAAAGGAGGAATAATGCATCGGAAAAGAGATACTCGGAACCCCAAAGAAAATCCTATCGTTTCCGTAGAAACGTATCTCGATTTAGAAGGACAATGCAGGGAATCCAGAGTATTTCATATGGACGCAAATTGTGTGTCAATTCGTCAATGTGAGGGAGTGAGGGATGCAGTAAAGGAGGAATAATGCATCGGAAAAGAGATACTCGGAACCCCAAAGAAAATGTTATCGTTTCCGTAGAAACGTATCTGGATTTAGAAGGACAATGCAGGAGAAATAACGCATCGGAAAAGAGATACTCGGAACCCCAAAGAAAATCCTATCGTTTCCGTAGAAACGTATCTCGATTTAGAAGGACAATGCAGGGAAACCACAGTATTTCATATGGCCGCAAATAGTGTGTTAATTCGTCAATGTGAGGGAGCGAGGGATGCAGTAAAGGAGGAATAATGCATCGGAAAAGAGATACTCGGAACCCCAAAGGAAATGTTATCGTTTCCGTAGAAACGTATCTCGATGTAGAAGGACAATGCAGGAAATCCTGAGTATTTCATATGGACGCAAATTGTGTGTTAAATCGTCAATGTGAGGGAGCGAGGGATGCAGTAAAGGAGGAATAACGCGTCGGAAAAGTGATACACGGAACCCCAAAGAAAATCCTATCGTTTCCGTAGAAACGTATCTCGATTTAGAAGGACAATGCAGGGAATGCAGAGTATTTCATATGGACGCAAATTGTGTGTTAATTCGTCAATGTGAGGGAGCGAAGGATGCAGTAAAGGAGGAATAATGCATCGGAAAAGAGATACTCGGAACCCCAAAGAAAATCCTATCGTTTCCGTAGAAACGTATCTCGATTTAGAAGGAGAATGCAGGGAATCCGGAGTATTTCATATGGACGCAAATTGTGTGTTAATTCGTCAATGTGAGGGAGCGAGGAATGCAGTAAAGGAGGAATAATGCATCGGAAAAGAGATATTCGACTCCCAAAAGAAAATCCTATCGTTTCCGTAGAAACGTATCTCGTTTTAGAAAGATAATGCAGGGAACCCAGAGTATTTCATATGGACGCAAATTGTGTGTTAATTCGGCAATGTGAGGGAACAAGGGATGTAGTAAAGGAGGAACAATGCACCGGAAAAGAGATACTCGGAACCCCAAAGAAAATCCTATCGTTTCCGTAGAAGCGTATCTCGATTTAGTAGGACAATGCAGGGAATCCAGAGTATTTCATATGGACGCAAATTGTGTGTTAGTTCGTCAATGTGAGGGAGCGAGGGATGCAGTAAAGGTGGTATAATGCATCGGAAAAGAGATACTCGGTACCCCAAAGAAAATCCGATCGTTTCCGTAGAAACGTATCTCGATTTACAAGGAGAATGCAGGGAAACCACAGTATTTCACATGGACGCAAATTCTGTGTTAATTCGACAATGTGAGGGAGCGAGGGATGCAGTAAAGGAAAAATAATGCATCGGAAAAGAGATACTCGACTCCCAAAAGAAAACCCTATCGTTTCCGTATAAACGAATCTCGTTTTAGAAAGATAATGCAGGGAATCCAGAGTATTTCATATGGACGCAAATTGTGAGTTAATTCGGCTATGTGAGGGAGCCTGGGATGCAGTAAAGGAGGAATAATGCATCGGAAAACAGATACTCGGAACCCCAAAGAAAATCCTATCGTTTCCGTAGAAACGTATCTCGATTTAGAAGGACAATGCAGGGAATCCAGAGTATTTCATATGGACGCAAATTGTGTGTTAATTCGTCAATGTTAGGAAGCGAGGGATGCAGTAAAGGAGGAATAATGCATCGGAAAAGAGATACTCGGAACCCCAAAGAAAATGTTATCGTTTCCGTAGAAACGTATCTCGATTTAGAAGGACAATGCAGGGAATCCTGAGTATTTCATATGGACGCAAATTGTGTGTTAATTCGTCAATGTGAGGGAGCAAGGAATGCAGTAAAGGAGGAATAATGCATCGGAAAAGAGATACTCGGAACCCCAAAGAAAATCCTATCGTTTCCGTAGAAACGTATCTCGATTTAGAAGGACAATGCAGGGAATGCAGAGTATTTCATATGGACGCAAATTGTGTGTTAATTCGTCAATGTGAGGGAGTGAGGGATGCAGTAAAGGAGGAATAATGAATCGGAAAAGAGATACTCGGAACCCCAATGAAAATGTTATCGTTTCCGTAGAAACGTATCTGGATTTAGAAGGACAATGCAGGAGAAATAACGCATCGGAAAAGAGATACTCGGAACCCCAAAGAAAATCCTATCGTTTCCGTAGAAACGTATCTCGATTTAGAAGGACAATCCAGGGAATCCTGAGTAATTCGTTTATACACAAATTGTGTGTTAATTCGTCAATGTGAGGGAGCGAGGGATGCAGTAAAGGAGGAATAATGCATCGGAAAAGGGATACTCGGAACCCCAAAGAAAATCCTATCGTTTCCGTAGAAACGTATCTCGATTTAGAAGGACAATGCAGGAAATCCAGAGTATTTCATATGGACGCAAATTGTGTGTTAATTCGTCAATGTGAGGGAGCGAGGGATGCAGTTAGGGAGGAATAAAGCATCGGAAAAGAGATACTCGACTCCCAAAAGAAAATCCTAACGTTTCCGTAGAAACGTATCTCGTTTTGGAAAGATAATGCAGGAACCCAGAGTATTTCATATGGACGCAAAATGTGTGTTAATTCGGCAATGTGAGGGAGCGAATGATGCAGTAAAGGAGGAATAATGCATCGGAAAAGAGATACTCGGAACCCCAAAGAAAATCCTATCGTTTCCGTAGAAACGAATCTCGATTTAGAAGGACAATGCAGGGAATCCAGAGTATTTCATATGGACGCAAATTGTGTGTTAATTCGTCAATGTGAGGGAGCGAGGGATGCAGTAAAGGAGAAATAATGCATCGGAAAGAGATACTCGACTCCCAAAAGAAAATCCTATCGTTTCCGTAGAAACGTATCTCGTTTTAGAAAGATAATGCAGGGAATCCAGAGTATTTCATATGGACGCAAATTGTGAGTTAATTCGGCAATGTGAGGGAGCGAGGGATGCAGTAAAGGAGGAATAATGCATCGGAAAAGAGATACTCGGAACCCCAAAGAAAATCCTGTCGTTTCCGTAGAAACGAATCTCGATTTAGAAGGACAATGCAGGGAATCCAGAGTATTTCATATGGACGCAAAATGTGTGTTAATTCGTCAATGTGAGGGAGCGAGGGATGCAGTAAAGGAGAAATAATGCATCGGAAAGAGATACTCGCCTCCCAAAAGAAAATCCTATCGCTTCCGTAGAAACGTATCTCGTTTTAGAAAGATAATGCAGGGAATCCAGAGTATTTCATATGGACGCAAATTGTGAGTTAATTCGGCAATGTGAGGGAGCGAGGGATGCAGTAAAGGAGGAATAATGCATCGGAAAAGAGATACTCGGAACCCCAAAGAAAATCCTATCGTTTCCGTAGAAACGTATCTCGATTTAGAAGGACAATGCAGGGAATCCTGAGTATTTCATATGGACGCAAATTGTGTGTTAATTTGTCAATGTGAGGGAGCGATGGATGCAGTAAAGCAGGAATAATGCATCGGAAAAGAGTACTCGGAACCCCAAAGAAAATCCTATCGTTTCCGTAGAAACGTATCTCGATTTAGAAGGACAATGCAGGGAAACCACAGTATTTCATATGGACGCAAATTGTGTGTTAATTCGTCAATGTGAGGGAGCGAGGGTTGCAGTTAGGGAGGAATAAAGCATCGGAAAAGAGATACTCGACTCCCAAAAGAAAATACTATCGTTTCCGTAGAAACATATCTCGTTTTAGAAAGATAATGCAGGAACCCAGAGTATTTCATATGGACGCAAAATGTGTATTAATTCGGCAATGTGAGGGAGAGAATGATGCAGTAAAGGAGGAATAATGCATCGGAAAAGAGATACTCGGAACCCCAAAGAAAATCTTATCGTTTCCGTAGAAATGAATCTCGATTTAGAAGGACAATGCAGGGAATCCAGAGTATTTCATATGGACGCAAATTGTGTGTTAATTCGTCAATGTTAGGAAGCGAGGGATGCAGAAAAGGAGGAATAATGCATCGGAAAAAAGATACTCGGAAACCCAAAGAAAATCCTATCGTTTCCGCAGAAACGTATCTCGATTTAGAAGGACAATGCAGGGAACCCAGAGTATTTGTATGGACGCAAATTGTGTGTTAATTCGTCAATGTGAGGGAGCGAGGGATGCAGTAAAGGAGGAATAATGCATCGGAAAAGAGATACTCGGAACCCCAAAGAAAATGTTATCGTTTCCGTAGAAACGTATCTCGATTTAGAAGGACAATGCAGGACAAATAACGCATCGGAAAAGAGATACTCGGAACCCCAAAGAAAATCCTATCGTTTCCGTAGAAACGTATCTTAATTTAGAAGGACAATGCAGGGAATCCTGAGTATTTCGTATGGACGCAAATTGTGTGTTAATTCGTCAATGTGAGGGAGCAAGGGATGCAGTAAAGGAGGAATAATGCATCGGAAAAGAGATACTCGGAACCCCAAAGAAAATCCTATCGTTTCCGTAGAAACGTATCTCGATTTAGAAGGACAATGCAGGGAATCCAGAGTATTTCATATGGACGCAAATTGTGTGTCAATTCGTCAATGTGAGGGAGCGAGGGATGCAGTAAAGGAGGAATAATGCATCGGAAAAGAGATACTCGGAACCCCAAAGAAAATGTTATCGTTTCCGTAGAAACGTATCTGGATTTAGAAGGACAATGCAGGAGAAATAGCGCATCGGAAAAGAGATACTCGGAACCCCAAAGAAAATCCTATCGTTTCCGTAGAAACGTATCTCGATTTAGAAGGACAATGCAGGGAAACCACAGTATTTCATATGGCCGCAAATAGAGTGTTAATTCGTCAATGTGAGGGAGCGAGGGATGCAGTAAAGGAGGAATAATGCATCGGAAAAGAGATACTCGGAACCCCAAAGGAAATGTTATCGTTTCCGTAGAAACGTATCTCGATGTAGAAGGACAATGCAGGAAATCCTGAGTATTTCATATGGACGCAAATTGTGTGTTAAATCGTCAATGTGAGGGAGCGAGGGATGCAGTAAAGGAGGAATAACGCATCGGAAAAGTGATACACGGAACCCCAAAGAAAATCCTATCGTTTCCGTAGAAACGTATCTCGATTTAGAAGGACAATGCAGGGAATGCAGAGTATTTCATATGGACGCAAATTGTGTGTTAATTCGTCAATGTGAGGGAGCGAAGGATGCAGTAAAGGAGGAATAATGCATCGGAAAAGAGATACTCGGAACCCCAAAGAAAATCCTATCGTTTCCGTAGAAACGTATCTCGATTTAGAAGGAGAATGCAGGGAATCCGGAGTATTTCATATGGACGCAAATTGTGTGTTAATTCGTCAATGTGAGGGAGCGAGGAATGCAGTAAAGGAGGAATAATGCATCGGAAAAGAGATATTCGACTCCCAAAAGAAAATCCTATCGTTTCCGTAGAAACGTATCTCGTTTTAGAAAGATAATGCAGGGAACCCAGAGTATTTCATATGGACGCAAATTGTGTGTTAATTCGGCAATGTGAGGGAACGAGGGATTTAGTAAAGGA
This sequence comes from Schistocerca nitens, assembly GCF_023898315.1. Lineage (NCBI taxonomy): Eukaryota > Metazoa > Arthropoda > Insecta > Orthoptera > Acrididae > Schistocerca > Schistocerca nitens. The sequence goes on along the minus strand of NC_064614.1, from coordinate 1,274,262,633 downwards.
GGAATAATGCACCGGAAAAGAGATACTCGGAACCCCAAAGAAAATCCTATCGTTTCCGTAGAAGCGTATCTCGATTTAGTAGGACAATGCAGGGAATCCAGAGTATTTCATATGGACGCAAATTGTGTGTTAGTTCGTCAATGTGAGGGAGCGAGGGATGCAGTAATGGTGGTATAATGCATCGGAAAAGAGATACTCGGTACCCCAAAGAAAATCCTATCGTTTCCGTAGAAACGTATCTCGATTTACAAGGAGAATGCAGGGAAACCACAGTATTTCACATGGACGCAAATTCTGTGTTAATTCGACAATGTGAGGGAGCGAGGGATGCAGTAAAGGAAAAATAATGCATCGGAAAAGAGATACTCGACTCCCAAAAGAAAATCCTATCGTTTCCGTATAAACGAATCTCGTTTTAGAAAGATAATGCAGGGAATCCAGAGTATTTCATATGGACGCAAATTGTGAGTTAATTCGGCTATGTGAGGGAGCCTGGGATGCAGTAAAGGAGGAATAATGCATCGGAAAACAGATACTCGGAACCCCAAAGAAAATCCTATCGTTTCCGTAGAAACGTATCTCGATTTAGAAGGACAATGCAGGGAATCCAGAGTATTTCATATGGACGCAAATTGTGTGTTAATTCGTCAATGTTAGGAAGCGAGGGATGCAGTAAAGGAGGAATAATGCATCGGAAAAGAGATACTCGGAACCCCAAAGAAAATGTTATCGTTTCCGTAGAAACGTATCTCGATTTAGAAGGACAATGCAGGGAATCCTGAGTATTTCATATGGACGCAAATTGTGTGTTAATTCGTCAATGTGAGGGAGCAAGGAATGCAGTAAAGGAGGAATAATGCATCGGAAAAGAGATACTCGGAACCCCAAAGAAAATCCTATCGTTTCCGTAGAAACGTATCTCGATTTAGAAGGACAATGCAGGGAATGCAGAGTATTTCATATGGACGCAAATTGTGTGTTAATTCGTCAATGTGAGGGAGTGAGGGATGCAGTAAAGGAGGAATAATGAATCGGAAAAGAGATACTCGGAACCCCAAAGAAAATGTTATCGTTTCCGTAGAAACGTATCTGGATTTAGAAGGACAATGCAGGAGAAATAACGCATCGGAAAAGAGATACTCGGAACCCCAAAGAAAATCCTATCGTTTCCGTAGAAACGTATCTCGATTTAGAAGGACAATCCAGGGAATCCTGAGTAATTCGTTTATACACAAATTGTGTGTTAATTCGTCAATGTGAGGGAGCGAGGGATGCAGTAAAGGAGGAATAATGCATCGGAAAAGGGATACTCGGAACCCCAAAGAAAATCCTATCGTTTCCGTAGAAACGTATCTCGATTTAGAAGGACAATGCAGGAAATCCAGAGTATTTCATATGGACGCAAATTGTGTGTTAATTCGTCAATGTGAGGGAGCGAGGGTTGCAGTTAGGGAGGAATAAAGCATCGGAAAAGAGATACTCGACTCCCAAAAGAAAATCCTAACGTTTCCGTAGAAACGTATCTCGTTTTGGAAAGATAATGCAGGAACCCAGAGTATTTCATATGGACGCAAAATGTGTGTTAATTCGGCAATGTGAGGGAGCGAATGATGCAGTAAAGGAGGAATAATGCATCGGAAAAGAGATACTCGGAACCCCAAAGAAAATCCTATCGTTTCCGTAGAAACGAATCTCGATTTAGAAGGACAATGCAGGGAATCCAGAGTATTTCATATGGACGCAAATTGTGTGTTAATTCGTCAATGTGAGGGAGCGAGGGATGCAGTAAAGGAGTAATAATGCATCGGAAAGAGATACTCGACTCCCAAAAGAAAATCCTATCGTTTCCGTAGAAACGTATCTCGTTTTAGAAAGATAATGCAGGGAATCCAGAGTATTTCATATGGACGCAAATTGTGAGTTAATTCGGCAATGTGAGGGAGCGAGGGATGCAGTAAAGGAGGAATAATGCATCGGAAAAGAGATACTCGGAACCCCAAAGAAAATCCTATCGTTTCCGTAGAAACGTATCTCGATTTAGAAGGACAATGCAGGGAATCCAGAGTATTTCATATGGACGTAAATTGTGTGTTAATTCGTCAATGCTAGGAAGCGAGGGATGCAGTAAAGGAGGAATAATGCATCGGAAATGAGATACTCGGAAACCCAAAGAAAATCCTATCGTTTCCGTAGAAACGTATCTCGATTTATAAGGACAATGCAGGGAACCCAGAGTATTTGTATGGACGCAAATTGTGTGTTAATTCGTCAATGTGAGGGAGCAAGGGATGCAGTAAAGGAGGAATAATGCATCGGAAAAGGGATACTCGGAACCCCAAAGAAAATGTTATCGTTTCCGTAGAAACGTATCTCGATTTAGAAGGACAATGCAGGAGAAATAACGCATCGGAAAAGAGATACTCGGAACCCCAAAGAAAATCCTATCGTTTCCGTAGAAACGTATCTTGATTTAGAAGGACAATGCAGGGAATCCTGAGTATTTCATATGGACGCAAATTGTGTGTTAATTCGTCAATGTGAGGGAGCGAGCGATGCAGTAAAGGAGGAATAATGCATCGGAAAAGAGATACTCGGAACCCCAAAGAAAATCCTATCGTTACCGTAGAAACGTATATCGATTTAGAAGGACAATGCAGGGAATCCAGAGTATATCATATGGACGCAAATTGTGTGTTAATTCGTCAATGTGAGGGAGCGAGGAATGCAGTAAAGGAGGAATAACGGATCGGAAAAGAGATACTCGACTCCCAAAAGAAAATCCTATCGTTTCCGTCGAAACGTATCTCCTTTTAGAAAGATAATGCAGGGAACCCAGAGTATTTCATATGGACGCAAATTGTGTGTTAATTCTGCAATATGAGGGAACGAGGGATGCAGTAAAGGAGGAATAATGCATCGGAAAAGAGATACTCGGAACCCCAAAGAAAATCCTTTCGTTTCCGTAGAAACGTATCTCGATTTAGTAGGGCAATGCAAGAATCCAGAGTATTTCATATGGACGCAAATTGTGTGTTAGTTCGTCATTGTGAGGGAGCGAGGGATGCAGTAAAGGAGGAATAATGCATCGGAAAAGAGATACTCGGAACCCCAAAGAAAATGTTATCGTTTCCGTAGAAACGTATCTCAATTTAGAAGGACAACGCAGGAGAAATAACGCATCGGAAAAGAGATACTCGGAACCCCAAAGAAAATCCTATCGTTTCCGTAGAAACGTATCTCGATTTAGAAGGACAATGCAGGGAATCCTGAGTATTTCATATGGACGCAAATCGTGTGTTAATTCGTCAATGTGAGGGAGCGAGGGATGCAGTAAAGGAGGAATAATGCATCGGAAAAGAGATACTCGGAACCCCAAAGAAAATCTTATCGTTTCCGTAGAAACGTATCTCGATTTAGAAGGACAATGCAGGGAATCCAGAGTATTTCATATGGACGCAAATTGTGTGTTAATTCGTCAATGTGAGGGAGCGAGGGATGCAGTAAAGGAGGAATAATGCATCGGAAAAGAGATACTCGGGACCCCAAAGAAAATGTTATCGTTTCCGTAGAAACGTATCTCGATTTAGAAGGACAATGCAGGAGAAATAACGCATCGGAAAAGAGATACTCGGAACCCCAAAGAAAATCCTATCGTTTCCGCAGAAACGTATCTCGATTTAGAAGGACAATGCAGGGAATCCTGAGTATTTCATATGGACGCAAATTGTGTGTTAATTCGTCAATGTGAGGGAGCGAGGGATGCAGTAAAGGAGGAATAATGCATCGGAAAAGAGATACTCGGAACCCCAAAGAAAATCCTATCGTTTCCGTAGAAACGTATCTCGATTTAGAAGGACAATGCAGGGAATCCAGAGTATTTCATATGGACGCAAATTGTGTGTTAATTCGTCAATGTGAGGGAGCGAGGGTTGCAGTTAGGGAGGAATAAAGCATCGGAAAAGAGATACTCGACTCCCAAAAGAAAATCCTATCGTTTCCGTATAAACGTATCTCGTTTTAGAAAGATAATGCAGGGAATCCAGAGTATTTCATATGGACGCAAATTGTGAGTTAATTCGGCAATGTGAGGGAGCCTGGGATGCAGTAAAGGAGGAATAATGCATCGGAAAACAGATACTCGGAACCCCAAAGAAAATCCTATCGTTTCCGTAGAAACGTATCTCGATTTAGAAGGACAATGCAGGGAATCCAGAGTATTTCATATGGACGCAAATTGTGTGTTAATTCGTCAATGTTAGGAAGCGAGGGATACAGAAAAGGAGGAATAATGCATCGGAAAAGAGATACTCGGAAATCCCAAAGAAAATCCTATCGTTTCCGTAGAAACGTATCTCGATTTAGAAGGACAATGCAGGGAACCCAGAGTATTTGTATGGACGCAAATTGTGTGTTAATTCGTCAATGTGAGGGAGCGAGGGATGCAGTAAAGGAGGAATAATGCATCGGAAAAGTGATACTCGGAACCCCAAAGGAAATGTTATCGTTTCCGTAGAAACGTATCTCGATTTAGAAGGACAATGCAGGAGAAATAACGCATCGGAAAAGCGATACTCGGAACCCCAAAGAAAATCCTTTCGTTTCCGTAGAAAAGTATCTCGATTTAGAAGGACAATGCAGGGAATCCTGAGTAATTCGTATATACGCAAATTGTGTGTTAATTCGTCAATGTGAGGGAGCGAGGGATGCAGTAAAGGAGGAATAATGCATCGGAAAAGAGATACTCGGAACCCCAAAGAAAATCCTATCGTTTCCGTAGAAACGTATCTCGATTTAAAAGGACAATGCAGGGAATCCAGAGTATTTCATATGGACGCAAATTGTGTGTTAATTCGTCAATGTGAGGGAGCGAGGGATGCAGTTAGGGAGGAATAATGCATCGGAAAAGAGATACTCGACTCCCAAAAGAAAATCCTATCGTTTCCATAGAAACGTATCTCGTTTTAGAAAGATAATGCAGGAACCCAGAGTATTTCATATGGACGCAAATTGTGTGTTAATTCGTCAATGTTAGGAAGCGAGGGTTGCAGAAAAGGAGGAATAATGCATCGGAAAAGAGATACTCGGAAACCCAAAGAAAATCCTATCGTTTCCGTAGAAACGTATCTCGATTTAGAAGGACAATGCAGGGAACCCAGAGTGTTTGTATGGACGCAAATTGTGTGTTAATTCGTCAATGTGAGGGAGCGAGGGATGCAGTAAAGGAGGAATAATGCATCGGAAAAGAGATACTCGGAACCCCAAAGAAAATCCTATCGTTACCGTAGAAACGTATCTCGATTTAGAAGGACAATGCAGGGAATCCAGAGTATATCATATGGACGCAAATTGTGTGTTAATTCGTCAATGTGAGGGAGCGAGGAATGCAGTAAAGGAGGAATAACCGATCGGAAAAGAGATACTCGACTCCCAAAAGAAAATCCTATCGTTTCCGTCGAAACGTATCTCCTTTTAGAAAGATAATGCAGGGAACCCAGAGTATTTCATATTGACGCAAATTGTGTGTTAATTCTGCAATATGAGGGAACGAGGGATGCAGTAAAGGAGGAATAATGCATCGGAAAAGAGATACTCGGAACCCCAAAGAAAATCCTATCGTTTCCGTAGAAACGTATCTCGATTTAGTAGGACAATGCAAGAATCCAGAGTATTTCATATGGACGCAAATTGTGTGTTAGTTCGTCATTGTGAGGGAGCGAGGGATGCAGTAAAGGAGGAATAATGCATCGGAAAAGAGATACTCGGAACCCCAAAGAAAATGTTATCGTTTCCGTAGAAACGTATCTCGATTTAGAAGGACAATGCAGGAGAAATAACGCATCGGAAAAGAGATACTCGGAACCCCAAAGAAAATCCTATCGTTTCCGTAGAAACGTATCTCGATTTAGAAGGACAATGCAGGGAATCCTGAGTATTTCATATGGACGCAAATTGTGTGTTAATTCGTCAATGTGAGGGAGCGAGGGATGCAGTAAAGGAGGAATAATGCATCGGAAAAGAGATACTCGGAACCCCAAAGAAAATCTTATCGTTTCCGTAGAAACGTATCTCGATTTAGTAGGGCAATGCAAGAATCCAGAGTATTTCATATGGACGCAAATTGTGTGTTAGTTCGTCATTGTGAGGGAGCGAGGGATGCAGTAAAGGAGGAATAATGCATCGGAAAAGAGATACTCGGAACCCCAAAGAAAATGTTATCGTTTCCGTAGAAACGTATCTCAATTTAGAAGGACAACGCAGGAGAAATAACGCATCGGAAAAGAGATACTCGGAACCCCAAAGAAAATCCTATCGTTTCCGTAGAAACGTATCTCGATTTAGAAGGACAATGCAGGGAATCCTGAGTATTTCATATGGACGCAAATCGTGTGTTAATTCGTCAATGTGAGGGAGCGAGGGATGCAGTAAAGGAGGAATAATGCATCGGAAAAGAGATACTCGGAACCCCAAAGAAAATCTTATCGTTTCCGTAGAAACGTATCTCGATTTAGAAGGACAATGCAGGGAATCCAGAGTATTTCATATGGACGCAAATTGTGTGTTAATTCGTCAATGTGAGGGAGCGAGGGATGCAGTAAAGGAGGAATAATGCATCGGAAAAGAGATACTCGGGACCCCAAAGAAAATGTTATCGTTTCCGTAGAAACGTATCTCGATTTAGAAGGACAATGCAGGAGAAATAACGCATCGGAAAAGAGATACTCGGAACCCCAAAGAAAATCCTATCGTTTCCGCAGAAACGTATCTCGATTTAGAAGGACAATGCAGGGAATCCTGAGTATTTCATATGGACGCAAATTGTGTGTTAATTCGTCAATGTGAGGGAGCGAGGGATGCAGTAAAGGAGGAATAATGCATCGGAAAAGAGATACTCGGAACCCCAAAGAAAATCCTATCGTTTCCGTAGAAACGTATCTCGATTTAGAAGGACAATGCAGGGAATCCAGAGTATTTCATATGGACGCAAATTGTGTGTTAATTCGTCAATGTGAGGGAGCGAGGGTTGCAGTTAGGGAGGAATAAAGCATCGGAAAAGAGATACTCGACTCCCAAAAGAAAATCCTATCGTTTCCGTATAAACGTATCTCGTTTTAGAAAGATAATGCAGGGAATCCAGAGTATTTCATATGGACGCAAATTGTGAGTTAATTCGGCAATGTGAGGGAGCCTGGGATGCAGTAAAGGAGGAATAATGCATCGGAAAACAGATACTCGGAACCCCAAAGAAAATCCTATCGTTTCCGTAGAAACGTATCTCGATTTAGAAGGACAATGCAGGGAATCCAGAGTATTTCATATGGACGCAAATTGTGTGTTAATTCGTCAATGTTAGGAAGCGAGGGATACAGAAAAGGAGGAATAATGCATCGGAAAAGAGATACTCGGAAATCCCAAAGAAAATCCTATCGTTTCCGTAGAAACGTATCTCGATTTAGAAGGACAATGCAGGGAACCCAGAGTATTTGTATGGACGCAAATTGTGTGTTAATTCGTCAATGTGAGGGAGCGAGGGATGCAGTAAAGGAGGAATAATGCATCGGAAAAGTGATACTCGGAACCCCAAAGGAAATGTTATCGTTTCCGTAGAAACGTATCTCGATTTAGAAGGACAATGCAGGAGAAATAACGCATCGGAAAAGCGATACTCGGAACCCCAAAGAAAATCCTTTCGTTTCCGTAGAAAAGTATCTCGATTTAGAAGGACAATGCAGGGAATCCTGAGTAATTCGTATATACGCAAATTGTGTGTTAATTCGTCAATGTGAGGGAGCGAGGGATGCAGTAAAGGAGGAATAATGCATCGGAAAAGAGATACTCGGAACCCCAAAGAAAATCCTATCGTTTCCGTAGAAACGTATCTCGATTTAAAAGGACAATGCAGGGAATCCAGAGTATTTCATATGGACGCAAATTGTGTGTTAATTCGTCAATGTGAGGGAGCGAGGGATGCAGTTAGGGAGGAATAATGCATCGGAAAAGAGATACTCGACTCCCAAAAGAAAATCCTATCGTTTCCATAGAAACGTATCTCGTTTTAGAAAGATAATGCAGGAACCCAGAGTATTTCATATGGACGCAAATTGTGTGTTAATTCGTCAATGTTAGGAAGCGAGGGTTGCAGAAAAGGAGGAATAATGCATCGGAAAAGAGATACTCGGAAACCCAAAGAAAATCCTATCGTTTCCGTAGAAACGTATCTCGATTTAGAAGGACAATGCAGGGAACCCAGAGTGTTTGTATGGACGCAAATTGTGTGTTAATTCGTCAATGTGAGGGAGCGAGGGATGCAGTAAAGGAGGAATAATGCATCGGAAAAGAGATACTCGGAACCCCAAAGAAAATCCTATCGTTACCGTAGAAACGTATCTCGATTTAGAAGGACAATGCAGGGAATCCAGAGTATATCATATGGACGCAAATTGTGTGTTAATTCGTCAATGTGAGGGAGCGAGGAATGCAGTAAAGGAGGAATAACCGATCGGAAAAGAGATACTCGACTCCCAAAAGAAAATCCTATCGTTTCCGTCGAAACGTATCTCCTTTTAGAAAGATAATGCAGGGAACCCAGAGTATTTCATATTGACGCAAATTGTGTGTTAATTCTGCAATATGAGGGAACGAGGGATGCAGTAAAGGAGGAATAATGCATCGGAAAAGAGATACTCGGAACCCCAAAGAAAATCCTATCGTTTCCGTAGAAACGTATCTCGATTTAGTAGGACAATGCAAGAATCCAGAGTATTTCATATGGACGCAAATTGTGTGTTAGTTCGTCATTGTGAGGGAGCGAGGGATGCAGTAAAGGAGGAATAATGCATCGGAAAAGAGATACTCGGAACCCCAAAGAAAATGTTATCGTTTCCGTAGAAACGTATCTCGATTTAGAAGGACAATGCAGGAGAAATAACGCATCGGAAAAGAGATACTCGGAACCCCAAAGAAAATCCTATCGTTTCCGTAGAAACGTATCTCGATTTAGAAGGACAATGCAGGGAATCCTGAGTATTTCATATGGACGCAAATTGTGTGTTAATTCGTCAATGTGAGGGAGCGAGGGATGCAGTAAAGGAGGAATAATGCATCGGAAAAGAGATACTCGGAACCCCAAAGAAAATCTTATCGTTTCCGTAGAAACGTATCTCGATTTAGAAGGACAATGCAGGGAATCCAGAGTATTTCATATGGACGCAAATTGTGTGTTAATTCGTCAATGTGAGGGAGCGAGGGATGCAGTAAAGGAGGAATAATGCATCGGAAAAGAGATACTCGGGACCCCAAAGAAAATGTTATCGTTTCCGTAGAAACGTATCTCGATTTAGAAGGACAATGCAGGAGAAATAACGCATCGGAAAAGAGATACTCGGAACCCCAAAGAAAATCCTATCGTTTCCGTAGAAACGTATCTCGATTTAGAAGGACAATGCAGGGAATCCTGAGTATTAAATATGGACGCAAATTGTGTGTTAATTCGTCAATGTGAGGGAGCGAGGGATGCAGTAAAGGAGGAATAATGCATCGGAAAAGAGATACTCGGAACCCCAAAGAAAATCCTATCGTTTCCGTAGAAACGTATCTCGATTTAGAAGGACAATGCAGGGAATCCAGAGTATTTCATATGGACGCAAATTGTGTGTTAATTCGTCAATGTGAGGGAGCGAGGGCTGCAGTTAGGGAGGAATAAAGCATCGGAAAAGAGATATTCGACTTCCAAAAGAAAATCCTATCGTTTCCGTAGAAACGTATCTCGTTTTAGAAAGATAATGCAGGAACCCAGAGTATTTCATATGGACGCAAAATGTGTGTTAATTCGGCAGTGTGAGGGAGCGAATGATGCAGTAAAGGAGGAATAATGCATCGGAAAAGAGATACTCGGACCCCCAAAGAAAATCCTATCGTTTCCGTAGAAATGAATCTCGATTTAGAAGGACAATGCAGGGAATCCAGAGTATTTCATATGGACGCAAATTGTGTGTTAATTCGTCAATGTGAGGGAGCGAGGGATGCAGTAAAGGAGAAATAATGCATCGGAAAAGACATACTCGACTCCCAAAAGAAAATCCTATCGTTTCCGTAGAAACGTATCTCGTTTTAGAAAGATAATGCAAGGAATCCAGAGTATTTCATATGGACGCAAATTGTGAGTTAATTCGGCAATGTGAGGGAGCGAGGGATGCAGTAAAGGAGGAATAATGCATCGGAAAAGAGATACTCGGAACCCCAAAGAAAATCCTATCATTTCCGTAGAAACGTATCTCGTTTTAGAAAGATAATGCAGGAACCCAGAGTATTTCATATGGACGCAAATTGTGTGTTAATTCGTCAATGTTAGGAAGCGAGGGATGCAGAAAAGGAGGAATAATGCATCGGAAAAGAGATACTCGGAAACCCAAAGAAAATCCTATCGTTTCCGTAGAAACGTATCTCGATTTAGAAGGACAATGCAGGGGACCCAGAGTATTTGTATGGACGCAAATTGTGTGTTAATTCGTCAATGTGAGGGAGCGAGGGTTGCAGTAAAGGGGGAATAATTCATCGGAAAAGAGATACTCGGAACCCCAAAGAAAATGTTATCGTTTCCGTAGAAACGTATCTCGATTTAGAAGGACAATGCAGGAGAAATAACGCATCGGAAATGAGAGACTCGGAACCCCAAAGAAAATCCTATCGTTTCCGTAGAAACGTATCTCGATTTAGAAGGACAATGCAGGGAATCCTGAGTATTTCATATGGACGCAAATTGTGTGTTAATTCGTCAATGTGAGGGAGCAAGGGATGCAGTAAAGGAGGAATAATGCATCGGAAAAGAGATACTCGGAACCCCAAAGAAAATCCTATCGTTTCCGTAGAAACGTATCTCGATTTAGAAGGACAATGCAGGGAATCCAGAGTATTTCATATGGACGCAAATTGTGTGTTAATTCGTCAATGTGAGGGAGCGAGGGATGCAGTAAAGGAGGAATAATGCATCGGAAAAGAGATACTCGGAACCCCAAAGAAAATGTTATCGTTTCCGTAGATACGTATCTGGATTTAGAAGGACAATGCAGGAGAAATAACGCATCGGAAAAGAGATACTCGGAACCCCAAAGAAAATCCTATCGTTTCCGTAGAAACGTATCTCGATTTAGAAGGACAATGCAGAAAAACCACAGTATTTCATATGGACGCAAATTGTGTGTTAATTCGTCAATGTGAGGGAGCGAGGGATGCAGTAAAGGAGGAATAATGCATCGGAAAAGAGATACTCGTAACCCCAAAGGAAATGTTATCGTTTCCGTTGAAACGTATCTCGATGTAGAAGGACAATGCAGGGAATCCAGAGTATTTCATATGGACGCAAACTGTGTGTTAGTTCGTCAATGTGAGGGAGCGAGGGATGCAGTAAAGGTGGTATAATGTATCGGAAAAGAGATACTCGGTACCCCAAAGAAAATCCTATCGTTTCCGTAGAAACATATCTCGATTTACAAGGAGAATGCAGGGAAACCACAGTATTTCACATGGACGCAAATTGTGTGTTAATTCGACAATGTGAGGGAGCGAGGGATGCAGTAAAGGAAAAATAATGCATCGGAAAAGAGATACTCGACTACCAAAAGAAAATCCTATCGTTTCCGTATAAACGTATCTCGTTTTAGAAAGATAATGCAGGGAATCCAGAGTATTTCATATGGACGCAAATTGTGAGTTAATTCGGCAATGTGAGGGAGCCTGGGATGCAGTAAAGGAGGAATAATGCATCGGAAAAGAGATACTCGGAACCCCAAAGAAAATCCTATCGTTTCCGTAGAAACGTATCTCGATTTAGAAGGACAATGCAGGGAATCCAGAGTATTTCATATGGACGCAAATTGTGTGTTAATTCGTCAATGTTAGGAAGCGAGGGATACAGAAAGGGAGGAATAATGCATCGGAAAAGAGATACTCGGAAACCCAATGAAAATCCTATCGTTTCCTTAGAAACGTATCTCGATTTAGAAGGACAATGCAGGGAACCCAGAATATTTGTATGGACGCAAATTGTGTGTTAATTCGTCAATGTGAGGTAGCGAGGGATGCAGTAAAGGAGGAATAATGCATCGGAAAAGTGATACTCGGAACCCCAAAGAAAATGTTATCTTTTCCGTAGAAACGTATCTCGATTTAGAAGGACAATGCAGGAGAAATAACGCATCGGAAAAGCGATACTCGGAACCCCAAAGAAAATCCTATCGTTTCCGTAGAAACGTATCTCGATTTAGAAGGACAATGCAGGGAATCCTGAGTAATTCGTATATACGCAAATTGTGTGTTAATTCGTCAATGTGAGGGAGCGAGGGATGCAGTAAAGGAGGAATTATGCATCGGAAAAGAGATACTCGGAACCCCAAAGAAAATCCTATCGTTTCCGTAGAAACGTATCTCGATTTAAAAGGACAATGCAGGGAATCCAGAGTATTTCATATGGACTCAAATTGTGTGTTAATTCGTCAATGTGAGGGAGCGAGGGATGCAGTTAGGGAGGAATAATGCATCGGAAAAGAGATACTCGACTCCCAAAAGAAAATCCTATCGTTTCCGTAGAAACGTATCTCGTTTTAGAAAGATAATGCAGGAACCCAGAGTATTTCATATGGACGCAAAATGTGTGTTAATTCGTCAATGTTAGGAAGCGAGGGTTGCAGAAAAGGAGGAATAATGCATCGGAAAAGAGATACTCGGAAACCCAAAGAAAATCCTATCGTTTCCGTAGAAACGTATCTCGATTTAGAAGGACAATGCAGGGAACCCAGAGTATTTGTATGGACGCAAATTGTGTGTTAATTCGTCAATGTGAGGGAGCGAGGGATGCAGTAAAGGAGGAATAATGCATCGGAAAAGAGATACTCGGAACCCCAAAGAAAATGTTATCGTTTCCGTAGAAACGTATCTGGATTTATAAGGACAATGCAGGAGAAACAACGCATCGGAAAAGAGATACTCGGACCCCAAAGAAAATCCTATCGTTTCCGTAGAAACGTATCTCGATTTAGAAGGACAATGCAGGGAATCCTGAGTAATTCGTATATACGCAAATTGTGTGTTAATTCGTCAATGTGAGGGAGCGAGGGATGCAGTAAAGGAGGAATAATGCATCGGAAAAGAGATACTCGGAACCCCAAAGAAAATCCTATCGTTTCCGTAGAAACGTATCTCGATTTAGAAGGACAAAGCAGGAAATCCAGAGTATTTCATATGGACGCAAATTGTGTGTTAATTCGTCAATGTGAGGGAGCGAGGGATGCAGTTAGGGAGTAATAAAGCATCGGAAAAGAGATACTCGACTCCCAAAAGAAAATCCTATCGTTTCCGTAGAAACGTATCTCGTTTTGGAAAGATAATGCAGGAACCAAGAGTATTTCATATGGACGCAAAATGTGTGTTAATTCGGCAATGTGAGGGAGCGAATGATGCAGTAAAGGAGGAATAATGCATCGGAAAAGAGATACTCGGAACCCCAAAGAAAATCCTATCGTTTCCGTAGAAACGAATCTCGATTTAGAAGGACAATGCAGGGAATCCAGAGTATTTCATATGGACGCAAATTGTGTGTTAATTCGTCAATGTGAGGGAGCGAGGGATGCAGTAAAGGAGAAATAATGCATCGGAAAAGAGATAATCTACTCCCAAAAGAAAATCCTATCGTTTCCGTAGAAACGTATCTCGTTTTAGAAAGATAATGCAGGGAATCCAGAGTATTTCATATGGACGCAAATTGTGAGTTAATTCGGCAATGTGAGGGAGCGAGGGATGCAGTAAAGGAGGAATAATGCATCGGAAATGAGATACTCGGAACCCCAAAGAAAATCCTATCGTTTCCATAGAAACGTATCTCGATTTAGAAGGACAATGCAGGGAATCCAGAGTATTTCATATGGACGCAAATTGTGTGTTAATTCGTCAATGTTAGGAAGCGAGGGATGCAGTAAAGGAGGAATAATGCATCGGAAATGAGATACTCGGAAACCCAAAGAAAATCCTATCGTTTCCGTAGAAACGTATCTCGATTTAGAAGGACAATGCAGTGAACCCAGAGTACTTGTATGGACGCAAATTGTGTGTTAATTCGTCAATGTGAGGGAGCAAGGGATGCAGTAAAGGAGGAATAATGCATCGGAAAAGAGATACTTGGAACCCCAAAGAAAATGTTATCGTTTCCGTAGAAACGTATCTCGATTTAGAAGGACAATGCAGGAGAAATAACGCATCGGAAAAGAGATACTCGGAACCCCAAAGAAAATCCTATCGTTTCCGTAGAAACGTATCTCGATTTAGAAGGACAATGCAGGGAATCCTGAGTATTTCATATGGACGCAAATTGTGTGTTAATTCGTCAATGTGAGGGAGCGAGCGATGCAGTAAAGGAGGAATAATGCATCGGAAAAGAGATACTCGGAACCCCAAAGAAAATCCTATCGTTACCGTAGAAACGTATCTCGATTTAGAAGGACAATGCAGGGAATCCAGAGTATATCATATGGACGCAAATTGTGTGTTAATTCGTCAATGTGAGGGAGCGAGGAATGCAGTAAAGGAGGAATAACCGATCGGAAAAGAGATACTCGACTCCCAAAAGAAAATCCTATCGTTTCCGTCGATACGTATCTCCTTTTAGAAAGATAATGCAGGGAACCCAGAGTATTTTATATGGACGCAAATTGTGTGTTAATTCTGCAATGTGATGAAACGAGGGATGCAGTAAAGGAGGAATAATGCATCGGAAAAGAGATACTCGGAACCCCAAAGAAAATCCTATCGTTTCCGTAGAAACGTATCTCGATTTAGTAGGACAATGCAAGAATCCAGAGTATTTCATATGGACGCAAATTGTGTGTTAGTTCGTCATTGTGAGGGAGCGAGGGATGCAGTAAAGGAGGAATAATGCATCGGAAAAGAGATACTCGGAACCCCAAAGAAAATGTTATCGTTTCCGTAGAAACGTATCTCGATTTAGAAGGACAATGCAGAAGAAATAACGCATCGGAAAAGAGATACTCGGAACCCCAAAGAAAATCCTATCGTTTCCATAGAAACGTATCTCGATTTAGAAGGACAATGCAGGGAATCCTGAGTATTTCATATGGACGCAAATTGTGTGTTAATTCGTCAATGTGAGGGAGCGAGGGATGCAGTAAAGGAGGAATAATGCATCGGAAAAGAGATACTCGGAACCCCAAAGAAAATCCTATCGTTTCCGTAGAAACGTATCTCGATTTAGAAGGACAATGCAGGAAATCCAGAGTATTTCATATTTACGCAAATTGTGTGTTAATTCGTCAATGTGAGGGAGCGAGGGATGCAGTTAGGGAGTAATAAAGCATCGGAAAAGAGATACTCGACTCCCAAAAGAAAATCCTATCGTTTCCGTAGAAACGTATCTCGTTTTGGAAAGATAATGCAGGAACCAAGAGTATTTCATATGGACGCAAAATGTGTGTTAATTCGGCAATGTGAGGGAGCGAATGATGCAGTAAAGGAGGAATAATGCATCGGAAAAGAGATACACGGAACCCCAAAGAAAATCCTATCGTTTCCGTAGAAACGAATCTCGATTTTGAAGGACAATGCAGGGAATCCAGAGTATTTCATATGGACGCAAATTGTGTGTTAATTCGTCAATGTGAGGGAGCGAGGGATGCAGTAAAGGAGAAATAATGCATCGGAAAAGAGATAATCGACTCCCAAAAGAAAATCCTATCGTTTCCATAGAAACGTATCTCGTTTTAGAAAGATAATGCAGGAACCGAGAGTATTTCATATGGACGCAAATTGTGTGTTAATTCGTCAATGTTAGGAAGCGAGGGTTGCAGAAAAGGAGGAATAATGCATCGGAAAAGAGATACTCGGAAACCCAAAGAAAATCCTATCGTTTCCGTAGAAACGTATCTCGATTTAGAAGGACAATGCAGGGAACCCAGAGTGTTTGTATGGACGCAAATTGTGTGTTAATTCGTCAATGTGAGGGAGCGAGGGATGCAGTAAAGGAGGAATAATGCATCGGAAAAGAGATACTCGGAACCCCAAAGAAAATCCTATCGTTACCGTAGAAACGTATCTCGATTTAGAAGGACAATGCAGGGAATCCAGAGTATATCATATGGACGCAAATTGTGTGTTAATTCGTCAATGTGAGGGAGCGAGGAATGCAGTAAAGGAGGAATAACCGATCGGAAAAGAGATACTCGACTCCCAAAAGAAAATCCTATCGTTTCCGTCGAAACGTATCTCCTTTTAGAAAGATAATGCAGGGAACCCAGAGTATTTCATATTGACGCAAATTGTGTGTTAATTCTGCAATATGAGGGAACGAGGGATGCAGTAAAGGAGGAATAATGCATCGGAAAAGAGATACTCGGAACCCCAAAGAAAATCCTATCGTTTCCGTAGAAACGTATCTCGATTTAGTAGGACAATGCAAGAATCCAGAGTATTTCATATGGACGCAAATTGTGTGTTAGTTCGTCATTGTGAGGGAGCGAGGGATGCAGTAAAGGAGGAATAATGCATCGGAAAAGAGATACTCGGAACCCCAAAGAAAATGTTATCGTTTCCGTAGAAACGTATCTCGATTTAGAAGGACAATGCAGGAGAAATAACGCATCGGAAAAGAGATACTCGGAACCCCAAAGAAAATCCTATCGTTTCCGTAGAAACGTATCTCGATTTAGAAGGACAATGCAGGGAATCCTGAGTATTTCATATGGACGCAAATTGTGTGTTAATTCGTCAATGTGAGGGAGCGAGGGATGCAGTAAAGGAGGAATAATGCATCGGAAAAGAGATACTCGGAACCCCAAAGAAAATCTTATCGTTTCCGTAGAAACGTATCTCGATTTAGAAGGACAATGCAGGGAATCCAGAGTATTTCATATGGACGCAAATTGTGTGTTAATTCGTCAATGTGAGGGAGCGAGGGATGCAGTAAAGGAGGAATAATGCATCGGAAAAGAGATACTCGGGACCCCAAAGAAAATGTTATCGTTTCCGTAGAAACGTATCTCGATTTAGAAGGACAATGCAGGAGAAATAACGCATCGGAAAAGAGATACTCGGAACCCCAAAGAAAATCCTATCGTTTCCGTAGAAACGTATCTCGATTTAGAAGGACAATGCAGGGAATCCTGAGTATTAAATATGGACGCAAATTGTGTGTTAATTCGTCAATGTGAGGGAGCGAGGGATGCAGTAAAGGAGGAATAATGCATCGGAAAAGAGATACTCGGAACCCCAAAGAAAATCCTATCGTTTCCGTAGAAACGTATCTCGATTTAGAAGGACAATGCAGGGAATCCAGAGTATTTCATATGGACGCAAATTGTGTGTTAATTCGTCAATGTGAGGGAGCGAGGGCTGCAGTTAGGGAGGAATAAAGCATCGGAAAAGAGATATTCGACTTCCAAAAGAAAATCCTATCGTTTCCGTAGAAACGTATCTCGTTTTAGAAAGATAATGCAGGAACCCAGAGTATTTCATATGGACGCAAAATGTGTGTTAATTCGGCAGTGTGAGGGAGCGAATGATGCAGTAAAGGAGGAATAATGCATCGGAAAAGAGATACTCGGACCCCCAAAGAAAATCCTATCGTTTCCGTAGAAATGAATCTCGATTTAGAAGGACTATGCAGGGAATCCAGAGTATTTCATATGGACGCAAATTGTGTGTTAATTCGTCAATGTGAGGGAGCGAGGGATGCAGTAAAGGAGAAATAATGCTTCGGAAAAGACATACTCGACTCCCAAAAGAAAATCCTATCGTTTCCGTAGAAACGTATCTCGTTTTAGAAAGATAATGCAAGGAATCCAGAGTATTTCATATGGACGCAAATTGTGAGTTAATTCGGCAATGTGAGGGAGCGAGGGATGCAGTAAAGGAGGAATAATGCATCGGAAAAGAGATACTCGGAACCCCAAAGAAAATCCTATCATTTCCGTAGAAACGTATCTCGTTTTAGAAAGATAATGCAGGAACCCAGAGTATTTCATATGGACGCAAATTGTGTGTTAATTCGTCAATGTTAGGAAGCGAGGGATGCAGAAAAGGAGGAATAATGCATCGGAAAAGAGATACTCGGAAACCCAAAGAAAATCCTATCGTTTCCGTAGAAACGTATCTCGATTTAGAAGGACAATGCAGGGGACCCAGAGTATTTGTATGGACGCAAATTGTGTGTTAATTCGTCAATGTGAGGGAGCGAGGGTTGCAGTAAAGGGGGAATAATTCATCGGAAAAGAGATACTCGGAACCCCAAAGAAAATGTTATCGTTTCCGTAGAAACGTATCTCGATTTAGAAGGACAATGCAGGAGAAATAACGCATCGGAAATGAGAGACTCGGAACCCCAAAGAAAATCCTATCGTTTCCGTAGAAACGTATCTCGATTTAGAAGGACAATGCAGGGAATCCTGAGTATTTCATATGGACGCAAATTGTGTGTTAATTCGTCAATGTGAGGGAGCAAGGGATGCAGTAAAGGAGGAATAATGCATCGGAAAAGAGATACTCGGAACCCCAAAGAAAATCCTATCGTTTCCGTAGAAACGTATCTCGATTTAGAAGGACAATGCAGGGAATCCAGAGTATTTCATATGGACGCAAATTGTGTGTTAATTCGTCAATGTGAGGGAGCGAGGGATGCAGTAAAGGAGGAATAATGCATCGGAAAAGAGATACTCGGAACCCCAAAGAAAATGTTATCGTTTCCGTAGATACGTATCTGGATTTAGAAGGACAATGCAGGAGAAATAACGCATCGGAAAAGAGATACTCGGAACCCCAAAGAAAATCCTATCGTTTCCGTAGAAACGTATCTCGATTTAGAAGGACAATGCAGAAAAACCACAGTATTTCATATGGACGCAAATTGTGTGTTAATTCGTCAATGTGAGGGAGCGAGGGATGCAGTAAAGGAGGAATAATGCATCGGAAAAGAGATACTCGTAACCCCAAAGGAAATGTTATCGTTTCCGTTGAAACGTATCTCGATGTAGAAGGACAATGCAGGGAATCCAGAGTATTTCATATGGACGCAAACTGTGTGTTAGTTCGTCAATGTGAGGGAGCGAGGGATGCAGTAAAGGTGGTATAATGTATCGGAAAAGAGATACTCGGTACCCCAAAGAAAATCCTATCGTTTCCGTAGAAACATATCTCGATTTACAAGGAGAATGCAGGGAAACCACAGTATTTCACATGGACGCAAATTGTGTGTTAATTCGACAATGTGAGGGAGCGAGGGATGCAGTAAAGGAAAAATAATGCATCGGAAAAGAGATACTCGACTACCAAAAGAAAATCCTATCGTTTCCGTATAAACGTATCTCGTTTTAGAAAGATAATGCAGGGAATCCAGAGTATTTCATATGGACGCAAATTGTGAGTTAATTCGGCAATGTGAGGGAGCCTGGGATGCAGTAAAGGAGGAATAATGCATCGGAAAAGAGATACTCGGAACCCCAAAGAAAATCCTATCGTTTCCGTAGAAACGTATCTCGATTTAGAAGGACAATGCAGGGAATCCAGAGTATTTCATATGGACGCAAATTGTGTGTTAATTCGTCAATGTTAGGAAGCGAGGGATACAGAAAGGGAGGAATAATGCATCGGAAAAGAGATACTCGGAAACCCAATGAAAATCCTATCGTTTCCTTAGAAACGTATCTCGATTTAGAAGGACAATGCAGGGAACCCAGAATATTTGTATGGACGCAAATTGTGTGTTAATTCGTCAATGTGAGGTAGCGAGGGATGCAGTAAAGGAGGAATAATGCATCGGAAAAGTGATACTCGGAACCCCAAAGAAAATGTTATCTTTTCCGTAGAAACGTATCTCGATTTAGAAGGACAATGCAGGAGAAATAACGCATCGGAAAAGCGATACTCGGAACCCCAAAGAAAATCCTATCGTTTCCGTAGAAACGTATCTCGATTTAGAAGGACAATGCAGGGAATCCTGAGTAATTCGTATATACGCAAATTGTGTGTTAATTCGTCAATGTGAGGGAGCGAGGGATGCAGTAAAGGAGGAATTATGCATCGGAAAAGAGATACTCGGAACCCCAAAGAAAATCCTATCGTTTCCGTAGAAACGTATCTCGATTTAAAAGGACAATGCAGGGAATCCAGAGTATTTCATATGGACTCAAATTGTGTGTTAATTCGTCAATGTGAGGGAGCGAGGGATGCAGTTAGGGAGGAATAATGCATCGGAAAAGAGATACTCGACTCCCAAAAGAAAATCCTATCGTTTCCGTAGAAACGTATCTCGTTTTAGAAAGATAATGCAGGAACCCAGAGTATTTCATATGGACGCAAAATGTGTGTTAATTCGTCAATGTTAGGAAGCGAGGGTTGCAGAAAAGGAGGAATAATGCATCGGAAAAGAGATACTCGGAAACCCAAAGAAAATCCTATCGTTTCCGTAGAAACGTATCTCGATTTAGAAGGACAATGCAGGGAACCCAGAGTATTTGTATGGACGCAAATTGTGTGTTAATTCGTCAATGTGAGGGAGCGAGGGATGCAGTAAAGGAGGAATAATGCATCGGAAAAGAGATACTCGGAACCCCAAAGAAAATGTTATCGTTTCCGTAGAAACGTATCTGGATTTATAAGGACAATGCAGGAGAAACAACGCATCGGAAAAGAGATACTCGGACCCCAAAGAAAATCCTATCGTTTCCGTAGAAACGTATCTCGATTTAGAAGGACAATGCAGGGAATCCTGAGTAATTCGTATATACGCAAATTGTGTGTTAATTCGTCAATGTGAGGGAGCGAGGGATGCAGTAAAGGAGGAATAATGCATCGGAAAAGAGATACTCGGAACCCCAAAGAAAATCCTATCGTTTCCGTAGAAACGTATCTCGATTTAGAAGGACAAAGCAGGAAATCCAGAGTATTTCATATGGACGCAAATTGTGTGTTAATTCGTCAATGTGAGGGAGCGAGGGATGCAGTTAGGGAGTAATAAAGCATCGGAAAAGAGATACTCGACTCCCAAAAGAAAATCCTATCGTTTCCGTAGAAACGTATCTCGTTTTGGAAAGATAATGCAGGAACCAAGAGTTTTCATATGGACGCAAAATGTGTGTTAATTCGGCAATGTGAGGGAGCGAATGATGCAGTAAAGGAGGAATAATGCATCGGAAAAGAGATACTCGGAACCCCAAAGAAAATCCTATCGTTTCCGTAGAAACGAATCTCGATTTAGAAGGACAATGCAGGGAATCCAGAGTATTTCATATGGACGCAAATTGTGTGTTAATTCGTCAATGTGAGGGAGCGAGGGATGCAGTAAAGGAGAAATAATGCATCGGAAAAGAGATAATCTACTCCCAAAAGAAAATCCTATCGTTTCCGTAGAAACGTATCTCGTTTTAGAAAGATAATGCAGGGAATCCAGAGTATTTCATATGGACGCAAATTGTGAGTTAATTCGGCAATGTGAGGGAGCGAGGGATGCAGTAAAGGAGGAATAATGCATCGGAAATGAGATACTCGGAACCCCAAAGAAAATCCTATCGTTTCCGTAGAAACGTATCTCGATTTAGAAGGACAATGCAGGGAATCCAGAGTATTTCATATGGACGCAAATTGTGTGTTAATTCGTCAATGTTAGGAAGCGAGGGATGCAGTAAAGGAGGAATAATGCATCGGAAATGAGATACTCGGAAACCCAAAGAAAATCCTATCGTTTCCGTAGAAACGTATCTCGATTTAGAAGGACAATGCAGTGAACCCAGAGTATTTGTATGGACGCAAATTGTGTGTTAATTCGTCAATGTGAGGGAGCAAGGGATGCAGTAAAGGAGGAATAATGCATCGGAAAAGAGATACTCGGAACCCCAAAGAAAATGTTATCGTTTCCGTAGAAACGTATCTCGATTTAGAAGGACAATGCAGGAGAAATAACGCATCGGAAAAGAGATACTCGGAACCCCAAAGAAAATCCTATCGTTTCCGTAGAAACGTATCTCGATTTAGAAGGACAATGCAGGGAATCCTGAGTATTTCATATGGACGCAAATTGTGTGTTAATTCGTCAATGTGAGGGAGCGAGCGATGCAGTAAAGGAGGAATAATGCATCGGAAAAGAGATACTCGGAACCCCAAAGAAAATCCTATCGTTACCGTAGAAACGTATCTCGATTTAGAAGGACAATGCAGGGAATCCAGAGTATATCATATGGACGCAAATTGTGTGTTAATTCGTCAATGTGAGGGAGCGAGGAATGCAGTAAAGGAGGAATAACCGATCGGAAAAGAGATACTCGACTCCCAAAAGAAAATCCTATCGTTTCCGTCGATACGTATCTCCTTTTAGAAAGATAATGCAGGGAACCCAGAGTATTTTATATGGACGCAAATTGTGTGTTAATTCTGCAATGTGATGAAACGAGGGATGCAGTAAAGGAGGAATAATGCATCGGAAAAGAGATACTCGGAACCCCAAAGAAAATCCTATCGTTTCCGTAGAAACGTATCTCGATTTAGTAGGACAATGCAAGAATCCAGAGTATTTCATATGGACGCAAATTGTGTGTTAGTTCGTCATTGTGAGGGAGCGAGGGATGCAGTAAAGGAGGAATAATGCATCGGAAAAGAGATACTCGGAACCCCAAAGAAAATGTTATCGTTTCCGTAGAAACGTATCTCGATTTAGAAGGACAATGCAGAAGAAATAACGCATCGGAAAAGAGATACTCGGAACCCCAAAGAAAATCCTATCGTTTCCATAGAAACGTATCTCGATTTAGAAGGACAATGCAGGGAATCCTGAGTATTTCATATGGACGCAAATTGTGTGTTAATTCGTCAATGTGAGGGAGCGAGGGATGCAGTAAAGGAGGAATAATGCATCGGAAAAGAGATACTCGGAACCCCAAAGAAAATCCTATCGTTTCCGTAGAAACGTATCTCGATTTAGAAGGACAATGCAGGAAATCCAGAGTATTTCATATTTACGCAAATTGTGTGTTAATTCGTCAATGTGAGGGAGCGAGGGATGCAGTTAGGGAGTAATAAAGCATCGGAAAAGAGATACTCGACTCCCAAAAGAAAATCCTATCGTTTCCGTAGAAACGTATCTCGTTTTGGAAAGATAATGCAGGAACCAAGAGTATTTCATATGGACGCAAAATGTGTGTTAATTCGGCAATGTGAGGGAGCGAATGATGCAGTAAAGGAGGAATAATGCATCGGAAAAGAGATACACGGAACCCCAAAGAAAATCCTATCGTTTCCGTAGAAACGAATCTCGATTTTGAAGGACAATGCAGGGAATCCAGAGTATTTCATATGGACGCAAATTGTGTGTTAATTCGTCAATGTGAGGGAGCGAGGGATGCAGTAAAGGAGAAATAATGCATCGGAAAAGAGATAATCGACTCCCAAAAGAAAATCCTATCGTTTCCGTAGAAACGTATCTCGTTTTAGAAAGATAATGCAGGGAATCAAGAGTATTTCATATGGACGCAAATTGTGAGTTAATTCGGCAATGTGAGGGAGCGAGGGATGCAGTAAAGGAGGAATAATGCATCGGAAATGAGATACTCGGAACCCCAAAGAAAATCCTATCGTTTCCGTAGAAACGTATCTCGATTGAGAAGGACAATGCAGGGAATCCAGAGTATTTCATATGGACGCAAATTGTGTGTTAATTCGTCAATGTTAGGAAGCGAGGGATGCAGTAAAGGAGGAATAATGCATCGGAAATGAGATACTCGGAAACCCAAAGAAAATCCTATCGTTTCCGTAGAAACGTATCTCGATTTAGAAGGACAATGCAGGGAACCCAGAGTATTTGTATGGACGCAAATTGTGTGTTAATTCGTCAATGTGAGGGAGCAAGGGATGCAGTAAAGGAGGAATAATGCATGGGAAAAGAGATACTCGGAACCCCAAAGAAAATGTTATCGTTTCCGTAGAAACGTATCTCGATTTAGAAGGACAATGCAGGAGAAATAACGCATCGGAAAAGAGATACTCGGAACCCCAAAGAAAATCCTATCGTTTCCGTAGAAACGTATCTCGATTTAGAAGGACAATGCAGGGAATCCTGAGTATTTCATATGGACGCAAATTGTGTGTTAATTCGTCAATGTGAGGGAGCGAGCGATGCAGTAAAGGAGGAATAATGCATCGGAAAAGAGATACTCGGAACCCCAAAGAAAATCCTATCGTTACCGTAGAAACGTATCTCGATTTAGAAGGACAATGCAGGGAATCCAGAGTATATCATATGGACGCAAATTGTGTGTTAATTCGTCAATGTGAGGGAGCGAGGAATGCAGTAAAGGAGGAATAACCGATCGGAAAAGAGATACTCGACTCCCAAAAGAAAATCCTATCGTTTCCGTCGAAACGTATCTCCTTTTAGAAAGATAATGCAGGGAATCCAGAGTATTTCATATGGACGCAAATTGTGTGTTAATTCGTCAATGTGAGGGAGCGAGGGATGCAGTAAAGGAGGAATAATGCATCGGAAAAGAGATACTCGGAACCCCAAAGAAAATGTTATCGTTTCCGTAGAAACGTATCTCGATTTAGAAGGACAATGCAGGAGAAATAACGCATCGGAAAAGAGATACTCGGAACCCCAAGCAAAATCCTATCATTTCCGTAGAAACGTATCTCGATTTAGAAGGACAATGCAGGGAATCCTGAGTATTTCATATGGACGCAAATTGTGTGTTAATTCGTCAATGTGAGGGAGCGAGGGATGCAGTAAAGGAGGAATAATGCATCGGAAAAGAGATACTCGGAACCCCAAAGAAAATCCTATCGTTTCCGTAGAAACGTATCTCGATTTAGAAGGACAATGCAGGGAATCCAGAGTATTTCATATGGACGAAAATTGAGTGTTAATTCGTCAATGTGAGGGAGCGAGGGTTGCAGTTAGGGAGGAATAAAGCATCGGAAAAGAGATACTCGACTCCCAAAAGAAAATCCTATCGTTTCCGTAGAAACGTATCTCGTTTTAGAAAGATAATGCAGGGAATCCAGAGTATTTCATATGGACGAAAATTGTGAGTTAATTCGGCAATGTGAGGGAGCGAGGTATGCAGTAAAGGAGGAATAATGCATCGGAAAAGAGATACTCGGAACCCCAAAAAAATCCTATCGTTTCCGTAGAAACGTATCTCGATTTAGAAGGACAATGCAGGGAATCCAGAGTATTTCATATGGACGCAAATTGTGTGTTAATTCGTCAATGTTAGGAAGCGAGGGATGCAGTAAAGGAGGAATAACGCATCGGAAATGAGATACTCGGGAACCCAAAGAAAATCCTATCGTTTCCGTAGAAACGTATCTCGATTTAGAAGGACAATGCAGGGAACCCAGAGTATTTGTATGGACGCAAATTGTGTGTTAATTCGTCAATGTGAGGGAGCGAGGGATGCAGTAAAGGAGGAATAATGCATCGGAAAAGAGATACTCGGAACCCCAAAGAAAATGTTATCGTTTCCGTAGAAACGTATCTCGATTTAGAAGGACAATGCAGGAGAAATAACGCATCGGAAAAGAGATACTCGGAACCCCAAAGAAAATCCTATCGTTTCCGTAGAAACGTATCTCGATTTAGAAGGACAATACAGGGAATCCTGAGTATTTCATATGGACGCAAATTGTGTGTTAATTCGTCAATTTGAGGGAGCGAGCGATGCAGTAAAGGAGGAATAATGCATCGGAAAAGAGATTCTCGGAACCCCAAAGAAAATCCTATCGTTTCCATAGAAACGTATCTCGATTTAGAAGGACAATGCAGGGAATCCAGAGTATATCATATGGACGCTAATTGTGTGTTAATTAGTCAATGTGAGGGAGCGAGGAATGCAGTAAAGGCGGAATAACGGATCGGAAAAGAGATACTCGACTCCCAAAAGAAAATCCTATCGTTTCCGTCGAAACGTATCTCCTTTTAGAAAGGTAATGCAGGGAACCCAGAGAATTTCATATGGACACAAATTGTGTGTTAATTCTGCAATGTGAGGGAACGAGGGATGCAGTAAAGGAGGAATAATGCATCGGAAAAGAGATACTCGGAACCCCAAAGAAAATCCTATCGTTTCCGTGGAAACGTATCTCGATTTAGTAGGACAATGCAAGAATCCAGAGTATTTCATATGGACGCAAATTGTGTGTTAGTTCGTCAATGTGAGGGAGCGAGGGATGCAGTAAAGGAGGAATAATGCATGGGAAAAGAGATACTCGGAACCCCAAAGAAAATGTTATCGTTTCCGTAGAAACGTATCTCGATTTAGAAGGACAATGCAGGGGAAATAACGCATCGGAAAAGAGATACTCGGAACCCCAAAGAAAATCCTATCGTTTCCGTAGAAACGTATCTCGATTTAGAAGGACAATACAGGGAATCCTGAGTATTTCATATGGACGCAAATTGTGTGTTAATTCGTCAATTTGAGGGAGCGAGCGATGCAGTAAAGGTGGAATAATGCATCGGAAAAGAGATACTCGGAACCCCAAAGAAAATCCTATCGTTTCCATAGAAACGTATCTCGATTTAGAAGGACAATGCAGGGAATCCAGAGTATATCATATGGACGCTAATTGTGTGTTAATTAGTCAATGTGAGGGAGCGAGGAATGCAGTAAAGGCGGAATAACGGATCGGAAAAGAGATACTCGACTCCCAAAAGAAAATCCTATCGTTTCCGTC
This sequence comes from Schistocerca nitens, assembly GCF_023898315.1. NCBI lineage: Eukaryota > Metazoa > Arthropoda > Insecta > Orthoptera > Acrididae > Schistocerca > Schistocerca nitens. The sequence goes on along the minus strand of NC_064614.1, from coordinate 1,274,235,918 downwards.
GAAACGTATCTCCTTTTAGAAAGGTAATGCAGGGAACCCAGAGTATTTCATATGGACACAAATTGTGTGTTAATTCTGCAATGTGAGGGAACGAGGGATGCAGTAAAGGAGGAATAATGCATCGGAAAAGAGATACTCGGAACCCCAAAGAAAATCCTATCGTTTCCGTAGAAACGTATCTCGATTTAGTAGGACAATGCAAGAATCCAGAGTATTTCATATGGACGCAAATTGTGTGTTAGTTCGTCAATGTGAGGGAGCGAGGGATGCAGTAAAGGAGGAATAATGCATGGGAAAAGAGATACTCGGAACCCCAAAGAAAATGTTATCGTTTCCGTAGAAACGAATCTCGATTTAGAAGGACAATGCAGGAGAAATAACGCATCGGAAAAGAGATACTCGGAACCCCAAAGAAAATCCTATCGTTTCCGTAGAAACGTATCTCGATTTAGAAGGACAATGCAGGGAATCCTGAGTATTTCATATGGACGCAAATTGTGTGTTAATTCGTCAATGTGAGGGAGCGAGCGATGCAGTAAAGGAGGAATAATGCATCGGAAAAGAGATACTCGGAACCCCAAAGAAAATCCTATCGTTACCGTAGAAACGTATCTCGATTTAGAAGGACAATGCAGGGAATCCAGAGTATATCATATGGACGCAAATTGTGTGTTAATTCGTCAATGTGAGGGAGCGAGGAATGCAGTAAAGGAGGAATAACCGATCGGAAAAGAGATACTCGACTCCCAAAAGAAAATCCTATCGTTTCCGTCGAAACGTATCTCCTTTTAGAAAGATAATGCAGGGAACCCAGAGTATTTTATATGGACGCAAATTGTGTGTTAATTCTGCAATGTGAGGGAACGAGGGATGCAGTAAAGGAGGAATAATGCATCGGAAAAGAGATACTCGGAACCCCAAAGAAAATCCTATCGTTTCCGTAGAAACGTATCTCGATTTAGTAGGACAATGCAAGAATCCAGAGTATTTCATATGGACGCAAATTGTGTGTTAGTTCGTCATTGTGAGGGAGCGAGGGATGCAGTAAAGGAGGAATAATGCATCGGAAAAGAGATACTCGGATCCCCAAAGAAAATGTTATCGTTTCCGTAGAAACGTATCTCGATTTAGAAGGACAATGCAGAAGAAATAACGCATCGGAAAAGAGATACTCGGAACCCCAAAGAAAATCCTATCGTTTCCGTAGAAACGTATCTCGATTTAGAAGGACAATGCAGGGAATCCTGAGTATTTCATATGGACGCAAATTGTGTGTTAATTCGTCAATGTGAGGGAGCGAGGGATGCAGTAAAGGAGGAATAATGCATCGGAAAAGAGATACTCGGAACCCCAAAGAAAATGTTATCGTTTCCGTAGAAACGTATCTCGATTTAGAAGGACAATGCAGGAGAAATAACGCATCGGAAAAGAGATACTCGGAACCCCAAGCAAAATCCTATCATTTCCGTAGAAACGTATCTCGATTTAGAAGGACAATGCAGGGAATCCTGAGTATTTCATATGGACGCAAATTGTGTGTTAATTCGTCAATGTGAGGGAGCGAGGGATGCAGTAAAGGAGGAATAATGCATCGGAAAAGAGATACTCGGAACCCCAAAGAAAATCCTATCGTTTCCGTAGAAACGTATCTCGATTTAGAAGGACAATGCAGGGAATCCAGAGTATTTCATATGGACGAAAATTGTGTGTTAATTCGTCAATGTGAGGGAGCGAGGGTTGCAGTTAGGGAGGAATAAAGCATCGGAAAAGAGATACTCGACTCCCAAAAGAAAATCCTATCGTTTCCGTAGAAACGTATCTCGTTTTAGAAAGATAATGCAGGGAATCCAGAGTATTTCATATGGACGAAAATTGTGAGTTAATTCGGCAATGTGAGGGAGCGAGGTATGCAGTAAAGGAGGAATAATGCATCGGAAAAGAGATACTCGGAACCCCAAAGAAAATCCTATCGTTTCCGTAGAAACGTATCTCGATTTAGAAGGACAATGCAGGGAATCCAGAGTATTTCATATGGACGCAAATTGTGTGTTAATTCGTCAATGTTAGGAAGCGAGGGATGCAGTAAAGGAGGAGTAACGCATCGGAAATGAGATACTCGGGAACCCAAAGAAAATCCTATCGTTTCCGTAGAAACGTATCTCGATTTAGAAGGACAATGCAGGGAACCCAGAGTATTTGTATGGACGCAAATTGTGTGTTAATTCGTCAATGTGAGGGAGCGAGGGATGCAGTAAAGGAGGAATAATGCATCGGAAAAGAGATACTCGGAACCCCAAAGAAAATGTTATCGTTTCCGTAGAAACGTATCTCGATTTAGAAGGACAATGCAGGAGAAATAACGCATCGGAAAAGAGATACTCGGAACCCCAAAGAAAATCCTATCGTTTCCGTAGAAACGTATCTCGATTTAGAAGGACAATACAGGGAATCCTGAGTATTTCATATGGACGCAAATTGTGTGTTAATTCGTCAATTTGAGGGAGCGAGCGATGCAGTAAAGGAGGAATAATGCATCGGAAAAGAGATACTCGGAACCCCAAAGAAAATCCTATCGTTTCCATAGAAACGTATCTCCTTTTAGAAAGGTAATGCAGGGAACCCAGAGTATTTCATATGGACACAAATTGTGCGTTAATTCTGCAATGTGAGGGAACGAGGGATGCAGTAAAGGAGGAATAATGCATCGGAAAAGAGATACTCGGAACCCCAAAGAAAATCCTATCGTTTCCGTAGAAACGTATCTCGATTTAGTAGGACAATGCAAGAATCCAGAGTATTTCATATGGACGCAAATTGTGTGTTAGTTCGTCAATGTGAGGGAGCGAGGGATGCAGTAAAGGAGGTATAATGCATCGGAAAAGTGATACTCGTAACCCCAAAGAAAATCCTATCGTATCCGTAGAAACGTATCTCGATTTAGAAGGACAATGCAGGGAAACCACAGTATTTCATATGGACGCAAATTGTGTGTTAATTCGTCAATGTGAGGGAGCGAGGGATGCAGTAAAGGAGGAATAATGCATCGGAAAAGAGATACTCGGAACCCCAAAGGAAATGTTATCGTTTCCGTAGAAACGTATCTCGATATAGAAGGACAATGCAGGAAATCCAGAGTATTTCATATGGACGCAAATTGTGTGTTAAATCGTCAATGTGAGGGAGCGAGGGATGCAGTAAGGGAGGAATAACGCATCGGAAAAGAGATACTCGGAACCCCAAAGAAAATCCTATCGTTTCCGTAGAAACGTATCTCGATTTAGAAGGACAATGCAGGGAATCCAGAGTATTTCATATGGACGCAAATTGTGTGTTAATTCGTCAATGTGAGGGAGCGAGGGATGCAGTAAAGGAGGAATAATGCATCGGAAAAGAGATACTCGGAACCCCAAAGAAAATCCTTTCGTTTCCGTAGAAACGAATCTCGATTTAGAAGGACAATGCAGGGAATCCAGAGTATTTCATATGGACGCAAATTGTGTGTTAATTCGTCAATGTGAGGGAGCGAGGAATGCAGTAAAGGAGGGATAATGCATCGGAAAAGAGATATTCGACTCCCAAAAGAAAATCCTATCGTTTCCGTAGAAACGTATCTCGTTTTAGAAAGATAATGCAGGGAACCCAGAGTATTTCATATGGACGCAAATTGTGTGTTAATTCGGCAATGTGAGGGAACGAGGGATGCAGTAAAGGAGGAATAATGCATCGGAAAAGAGATACTCGGGACCCCAAAGAAAATCCTATCGTTTCCGTAGAAACGTATCTCGATTTAGTAGGACAATGCAGGGAATCCAGAGTATTTCATATGGACGCAAATTGTGTGTTAGTTCATCAATGTGAGGGAGCGAGGGATGCAGTAAAGGTGGTATAATGCATCGGAAAAAAGATACTCGGAACCCCAAAGAAAATCCTATCGTTTCCGTTGAAACGTATCTCGATTTAGAAGGAGAATGCAGGGAAACCACAGTACTTCATATGGACGCAAATTGAGTGTTAATTCGACAATGTGAGGGAGCGAGGGATGCAGTAAAGGAGAAATAATGCATCGGAAAAGAGATACTCGACTCCCAAAAGAAAATCCTTTCGTTTCTGTATAAACGTATCTCGTTTTAGAAAGATAATGCAGGGAATCCAGAGTATTTCATATGGACGCTAATTGTGAGTTAATTCGGTAATGTGAGGGAGCCTGGGATGCAGTAAAGGAGGAATAATGCATCGGAAAAGAGATACTCGGAACCCCAATGAAAATCCTATCGTTTCCGTAGAAACGTATCTCGATTTAGAAGGACAATGCAGGGAATCCAGAGTATTTCATATGGACGCAAATTGTGTGTTAATTCGTCAATGTTAGGAAGCGAGGGATGCAGAAAAGGAGGAATAATGCATCGGAAAAGAGATACTCGGAAACCCAAAGAAAATCCTATCGTTTCCGTAGAAACGTATCTCGATGTAGAAGGACAATGCAGGGAACCCAGAGTATTTGTATGGACGCAAATTGTGTGTTAATTCGTCAATGTGAGGGAGCGAGGGATGCAGTAAAGGAGGAATAATGCATCGGAAAAGAGATACTCGGAACCCCAAAGAAAGTGTTATCGTTTCCGTAGAAACGTATCTCGATTTAGAAGGACAATGCAGGAGAAATAACGCATCGGAAAAGCGATACTCGGAACCCCAAAGAAAATCCTATCGTTTCCGTAGAAACGTATCTCGATTTAGAAGGACAATGCAGGGAATCCTGAGTAATTCGTATGGACGCAAATTGTGTGTTAATTCGTCAATGTGAGGGGGCGAGGGATGCAGTAAAGGAGGTATAATGCATCGGAAAAGAGATACTCGGAACCCCAAAGAAAATCCTATCGTTTCCGTAGAAACGTATCTCGATTTAGAAGGACAATGCAGGGAAACCACAGTATTTCATATGGACGCAAATTGTGAGTTAATTCGGCAATGTGAGGGAGCCTGGGATGCAGTAAAGGGGGAATAATGCATCGGAAAAGAGATACTCGGAACCCCAAAGAAAATCCTATCGTTTCCGTAGAAACGTATCTCGATTTAGAAGGACAATGCAGGGAATCCAGAGTATTTCATATGGACGCAAATTGTGTGTTAATTCGTCAATGTTAGGAAGCGAGGGATGCACAAAAGGAGGAATAATGCATCGGAAAAGACATACTCGGAACCCCAAAGAAAATCCTATCGTTTCCGTAGACACGTATCTCGATTTAGAAGGACAATTCAGGGAATCCACAGTATTTCATATGGACGCAAATTGTGTGTTAATTCGTCAATGTGAGGGAGCGAGGGATGCAGTAAAGGAGGAATAATACATCGGAAAAGAGATACTCGGAACCCCAAAGAAAATCCTATCGTTTCCGTAGAAACGTATCTCGATTTAGAAGGACAATGCAGGGAATCCAGAGTATTTCATGTGGACGCAAATTGTGTGTTAATTCGTCAATGTGAGGGAGCGGGGGATGCAGTAAAGGAGGAATACTGCATCGGAAAAGAGATACTCGACTCCTAAAAGAAAATCCTATCGTTTCCGTAGAAACGTATCTCGTTTTAGAAAGATAATGCAGGGAACCCAGAGTATTTCATATGGACGCAAATTGTGTGTTAATTCGGCAATGTGAGGGAGCGAGGGATGCAGTAAAGGAGGAATAAAGCATCGGAAAAGACATACTCGGAACCCCAAAGAAAATCCTATCGTTTCCGTAGAAACGTATCTCGATTTAGAAGGACAATGCAGGGAATCCAGAGTAATTCATATGGACGCAAATTGTGTGTTAATTCGTCAATGTGAGGGAGCGAGGGATGCAGTAAAGGAGGAATAATGCATCGGAAAAGACATACTCGGAACCCCAAAGAAAATCCTATCGTTTCCGTAGAAACGTATCTCGATTTAGTAGGACAATGCAGGTAATCCTGAGTATTTCATATGGACGCAAATTGTGTGTTAATTCGTCAATGTGATGGAGCGAGGGATGCGGTAAAGGAGGAAAATGCAACGGAAAAGAGATACTCGGAACCCCAAAGAAAATCCTATAGTTTCCGTAGAAACGTATCTCGATTTAGAAGGACAATGCAGGGAATCCAGAGTATTTCATATGGACGCAAATTGTGTGTTAATTCGTCAATGTGAGGGAGCGGGGGATGCAGTAAAGGAGGAATAATGCATCGGAAAAGAGATACTCGACTCCCAAAAGAAAATCGTATCGTTTCCGTAGAAACGTATATCGTTTTAGAAAGATAATGCAGGAACCCAGAGTATTTCATATGGACGGAAATTGTGTGTTAATTCGGAAATGTGAGGGAGCGAATGATTCAGTAAAGGAGGAATAATGCATCGGACAAGGGATACTCGGAACACCAAAGAAAATCCTATCGTTTACGTAGAAACGTATCTCGATTTAGAAGGACAATGCAGGGAATCCAGAGTATTTCATATGGACGCAAATTGTGTGTTAATACGTCAATGTGAGGGAGCGAGGGATGCAGTAAAGGAGAAATAATGCATCGGAAAACAGATACGCGACTCCCAAAGGAAAATCCATTCGTTTCCGTAGAATCGTATCTCGATTTAGAGGGACAATGCAGGGAATCCAGAATATTTCATATGGACGCAAATTGTGTGTTGATTCGTCAATGTTAGGGATCGAGGGATGCAGTAAAGGAGGAATAATGCATCGGAAATGAGATACTCGGAACCCCAAAGAAAATCCTATCGTTTCAGTAGAAACGTATCTCGATTTAGAAGGACAATGCAGGGAATCCAGAGTATTTCATATGGACGCAAATTGTGTGTTAATTCGTCAATGTGAGGGAGCGAGGGATGCAGTAAAGGAGGAATAATGCATCGGAAAAGAGATACTCGGAACCCCAAAGAAAATCCTATCGTTTCCGTAGAAACGTATCTCGATTTAGAAGGACAATGCATGGAATACAGAGTATTTCATATGGACGCAAATTGTGTGTTAATACGTCAATGTGAGGGAGCGAGGGATGCAGTAAAGGAGGAATAATGCATCGGAAAAAAGAAACTCGACTCCCTTAAGAAAATCCTATCGTTTCCGTAGAAACGTATCTCGATTTAGAAGGACAATGCAGGGAATCCAGAATATTTCATATGGACGCAAATTGTGTGTTAATTCGTCAATGTTAGGAAGCGAGGGATGCAGTAAAGTAGGAATAATGCATCGGAAAAGAGATACTCGGAAACCCAAAGAAAATTCCATCGTTTCCATAGAAACGTATCTCGATTTAGAAGCACAATGCAGGGAACCCAGAGTATTTGTATGGACGCAAATTGTGTGTTAATTCGTCAATGTGAGGGAGCGAGGGATGCAGTAAAGGAGGAATAATGCATCGGAAAAGAGATACTCGGAACCCCAATGAAAATCCTGTCGTTTCCGTAGAAACGTATCTCGATTTAGAAGGACAATGCAGGGAATCCAGATTATTTCATATGGACGCAAATTGTGTGTTAATTCGTCAATGTGAGGGAACGAGGGATGCAGTAAAGGAGGAATAATGCATCGGAAAAGAGATACTCGACTCCCAAAAGAAAATCCTATCGTTTCCGTAGAAACGTATCTCGTTTTGGAAAGATAATGCAGGAACCCAGAGTATTTCATATGGACGCAAATTGTGTGTTAATTCGGCAATGTGAGGGAGCGAATGATGCAGTAAAGGAGGAATAATGCATCGGAAAAGAGATACTCGGAACCCCAAAGAAAATCCTATCGTTTACGTAGAAACGTATCTCGATATAGAAGGACAATGCTGGGAATCCACAGTATTTCATATGGACGCAAATTGTGTATTAATTCTTCAATGTTAGGGAGCGAGGGATGCAGTAAAGGAGGAATAATGCATCGGAAAAGAGATACTCGGAACCCCAAAGAAAATCCTATCATATCCGTGAAACGTATCTCTATTTAGAAAGACAATGAAGCGAATCCAGAGTATTTCATATGGACGCAAATTTTTTGTTAATTCGTCAGTGTGAGGGAGCGAGTAATGCAGTAAAGGATGAATAATGCATCGGAAAAGAGATACTCGACTCCCAAAAGAAAATTCTATCGTTTCCGTAGAAACGTATCTCGATGTAGAAGGAAAATGCAGGGAATGCAAAGTATTTCATAGGGACGCAAATTGTGTGTTAATTTGTCAATGTGAGGGAGCGAGGGATGCAGTAAAGGAGGAATAATGCATCGGAAAAGAGATATTCGACTCCCAAAAGAAAATCCTATCGTTTCCGTAGAAACGTATCTCGATTTAGAAGGACAATGCAGGGAATCCAGAGTATTTCATATGGACGCAAATTGTGTGTTAATTCGTCAATGTGAGGGAGCGAGGGATGCAGTAAAGGAGGAATACTGCATCGGAAAGGAGATACTCGGAACCCCAATGAAAATGTTATCGTGTCCGTAGAAACGTATCTCGATTTAGAAGGACAATACAGGGAATCCTGAGTATTTCATATGGACGCAAATTGTGTGTTAATTCGTCAATGTGAGGGAGCGAGGGATGCAGTAAAGGAGGAATAACGCATCGGAAAAGAGATACTCGGAACCCAAAGGAAAATCCTATAGTTTCTGTAGAAACGTATCTCGATTTAGAAGGACAATGCATGGAATCCAGAGTATTTCATATGGACGCAAATTGTGTGTTAATACGTCAATGTGAGGGAGCGAGGGATGCAGTAAAGGAGGAATAATGCATCGGAAAAGAGAAACTCGACTCCCAAAAGAAAATCCTATAGTTTCCGTAGAAACGTATCTCGATTAGAAGGACAATGCAGGGAATCCAGAATATTTCATATGGACGCAAATTGTGTGTTAATTCGTCAATGTTAGGAAGCGAGGGATGCAGTAAAGTAGGAATAATGCATCGGAAAAGGGATACTCGGAAACCCAAAGAAAATCCTATCGTTTCCGTAGAAACGTATCTCGATTTACAAGGACAATGCAGGGAATCCAGAGTATTTCATATGGACGCAAATTGTGTGTTAATTCGTCAATGTGAGGGAGCGAGGGATGCAGTTAGGGAGGAATAATGCATCGGAAAAGAGATACTCGACTCCCAAAAGAAAATCCTATCGTTTCCGTAGAAACGTATCTCGTTTTAGAAAGATAATGCAGGAACCCAGAGTATTTCATATGGACGCAAATTGTGTGTTAATTCGGCAATGTGAGGGAGCGAATGATGTAGTAAAGGAGGAATAATGCATCGGAAAAGAGATACTCGGAACCCCAAAGAAAATCCTATCGTTTCCGTAGAAACGTATCTCGTTTTAGAAAGATAATGCAGGGAATCCAGAGTATTTCATATGGACGCAAATTGTGAGTTAATTCGGCAATGTGAGGGAGCGAGGGATGCAGTAAAGGAGGAATAATGCAACGGAAAAGAGATACTCGGAACCCCAAAGAAAATCCTATCGTTTCCGTAGAAACGTATCTCGATTTAGAAGGACAATCCAGGGAATCCTGAGTATTTCATATGGACGCAAATTGTGTGTTAATTCGTCAATGTGAGGGAGCGAGGGATGCAGTAAAGGAGAAATAATGCATCGGAAAAGAGATACTCTACTCCCAAAAGAAAATCCTATCGTTTCCGTAGAAACGTATCTCCTTTTAGAAAGATAATGCAGGGAATCCAGAGTATTTCATATGGACGCAAATTGTGTGTTAGTTCGTCAATGTGAGGGAGCGAGGGATGCAGTAAAGGAGGTATAATGCATCGGAAAAGAGATACTCGGAACCCCAAAGAAAATCCTATCGTTTCCGTAGAAACGTATCTCGATTTAGAAGGACAATGCAGGGAAACCACAGTATTTCATATGAACGCAAATTGTGAGTTAATTCGGCAATGTGAGGGAGCCTGGGATGCAGTAAAGGAGGAATAATGCATCGGAAAAGAGATACTCGGAACCCCAAAGAAAATCCTATCGTTTCCGTAGAAACGTATCTCGATTTAGAAGGACAATGCAGGGAATCCAGAGTATTTCATATGGACGCAAATTGTGTGTTAATTCGTCAATGTTAGGAAGCGAGGGATGCAGAAAAGGAGGAATAATGCATCGGAAAAGACATACTCGGAACCCCAAAGAAAATCCTATCGTTTCCGTAGACACGTATCTCGATTTAGAAGGACAATTCAGGGAATCCAGAGTATTTCATATGGACGCAAATTGTGTGTTATTTCGTCAATGTGAGGGAGCGAGGGATGCAGTAAAGGAGGAATAATACATCGGAAAAGAGATACTCGGAACCCCAAAGAAAATCCTATCGTTTCCGTAGAAACGTATCTCGATTTCGAAGGACAATGCGGGGAATCCAGAGTATTTCATATGGACGCAAATTGTGTGTTAATTCGTCAATGTGAGGGAGCGGGGGATGCAGTAAAGGAGGAATACTGCATCGGAAAAGAGATACTCGACTCCTAAAAGAAAATCCTATCGTTTCCGTAGAAACGTATCTCGTTTTAGAAAGATAATGCAGGGAACCCAGAGTATTTCATATGGACGCAAATTGTGTGTTAATTCGGCAATGTGAGGGAGCGAGGGATGCAGTAAAGGAGGAATAAAGCATCGGAAAAGACATACTCGGAACCCCAAAGAAAATCCTATCGTTTCCGTAGAAACGTATCTCGATTTAGAAGGACAATGCAGGGAATCCAGAGTAATTCATATGGACGCAAATTGTGTGTTAATTCGTCAATGTGAGGGAGCGAGGGATGCAGTAAAGGAGGAATAATGCATCGGAAAAGACATACTCGGAACCCCAAAGAAAATCCTATCGTTTCCGTAGAAACGTATCTCGATTTAGTAGGACAATGCAGGGAATCCTGAGTATTTCATATGGACGCAAATTGTGTGTTAATTCGTCAATGTGATGGAGCGAGGGATGCGGTAAAGGAGCAAAATGCAACGGAAAAGAGATACTCGGAACCCCAAAGAAAATCCTATAGTTTCCGTAGAAACGTATCTCGATTTAGAAGGACAATGCAGGGAATACAGAGTATTTCATATGGACGCAAATTGTGTGTTAATTCGTCAATGTGAGGGAGCGGGGGATGCAGTAAAGGAGGAATAATGCATCTGAAAAGAGATACTGGACTCCCAAAAGAAAATCCTATCGTTTCCGTAGAAACGTATCTCGATTTAGAAGGACAATGCAGGGAATCCAGAGTATTTCATATGGACGCAAATTGTGTGTTAATTCGTCAATGTGAGGGAGCGAGGGATGCAGTAAAGGAGGAATAATGGATCGGAAAAGAGATACTCGGAACCCCAAAGAAAATCCTATCGTTTCCGTAGAAACGTATCTCGATTTAGAAGGACAATGCAGGGAATCCAGAGTATTTCATATGGACGCAAATTGTGTGTTAATACGTCAATGTGAGGGAGCGAGGGATGCAGTAAAGGAGAAATAATGCATCGGAAAACAGATACGCGACTCCCAAAGGAAAATCCATTCGTTTCCGTAGAATCGTATCTCGATTTAGAGGGACAATGCAGGGAATCCAGAATATTTCATATGGACGCAAATTGTGTGTTGATTCGTCAATGTTAGGGATCGAGGGATGCAGTAAAGGAGGAATAATGCATCGGAAATGAGATACTCGGAACCCCAAAGAAAATCCTATCGTTTCACTAGAAACGTATCTCGATTTAGAAGGACAATGCAGGGAATCCAGAGTATTTCATATGGACGCAAATTGTGTGTTAATTCGTCAATGTGAGGGAGCGAGGGATGCAGTAAAGGAGGAATAATGCATCGGAAAAGAGATACTCGGAACCCCAAAGAAAATCCTATCGTTTCCGTAGAAACGTATCTCGATTTAGAAGGACAATGCATGGAATACAGAGTATTTCATTTGGACGCAAATTGTGTGTTAATACGTCAATGTGAGGGAGCGAGGGATGCAGTAAAGGAGGAATAATGCATCGGAAAAGAGAAACTCGACTACCTTAAGAAAATCCTATCGATTCCGTAGAAACGTATCTCGATTTAGAAGGACAATGCAGGGAATCCAGAATATTTCATATGGACGCAAATTGTGTGTTAATTCGTCAATGTTAGGAAGCGAGGGATGCAGTAAAGTAGGAATAATGCATCGGAAAAGAGATACTCGGAAACCCAAAGAAAATTCGATCGTTTCCATAGAAACGTATCTCGATTTAGAAGGACAATGCAGGGAACCCAGAGTATTTGTATGGACGCAAATTGTGTGTTAATTCGTCAATGTGAGGGAGCGACTGATTCAGTAAAGGAGGAATAATGCATCTGAAAAGAGATACTCGGAACCCCAAAGAAAATGTTATCGTTACCGTAGAAACGTATCTCGATTTAGAAGGACAATGCAGGAGGAATAACGCATCGGAAAAGAGATACTCGGAACCCCAAAGAAAAGCCTATCGTTTCCGTAGAAACGTATCTCGATTTAGAAGGACAACGCAGGGAGTCCTGAGTATTTCATATGGACGCAAATCGTGTGTTAATTCGTCAATGTGAGGGAGCGAGGGATGCAGTAAAGGAGGAATAATGCATCGGAAAAGAGATACTCGGAACCCCAAAGAAAATCCTGTCGTTTCCGTAGAAACGTATCTCGATTTAGAAGGACAATGCAGGGAATCCAGAGTATTTCATATGGACGCAAATTGTGTGTTAATTCGTCAATGTGAGGGAACGAGGGATGCAGTAAAGGAGGAATAATGCATCGGAAAAGAGATACTCGACTCCCAAAAGAAAATCCTATCGTTTCCGTAGAAATGTATCTCGTTTTAGAAAGATAATGCAGGAACCCAGAGTATTTCATATGGACGCAAATTGTGAGTTAATTCGGCAATGTGAGGGAGCGAATGATGCAGTAAAGGAGGAATAATGCATCGGAAAAGAGATACTCGGAACCCCAAAGAAAATCCTATCGTTTACGTAGAAACGTATCTCGATATAGAAGGACAATGCTGGGAATCCACAGTATTTCATATGGACGCAAATTGTGTATTAATTCTTCAATGTTAGGGAGCGAGGGATGCAGTAAAGGAGGAATAATGCATCGGAAAAGAGATACTCGGAACCCCAAAGAAAATCCTATCATATCCGTGAAACGTATCTCGATTTAGAAAGACAATGCAGGGAATCCAGAGTATTTCATATGGACGCAAATTTTTTGTTAATTCGTCAATGTGAGGGAGCGAGTAATGCAGTAAAGGATGAATAATGCATCGGAAAAGAGATACTCGACTCCTAAAATAAAATTCTATCGTTTCCGTAGAAACGTATCTCGATGTAGAAGGAAAATGCAGGGAATGCAAAGTATTTCATAGGGACGCAAATTGTGTGTTAATTCGTCAATGTGAGGGAGCGAGGGATGCAGTAAAGGAGGAATAATGCATCGGAAAAGAGATATTCGACTCCCAAAAGAAAATCCTATCGTTTCCGTAGAAACGTATCTCGATTTAGAAGGACAATGCAGGGAATCCAGAGTATTTCATATGGACGCAAATTGTGTGTTAATTCGTCAATGTGAGGGAGCGAGGGATGCAGTAAAGGAGGAATACTGCATCGGAAAGGAGATACTCGGAACCCCAATGAAAATGTTATCGTTTCCGTAGAAACGTATCTCGATTTAGAAGGACAATACAGGGAATCCTGAGTATTTCATATGGACGCAAATTGTGTGTTAATTCGTCAATGTGAGGGAGCGAGGGATGCAGTAAAGGAGGAATAACGCATCGGAAAAGAGATACTCGGAACCCCAAGGAAAATCCTATCGTTTCTGTAGAAACGTATCTCGATTTAGAAGGACAATGCATGGAATCCAGAGTATTTCATATGGACGCAAATTGTGTGTTAATACGTCAATGTGAGGGAGCGAGGGATGCAGTAAAGGAGGAATAATGCATCGGAAAAGAGAAACTCGACTCCCAAAAGAAAATCCTATAGTTTCCGTAGAAACGTATCTCGATTAGAAGGACAATGCAGGGAATCCAGAATATTTCATATGGACGCAAATTGTGTGTTAATTCGTCAATGTTAGGAAGCGAGGGATGCAGTAAAGTAGGAATAATGCATCGGAAAAGAGATACTCGGAACCCCAAAGAAAATGTTATCGTTACTGTAGAAACGTATCTCGATTTAGAAGGACAATGCAGGAGGAATAACGCATCGGAAAAGAGATACTCGGAACCCCAAAGAAAATCCTATCGTTTCCGTAGAAACGTATCTCGATTTAGAAGGACAACGCAGGGAGTCCTGAGTATTTCATATGGACGCAAATTGTGTGTTAATTCGTCAATGTGAGGGAGCGAGGGATGCAGTAAAGGAGGAATAATGCATCGGAAAAGAGATACTCGGAACCCCAAAGAAAATCCTGTCGTTTCCGTAGAAACGTATCTCGATTTAGAAGGACAAAGCAGGGAATCCAGAGTATTTCATATGGACGCAAATTGTGTGTTAATTCGTCAATGTGAGGGAACGAGGGATGCAGTAAAGGAGGAATAATGCATCGGAAAAGAAATACTCGACTCCCAAAAGAAAATCCTATCGTTTCCGTAGAAATGTTCTCGTTTTAGAAAGATAATGCAGGAACCCAGAGTATTTCATATGGACGCAAATTGTGAGTTAATTCGGCAATGTGAGGGAGCGAATGATGCAGTAAAGGAGGAATAATGCATCGGAAAAGAGATACTCGGAACCCCAAAGAAAATCCTATCGTTTACGTAGAAACGTATCTCGATATAGAAGGACAATGCTGGGAATCCACAGTATTTCATATGGACGCAAATTGTGTATTAATTCTTCAATGTTAGGGAGCGAGGGATGCAGTAAAGGAGGAATAATGCATCGGAAAAGAGATACTCGGAACCCCAAAGAAAATCCTATCATATCCGTGAAACGTATCTCGATTTAGAAAGACAATGCAGGGAATCCAGAGTATTTCATATGGACGCAAATTTTTTGTTAATTCGTCAATGTGAGGGAGCGAGTAATGCAGTAAAGGATGAATAATGCATCGGAAAAGAGATACTCGACTCCCAAAAGAAAATTCTATCGTTTCCGTAGAAACGTATCTCGATGTAGAAGGAAAATGCAGGTAATGCAAAGTATTTCATAGGGACGCAAATTGTGTGTTAATTCGTCAATGTGAGGGAGCGAGGGATGCAGTAAAGGAGGAATAATGCATCGGAAAAGAGATATTCGACTCCCAAAAGAAAATCCTATCGTTTCCGTAGAAACGTATCTCGATTTAGAAGGACAATGCAGGGAATCCAGAGTATTTCATATGGACGGAAATTGTGTGTTAATTCGTCAATGTGAGGGAGCGAGGGATGCAGTAAAGGAGGAATACTGCATCGGAAAGGAGATACTCGGAACCCCAATGAAAATGTTATCGTTTCCGTAGAAACGTATCTCGATTTAGAAGGACAATACAGGGAATCATGAGTATTTCATATGGACACAAATTGTGTGTTAATTCGTCAATGTGAGGGAGCGAGGGATGCAGTAAAGGAGGAATAACGCATCGGAAAAGAGATACTCGGAACCCCAAGGAAAATCCTATCGTTTCTGTAGAAACGTATCTCGATTTAGAAGGACAATGCATGGAATCCAGAGTATTTCATATGGACGCAAATTGTGTGTTAATACGTCATTGTGAGGGAGCGAGGGATGGAGTAAAGGAGGAATAATGCATTGGAAAAGAGAAACTCGACTCCCAAAAGAAAATCCTATAGTTTCCGTAGAAACGTATCTCGATTAGAAGGACAATGCAGGGAATCCAGAATATTTCATATGGACGCAAATTGAGTGTTAATTCGTCAATGTTAGGAAGCGAGGGATGCAGTAAAGTAGGAATAATGCATCGGAAAAGAGATACTCGGAAACCCAAAGAAAATCCTATCGTTTCCGTAGAAACGTATCTCGATTTACAAGGACAATGCAGGGAACCCAGAGTATTTCATATGGACGCAAATTGTGTGTTAATTCGTCAATGTTAGGAAGCGAGGGATGCAGAAAAGGAGGAATAATGCATCGGAAAAGAGATACTCGGAAACCCAAAGAAAATCCTATCGTTTCCGTAGAAACGTATCTCGATTTAGAAGGACAATGCAGGGAACCCAGAGTATTTGTATGGACGCAAATTGTGTGTTAATTCGTCAATGTGAGGGAGCGAAGGATGCAGTAAAGGAGGAATAATGCATCCGAAAAGAGATACTCGGAACCCCAAAGAAAATGTTATCGTTTCCGTAGAAACGTATCTCGATTTAGAAGGACAATGCAGGAGAAATAACGCATCGGAAAAGCGATACTCGGAACCCCAAAGAAAATCCTATCGTTTCCGTAGAAACGTATCTGGATTTAGATGGACAATGCAGGGAATCCTGAGTAATTCGTATGGACGCAAATTGTGTGTTAATTCGTCAATGTGAGGGGGCGAGGGATGCAGTAAAGGAGGAATAATGCATCGGAAAAGAGATACTCGGAACCCCAAAGAAAATCCTATCGTTTCCGTAGAAACGTATCTCGATTTAAAAGGACAATGCAGGGAATCCAGAGTATTTCATATGGACGCAAATTGTGTGTTAATTCGTCAATGTGAGGGAGCGAGGGATGCAGTTAGGGAGGAATAATGCATCGGAAAAGAGATACTCGACTCCCAAAAGAAAATCCTATCGTTTCCGTAGAAACGTATCTCGTTTTAGAAAGATAATGCAGGAACCCAGAGTATTTCATGTGGACGCAAATTGTGTGTTAATTCGGCAATGTGAGGGAGCGAATGATGTAGTAAAGGAGGAATAATGCATCGGAAAAGAGATACTCGGAACCCCAAAGAAAATCCTATCGTTTCCGTTGAAACGTATCTCGTTTTAGAAAGATAATGCAGGGAATCCAGAGTATTTCATATGGACGCAAATTGTGAGTTAATTCGGCAATGTGAGGGAGCGAGGGATGCAGTAAAAGAGGAATAATGCAACGGAAAAGAGATACTCGGAACCCCAAAGAAAATCCTATCGTTTCCGTAGAAACGTATCTCGATTTAGAAGGACAATCCAGGGAATCCTGAGTATTTCATATGGACGCAAATTGTGTGTTAATTCGTCAATGTGAGGGAGCGAGGGATGCAGTAAAGGAGAAATAATGCATCGGAAAAGAGATACTCTACTCCCAAAAGAAAATCCTATCGTTTCCGTAGAAACGTATCTCCTTTTAGAAAGATAATGCAGGGAATCCAGAGTATTTCATATGGACGCAAATTGTGTGTTAGTTCGTCAATGTGAGGGAGCGAGGGATGCAGTAAAGGAGGTATAATGCATCGGAAAAGAGATACTCGGAACCCCAAAGAAAATCCTATCGTTTCCGTAGAAACGTATCTCGATTTAGAAGGACAATGCAGGGAAACCACAGTATTTCATATGGACGCAAATTGTGAGTTAATTCGGCAATGTGAGGGAGCCTGGGATGCAGTAAAGGAGGAATAATGCATCGGAAAAGAGATTCTCGGAACCCCAAAGAAAATCCTATCGTTTCCGTAGAAACGTATCTCGATTTAGAAGGACAATGCAGGGAATCCAGAGTATTTCATATGGACGCAAATTGTGTGTTAATTCGTCAATGTTAGGAAGCGAGGGATGCAGAAAAGGAGGAATAATGCATCGGAAAAGACATACTCGGAACCCCAAAGAAAATCCTATCGTTTCCGTAGACACGTATCTCGATTTAGAAGGACAATTCAGGGAATCCAGAGTATTTCATATGAACGCAAATTGTGTGTTAATTCGTCAATGTGAGGGAGCGAGGGATGCAGTAAAGGAGGAATAATACATCGGAAAAGAGATACTCGGAACCCCAGAGAAAATCCTATCGTTTCCGTAGAAACGTATCTCGATTTCGAAGGACAATGCAGGGAATCCAGAGTATCTCATATGGACGCAAATTGTGTGTTAATTCGTCAATGTGAGGGAGCGGGGGATGCAGTAAAGGAGGAATACTGCATCGGAAAAGAGATACTCGACTCCTAAAAGAAAATCCTATCGTTTCCGTAGAAACGTATCTCGTTTTAGATAGATAATGCAGGGAACCCAGAGTATTTCATATGGACGCAAATTGTGTGTTAATTCGGCAATGTGAGGGAGCGAGGGATGCAGTAAAGGAGGAATAAAGCATCGGAAAAGACATACTCGGAACCCCAAAGAAAATCCTATCGTTTCCGTAGAAACGTATCTCGATTTAGAAGGACAATGCAGGGAATCCAGAGTAATTCATATGGACGCAAATTGTGTGTTAATTCGTCAATGTGAGGGAGCGAGGGATGCAGTAAAGGAGGAATAATGCATCGGAAAAGACATACTCGGAACCCCAAAGAAAATCCTATCGTTTCCGTAGAAACGTATCTCGATTTAGTAGGACAATGCAGGGAATCCTGAGTATTTCATATGGACGCAAATTGTGTGTTAATTCGTCAATGTGATGGAGCGAGGGATGCGGTAAAGGAGGAAAATGCAACGGAAAAGAGATACTCGGAACCCCAAAGAAAATCCTATAGTTTCCGTAGAAACGTATCTCGATTTAGAAGGACAATGCAGGGAATACAGAGTATTTCATATGGACGCAAATTGTGTGTTAATTCGTCAATGTGAGGGAGCGGGGGATGCAGTAAAGGAGGAATAATGCATCGGAAAAGAGATACTCGACTCCCAAAAGAAAATCCTATCGTTTCCGTAGAAACGTATCTCGTTTTAGAAAGATAATGCAGGAACCCAGAGTATTTCATATGGACGGAAATTGTGTGTTAATTCGGAAATGTGAGGGAGCGAATGATTCAGTAAAGGAGGAATAATGCATCGGACAAGGGATACTTGGAACACCAAAGAAAATCCTATCGTTTCCGTAGAAACGTATCTCGATTTAGAAGGACAATCCAGGGAATCCAGAGTATTTCATATGGACGCAAATTGTGTGTTAATACGTCAATGTGAGGGAGCGAGGGATGCAGTAAAGCAGAAATAATGCATCGGAAAACAGATACGCGACTCCCAAAGGAAAATCCATTCGTTTCCGTAGAATCGTATCTCGATTTAGAGGGACAATGCAGGGAATCCAGAATATTTCATATGGACGCAAATTGTGTGTTGATTCGTCAATGTTAGGGATCGAGGGATGCAGTAAAGGAGGAATAATGCATCGGAAATGAGATACTCGGAACCCCAAAGAAAATCCTATCGTTTCACTAGAAACGTATCTCGATTTAGAAGGACAATGCAGGGAATCCAGAGTATTTCATATGGACGCAAATTGTGTGTTAATTCGTCAATGTGAGGGAGCGAGGGATGCAGTAAAGGAGGAATAATGCATCGGAAAAGAGATACTCGGAACCCCAAAGAAAATCCTACCGTTTCCGTAAACGTATCTCGATTTAGAAGGACAATGCATGGAATACAGAGTATTTCATATGGACGCAAATTGTGTGTTAATACGTCAATGTGAGGGAGCGGGGGATGCAGTAAAGGAGGAATAATGCATCGGAAAAGAGAAACTCGACTCCCTTAAGAAAATCCTATCGTTTCCGTAGAAACGTATCTCGATTTAGAAGGACAATGCAGGGAATCCAGAATATATCATATGGACGCAAATTGTGTGTTAATTCGTCAATGTTAGGAAGCGAGGGATGCAGTAAAGTAGGAATAATGCATCGGAAAAGAGATACTCGGAAACCCAAAGAAAATTCCATCGTTTCCATAGAAACGTATCTCGATTTAGAAGGACAATGCAGGGAACCCAGAGTATTTGTATGGACGCAAATTGTGTGTTAATTCGTCAATGTGAGGGAGCGACTGATTCAGAAAAGGAGGAATAATGCATCGGAAAAGAGATACTCGGAACCCCAAAGAAAATGTTATCGTTACCGTAGAAACGTATCTCGATTTAGAAGGACAATGCAGGAGGAATAACCCATCGGAAAAGAGATACTCGGAACCCCAAAGAAAATCCTATCGTTTCCGTAGAAACGTATCTCGATTTAGAAGGACAATGCAGGGAGTCCTGAGTATTTCATATGGACGCAAATTGTGTGTTAATTCGTCAATGTGAGGGAGCGAGGGATGCAGTAAAGGAGGAATAATGCATCGGAAAAGAGATACTCGGAACCCCAAAGAAAATCCTGTCCTTTCCGTAGAAACGTATCTCGATTTAGAAGGACAATGCAGGGAATCCAGAGTATATCATATGGACGCAAATTGTGTGTTAATTCGTCAATGTGAGGGAACGAGGGATGCAGTAAAGGAGGAATAATGCATCGGAAAAGAGATACTCGACTCCCAAAAGAAAATCCAATCGTTTCCGTAGAAACGTATCTCGTTTTAGAAAGATAATGCAGGAACCCAGAGTATTTCATATTGACGCAAATTGTGTGTTAATTCGGCAATGTGAGGGAGCGAATGATGCAGTAAAGGAGGAATAATGCATCGGAAAAGAGATACTCGGAACCCCAAAGAAAATCCTATCGTTTACGTAGAAACGTATCTCGATATAGAAGGACAATGCTGGGAATCCACAGTATTTCATATGGACGCAAATTGTGTATTAATTCTTCAATGTTAGGGAGCGAGGGATGCAGTAAAGGAGGAATAATGCATCGGAAAAGAGATACTCGGAACCCCAAAGAAAATCCAATCATATCCGTGAAACGTATCTCGATTTAGAAAGACAATGCAGGGAATCCAGAGTATTTCATATGGACGCAAATTTTTTGTTAATTCGTCAATGTGAGGGAGCGAGTAATGCAGTAAAGGATGAATAATGCATCGTAAAAGAGATACTCGACTCCCAAAAGAAAATTCTATCGTTTCCGTAGAAACGTATCTCGATGTAGAAGGAAAATGCAGGGAATGCAAAGTATTTCATAGGGACGCAAATTGTGTGTTAATTCGTCAATGTGAGGGAGCGAGGGATGCAGTAAAGGAGGAATAATGCATCGGAAAAGAGATATTCGACTCCCAAAAGAAAATCCTATCGTTTCCGTAGAAACGTATCTCGATTTAGAAGGACAATGCAGGAGGAATAACGCATCGGAAAAGTGATACTCGGAACCCCAAAGAAAATCCTATCGTTTCCGTAGAAACGTATCTCGATTTAGAAGGACAATGCAGGGAATCCTGAGTATTTCATATGGGCGCAAATTGTGTGTTAATTCGTCAATGTGAGGGAGCGAGGGATGCAGTAAAGGAGGAATAATGCATCGGAAAAGAGATACGCGACTCCCAAAAGAAAATCCTATCGTTTCCGTAGAAA
Source organism: Schistocerca nitens (assembly GCF_023898315.1). Classification (NCBI taxonomy): domain Eukaryota; kingdom Metazoa; phylum Arthropoda; class Insecta; order Orthoptera; family Acrididae; genus Schistocerca; species Schistocerca nitens. The sequence continues at coordinate 1,274,214,604 of NC_064614.1, read as the reverse complement.
CGTATCTCGTTTTAGAAAGATAATGCAGGAACCCAGAGTATTTCATATGGACGCAAATTGTGTGTTAATTCGGCAATGTGAGGGAGCGAATGATGCAGTAAAGGAGGAATAATGCATCGGAAAAGAGATACTCGGAACCCCAAAGAAAATCCTATCGTTTCCGTAGAAACGTATCTAGATTTAGAAGGACAATGCTGGGAATCCAGAGTATTTCATATGGACGCAAATTGTGTGTTAATTCGTCAATGTTAGGGAGCGAGGGATGCAGTAAAGGAGAAATAATGCATCGGAAAAGAGATACTCGACTCCCAAAAGAAAATCCTATCGTTTCCGTAGAAACGTATCTCATTGTAGAAGGAAAATGAAGGGAATGCAAAGTATTTCATAGGGACGCAAATTGTGTGTTAATTCGTCAATGTGAGGGAGCGAGGGATGCAGTAAAGGAGGAATAATGAATCGGAAAAGAGATACTCGTCTCCCAAAAGAAAATCCTATCGTTTCCGTAGAAACGTATCTCGATTTAGAAGGACAATGCAGGGAATCCAGAGTATTTCATATGGACGCAAATTGTGTGTTAATTCGTCAATGTGAGGGAGCGAGGGTGCAGTAAAGGAGGAATAATGCATCGGAAAAGAGATACTCGACTCCTAAAAGATAATCCTATAGTTTCCGTAGAAACGTATCTCGATTTAGAAGGACAATGCAGGGAATACAGAGTATTTCTTATGGACGCAAATTGTGTGTTAATTCGTCAATGTGAGGGAGCGGGGGATGCAGTAAAGGAGGAATAATGCATCGGAAAAGAGATACTCGACTCCCAAAAGAAAATCCTATCGTTTCCGTAGAAACGTATCTCGTTTTAGAAAGATAATGCAGGAACCCAGAGTATTTCATATGGACGGAAATTGTGTGTTAATTCGTCAATGTGAGGGAGCGAATGATTCAGTAAAGGAGGAATAATGCATCGGACAAGGGATACTCGGAACACCAAAGAAAATCCTATCGTTTCCGTAGAAACGTATCTCGATTTAGAAGGACAATGCAGGGAATCCAGAGTATTTCATATGGACGCAAATTGTGTGTTAATACGTCAATGTGAGGGAGCGAGGGATGCAGTAAAGCAGAAATAATGCATCGGAAAACAGATACGCGACTCCCAAAGGAAAATCCATTCGTTTCCGTAGAATCGTATCTCGATTTAGAGGGACAATGCAGGGAATCCAGAATATTTCATATGGACGCAAATTGTGTGTTGATTCGTCAATGTTAGGGATCGAGGGATGCAGTAAAGGAGGAATAATGCATCGGAAATGAGATACTCGGAACCCCAAAGAAAATCCTATCGTTTCACTAGAAACGTATCTCGATTTAGAAGGACAATGCAGGGAATCCAGAGTATTTCATATGGACGCAAATTGTGTGTTAATTCGTCAATGTGAGGGAGCGAGGGATGCAGTAAAGGAGGAATAATGCATCGGAAAAGAGATACTCGGAACCCCAAAGAAAATCCTATCGTTTCCGTAGAAACGTATCTCGATTTAGAAGGAAAATGCATGGAATACAGAGTATTTCATATGGACGCAAATTGTGTGTTAATACGTCAATGTGAGGGAGCGAGGGATGCAGTAAAGGAGGAATAATGCATCGGAAAAGAGAAACTCGACTCCCTTAAGAAAATCCTATCGTTTCCGTAGAAACGTATCTCGATTTAGAAGGACAATGCAGGGAATCCAGAATATTTCATATGGACGCAAATTGTGTGTTAATTCGTCAATGTTAGGAAGCGAGGGATGCAGTAAAGTAGGAATAATGCATCGGAAAAGAGATACTCGGAAACCCAAAGAAAATTCCATCGTTTCCATAGAAACGTATCTCGATTTAGAAGGACAATGCAGGGAACCCAGAGTATTTGTATGGACGCAAATTGTGTGTTAATTCGTCAATGAGAGGGAGCGACTGATTCAGTAAAGGAGGAATAATGCATCGGAAAAGAGATACTCGGAACCCCAAAGAAAATGTTATCGTTACCGTAGAAACGTATCTCGATTTAGAAGGACAATGCAGGAGGAATAACGCATCGGAAAAGAGATACTCGGAACCCCAAAGAAAATCCTATCGTTTCCGTAGAAACGTATCTCGATTTAGAAGGACAATGCAGGGAGTCCTGAGTATTTCATATGGACGCAAATTGTGTGTTAATTCGTCAATGTGAGGGAGCGAGGGATGCAGTAAAGGAGGAATAATGCATCGGAAAAGAGATACTCGGAACCCCAAAGAAAATCCTGTCGTTTCCGTAGAAACGTATCTCGATTTAGAAGGACAATGCAGGGAATCCAGAGTATTTCATATGGACGCAAATTGTGTGTTAATTCGTCAATGTGAGGGAACGAGGGATGCAGTAAAGGAGGAATAATGCATCGGAAAAGAGATACTCGACTCCTAAAAGAAAATCCTATCGTTTCCGTAGAAACGTATCTCGTTTTAGAAAGATAATGCAGGAACCCAGAGTATTTCATATGGACGCAAATTGTGTGTTAATTCGGCAATGTGAGGGAGCGAATGATGCAGTAAAGGAGGAATAATGCATCGGAAAAGAGATACTCGGAACCCCAAAGAAAATCCTATCGTTTACGTAGAAACGTATCTCGATATAGAAGGACAATGCTGGGAATCCACAGTATTTCATATGGACGCAAATTGTGTATTAATTCTTCAATGTTAGGGAGCGAGGGATGCAGTAAAGGAGGAATAATGCATCGGAAAAGAGATACTCGGAACCCCAAAGAAAATCCTATCATATCCGTGAAACGTATCTCGATTTAGAAAGACAATGCAGGGAATCCAGAGTATTTCATATGGACGCAAATTTTTTGTTAATTCGTCAATGTGAGGGAGCGAGTAATGCAGTAAAGGATGAATAATGCATCGGAAAAGAGATACTCGACTCCCAAAAGAAAATTCTATCGTTTCCGTAGAAACGTATCTCGATGTAGAAGGAAAATGCAGGGAATGCAAAGTATTTCATAGGGACGCAAATTGTGTGTTAATTCGTCAATGTGAGGGAGCGAGGGATGCAGTAAAGGAGGAATAATGCATCGGAAAAGAGATATTCGACTCCCAAAAGAAAATCCTATCGTTTCCGTAGAAACGTATCTCGATTTAGAAGGACAATGCAGGAGGAATAACGCATCGGAAAAGAGATAATCGGAACCCCAAAGAAAATCCTATCGTTTCCGTAGAAACGTATCTCGATTTAGAAGGACAATGAAGGGAATCCTGAGTATTTCATATGGGCGCAAATTGTGTGTTAATTCGTCAATGTGAGGGAGCGAGGGATGCAGTAAAGGAGGAATAATGCATCGGAAAAGAGATACTCGGAACCCCAAAGAAAATCCTATCGTTTTCGTAGAAACGTATCTCGATTTAGAAGGACAATGCAGGGAATCCAGAGTATTTCATATGGACGCAAATTGTGTGTTAATTCGTCAATGTGAGGGAGCGAGGGATGCAGTAAAGGAGGAATAATGCATCGGAAAAGAGATACGCGACTCCCAAAAGAAAATCCTATCGTTTCCGTAGAAACGTATCTCGTTTTAGAAAGATAATGCAGGAACCCAGAGTATTTCATATGGACGCAAATTGTGTGTTAATTCGGCAATGTGAGGGAGCGAATGATGCAGTAAAGGAGGAATAATGCATCGGAAAAGAGATACTCGGAACCCCAAAGAAAATCCTATCGTTTCCGTAGAAACGTATCTCGATTTAGAAGGACAATGCTGGGAATCCAGAGTATTTCATATGGACGCAAATTGTGTGTTAATTCGTCAATGTTAGGGAGCGAGGGATGCAGTAAAGGAGAAATAATGCATCGGAAAAGAGATACTCGACTCCCAAAAGAAAATCCTATCGTTTCCGTAGAAACGTATCTCGTTGTAGAAGGAAAATGAAGGGAATGCAAAGTATTTCATAGGGACGCAAATTGTGTGTTAATTCGTCAATGTGAGGGAGCGAGGGATGCAGTAAAGGAGGAATAATGAATCGGAAAAGAGATACTCGTCTCCCAAAAGAAAATCCTATCGTTTCCGTAGAAACGTATCTCGATTTAGAAGGACAATGCAGGGAATCCAGAGTATTTCATATGGACGCAAATTGTGTGTTAATTCGTCAATGTGAGGGAGCGAGGGTGCAGTAAAGGAGGAATAATGCATCGGAAAAGAGATACTCGACTCCTAAAAGATAATCCTATCGTTTCCGTAGAAACGTATTTCGTTTTAGAAAGATAATGCAGGGAACCCAGAGTATTTCATATGGACACAAATTGTGTGTTAATTCGTCAGTGTGAGGGAGCGAGGGATGCAGTAAAAGAGGAATAATGCATCGGAAAAGAGATACTCGGAACCCCAACGAAAATCCTATCGTTTCCGTAGAAACGTATCTCGAGTTAGAAGGACAATGCAGGGAATCTAGAGTATTTCATATGGACGCAAATTGTGTGTTAATTCGTCAATATGAGGGAGTGGGGGATGCAGTAAAGGAGGAATAATGCATGGGAAAGGAGATACTCGAAACCCCAAAGAAAATCCTATCGTTTCCGTAGAAACGTATCTCTATTTAGAAGGACAATGCAGGGAATCCAGAGTATTTCATATGGACGCAAATTGTGTGTTAATTCGTCAATGTGTGGGAGCGGGGGATGCATAAAAGAGGAATAATGCATCGGTAAAGAGATACTCGACTCCTATAAGAAAATCCTATCGTTTCCGTAGAAACGTATCTCGTTTTAGAAAGATAATGCAGGGAACCCAGAGTATTTCATATGGACGCAAATTGTGTGTTATTTGGGCAATGTGAGGGAGCGAGGGATGCAGTATAGGAGGAATAAAGCATCGGAAAAGAGATACTCCGAACCCCAAAGAAAATCCTATCGTTTCCGTAGAAACGTATCTCGATTTAGAAGGACAATGCAGGGAATCCAGAGTATTTCATATGGACGCAAATTGTGTGTTAATTCGTCAATGTGAGGGAGCGAGGGATGCAGTAAAGGAGGAATAATGCATCGGAAAAGAGATACTCGACTCCCAAAAGAAAATCCTATCGTTTCCGTAGAAACGTATCTCGTTTTAGAAAGATAATGCAGGAACCCAGAGTATTTCATATGGACGCCAATTGTGTGTTAATTCGACAATGTGAGGGAGCGAATGATGCAGTAAAGGAGGAATAATGCATCGGAAAAGAGATACTCGGAACCCCAAAGAAAATGTTATCATTTCCGTAGAAACGTATCTCGAATTAGAAGGACAATGCAGGAGGAATAACGCATCGGAAAAGAGATACTCGGAAACCCAAAGAAAATCCTATCGTTTCCGTAGAAACGTATCTCGATTTAGAAGGACAATGAAGGGAATCCTGAGTATTTCATATGGGCGCAAATTGTGTGTTAATTCGTCAATGTGAGGGAGCGAGGGATGCAGTAAAGGAGGAATAATGCATCGGAAAAGAGATACTCGGAACCCCAAAGAAAATCCTATCGTTTCCGTAGAAACGTATCTCGATTTAGAAGGACAATGCAGGGAATCCAGAGTATTTCATATGGACGCAAATTGTGTGTTAATTCGTCAATGTGAGGGAGCGAGGGATGCAGTAAAGGAGGAATAATGCATCGGAAAAGAGATACGCGACTCCCAAAAGAAAATCCTATCGTTTCCGTAGAAACGTATCTCGTTTTAGAAAGATAATGCAGGAACCCAGAGTATTTCATATGGACGCAAATTGTGTGTTAATTCGGCAATGTGAGGGAGCGAATGATGCAGTAAAGGAGGAATAATGCATCGGAAAAGAGATACTCGGAACCCCAAAGAAAATCCTATCGTTTCCGTAGAAACGTATCTCGATTTAGAAGGACAATGCTGGGAATCCAGAGTATTTCATATGGACGCAAATTGTGTGTTAATTCGTCAATGTTAGGGAGCGAGGGATGCAGTAAAGGAGAAATAATGCATCGGAAAAGAGATACTCGACTCCCAAAAGAAAATCCTATCGTTTCCGTAGAAACGTATCTCGTTGTAGAAGGAAAATGAAGGGAATGCAAAGTATTTCATAGGGACGCAAATTGTGTGTTAATTCGTCAATGTGAGGGAGCGAGGGATGCAGTAAAGGAGGAATAATGAATCGGAAAAGAGATACTCGTCTCCCAAAAGAAAATCCTATCGTTTCCGTAGAAACGTATCTCGATTTAGAAGGACAATGCAGGGAATCCAGAGTATTTCATATGGACGCAAATTGTGTGTTAATTCGTCAATGTGAGGGAGCGAGGGTGCAGTAAAGGAGGAATAATGCATCGGAAAAGAGATACTCGACTCCTAAAAGATAATCCTATCGTTTCCGTAGAAACGTATTTCGTTTTAGAAAGATAATGCAGGGAACCCAGAGTATTTCATATGGACACAAATTGTGTGTTAATTCGTCAATGTGAGGGAGCGAGGGATGCAGTAAAAGAGGAATAATGCATCGGAAAAGAGATACTCGGAACCCCAACGAAAATCCTATCGTTTCCGTAGAAACGTATCTCGAGTTAGAAGGACAATGCAGGGAATCTAGAGTATTTCATATGGACGCAAATTGTGTGTTAATTCGTCAATATGAGGGAGTGGGGGATGCAGTAAAGGAGGAATAATGCATGGGAAAGGAGATACTCGAAACCCCAAAGAAAATCCTATCGTTTCCGTAGAAACGTATCTCTATTTAGAAGGACAATGCAGGGAATCCAGAGTATTTCATATGGACGCAAATTGTGTGTTAATTCGTCAATGTGTGGGAGCGGGGGATGCATAAAAGAGGAATAATGCATCGGTAAAGAGATACTCGACTCCTATAAGAAAATCCTATCGTTTCCGTAGAAACGTATCTCGTTTTAGAAAGATAATGCAGGGAACCCAGAGTATTTCATATGGACGCAAATTGTGTGTTATTTGGGCAATGTGAGGGAGCGAGGGATGCAGTATAGGAGGAATAAAGCATCGGAAAAGAGATACTCCGAACCCCAAAGAAAATCCTATCGTTTCCGTAGAAACGTATCTCGATTTAGAAGGACAATGCAGGGAATCCAGAGTATTTCATATGGACGCAAATTGTGTGTTAATTCGTCAATGTGAGGGAGCGAGGGATGCAGTAAAGGAGGAATAATGCATCGGAAAAGAGATACTCGACTCCCAAAAGAAAATCCTATCGTTTCCGTAGAAACGTATCTCGTTTTAGAAAGATAATGCAGGAACCCAGAGTATTTCATATGGACGCCAATTGTGTGTTAATTCGGCAATGTGAGGGAGCGAATGATGCAGTAAAGGAGGAATAATGCATCGGAAAAGAGATACTCGGAACCCCAAAGAAAATGTTATCATTTCCGTAGAAACGTATCTCGAATTAGAAGGACAATGCAGGAGGAATAACGCATCGGAAAAGAGATACTCGGAAACCCAAAGAAAATCCTATCGTTTCCGTAGAAACGTATCTCGATTTAGAAGGCAATGCAGGGAATCCAGAGTATTTCATATGGACGCAAATTGTGTGTTAATACGTCAATGTGAGGGAGCGAGGGATGCAGTAAAGGATGAATAATGCATCGGAAAAGAGATACTCGACTCCCAAAAGAAAATCCTATCGTTTCCGTAGAAACGTGTCTCGATGTAGAAGGAAAAAGTGCAGGGAATGCAAAGTATTTCATAGGGACGTAAATTGTGTGTTAATTCGTCAATGTGAGGGAGCGAGGGATGCAGTAAAGGAGGAATAATGCAACGGAAAAGAGATACTCGACTCCCAAAAGAAAGTCCTATCGTTTCCGTAGAAACGTATCTCGATTTAGAAGGCAATGCAGGGAATCCAGAGTATTTCATATGGACGCAAATTGTGTGTTAATACGTCAATGTGAGGGAGCGAGGGATGCAGTAAAGGAGGAATAATGCATCGGAAAAGAGATACTCGAAACCCCAACGAAAATCCTATCGTTTGCGTAGAAACGTATCTCGATTTAGAAGGACAATGCAGGGAATCTAGAGTATTTCATATGGACGCAAATTGTGTGTTAATTCGTCAATGTGAGGGAGTGGGGGATGCAGTAAAGGAGGAATAATGCATCGGAAAGGAGATACTCGGAACCCCAATGAAAATGTTATCGTTTCCGTAGAAACGTATCTCGATTTAGAAGGACAATGCAGGGAATCCAGAGTATTACATATGGACGCAAATTGTGTGTTAATTCGTCAATGTGAGGGAGCGAGGGATGCAGTAAAGGAGAAATAATGCATCGGAATAGAGATACTCGACTCCCAAAAGAAAATCCTATCGTTTCCGTCGAAACGTATGTCCTTTTAGAAAGATAATGTAGGGAACCCAGAGTATTTCATATGGACGCAAATTGTGTGTTAATTCGTCAATGTGAGGGAGCGAGTGAGGCAGTAAAGGAGGAATAATGCATCGGAAAAGAGATACTCGGAACCCCAAAGAAAATCCTATCGTTTCCGTAGAAACGTATCTCGATTTAGAAGGACAATGCAGGGAATCCAGAGTATTTCATGTGGACGCAAATTGTGTGTTAATTCGTCAATGTGAGGGAGCGAGGGATGCAGTAAAGGAGAAATAATGCATCGGAAAAGAGATACTCGACTCCCAAAAGAAAATCCAATCGTTTCCGTAGAAATGTATCTCGTTTTAGAAAGATAATGCAGGGAACCCAGAGTATTTCATATGGACGCAAATTGTGAGTTAATTCGGCAATGTGAGGGAGCGAGGGATGCAGTAAAGGAGGAATAATGCATCGGAAAAGAGATACTCGGAACCCCAAAGAAAATGTTATCGTTTCCGTAGAAACGTATCTCGATTTAGAAGGACAATGCAGGAGAAATAACGCATCGGAAAAGAGATACTCGGAACCCCAAAGAAAATCCTATCGTTTCCTTAGAAACGTATCTCGATTTAGAAGGACAATGTAGGGAGTCCTGAGTATTTCATATGGACGAAAATTGTGTGTTAATTCGTCAATGTGAGGGAGCGAGGGATGCAGTAAAGGAGGAATAATGCATCGGAAAAGAGATACTCGGGACCCCAAAGAAAATCCTATCGTTTCCGTAGACACGTATCTCGATTTAGAAGGACAATTCAGGGAATCCAGAGTATTTCATATGGACGCAAATTGTGTGTTAATTCGTCAATGTGAAGGAGCAAGGGATGCAGTAAAGGAGTAATAATGCAATGGAAAAGAGATACACGGAACCCCAATGAAAATGTTATCGTTTCCGTAGAAACGTATCTCGATTTAGAAGGACAATGCAGTTAATCCAGAGTATTTCATATGGACGCAAATTGTGTGTTAATTCGTCAATGTGAGGGAGCGAGGGATGCAGTAAAGGAGGAATAACGCATCGGAAAAGAGATACTCGGAACCCCAAAGAAAATCGTATCGTTTCCGTAGAAAAGTATCTCGATTTTGGAGGACAATGCAGGGAATCCAGAGTATTTCATATGGCGGCAAATTGTCTGTTAATTCGTCAATGTGAGGGAGCGAGGGATGCAGTAAAGGAGGAATAATGCATCGGAAAAGAGATACTCGGAACCCCAAAGAAAATCCTATCGTTTCCGTAGAAAAGTATCTCGATTTAGAAGGACAATGCAAGGAATCCAGAGTATTTCATATGGACGCTAATTGTGTGTTAATTCGTCAATGTGAGATAGCCTGGGATGCAGTAAAGGAGGAATAATGCATCGGAAAAGAGATACTCGACTCCTAAAAAAAATCCTTTCGTTTCCGTAGAAACGTATCTCGTTTTAGAAAGATAATGCAGGGAACCCAGAGTATTTCATATGGACGCAAATTGTGTGTTAATTCGTCAATGTGAGGGAGCGGGGGATGCAGTAAAGGAGGAATACTGCATCGGAAAAGAGATACTCGACTTCTAAAAGAAAATCCTATCGTTTCCGTAGAAACGTATCTCGTTTTAGAAAGATAATGCAGGGAACCCAGAGTATATCATATGGACGCAAATTGTGTGTTAATTCGGTAATGTGAGGGAGCGAGGGATGCAGTAAAGGAGGAATAAAGCATCGGAAAAGAGATACTCAGAACCCCAAAGAAAATCCTCTCGTTTCCGTAGAAACGTATCTCGATTTAGAAGGACTATGCAGGGAATGCAGAGTAATTCATATGGACGCAAATTGTGTGTTAATTCGTCAATGTGAGGGAGCGAGGGATGCAGTAAAGGAGGAATAATGCATCGGAAAAGAGATACTCGACTCCCAAAAGAAAGTCCTATCGTTTCCGTAGAAACGTATCTCGATTTAGAAGGCAATGCAGGGAATCCAGAGTATTTCATATGGACGCAAATTGTGTGTTAATACGTCAATGTGAGGGAGCGAGGGATGCAGTAAAGGAGGAATAATGCATCGGAAAAGAGATACTCGAAACCCCAACGAAAATCCTATCGTTTCCGTAGAAACGTATCTCGATTTAGAAGGACAATGCAGGGAATCTAGAGTATTTCATATGGACGCAAATTGTGTGTTAATTCGTCAATGTGAGGGAGTGGGGGATGCAGTAAAGGAGGAATAATGCATCGGAAAGGAGATACTCGGAACCCCAATGAAAATGTTATCGTTTCCGTAGAAACGTATCTCGATTTAGAAGGACAATGCAGGGAATCCAGAGTATTACATATGGACGCAAATTGTGTGTTAATTCGTCAATGTGAGGGAGCGAGGGATGCAGTAAAGGAGAAATAATGCATCGGAATAGAGATACTCGACTCCCAAATTAAATCCTATCGTTTCCGTCGAAACGTATCTCCTTTTAGAAAGATAATGCAGGGAACCCAGAGTATTTCATATGGACGCAAATTGTGTGTTAATTCGGCGATGTGAGGGAACGAGGGATGCAGTAAACGAGGAATAATGCATCGGAAAAGAGATACTCGGAACCCCAAAGAAAATCCTATCGTTTCCGTAGAGACGTATCGCGATTTAGTAGGACAATGCAGGGAATCCAGAGTATTTCATATGGACGCAAATTGTGTGTTAGTTCGTCAATGTGAGGGAGCGAGGGATGCAGTAAAGGAGGTATAATGCATCGGAAAAGAGATACTCGGAACCCCAAAGAAAATCCTATCGTTTCCGTAGAAACGTATCTCGATTTAGAAGGACAATGCAGGGAAACCACAGTATTTCATATGGACGCAAATTGTGTGTTAATTCGTCAATGTGAGGGAGCGAGGGATGCAGTAAAGGAGGAATAATGCATCGGAAAAGAGATACTCGGAACCCCAAAGAAAATGTTATCGTTTCCGTAGAAACGTATCTCGATGTAGAAGGACAATGCAGGAAATCCAGAGTATTTCATATGGACGCAAATTGTGTGTTAAATCGTCAATGTGAGGGACCGAGGGATGCAGTAAAGGAGGAATAACGCATCGGAAAAGAGATACTCGGAACCCCAAAGAAAATCCTATCGTTTCCGTAGAAACGTATCTCGATTTAGAAGGACTATGCAGGGAATCCAGAGTATTTCATATGGACGCAAATTGTGTGTTAATTCGTCAATGTGAGGGAGCGAGTGAGGCAGTAAAGGAGGAATAATGCATCGGAAAAGAGATACTCGGAACCCCAAAGAAAATCCTATCGTTTCCGTAGAAACGTATCTCAATTTAGAAGGACAATGCAGGGAATCCAGAGTATTTCATGCGGACGCAAATTGTGTGTTAATTCGTCAATGTGAGGGAGCGAGGGATGCAGTAAAGGAGAAATAATGCATCGGAAAAGAGATACTCGACTCCCAAAAGAAAATCCAATCGTTTCCGTAGAAACGTATCTCGTTTTAGAAAGATAATGCAGGGAACCCAGCGTATTTCATATGGACGCAAATTGTGAGTTAATTCGACAATGTGAGGGAGCGAGGGATGCAGTAAAGGAGGAATAATGCATCGGAAAAGAGATACTCGGAACCCCAAAGAAAATGTTATCGTTTCCGTAGAAACGTATCTCGATTTAGAAGGACAATGGAGGAGAAATAACGCATCGGAAAAGAGATACTCGGAACCCCAAAGAAAATCCTATCGTTTCCTTAGAAGCGTATCTCGATTTAGAAGGACCATTCAGGGAATCCAGAGTATTTCGTATGGACGCAAATTGTGTGTTAATTCGTCAATGTGAAGGAGCAAGGGATGCAGTAAAGGAGGAATAATGCATCGGAAAAGAGATACACGGAACCCCAATGAAAATGTTATCGTTTCCGTAGAAACGTATCTCGATTTAGAAGGACAATGCAGGGAATCCAGAGTATTTCATATGGACGCAAATTGTGTGTTAATTCGTCAATGTGAGGGAGCGAGGGATGCAGTAAAGGAGGAATAACGCATCGGAAAAGAGATACACGGAACCCCAAAGAAAATCGTATCGATTCCGTAGAAAAGTATCTCGATTTAGAAGGACAATGCAGGGAATCCAGAGTATTTCATATGGCGGCAAATTGTCTGTTAATTCGTCAATGTGAGGGAGCGAGGGATGCAGTAAAGGAGGAATAATGTATCGGAAAAGAGATACTCGGAACCCCAAAGAAAATCCTATCGTTTCCGTAGAATCGTATCTCGTTTTAGAAAGATAATGCAGTGAACCCAGAGTATTTCATATGGACGCAAATTGTGTGTTAATTTGTCAATGTGAGGGAGCGAGGGATGCAGTATAGGAGGAATAACGCATCGGAAAAGAGATACTCGGAACCCCAAAGAAAATCGTATCGTTTCCGTAGAAAAGTATCTCGATTTAGAAGGACAATGCAGGGAATCCAGAGTTATTCATATGGACGCAAATTGTGTGTTAATCCGTCAATGTGAGGGAGCGAGGGATGCAGTAAAGGAGGAATAATGCATCGGAAAAGAGATACTCGACTCCCAAAAGAAACTCCTATCGTTTCCGTAGAAACGTATCTCGATTTAGAAGGCAATGCAGGGAATCCAGAGTATTTCATATGGACGCAAATTGTGTGTTAATACGTCAATGTGAGGGAGCGAGGGATGCAGTAAAGGAGGAATAATGCATCGGAAAAGAGATACTCGAAACCCCAACGAAAATCCTATCGTTTCCGTAGAAACGTATCTCGATTTAGAAGGACAATGCAGGGAATCTAGAGTATTTCATATGGACGCAAATTGTGTGTTAATTCGTCAATGTGAGGGAGTGGGGGATGCAGTAAAGGAGGAATAATGCATCGGAAAGGAGATACTCGGAACCCCAATGAAAATGTTATCGTTTCCGTAGAAACGTATCTCGATTTAGAAGGACAATGCAGGGAATCCAGAGTATTACATATGGACGCAAATTGTGTGTTAATTCGTCAATGTGAGGGAGCGAGGGATGCAGTAAAGGAGAAGTAATGCATCGGTATAGAGATACTCGACTCCCAAAAAAAAAATCCTATCGTTTCCGTCGAAACGTAGCTCCTTTTAGAAAGATAATGCAGGGAACCCAGAGTATTTCATATGGACGCAAATTGTGTGTTAATTCGCGCGATGTGAGGGAACGAGGGATGCAGTAAACGAGGAATAATGCATCGGAAAAGAGATACTCGGAACCCCAAAGAAAATCCTATCGTTTCCGTAGAGACGTATCGCGATTTGGTAGGACAATGCAGGGAATCCAGAGTATTTCATATGGACGCAAATTGTGTGTTAGTTCGTCAATGTGAGGGAGCGAGGGATGCAGTAAAGGAGGTATAATGCATCGGAAAAGAGATACTCGGAACCCCAAAGAAAATCCTATCGTTTCCGTAGAAACGTATCTCGATTTAGAAGGACAATGCAGGGAAACCACAGTATTTCATATGGACGCAAATTGTGTGTTACTTCGTCAATGTGAGGGAGCGAGGGATGCAGTAAAGGAGGAATAATGCATCGGAAAAGAGATACTCGGAACCCCAAAGAAAATGTTATCGTTTCCGTAGAAACGTATCTCGATGTAGAAGGACAATGCAGGAAATGCAGAGTATTTCATATGGACGCAAATTGTGTGTTAAATCGTCAATATGAGGGACCGAGGGATGCAGTAAAGGAGTAATAACGCATCGGAAAAGAGATACTCGGAACCCCAAAGAAAATCCTATCGTTTCCGTAGAAACGTATCTCGATTTAGAAGGACTATGCAGGGAATCCAGAGTATTTCATATGGACGCAAATTGTGTGTTAATTCGTCAATGTGAGGGAGCGAGTGAGGCAGTAAAGGAGGAATAATGCATCGGAAAAGAGATACTCGGAACCCCAAAGAAAATCCTATCGTTTCCGTAGAAACGTATCTCGATTTAGAAGGACAATGCAGGGAATCCAGAGTATTTCATGTGGACGCAAATTGTGTGTTAATTCGTCAATGTGAGGGAGCGAGGGATGCAGTAAAGGAGAAATAATGCATCGGAAAAGAGGTACTCGACTCCCAAAAGAAAATCCAATCGTTTCCGTAGAAACGTATCTCGTTTTAGAAAGAAAATGCAGGGAACCCAGCGTATTTCATATGGACGCAAATTGTGAGTTAATTCGGCAATGTGAGGGAGCGAGGGATGCAGTAAAGGAGGAATAATGCATCGGAAAAGAGATACTCGGAACCCCAAAGAAAATGTTATCGTTTCCGTAGAAACGTATCTCGATTTAGAAGGACAAAGGAGGAGAAATAACGCATCGGAAAAGAGATACTCGGAACCCCAAAGAAAATCCTATCGTTTCCTTAGAAACGTATCTCGATTTAGAAAGACAATTCAGGGAATCCAGAGTATTTCATATGGACGCAAATTGTGTGTTAATTCGTCAATGTGAAGGAGCAAGGGACGCAGTAAAGGAGGAATAATGCATCGGAAAAGAGATACACGGAACCCCAATGAAAATGTTATCGTTTCCGTAGAAACGTATCTCGATTTAGAAGGACAATGCAGGGAATCCAGAGTATTTCATATGGACGCAAATTGTGTGTTAAGTCGTCAATGTGAGGGAGCGAGGGATGCAGTAAAGGAGGAATAACGCATCGGAAAAGAGATACTCGGAACCCCAAAGAAAATCGTATCGATTCCGTAGAAAAGTATCTCGATTTAGAAGGACAATGCAGGGAATCCAGAGTATTTCATATGGCGGCAAATTGTCTGTTAATTCGTCAATGTGAGGGAGCGAGGGATGCAGTAAAGGAGGAATAATGTATCTGAAAAGAGATACTCGGAACCCCAAAGAAAATCCTATCGTTTCCGTAGAAACGTATCTGGATTTAGAAGGACAAAGGAGGAGAAATAACGCATCGGAAAAGAGATACTCGGAACCCCAAAGAAAATCCTATCGTTTCCTTAGAAACGTATATCGATTTAGAAGGACAATTCAGGGAATCCAGAGTATTTCATATGGACGCAAATTGTGTGTTAATTCGTCAATGTGAGGAGCGAGGGATGCAGTAAAGGAGAAGTAATGCATCGGAATAGAGATACTCGACTCCCAAAAGAAAATCCTATCGTTTCCGTCGAAACGTATCTCCTTTTAGAAAGATAATGCAGGGAACCCAGAGTATTTCATATGGACGCAAATTGTGTGTTAATTCGCGCGATGTGAGGGAACGAGGGATGCAGTAAACGAGGAATAATGCATCGGAAAAGAGATACTCGGAACCCCAAAGAAAATCCTATCGTTTCCGTAGAGACGTATCGCGATTTCGTAGGACAATGCAGGGAATCCAGAGTATTTCATATGGACGCAAATTGTGTGTTAGTTCGTCAATGTGAGGGAGCGAGTGAGGCAGTAAAGGAGGAATAATGCATCGGAAAAGAGATACTCGGAACCCCAAAGAAAATCCTATCGTTTCCGTAGAAACGTATCTCGATTTAGAAGGACAATGCAGGGAATCCAGAGTATTTCATGTGGACGCAAATTGTGTGTTAAATCGTCAATATGAGGGACCGAGGGATGCAGTAAAGGAGTAATAACGCATCGGAAAAGAGATACTCGGAACCCCAAAGAAAATCCTATCGTTTCCGTAGAAACGTATCTCGATTTAGAAGGACTATGCAGGGAATCCAGAGTATTTCATATGGACGCAAATTGTGTGTTAATTCGTCAATGTGAGGGAGCGAGTGAGGCAGTAAAGGAGGAATAATGCATCGGAAAAGAGATACTCGGAACCCCAAAGAAAATCCTATCGTTTCCGTAGAAACGTATCTCGATTTAGAAGGACAATGCAGGGAATCCAGAGTATTTCATGTGGACGCAAATTGTTGTTAATTCGTCAATGTGAGGGAGCGAGGGATGCAGTAAAGGAGAAATAATGCATCGGAAAAGAGGTACTCGACTCCCAAAAGAAAATCCAATCGTTTCCGTAGAAACGTATCTCGTTTTAGAAAGATAATGCAGGGAACCCAGCGTATTTCATATGGACGCAAATTGTGAGTTAATTCGGCAATGTGAGGGAGCGAGGGATGCAGTAAAGGAGGAATAATGCATCGGAAAAGAGATACTCGGAACCCCAAAGAAAATGTTATCGTTTCCGTAGAAACGTATCTCGATTTTGAAGGACAAAGGAGGAGAAATAACGCATCGGAAAAGAGATACTCGGAACCCCAAAGAAAATCCTATCGTTTCCTTAGAAACGTATCTCGATTTAGAAGGACAATTCAGGGAATCCAGAGTATTTCATATGGACGCAAATTGTGTGTTAATTCGTCAATGTGAAGGAGCAAGGGATGCAGTAAAGGAGGAATAATGCATCGGAAAAGAGATACACGGAACCCCAATGAAAATGTTATCGTTTCCGTAGAAACGTATCTCGATTTAGAAGGACAATGCAGGGAATCCAGAGTATTTCATATGGACGCAAATTGTGTGTTAATTCGTCAATGTGAGGGAGCGAGGGATGCAGTAAAGGAGGAATAACGCATCGGAAAAGAGATACTCGGAACCCCAAAGAAAATCGTATCGATTCCGTAGAAAAGTATCTCGATTTAGAAGGACAATGCAGGGAATCCAGAGTATTTCATATGGCGGCAAATTGTCTGTTAATTCGTCAATGTGAGGGAGCGAGGGATGCAGTAAAGGAGGAATAATGTATCGGAAAAGAGATACTCGGAACCCCAAAGAAAATCCTATCGTTTCCGTAGAATCGTATCTCGTTTTAGAAAGATAATGCAGTGAACCCAGAGTATTTCATATGGACGCAAATTGTGTGTTAATTCGGCAATGTGAGGGAGCGAGGGATGCAGTTAAGGAGGAATAATGCATCGGAAAAGAGATACTCGGAAC
The DNA here is from genome assembly GCF_023898315.1 of Schistocerca nitens. Taxonomy (NCBI): domain Eukaryota; kingdom Metazoa; phylum Arthropoda; class Insecta; order Orthoptera; family Acrididae; genus Schistocerca; species Schistocerca nitens. Next base: position 1,274,197,316 of record NC_064614.1, on the reverse strand, counting down.
CCCAGAGAAAATCCTATCGTTTCCGTAGACACGTATCTCGATTTACAAGGACAATTCAGGGAATCCTGAGTATTTCATATGGACGCAAATTGTGTGTTAATTCGTCAATGTGAAGGAGCAAGGGATGCAGTAAAGGAGGAATTATGCATCGGAAAAGAGATACACGGAACCCCAATGAAAATGTTATCGTTTCCGTAGAAACGTATCTCGATTTAGAAGGACAATGCAGGGAATCCGGAGTATTTCATATGGACGCAAATTGTGTGTTAATTCGTCAATGTGAGGGAGCGAGGGATGCAGTAAAGGAGGAATAACGCATCGGAAAAGAGATACTCGGAACCCCAAAGAAAATCGTATCGTTTCCGTAGAAAAGTATCTCGATTTAGAAGGACAATGCAGGGAATCCAGAGTATTTCATATGGCGGCAAATTGTCTGTTAATTCGTCAATGTGAGGGAGCGAGGGATGCAGTAAAGGAGGAATACTGCATCGGAAAAGAGATACTCGACTCCCAAAAGAAAATCCTATCGTTTCCGTAGAAACGTATCTCGTTTTAGAAAGATAATGCAGGGAACCCAGAGTATTTCATATGGACGCAAATTGTGTGTTAATTCGGCAATGTGAGGGAGCGAGGGATGCAGTAAAGGAGGAATAAAGCATCGGAAAAGAGATACTCGGAACCCCAAAGAAAATCCTATCGTTTCCGTAGAAACGTATCTCGATTTAGAAGGCAATGCAGGGAATCCAGAGTATTTCATAAGGACGCAAATTGTGTGTTAATACGTCAATGTGAGGGAGCGAGGGATGCAGTAAAGGAGGAATAATGCATCGGAAAAGAGATACTCGAAACCCCAACGAAAATCCTATCGTTTCCGTAGAAACGTATCTCGATTTAGAAGGACAATGCAGGGAATCTAGAGTATTTCATATGGACGCAAATTGTGTGTTAATTCGTCAATGTGAGGGAGTGGGGGATGCAGTAAAGGAGGAATAATGCATCGGAAAGGAGATACTCGGAACCCCAATGAAAATGTTATCGTTTCCGTAGAAACGTATCTCGATTTAGAAGGACAATGCAGGGAATCCAGAGTATTTCATATGGACGCAAATTGTCTGTTAATTTGTCAATGTGAGTGAGCGAGGGATGCAGTAAAGGAGGAATAATACATCGGAAAAGAGATACTCGGAACCCCAAAGAAAATCCTACCATTTCCGTAGAAACGTATCTCGATTTAGAAGGACAATACAGGGAATCCAGAGTATTTCATATGGACGCAAATTGTCTGTTAATTTGTCAATGTGAGGGAGCGAGGGATGTAGTAAAGGAGGAATAATACATCGGAAAAGAGATACTCGGAACCCCAAAGAAAATCCTATCGTTTCCGTAGAGACGTATCGCGATTTAGTAGGACTATGCAGGGAATCCTGAGTATTTCATATGGACGCAAATTGTGTGTTAATTCGTCAATGTGATGGAGCGAGGGATGCAGTAAAGGAGGAAAATGCAACGGAAAAGAGATACTCGGAACCCCAAAGAAAATCCTATAGTTTCCGTAGAAACGTATCTCGATTTAGAAGGACAATGCAGGGAATCCAGAGTATTTCATATGGACGCAAATTGTGTGTTAATTCGTCAATGTGAGGGAGCGGGGGATGCAGTAAAGGAGGAATAATGCATCGGAAAAGAGATACTCGACTCCCAAAAGAAAATCCTATCGTTTCCGTTGAAACGTATCTCGTTTTAGAAAGATAATGCAGGAACCCAGAGTATTTCATATGGACGGAAATTGTGTGTTAATTCGGAAATGTGAGGGAGCGAATGATGCAGTAAAGGAGGAATAATGCATCGGAAAAGGGATACTCGGAACACCAAAAAAATCCTATCGTTTCCGTAGAAACGTATCTCGATTAAGAAGGACAATGCAGGGAATCCAGAGTATTTCATATGGACGCAAATTGTGTGTTAATACGTCAATGTGAGGGAGCGAGGGATGCAGTAAAGGAGAAATAATGCATCGAAAAAGAGATACTCGACTCCCAAAAGAAAATCCTATCGTTTCCGTAGAGTCGTATCTTGATTTAGAGGGACAATGCAGGGAATCCAGAATATTTCATATGGACGCAAATTGTGTGTTTATTCGTCAATGCTAGGGATCGAGGGATGCAGTAAAGGAGGAATAATGCATCGGAAATGAGATACTCGGAACCCCAAAGAAAATCATATCGTTTCAGTAGAAACGTATCTCGATTTAGAAGGACAATGCAGGGAATCCAGAGTATTTCATATGGACGCAAATTGTGTGTTAATTCGTCAATGTGAGGGAGCGAGGGATGCAGTAAAGGAGGAATAATGCATCGGAAAAGAGATACTCGGAACCCCAAAGAAAATCCTATCGTTTCCGTAGAAACGTATCTCGATTTATAAGGACAATGCATGGAATCCAGAGTATTTCATATGGACGCAAATTGTGTGTTAATACGCCAATGTGAGGGAGCGAGGGATGCAGTAAAGGAGGAATAATGCATCGGAAAAGAGAAACTCGACTCCCAAAAGAAAATCCTATCGTTTCCGTAGAAACGTATCTCGATTTAGAAGGACAACGCAGGGAATCCAGAATATTTCATATGGACGCAAATTGTGTGTTAATTCGTCAATGTTAGGAAGCGAGGGATGCAGTAAAGTAGGAATAATGCATCGGAAAAGAGATACTCGGAAACCCAAAGAAAATCCTATCGTTTCCATAGAAACGTATCTCGATTTAGAAGGACAATGCAGGGAACCCAGAGTATTTGTATGGACGCAAATTGTGTGTTAATTCGTCAATGTGAGGAAGCGAGGGATTCAGTAAAGGAGGAATAATGCATCGGAAAAGAGATACTCGGAACCCCAAAGAAAATGTTATCGTTTCCGTAGAAACGTATCTCGATTTAGAAGGACAATGCAGGAGGAATAACGCATCGGATAAGAGATACTCGGAACCCCAAAGAAAATCCTATCGTTTCCATAGAAACGTATCTCGATTTAGAAGGACAATGCAGGGAATCCTGAGTATTTCATATGGACGCAAATTGCGTGTTAATTCGTCAATGCGAGGGAGCGAGGGATGCTGTAAAGGAGGAATAATGCATCGGAAAAGAGATACTCGGAACCCCAAAGAAAATCCTATCGTTTCCGTAGAAACGTATCTCGATGTAGAAGGACAATGCAGGGAATCCAGAGTATTTCATATGGACGCAAATTGTGTGTTAATTCGTCAATGTGAGGGAGCGAGGGATGCAGTAAAGGAGGAATAATGCATCGGAAAAGAGATACTCGACTCCCAAAAGAAAATCCTATCGTTTCCGTAGAAACGTACCTCGTTTTAGAAAGATAATGCAGGAACCCAGAGTATTTCATATGGACGCAAATTGTGTGTTAATTCGGCAATGTGAGGGAGCGAATGATGCAGTAAAGGAGGAATAATGCATCGGAAAAGAGATACTCGGAACCCCAAAGAAAATCCTATCGTTTCCGTAGAAATGTATCTCGATTTAGAAGGACAATGCTGGGAATCCAGAGTATTTCATATGGACGCAAATTGTGTATTAATTCGTCAATGTTAGGGAGCGAGGGATGCAGTAAAGGAGGAATAATGCATCGGAAAAGAGATACTCGGAACCCCAAAGAAAATCCTATCATTTCCGTGAAACGTATCTCGATTTAGAAAGACAATGCAGGGAATCCAGAGTATTTCATATGGACGCAAATTGTTTGTTAATTCGTCAATGTGAGGGAGCGAGGGATGCAGTAAAGGATGAATAATGCATCGGAAAAGAGATACTCGACTCCCAAAAGAAAATCCTATCGTTTCCGTAGAAACGTATCTCGATGTAGAAGGAAAATGCAGGGAATGCAAAGTATTTCATACGGACGCAAATTGTGTTAATTCGTCAATGTGAGGGAGTGGGAGATGCAGTAAAGGAGGAATAATGCATCGGAAAGGAGATACTCGGAACCCCAATGAAAATGTTATCGTTTCCGTAGAAACGTATCTCGATTTAGAAGGACAATGCAGGGAATCCAGAGTATTTCATATGGACGCAAATTGTGTGTTAATTCGTCAATGTGAGGGAGCGAGGGATGCAGTAAAGGAGGAATAACGCATCGGAAAAGAGATACTCGGAACCCCAAAGAAAATCCTATCGTTTCTGTAGAAACGTATCTTGATTTAGAAGGACAATGCATGGAATCCAGAGTAATTCATATGGACGCAAATTGTGTGTTAATACGTCAATGTGAGGGAGCGAGGGATGCAGTAAAGGAGGAATAATGCATCGGAAAAGAGAAACTCGACTCCCAAAAGATAATCCTATCGTTTCCGTAGAAACGTATCTCGATTTAGAAGGACAATGCAGGGAATCCAGAATATTTCATATGGACGCAAATTGTGTGTTAATTCGTCAATGTTAGGAAGCGAGGGATGCAGTAAAGTAGGAATAATGCATCGGAAAAGAGATACTCGGAAACCCAAAGAAAATCCTATTGTTTCCGTAGAAACGTATCTCGATTTAGAAGGATAATGCAGGGAACCCAGAGTATTTGTATGGACGCAAATTGTGTGTTAATTCGTCAATGTGATTGAGCGAGGGATTCAGTAAAGGAGGAATAATGCATCGGAAAAGAGATACTCGGAACCCCAAAGAAAATGTTATCGTTTCCGTAGAAATGTATCTCGATTTAGAAGGACAATGCAGGAGGAATAACGCATCGGAAAAGAGATACTCGGAACCCCAAAGAAAATCCTATCGTTTCCGTAGAAACGTATCTCGATTTAGAAGGACAATGCAGGGGACCCTGAGTATTTCATATGGACGCAAATTGTGTGTTAATTCGGCAATGTGAGGTAGCGAGGGATGCAGTAAAGGAGGAATAATGCATCGGAAAAGAGATACTCGGAACCAGAAAGAAAATCCTATCATTTCCGTGAAACGTATCTCGATTTAGAAAGACAATGCAGGGAATCCAGAGTATTTCATATGGACGCAAATTGTGTGTTAATTCGGCAATGTGAGGTAGCGAATGATGCAGTAAAGGAGGAATAATGCATCGGAAAAGAGATACTCGGAACCCCAAAGAAAATCCTATCGTTTCCGTAGAAACGTATCTCGATTTAGAAGGACAAAGCTGGGAATCCAGAGTATTTCATATGGACGCAAATTGTGTGTTAATTCGTCAATATTAGGGAGCGAGGGATGCAGTAAAGGAGGAATAATGCATCGGAAAAGAGATACTCGGAACCAGAAAGAAAATCCTATCATTTCCGTGAAACGTATCTCGATTTAGAAAGACAATGCAGGGAATCCAGAGTATTTCATATGGACGCAAATTGTGTGTTAATTCGTCAATGTGAGGGAGCGAGGGATGCAGTAAAGGATGAATAATGCATCGGAAAAGAGATACTCGACTCCCAAAAGAAAATCCTATCGTTTCCGTAGAAACGTATCTCGATGTAGAAGGAAAATGCAGGGAATGCAAAGTATTTCATAGGGACGCAAATTGTGTGTTAATTCGTCAATGTGAGGGAGCGAGGGATGCAGTAAAGGAGGAATAATGCATCGGAAAAGAGATACTCGACTCCCAAAAGAAAATCCTGTCGTTTCCGTAGAAACGTATCTCGATTTAGAAGGACAATGCAGGGAATCCAGAGTATTTCATATGGACGCAAATTGTGTGTTAATTCGTCAATGTGAGGGAGCGAGGGATGCAGTAAAGGAGGAATAATGCATCGGAAAAGAGATACTCGACTCCTAAAAGATAATCCTATCGTTTCCGTAGATACGTATCTCGTTTTAGAAAGATAATTCCGGGAACCCAGAGTATTTCACATGGACGCAAATTGTGTGTTAATTCGTCAATGTGAGGGAGCGAGGGATGCAGTAAAAGAGGAATAATGCATCGGAAAAGAGATACTCGGAACCCCAACGAAAATCCTATCGTTTCCGTAGCAACGTATCTCGATTTAGAAAGACAATGCAGGGAATCTAGAGTATTTCATATGGACGCAAATTGTGTGTTAATTCGTCAATGTGAGGGAGTGGGGGATGCAGTACAGGAGGAATAATGCATCGGAAAGGAGATACTCGGAACCCCAATGAAAATGTTATCGTTTCCGAAGAAACGTATCTCGATTTAGAAGGACAATGCAGGGAATCCAGAGTATTTCATATGGACGAAAATTGTGTGTTAATTCATCAATGTGTTGGAGCGAGGGATGCAGTAAAGGAGGAATAACGCATCGGAAAAGAGATACTCGGAACCCCAAAGAAAATCCTGTCGTTTGTGTAGAAACGTATCTCGATTTAGAAGGACAATGCAGGGAATCCAGAGTATTATATATGGACGCGAATTGTCTGTTAATTCGTCAATGTGAGGGAGCGAGGGATGCAGTAAAGGAGGAATAATGCATCGAAAAAGAGATACTCGAAACCCCAAAGAAAATCCTATCGTTTCCGTAGAAACGTATCTCGATTTAGAAGGACGATGCAGGGAATCCAGAGTATTTCATATGGACGCAAATTGTGTGTTAATTCGTCAATGTGAGGGAGCGGGGGATGCATTAAAGGAGGAATAATGCATCGGTAAAGAGATACTCGACTCCTAAAAGAAAATCCTATCGTTTCCGTAGAATCGTATCTCGTTTTAGAAAGATAATGCAGGGAACCCAGAGTATTTCATATGGACGCAAATTGTGTGTTATTTCGGCAATGTGAGGGAGCGAGGGATGCAGTAAAGGAGGAATAAAGCATCGGATAAGAGATACTCGGAACCCCAAAGAAAATCCTATCGTTTCCGTAGAAACGTATCTCGATTTAGAAGGACAATGCAGGGAATCCAGAGTATTTCATATGGACGCAAATTGTGTGTTAATTCGTCAATGTGAGGGAGCGAGGGGTGCAGTAAAGGAGGAATAATGCATCGGAAAAGAGATACTCGACTCCCAAAATAAAAATCCTATCGTTTCCGTAGAAACGTATCTCGTTTTAGAAAGATAATGCAGGAACCCAGAGTATTTCATATGGACGCAAATTGTGTGTTAATTCGGCAATGTGAGGGAGCGAATGAAGCAGTAAAGGAGGAATAATGCATCGGGAAAGAGATACTCGGAACCAAAAAAAAATGTTATCGTTTCCGTAGAAACGTATCTCGATTTAGAAGGACAATGCAGGGAATCCTGAGTATTTCATATGGATGCAAATTGTGTGTTAATTCGTCAATTTGAGGGAGCGAGGGATGCAGTAAAGGAGGAATAATGCATCGGAAAAGAGATACACGGAACCCCAAAGAAAATCCTATCGTTTCCGTAGAAACGTATCTCGATTTAGAAGGACAATGCAGGGAATCCAGAGTATTTCATATGGACGCAAATTGTGTGTTAATTCGTCAATGTGAGGGAGCGAGGGATGCAGTAAAGGTGGAATAATGCATAGGAAAAGAGATACTCGACTCCCAAAAGAAAATCCTATCGTTTCCGTAGAAACGTATCTCGTTTCAGAAAGATAATGCAGGAACCCAGAGTATTTCATATGGACGCAAATTGTGTGTTAATTCGTCAATGTGAGGGAGCGAGGGATGCAGTAAAGGTGGAATAATGCATAGGAAAAGAGATACTCGACTCCCAAAAGAAAATCCTATCGTTTCCGTAGAAACGTATCTCGTTTCAGAAAGATAATGCAGGAACCCAGAGTATTTCATATGGACGGAAATTGTGTGTTAATTCGGCAATGTGAGGGAGCGAATGATGCAGTAAAGGAGGAATAATGCATCGGAAAAGGGATAATCGGAACCCCAAAGAAAATCCTATCGTTTCCGTAGAAACGTATCTCGATTTAGAAGGACAATGCAGGGAATCCAGAGTATTTCATATGGACGCAAATTGTGTGTTAATACGTCAATGTGAGGGAGCGAGGGATGCAGTAAAGGAGAAATAATGCATCGGAAAAGAGATACTCGACTCCCAAAAGAAAATCCTATCGTTTCCGTAGAATCGTATCTCGATTTAGAAGGACAATGCAGGGAATACAGAATATTTCATATGGACGCAAATTGTGTGTTAAATCGTCAATGTTAGGGAGCGAGGGATGCAGTAAAGGAGGAATAATGCATCGGAAAAGAGATACTCGGAACCCCAAAGAAAATCCTATCGTTTCCGTAGAAACGTATCTCGATATAGATGGTCAATGCAGGGAATCCAGAGTATTTCATATGGACGCAAATTGTGTGTTAATTCGTCAATGTGAGGGAGCGAGGGATGCAGTAAAGGAGGAATAATGCATCGGAAAAGAGATACTCGGAACCCCAAAGAAAATCCTATCGTTTCCGTAGAAACGTATCTCGATTTAGAAGGACAATGCAGGGAATCCAGAGTATTTCATATAGACGCAAATTGTGTGTTAATACGTCAATGTGAGGGAGCGAGGGATTAGGCAAAGGAGGAATAATGGATCGGAAAAGAGAAACTCGACTCCCAAAAGAAAATCGTATAGTTTCCGTAGAAACGTATCTCCATTTAGAAGGACAAAGCAGGGAATCCAGAATATTTCATATCGACGCAAATTGTGTGTTAATTCGTCAATGTTAGGAACCGAGGGATGCAGTAAAGTAGGAATAATGCATCGGAAAAGAGATACTCGGAAACCCAAAGAAAATCCTATCGTTTCCGTAGAAACGTATCTCGATTTAGAAGGACAATGCAGGGAACCCAGAGTATTTGTATGGACGCAAATTGTGTGTTAATTCGTCAATGTGAGGGAGCGAGGGATTCAGTAAAGGAGGAATAAAGCATCGGAAAAGAGATACTCGGAACCCCAAAGAAAATGTTATCGTTTCCGTAGAAACGTATCTCGATTTAGAAGGACAATGCAGGAGGAATAACGCATCGGAAAAGAGATACTCGGAACCCGAAAGAAAATCCTATCGTTTCCGTAGAAACGTATCTCGATTTAGAAGGACAATGCAGGGAATCCAGAATATTTCATATCGACGCAAATTGTGTGTTAATTCGTCAATGTTAGGAAGCGAGGGATGCAGTAAAGTAGGAATAATGCATCGGAAAAGAGATACTCGGAAACCCAACGAAAATCACAATCGTTTCCGTAGAAACGTATCTCGATTTACAAGGACAATGCTGGGAACCCAGAGTATTTGTATGGACGCAAATTGTGTGTTAATTCGTCAATGTGAGGGAGCGAGGGATGCAGTAAAGGAGGAATAATGCATCGGAAAAGAGATACTCGACTCCCAAAAGAAAGTCCTATCGTTTCCGTAGAAACGTATCTCGATTTAGTATGCCAATGCAGGGAATCCAGAGTATTTCATATGGACGCAAATTGTGTGTTAATTCGTCAATGTGAGGGAGCGAGGGATGCAGTAAAGGAGGAATAACGCATCGGAAAAGAGATACTCGGAACCCCAGAGAAGATCCTATCGTTTCTGTAGAAACGTATCTCGATTTAGAAGCACAATGCAGGGAATCCAGAGTATTTCATATGGACGCAAATTGTCTTTTAATTCGTCAATGTGAGGGAGCGAGGGATGCAGTAAAGGAGGAATTATGCATCGGAAAAGAGATACTCGAAACCCCAAAGAAAATGTTATCGTCTCCGTAGAAACGTATCTCGATTTAGAAGGACAGTGCAGGGAATCCAGAGTATTTCATATGGACGCAAATTGTGTGTTAATTCGTCAATGTGAGGGAGCGGGGGATGCATTAAAGGAGGAATAATGCATCGGTAAAGAGATACTCGACTCCTAAAAGAAAATCCTATCGGTACCGTAGAAACGTATCTCGTTTTAGAAAGATAATGCAGGGAACCAAGAGTATTTCATATGGATGCAAATTGTGTGTTATTTCGGCAATGTGAGGGAGCGAGGGATGCAGTAAAGGAGGAATAAAGCAACGGAAAAGAGATACTCGGAACCCCAAAGAAAATCCTATCGTTTCCGTAGAAACGTATCTCGATTTAGAAGGACAATGCAGGGAATCCAGAGTAATTCATATGGACGCAAATTGTGTGTTAATTCGTCAATGTGAGGGAGCGAGGGATGCAGTAAAGGAGGAATAATGCATCGGAAAAGAGATACTCGGAACCCCAAAGAAAATCCTATCGTTTCCGTAGAAACGTATCTCGATTTAGAAGGACAATGCAGGGAATCCAGAGTAATTCATATGGACGCAAATTGTGTGTTAATTCGTCAATGTGAGGGAGCGAGGGATGCAGTAAAGGAGGAATAATGCATCGGAAAAGAGATACTCGGAACCCCAAAGAAAATCCTATCGTTTCCGTAGAAACGTATCTCGATTTAGAAGGACAATGCAGGGAATCCAGAGTATTTCATATGGACGAAAATTGTGTGTTAATTCATCAATGTGTTGGAGCGAGGGATGCAGTAAAGGAGGAATAACGCATCGGAAAAGAGATACTCGGAACCCCAAAGAAAATCCTGTCGTTTGTGTAGAAACGTATCTCGATTTAGAAGGACAGTGCAGGGAATCCAGAGTATTTCATATGGACGCAAATTGTGTGTTAATTCGTCAATGTGAGGGAGCGGGGGATGCATTAAAGGAGGAATAATGCATCGGTAAAGAGATACTCGACTCCTAAAAGAAAATCCTATCGGTACCGTAGAAACGTATCTCGTTTTAGAAAGATAATGCAGGGAACCAAGAGTATTTCATATGGATGCAAATTGTGTGTTATTTCGGCAATGTGAGGGAGCGAGGGATGCAGTAAAGGAGGAATAAAGCAACGGAAAAGAGATACTCGGAACCCCAAAGAAAATCCTATCGTTTCCGTAGAAACGTATCTCGATTTAGAAGGACAATGCAGGGAATCCAGAGTAATTCATATGGACGCAAATTGTGTGTTAATTCGTCAATGTGAGGGAGCGAGGGATGCAGTAAAGGAGGAATAATGCATCGGAAAAGAGATACTCGGAACCCCAAAGAAAATCCTATCGTTTCCGTAGAAACGTATCTCGATTTAGAAGGACAATGCAGGGAATCCAGAGTAATTCATATGGACGCAAATTGTGTGTTAATTCGTCAATGTGAGGGAGCGAGGGATGCAGTAAAGGAGGAATAATGCATCGGAAAAGAGATACTCGGAACCCCAAAGAAAATCCTATCGTTTCCGTAGAAACGTATCTCGATTTAGAAGGACAATGCAGGGAATCCAGAATATTTCATATGGACGAAAATTGTGTGTTAATTCATCAATGTGTTGGAGCGAGGGATGCAGTAAAGGAGGAATAACGCATCGGAAAAGAGATACTCGGAACCCCAAAGAAAATCCTGTCGTTTGTGTAGAAACGTATCTCGATTTAGAAGGACAATGCAGGGAATCCAGAGTATTATATATGGACGCGAATTGTCTGTTAATTCGTCAATGTGAGGGAGCGAGGGATGCAGTAAAGGAGGAATAATGCATCGAAAAAGAGATACTCGAAACCCCAAAGAAAATCCTATCGTTTCCGTAGAAACGTATCTCGATTTAGAAGGACGATGCAGGGAATCCAGAGTATTTCATATGGACGCAAATTGTGTGTTAATTCGTCAATGTGAGGGAGCGGGGGATGCATTAAAGGAGGAATAATGCATCGGTAAAGAGATACTCGACTCCTAAAAGAAAATCCTATCGTTTCCGTAGAATCGTATCTCGTTTTAGAAAGATAATGCAGGGAACCCAGAGTATTTCATATGGACGCAAATTGTGTGTTATTTCGGCAATGTGAGGGAGCGAGGGATGCAGTAAAGGAGGAATAAAGCATCGGATAAGAGATACTCGGAACCCCAAAGAAAATCCTATCGTTTCCGTAGAAACGTATCTCGATTTAGAAGGACAATGCAGGGAATCCAGAGTATTTCATATGGACGCAAATTGTGTGTTAATTCGTCAATGTGAGGGAGCGAGGGGTGCAGTAAAGGAGGAATAATGCATCGGAAAAGAGATACTCGACTCCCAAAATAAAAATCCTATCGTTTCCGTAGAAACGTATCTCGTTTTAGAAAGATAATGCAGGAACCCAGAGTATTTCATATGGACGCAAATTGTGTGTTAATTCGGCAATGTGAGGGAGCGAATGAAGCAGTAAAGGAGGAATAATGCATCGGGAAAGAGATACTCGGAACCAAAAAAAAATGTTATCGTTTCCGTAGAAACGTATCTCGATTTAGAAGGACAATGCAGGAGGAATAACGCATCGGAAAAGAGATACTCGGAAACCCAAAGAAAATCCTATCGTTTCCGTAGAAACGTATCTCGATGTAGAAGGACAATGCAGGGAATCCTGAGTATTTCATATGGATGCAAATTGTGTGTTAATTCGTCAATTTGAGGGAGCGAGGGATGCAGTAAAGGAGGAATAATGCATCGGAAAAGTGATACACGGAACCCCAAAGAAAATCCTATCGTTTCCGTAGAAACGTATCTCGATTTAGAAGGACAATGCAGGGAATCCAGAGTATTTCATATGGACGCAAATTGTGTGTTAATTCGTCAATGTGAGGGAGCGAGGGATGCAGTAAAGGTGGAATAATGCATAGGAAAAGAGATACTCGACTCCCAAAAGAAAATCCTATCGTTTCCGTAGAAACGTATCTCGTTTCAGAAAGATAATGCAGGAACCCAGAGTATTTCATATGGACGCAAATTGTGTGTTAATTCGTCAATGTGAGGGAGCGAGGGATGCAGTAAAGGATGAATAATGCATCGGAAAAGAGATACTCGACTCCCAAAAGAAAATCCTATCGTTTCCGTAGAAACGTATCTCCATGTAGAAGGAAAATGCAGGGAATGCAAAGTATTTCATAGGGACGCAAATTGTGCGTTAATTCGTCAATGTGGGGGAGCGAGGGATGCAGTAAAGGAGGAATAATGCATCGGAAAAGAGATACTCGACTCCCAAAGAAAGTCCTATCGTTTCCGTAGAAACGTATCTCGATTTAGAAGGACAATGCAGGGAATCCAGAGTATTTCATATGGACGCAAATTGTGTGTTAATTCGTCAATGTGAGGGAGCGAGGGATGCAGTAAAGGAGGAATAATGCATCGGAAAAGAGATACTCGAAACCCCAACGAAAATCCTATCGTTTCCGTAGAAACGTATCTCGATTTAGAAGGACAATGCAGGGAATCTAGAGTATTTCATAAGGACGCAAATTGTGTGTTAATTCGTCAATGTGAGGGACTGGGGGATGCAGTAAAGGAGGAATAATGCATCGGAAAAGAGATACTCGGAACCCCAAAGAAAATCCTGTCGTTTGTGTAGAAACGTATCTCGATTTAGAAGGACAATGCAGGGAATCCAGAGTATTATATATGGACGCGAATTGTCTGTTAATTCGTCAATGTGAGGGAGCGAGGGATGCAGTAAAGGAGGAATAATGCATCGAAAAAGAGATACTCGAAACCCCAAAGAAAATCCTATCGTTTCCGTAGAAACGTATCTCGATTTAGAAGGACGATGCAGGGAATCCAGAGTATTTCATATGGACGCAAATTGTGTGTTAATTCGTCAATGTGAGGGAGCGGGGGATGCATTAAAGGAGGAATAATGCATCGGTAAAGAGATACTCGACTCCTAAAAGAAAATCCTATCGTTTCCGTAGAATCGTATCTCGTTTTAGAAAGATAATGCAGGGAACCCAGAGTATTTCATATGGACGCAAATTGTGTGTTATTTCGGCAATGTGAGGGAGCGAGGGATGCAGTAAAGGAGGAATAAAGCATCGGATAAGAGATACTCGGAACCCCAAAGAAAATCCTATCGTTTCCGTAGAAACGTATCTCGATTTAGAAGGACAATGCAGGGAATCCAGAGTATTTCATATGGACGCAAATTGTGTGTTAATTCGTCAATGTGAGGGAGCGAGGGGTGCAGTAAAGGAGGAATAATGCATCGGAAAAGAGATACTCGGAACCCCAAAGAAAATCCTATCGTTTCCGTAGAAACGTATCTCGATTTAGAAGGACAATGCAGGGAATCCAGAGTAATTCATATGGACGCAAATTGTGTGTTAATTCGTCAATGTGAGGGAGCGAGGGATGCAGTAAAGGAGGAATAATGCATCGGAAAAGAGATACTCGGAACCCCAAAGAAAATCCTATCGTTTCCGTAGAAACGTATCTCGATTTAGAAGGACAATGCAGGGAATCCAGAATATTTCATATGGACGAAAATTGTGTGTTAATTCATCAATGTGTTGGAGCGAGGGATGCAGTAAAGGAGGAATAACGCATCGGAAAAGAGATACTCGGAACCCCAAAGAAAATCCTGTCGTTTGTGTAGAAACGTATCTCGATTTAGAAGGACAATGCAGGGAATCCAGAGTATTATATATGGACGCGAATTGTCTGTTAATTCGTCAATGTGAGGGAGCGAGGGATGCAGTAAAGGAGGAATAATGCATCGAAAAAGAGATACTCGAAACCCCAAAGAAAATCCTATCGTTTCCGTAGAAACGTATCTCGATTTAGAAGGACGATGCAGGGAATCCAGAGTATTTCATATGGACGCAAATTGTGTGTTAATTCGTCAATGTGAGGGAGCGGGGGATGCATTAAAGGAGGAATAATGCATCGGTAAAGAGATACTCGACTCCTAAAAGAAAATCCTATCGTTTCCGTAGAAACGTATCTCGATTTAGAAGGACAATGCAGGGAATCCAGAGTAATTCATATGGACGCAAATTGTGTGTTAATTCGTCAATGTGAGGGAGCGAGGGATGCAGTAAAGGAGGAATAATGCATCGGAAAAGAGATACTCGGAACCCCAAAGAAAATCCTATCGTTTCCGTAGAAACGTATCTCGATTTAGAAGGACAATGCAGGGAATCCAGAGTAATTCATATGGACGCAAATTGTGTGTTAATTCGTCAATGTGAGGGAGCGAGGGATGCAGTAAAGGAGGAATAATGCATCGGAAAAGAGATACTCGGAACCCCAAAGAAAATCCTATCGTTTCCGTAGAAACGTATCTCGATTTAGAAGGACAATGCAGGGAATCCAGAATATTTCATATGGACGAAAATTGTGTGTTAATTCATCAATGTGTTGGAGCGAGGGATGCAGTAAAGGAGGAATAACGCATCGGAAAAGAGATACTCGGAACCCCAAAGAAAATCCTGTCGTTTGTGTAGAAACGTATCTCGATTTAGAAGGACAATGCAGGGAATCCAGAGTATTATATATGGACGCGAATTGTCTGTTAATTCGTCAATGTGAGGGAGCGAGGGATGCAGTAAAGGAGGAATAATGCATCGAAAAAGAGATACTCGAAACCCCAAAGAAAATCCTATCGTTTCCGTAGAAACGTATCTCGATTTAGAAGGACGATGCAGGGAATCCAGAGTATTTCATATGGACGCAAATTGTGTGTTAATTCGTCAATGTGAGGGAGCGGGGGATGCATTAAAGGAGGAATAATGCATCGGTAAAGAGATACTCGACTCCTAAAAGAAAATCCTATCGTTTCCGTAGAATCGTATCTCGTTTTAGAAAGATAATGCAGGGAACCCAGAGTATTTCATATGGACGCAAATTGTGTGTTATTTCGGCAATGTGAGGGAGCGAGGGATGCAGTAAAGGAGGAATAAAGCATCGGATAAGAGATACTCGGAACCCCAAAGAAAATCCTATCGTTTCCGTAGAAACGTATCTCGATTTAGAAGGACAATGCAGGGAATCCAGAGTATTTCATATGGACGCAAATTGTGTGTTAATTCGTCAATGTGAGGGAGCGAGGGGTGCAGTAAAGGAGGAATAATGCATCGGAAAAGAGATACTCGACTCCCAAAATAAAAATCCTATCGTTTCCGTAGAAACGTATCTCGTTTTAGAAAGATAATGCAGGAACCCAGAGTATTTCATATGGACGCAAATTGTGTGTTAATTCGGCAATGTGAGGGAGCGAATGAAGCAGTAAAGGAGGAATAATGCATCGGGAAAGAGATACTCGGAACCAAAAAAAAATGTTATCGTTTCCGTAGAAACGTATCTCGATTTAGAAGGACAATGCAGGAGGAATAACGCATCGGAAAAGAGATACTCGGAAACCCAAAGAAAATCCTATCGTTTCCGTAGAAACGTATCTCGATGTAGAAGGACAATGCAGGGAATCCTGAGTATTTCATATGGATGCAAATTGTGTGTTAATTCGTCAATTTGAGGGAGCGAGGGATGCAGTAAAGGAGGAATAATGCATCGGAAAAGTGATACACGGAACCCCAAAGAAAATCCTATCGTTTCCGTAGAAACGTATCTCGATTTAGAAGGACAATGCAGGGAATCCAGAGTATTTCATATGGACGCAAATTGTGTGTTAATTCGTCAATGTGAGGGAGCGAGGGATGCAGTAAAGGTGGAATAATGCATAGGAAAAGAGATACTCGACTCCCAAAAGAAAATCCTATCGTTTCCGTAGAAACGTATCTCGTTTCAGAAAGATAATGCAGGAACCCAGAGTATTTCATATGGACGCAAATTGTGTGTTAATTCGTCAATGTGAGGGAGCGAGGGATGCAGTAAAGGATGAATAATGCATCGGAAAAGAGATACTCGACTCCCAAAAGAAAATCCTATCGTTTCCGTAGAAACGTATCTCCATGTAGAAGGAAAATGCAGGGAATGCAAAGTATTTCATAGGGACGCAAATTGTGCGTTAATTCGTCAATGTGGGGGAGCGAGGGATGCAGTAAAGGAGGAATAATGCATCGGAAAAGAGATACTCGACTCCCAAAGAAAGTCCTATCGTTTCCGTAGAAACGTATCTCGATTTAGAAGGACAATGCAGGGAATCCAGAGTATTTCATATGGACGCAAATTGTGTGTTAATTCGTCAATGTGAGGGAGCGAGGGATGCAGTAAAGGAGGAATAATGCATCGGAAAAGAGATACTCGAAACCCCAACGAAAATCCTATCGTTTCCGTAGAAACGTATCTCGATTTAGAAGGACAATGCAGGGAATCTAGAGTATTTCATAAGGACGCAAATTGTGTGTTAATTCGTCAATGTGAGGGACTGGGGGATGCAGTAAAGGAGGAATAATGCATCGGAAAAGAGATACTCGGAACCCCAAAGAAAATCCTGTCGTTTGTGTAGAAACGTATCTCGATTTAGAAGGACAATGCAGGGAATCCAGAGTATTATATATGGACGCGAATTGTCTGTTAATTCGTCAATGTGAGGGAGCGAGGGATGCAGTAAAGGAGGAATAATGCATCGAAAAAGAGATACTCGAAACCCCAAAGAAAATCCTATCGTTTCCGTAGAAACGTATCTCGATTTAGAAGGACGATGCAGGGAATCCAGAGTATTTCATATGGACGCAAATTGTGTGTTAATTCGTCAATGTGAGGGAGCGGGGGATGCATTAAAGGAGGAATAATGCATCGGTAAAGAGATACTCGACTCCTAAAAGAAAATCCTATCGTTTCCGTAGAATCGTATCTCGTTTTAGAAAGATAATGCAGGGAACCCAGAGTATTTCATATGGACGCAAATTGTGTGTTATTTCGGCAATGTGAGGGAGCGAGGGATGCAGTAAAGGAGGAATAAAGCATCGGATAAGAGATACTCGGAACCCCAAAGAAAATCCTATCGTTTCCGTAGAAACGTATCTCGATTTAGAAGGACAATGCAGGGAATCCAGAGTATTTCATATGGACGCAAATTGTGTGTTAATTCGTCAATGTGAGGGAGCGAGGGGTGCAGTAAAGGAGGAATAATGCATCGGAAAAGAGATACTCGACTCCCAAAATAAAAATCCTATCGTTTCCGTAGAAACGTATCTCGTTTTAGAAAGATAATGCAGGAACCCAGAGTATTTCATATGGACGCAAATTGTGTGTTAATTCGGCAATGTGAGGGAGCGAATGAAGCAGTAAAGGAGGAATAATGCATCGGGAAAGAGATACTCGGAACCAAAAAAAAATGTTATCGTTTCCGTAGAAACGTATCTCGATTTAGAAGGACAATGCAGGAGGAATAACGCATCGGAAAAGAGATACTCGGAAACCCAAAGAAAATCCTATCGTTTCCGTAGAAACGTATCTCGATGTAGAAGGACAATGCAGGGAATCCTGAGTATTTCATATGGATGCAAATTGTGTGTTAATTCGTCAATTTGAGGGAGCGAGGGATGCAGTAAAGGAGGAATAATGCATCGGAAAAGAGATACACGGAACCCCAAAGAAAATCCTATCGTTTCCGTAGAAACGTATCTCGATTTAGAAGGACAATGCAGGGAATCCAGAGTATTTCATATGGACGCAAATTGTGTGTTAATTCGTCAATGTGAGGGAGCGAGGGATGCAGTAAAGGTGGAATAATGCATAGGAAAAGAGATACTCGACTCCCAAAAGAAAATCCTATCGTTTCCGTAGAAACGTATCTCGTTTCAGAAAGATAATGCAGGAACCCAGAGTATTTCATATGGACGCAAATTGTGTGTTAATTCGTCAATGTGAGGGAGCGAGGGATGCAGTAAAGGATGAATAATGCATCGGAAAAGAGATACTCGACTCCCAAAAGAAAATCCTATCGTTTCCGTAGAAACGTATCTCCATGTAGAAGGAAAATGCAGGGAATGCAAAGTATTTCATAGGGACGCAAATTGTGCGTTAATTCGTCAATGTGGGGGAGCGAGGGATGCAGTAAAGGAGGAATAATGCATCGGAAAAGAGATACTCGACTCCCAAAGAAAGTCCTATCGTTTCCGTAGAAACGTATCTCGATTTAGAAGGACAATGCAGGGAATCCAGAGTATTTCATATGGACGCAAATTGTGTGTTAATTCGTCAATGTGAGGGAGCGAGGGATGCAGTAAAGGAGGAATAATGCATCGGAAAAGAGATACTCGAAACCCCAACGAAAATCCTATCGTTTCCGTAGAAACGTATCTCGATTTAGAAGGACAATGCAGGGAATCCAGAGTAATTCATATGGACGCAAATTGTGTGTTAATTCGTCAATGTGAGGGAGCGAGGGATGCAGTAAAGGAGGAATAATGCATCGGAAAAGAGATACTCGGAACCCCAAAGAAAATCCTATCGTTTCCGTAGAAACGTATCTCGATTTAGAAGGACAATGCAGGGAATCCAGAGTAATTCATATGGACGCAAATTGTGTGTTAATTCGTCAATGTGAGGGAGCGAGGGATGCAGTAAAGGAGGAATAATGCATCGGAAAAGAGATACTCGGAACCCCAAAGAAAATCCTATCGTTTCCGTAGAAACGTATCTCGATTTAGAAGGACAATGCAGGGAATCCAGAGTATTTCATATGGACGAAAATTGTGTGTTAATTCATCAATGTGTTGGAGCGAGGGATGCAGTAAAGGAGGAATAACGCATCGGAAAAGAGATACTCGGAACCCCAAAGAAAATCCTGTCGTTTGTGTAGAAACGTATCTCGATTTAGAAGGACAATGCAGGGAATCCAGAGTATTATATATGGACGCGAATTGTCTGTTAATTCGTCAATGTGAGGGAGCGAGGGATGCAGTAAAGGAGGAATAATGCATCGAAAAAGAGATACTCGAAACCCCAAAGAAAATCCTATCGTTTCCGTAGAAACGTATCTCGATTTAGAAGGACGATGCAGGGAATCCAGAGTATTTCATATGGACGCAAATTGTGTGTTAATTCGTCAATGTGAGGGAGCGGGGGATGCATTAAAGGAGGAATAATGCATCGGTAAAGAGATACTCGACTCCTAAAAGAAAATCCTATCGTTTCCGTAGAATCGTATCTCGTTTTAGAAAGATAATGCAGGGAACCCAGAGTATTTCATATGGACGCAAATTGTGTGTTATTTCGGCAATGTGAGGGAGCGAGGGATGCAGTAAAGGAGGAATAAAGCATCGGATAAGAGATACTCGGAACCCCAAAGAAAATCCTATCGTTTCCGTAGAAACGTATCTCGATTTAGAAGGACAATGCAGGGAATCCAGAGTATTTCATATGGACGCAAATTGTGTGTTAATTCGTCAATGTGAGGGAGCGAGGGGTGCAGTAAAGGAGGAATAATGCATCGGAAAAGAGATACTCGACTCCCAAAATAAAAATCCTATCGTTTCCGTAGAAACGTATCTCGTTTTAGAAAGATAATGCAGGAACCCAGAGTATTTCATATGGACGCAAATTGTGTGTTAATTCGGCAATGTGAGGGAGCGAATGAAGCAGTAAAGGAGGAATAATGCATCGGGAAAGAGATACTCGGAACCAAAAAAAAATGTTATCGTTTCCGTAGAAACGTATCTCGATTTAGAAGGACAATGCAGGAGGAATAACGCATCGGAAAAGAGATACTCGGAAACCCAAAGAAAATCCTATCGTTTCCGTAGAAACGTATCTCGATGTAGAAGGACAATGCAGGGAATCCTGAGTATTTCATATGGATGCAAATTGTGTGTTAATTCGTCAATTTGAGGGAGCGAGGGATGCAGTAAAGGAGGAATAATGCATCGGAAAAGAGATACACGGAACCCCAAAGAAAATCCTATCGTTTCCGTAGAAACGTATCTCGATTTAGAAGGACAATGCAGGGAATCCAGAGTATTTCATATGGACGCAAATTGTGTGTTAATTCGTCAATGTGAGGGAGCGAGGGATGCAGTAAAGGTGGAATAATGCATAGGAAAAGAGATACTCGACTCCCAAAAGAAAATCCTATCGTTTCCGTAGAAACGTATCTCGTTTCAGAAAGATAATGCAGGAACCCAGAGTATTTCATATGGACGCAAATTGTGTGTTAATTCGTCAATGTGAGGGAGCGAGGGATGCAGTAAAGGATGAATAATGCATCGGAAAAGAGATACTCGACTCCCAAAAGAAAATCCTATCGTTTCCGTAGAAACGTATCTCCATGTAGAAGGAAAATGCAGGGAATGCAAAGTATTTCATAGGGACGCAAATTGTGCGTTAATTCGTCAATGTGGGGGAGCGAGGGATGCAGTAAAGGAGGAATAATGCATCGGAAAAGAGATACTCGACTCCCAAAGAAAGTCCTATCGTTTCCGTAGAAACGTATCTCGATTTAGAAGGACAATGCAGGGAATCCAGAGTATTTCATATGGACGCAAATTGTGTGTTAATTCGTCAATGTGAGGGAGCGAGGGATGCAGTAAAGGAGGAATAATGCATCGGAAAAGAGATACTCGAAACCCCAACGAAAATCCTATCGTTTCCGTAGAAACGTATCTCGATTTAGAAGGACAATGCAGGGAATCCAGAGTAATTCATATGGACGCAAATTGTGTGTTAATTCGTCAATGTGAGGGAGCGAGGGATGCAGTAAAGGAGGAATAATGCATCGGAAAAGAGATACTCGGAACCCCAAAGAAAATCCTATCGTTTCCGTAGAAACGTATCTCGATTTAGAAGGACAATGCAGGGAATCCAGAGTAATTCATATGGACGCAAATTGTGTGTTAATTCGTCAATGTGAGGGAGCGAGGGATGCAGTAAAGGAGGAATAATGCATCGGAAAAGAGATACTCGGAACCCCAAAGAAAATCCTATCGTTTCCGTAGAAACGTATCTCGATTTAGAAGGACAATGCAGGGAATCCAGAGTATTTCATATGGACGAAAATTGTGTGTTAATTCATCAATGTGTTGGAGCGAGGGATGCAGTAAAGGAGGAATAACGCATCGGAAAAGAGATACTCGGAACCCCAAAGAAAATCCTGTCGTTTGTGTAGAAACGTATCTCGATTTAGAAGGACAATGCAGGGAATCCAGAGTATTATATATGGACGCGAATTGTCTGTTAATTCGTCAATGTGAGGGAGCGAGGGATGCAGTAAAGGAGGAATAATGCATCGAAAAAGAGATACTCGAAACCCCAAAGAAAATCCTATCGTTTCCGTAGAAACGTATCTCGATTTAGAAGGACGATGCAGGGAATCCAGAGTATTTCATATGGACGCAAATTGTGTGTTAATTCGTCAATGTGAGGGAGCGGGGGATGCATTAAAGGAGGAATAATGCATCGGTAAAGAGATACTCGACTCCTAAAAGAAAATCCTATCGTTTCCGTAGAATCGTATCTCGTTTTAGAAAGATAATGCAGGGAACCCAGAGTATTTCATATGGACGCAAATTGTGTGTTATTTCGGCAATGTGAGGGAGCGAGGGATGCAGTAAAGGAGGAATAAAGCATCGGATAAGAGATACTCGGAACCCCAAAGAAAATCCTATCGTTTCCGTAGAAACGTATCTCGATTTAGAAGGACAATGCAGGGAATCCAGAGTATTTCATATGGACGCAAATTGTGTGTTAATTCGTCAATGTGAGGGAGCGAGGGGTGCAGTAAAGGAGGAATAATGCATCGGAAAAGAGATACTCGACTCCCAAAATAAAAATCCTATCGTTTCCGTAGAAACGTATCTCGTTTTAGAAAGATAATGCAGGAACCCAGAGTATTTCATATGGACGCAAATTGTGTGTTAATTCGGCAATGTGAGGGAGCGAATGAAGCAGTAAAGGAGGAATAATGCATCGGGAAAGAGATACTCGGAACCAAAAAAAAATGTTATCGTTTCCGTAGAAACGTATCTCGATTTAGAAGGACAATGCAGGAGGAATAACGCATCGGAAAAGAGATACTCGGAAACCCAAAGAAAATCCTATCGTTTCCGTAGAAACGTATCTCGATGTAGAAGGACAATGCAGGGAATCCTGAGTATTTCATATGGATGCAAATTGTGTGTTAATTCGTCAATTTGAGGGAGCGAGGGATGCAGTAAAGGAGGAATAATGCATCGGAAAAGAGATACACGGAACCCCAAAGAAAATCCTATCGTTTCCGTAGAAACGTATCTCGATTTAGAAGGACAATGCAGGGAATCCAGAGTATTTCATATGGACGCAAATTGTGTGTTAATTCGTCAATGTGAGGGAGCGAGGGATGCAGTAAAGGTGGAATAATGCATAGGAAAAGAGATACTCGACTCCCAAAAGAAAATCCTATCGTTTCCGTAGAAACGTATCTCGTTTCAGAAAGATAATGCAGGAACCCAGAGTATTTCATATGGACGCAAATTGTGTGTTAATTCGTCAATGTGAGGGAGCGAGGGATGCAGTAAAGGATGAATAATGCATCGGAAAAGAGATACTCGACTCCCAAAAGAAAATCCTATCGTTTCCGTAGAAACGTATCTCCATGTAGAAGGAAAATGCAGGGAATGCAAAGTATTTCATAGGGACGCAAATTGTGCGTTAATTCGTCAATGTGGGGGAGCGAGGGATGCAGTAAAGGAGGAATAATGCATCGGAAAAGAGATACTCGACTCCCAAAGAAAGTCCTATCGTTTCCGTAGAAACGTATCTCGATTTAGAAGGACAATGCAGGGAATCCAGAGTATTTCATATGGACGCAAATTGTGTGTTAATTCGTCAATGTGAGGGAGCGAGGGATGCAGTAAAGGAGGAATAATGCATCGGAAAAGAGATACTCGAAACCCCAACGAAAATCCTATCGTTTCCGTAGAAACGTATCTCGATTTAGAAGGACAATGCAGGGAATCTAGAGTATTTCATAAGGACGCAAATTGTGTGTTAATTCGTCAATGTGAGGGACTGGGGGATGCAGTAAAGGAGGAATAATGCATCGGAAAAGAGATACTCGGAACCCCAATGAAAATCCTATCGTTTCTAGAGAAACGTATCTCGATTTAGAAGCACAATGCAGGGAATCCAGAGTATTTCATATGGACGCAAATTGTCTGTTAATTCGTCAATGTGAGGGAGCGAGGGATGCAGTAAAGGAGGAATAATGCATCGGAAAAGAGATACTCGAAACCCCAAAGAAAATCCTATCGTTTCCGTAGAAACGTATCTCGATTTAGAAGGACAATGCAGGGAATCCAGAGTATTTCATATGGACGCAAATTGTGTGTTAATTCGTCAATGTGAGGGAGCGTGGGATGCAGTAAAGGAGGAATAATGCATCGGAAAAGAGATACTCGACTCCAAAAAGAAAATCCTATCGTTTCCGTAGAAACGTATCTCGTTTTAGAAAGATAATGCAGGAACCCAGAGTATTTCATATGGACGGAAATTGTGTGTTAATTCGGCAATGTGAGGGAGCGAATGATGCAGTAAAGGAGGAATAATGCATCGGAAAAGGGATAATCGGAACCCCAAAGAAAATCCTATCGTTTCCGTAGAAACGTATCTCGATTTAGAAGGACAATGCAGGGAATCCAGAGTATTTCGTATGGACGCAAATTGTGTGTTAATACGTCAATGTGAGGGAGCGAGGGATGCAGTAAAGGAGAAATAATGCATCGGAAAAGAGATACTCGACTCCCAAAAGAAAATCCTATCGTTTCCGTAGAATCGTATCTCGATTTAGAAGGACAATGCAGGGAATCCAGAATATTTCATATGGACGCAAATTGTGTGTTAAATCGTCAATGTTAGGGAGCGAGGGATGCAGTAAAGGAGGAATAATGCATCGGAAAAGAGATACTCGGAACCCCAAAGAAAATCCTATCGTTTCCGTAGAAACGTATCTCGATATAGATGGTCAATGCAGGGAATCCAGAGTATTTCATATGGACGCAAATTGTGTGTTAATTCGTCAATGTGAGGGAGCGAGGGATGCAGTAAAGGAGGAATAATGCATCGGAAAAGAGATACTCGGAACCCCAAAGAAAATCCTATCGTTTCCGTAGAAACGTATCTCGATTTAGAAGGACAATGCAGGGAATCCAGAGTATTTCATATAGACGCAAATTGTGTGTTAATACGTCAATGTGAGGGAGCGAGGGATTAGGCATAGGAGGAATAATGGATCGGAAAAGAGAAACTCGACTCCCAAAAGAAAATCGTATAGTTTCCGTAGAAACGTATCTCCATTTAGAAGGACAATGCAGGGAATCCAGAATATTTCATATCGACGCAAATTGTGTGTTAATTCGTCAATGTTAGGAACCGAGGGATGCAGTAAAGTAGGAATAATGCATCGGAAAAGAGATACTCGGAAACCCAAAGAAAATCCTATCGTTTCCGTAGAAACGTATCTCGATTTAGAAGGACAATGCAGGAGGAATAACGCATCGGAAAAGAGATACTCGGAACCCGAAAGAAAATCCTATCGTTTCCGTAGAAACGTATCTCGATTTAGAAGGACAATGCAGGGAATCCAGAATATTTCATATCGACGCAAATTGTGTGTTAATTCGTCAATGTTAGGAAGCGAGGGATGCAGTAAAGTAGGAATAATGCATCGGAAAAGAGATACTCGGAAACCCAACGAAAATCCAATCGTTTCCGTAGAAACGTATCTCGATCTACAAGGACAATGCTGGGAACCCAGAGTATTTGTATGGACGCAAATTGTGTGTTAATTCGTCAATGTGAGGGAGCGAGGGATGCAGTAAAGGAGGAATAATGCATCGGAAAAGAGATACTCGACTCCCAAAAGAAAGTCCTATCGTTTCCGTAGAAACGTATCTCGATTTAGTATGCCAATGCAGGGAATCCAGAGTATTTCATATGGACGCAAATTGTGTGTTAATTCGTCAATGTGAGGGAGCGAGGGATGCAGTAAAGGAGGAATAACGCATCGGAAAAGAGATACTCGGAACCCCAGAGAAGATCCTATCGTTTCTGTAGAAACGTATCTCGATTTAGAAGCACAATGCAGGGAATCCAGAGTATTTCATATGGACGCAAATTGTCTTTTAATTCGTCAATGTGAGGGAGCGAGGGATGCAGTAAAGGAGGAATTATGCATCGGAAAAGAGATACTCGAAACCCCAAAGAAAATGTTATCGTCTCCGTAGAAACGTATCTCGATTTAGAAGGACAGTGCAGGGAATCCAGAGTATTTCATATGGACGCAAATTGTGTGTTAATTCGTCAATGTGAGGGAGCGGGGGATGCATTAAAGGAGGAATAATGCATCGGTAAAGAGATACTCGACTCCTAAAAGAAAATCCTATCGGTACCGTAGAAACGTATCTCGTTTTAGAAAGATAATGCAGGGAACCAAGAGTATTTCATATGGATGCAAATTGTGTGTTATTTCGGCAATGTGAGGGAGCGAGGGATGCAGTAAAGGAGGAATAAAGCAACGGAAAAGAGATACTCGGAACCCCAAAGAAAATCCTATCGTTTCCGTAGAAACGTATCTCGATTTAGAAGGACAATGCAGGGAATCCAGAGTAATTCATATGGACGCAAATTGTGTGTTAATTCGTCAATGTGAGGGAGCGAGGGATGCAGTAAAGGAGGAATAATGCATCGGAAAAGAGATACTCGGAACCCCAAAGAAAATCCTATCGTTTCCGTAGAAACGTATCTCGATTTAGAAGGACAATGCAGGGAATCCAGAGTATTTCATATGGACGCAAATTGTGTGTTAATTCGTCAATGTGAGGGAGCGTGGGATGCAGTAAAGGAGGAATAATGCATCGGAAAAGAGATACTCGACTCCAAAAAGAAAATCCTATCGTTTCCGTAGAAACGTATCTCGTTTTAGAAAGATAATGCAGGAACCCAGAGTATTTCATATGGACGGAAATTGTGTGTTAATTCGGCAATGTGAGGGAGCGAATGATGCAGTAAAGGAGGAATAATGCATCGGAAAAGGGATAATCGGAACCCCAAAGAAAATCCTATCGTTTCCGTAGAAACGTATCTCGATTTAGAAGGACAATGCAGGGAATCCAGAGTATTTCATATGGACGCAAATTGTGTGTTAATACGTCAATGTGAGGGAGCGAGGGATGCAGTAAAGGAGAAATAATGCATCGGAAAAGAGATACTCGACTCCCAAAAGAAAATCCTATCGTTTCCGTAGAATCGTATCTCGATTTAGAAGGACAATGCAGGGAATCCAGAATATTTCATATGGACGCAAATTGTGTGTTAAATCGTCAATGTTAAGGAGCGAGGGATGCAGTAAAGGAGGAATAATGCATCGGAAAAGAGATACTCGGAACCCCAAAGAAAATCCTATCGTTTCCGTAGAAACGTATCTCGATATAGATGGTCAATGCAGGGAATCCAGAGTATTTCATATGGACGCAAATTGTGTGTTAATTCGTCAATGTGAGGGAGCGAGGGATGCAGTAAAGGAGGAATAATGCATCGGAAAAGAGATACTCGGAACCCCAAAGAAAATCCTATCGTTTCCGTAGAAACGTATCTCGATTTAGAAGGACAATGCAGGGAATCCAGAGTATTTCATATAGACGCAAATTGTGTGTTAATACGTCAATGTGAGGGAGCGAGGGATTAGGCAAAGGAGGAATAATGGATCGGAAAAGAGAAACTCGACTCCCAAAAGAAAATCGTATAGTTTCCGTAGAAACGTATCTCCATTTAGAAGGACAATGCAGGGAATCCAGAATATTTCATATCGACGCAAATTGTGTGTTAATTCGTCAATGTTAGGAACCGAGGGATGCAGTAAAGTAGGAATAATGCATCGGAAAAGAGATACTCGGAAACCCAAAGAAAATCCTATCGTTTCCGTAGAAACGTATCTCGATTTAGAAGGACAATGCAGGGAACCCAGAGTATTTGTATGGACGCAAATTGTGTGTTAATTCGTCAATGTGAGGGAGCGAGGGATTCAGTAAAGGAGGAATAAAGCATCGGAAAAGAGATACTCGGAACCCCAAAGAAAATGTTATCGTTTCCGTAGAAACGTATCTCGATTTAGAAGGACAATGCAGGAGGAATAACGCATCGGAAAAGAGATACTCGGAACCCGAAAGAAAATCCTATCGTTTCCGTAGAAACGTATCTCGATTTAGAAGGACAATGCAGGGAATCCAGAATATTTCATATCGACGCAAATTGTGTGTTAATTCGTCAATGTTAGGAAGCGAGGGATGCAGTAAAGTAGGAATAATGCATCGGAAAAGAGATACTCGGAAACCCAACGAAAATCCAATCGTTTCCGTAGAAACGTATCTCGATTTACAAGGACAATGCTGGGAACCCAGAGTATTTGTATGGACGCAAATTGTGTGTTAATTCGTCAATGTGAGGGAGCGAGGGATGCAGTAAAGGAGGAATAATGCATCGGAAAAGAGATACTCGACTCCCAAAAGAAAGTCCTATCGTTTCCGTAGAAACGTATCTCGATTTAGTATGCCAATGCAGGGAATCCAGAGTATTTCATATGGACGCAAATTGTGTGTTAATTCGTCAATGTGAGGGAGCGAGGGATGCAGTAAAGGAGGAATAACGCATCGGAAAAGAGGTACTCGGAACCCCAGAGAAGATCCTATCGTTTCTGTAGAAACGTATCTCGATTTAGAAGCACAATGCAGGGAATCCAGAGTATTTCATATGGACGCAAATTGTCTTTTAATTCGTCAATGTGAGGGAGCGAGGGATGCAGTAAAGGAGGAATTATGCATCGGAAAAGAGATACTCGAAACCCCAAAGAAAATGTTATCGTCTCCGTAGAAACGTATCTCGATTTAGAAGGACAGTGCAGGGAATCCAGAGTATTTCATATGGACGCAAATTGTGTGTTAATTCGTCAATGTGAGGGAGCGGGGGATGCATTAAAGGAGGAATAATGCATCGGTAAAGAGATACTCGACTCCTAAAAGAAAATCCTATCGGTACCGTAGAAACGTATCTCGTTTTAGAAAGATAATGCAGGGAACCCAGAGTATTTCATATGGATGCAAATTGTGTGTTATTTCGGCAATGTGAGGGAGCGAGGGATGCAGTAAAGGAGGAATAAAGCAACGGAAAAGAGATACTCGGAACCCCAAAGAAAATCCTATCGTTTCCGTAGAAACGTATCTCGATTTAGAAGGACAATGCAGGGAATCCAGAGTAATTCATATGGACGCAAATTGTGTGTTAATTCGTCAATGTGAGGGAGCGAGGGATGCAGTAAAGGAGGAATAATGCATCGGAAAAGAGATACTCGGAACCCCAAAGAAAATCCTATCGTTTCCGTAGAAACGTATCTCGATTTAGAAGGACAATGCAGGGAATCCAGAGTATTTCATATGGAAGCAAATTGTGTGTTAATTCGTCAATGTGAGGGAGCGGGGGATGCAGTAAAGGAGGAATAATGCATCGGAAAAGAGATACTCGACTCCAAAAAGAAAATCCTATCGTTTCCGTAGAAACGTATCTCGTTTTAGAAAGATAATGCAGGAACCCAGAGTATTTCATATGGACGGAAATTGTGTGTTAATTCGGCAATGTGAGGGAGCGAAGGATGCAGTAAAGGAGGAATAATGCATCGGAAAAGGGATACTCGGAACCCCAAAGAAAATCCTATCGTTTCCGTAGAAACGTATCTCGATATAGATGGTCAATGCAGGGAATCCAGAGTATTTCATATGGACGCAAATTGTGTGTTAATTCGTCAATGTGAGGGAGCGAGGGATGCAGTAAAGGAGGAATAATGCATCGGAAAAGAGATACTCGGAACCCCAAAGAAAATCCTATCGTTTCCGTAGAAACCTATCTCGATTTAGAAGGACAATGCAGGGAATCCAGAGTATTTCATATGGACGCAAATTGTGTGTTAATACGTCAATGTGAGGGAGCGAGGGATTAGGCAAAGGAGGAATAATGAAAAGAGAATCTCGACTCCCAAAAGAAAATCGTATCGTTTCCGTAGAAACGTATCTCGATTTAGATGGACAATGCAGGGAATCCAGAATATTTCATATCGACGCAAATTGTGTGTTAATTCGTCAATGTTAGGAAGCGAGGGATGCAGTAAAGGAGGAATAATGCATCGGAAAAGAGATACTCGGAAACCCAAAGAAAATCCTATCGTTTCCGTAGAAACGTATCTCGATTTATAAGGACAATGCAGGGAATCCAGAATATTTCATATCGACGCAAATTGTGTGTTAATTCGTCAATGTTAGGAAGCGAGGGATGCAGTAAAGTAGGAATAATGCATCGGAAAAGAGATACTCGGAAACCCAACGAAAATCCAATCGTTTCCGTAGAAACGTATCTCGATTTAGAAGGACAATGCAGGGAACCCAGAGTATTTGTATGGACGCAAATTGTGTGTTAATACGTCAATGTGAGGGAGCGAGGGATGCAGTAAAGGAGGAATAAAGCATCGGAAAAGAGATACTCGACTCCCAAAAGAAAGTCCTATCGTTTCCGTAGAAACGTATCTCGAATTAGTATGCCAATGCAGGGAATCCAGACTATTTCATATGGACGCAAATTGTGTGTTAATTCGTCAATGTGAGGGAGCGAGGGATGCAGTAAAGGAGGAATAACGCATCGGAAAAGAGATACTCGGAACCCCAGAGAAGATCCTATCGTTTCTGTAGAAACGTATCTCGATTTAGAAGCACAATGCAGGGAATCCAGAGTATTTCATATGGACGCAAATTGTCTGTTAATTCGTCAATGTGAGGGAGCGAGGGATGCAGTAAAGGAGGAATTATGCATCGGAAAAGAGATACTCGAAACCCCAAAGAAAATGTTATCGTCTCCGTAGAAACGTATCTCGATTTAGAAGGACAGTGCAGGGAATCCAGAGTATTTCATATCGACGCAAATTGTGTGTTAATTCGTCAATGTGAGGGAGCGGGGGATGCATTAAAGGAGGAATAATGCATCGGTAAAGAGATACTCGACTCCTAAAAGAAAATCCTATCGGTACCGTAGAAACGTATCTCGTTTTAGAAAGATAATGCAGGGAACCCAGAGTATTTCATATGGATGCAAATTGTGTGTTATTTCGGCAATGTGAGGGAGCGAGGGATGCAGTAAAGGAGGAATAAAGCAACGGAAAAGAGATACTCGGAACCCCAAAGAAAATCCTATCGTTTCCGTAGAAACGTATCTCGATTTAGAAGGACAATGCAGGGAATCCAGAGTAATTCATATGGACGCAAATTGTGTGTTAATTCGTCAATGTGAGGGAGCGAGGGATGCAGTAAAGGAGGAATAATGCATCGGAAAAGAGATACTCGGAACCCCAAAGAAAATCCTATCGTTTCCGTAGAAACGTATCTCGATTTAGAAGGACAATGCAGGGAATCCAGAGTATTTCATATGGACGCAAATTGTGTGTTAATTCGTCAATGTGAGGGAGCGGGGGATGCAGTAAAGGAGGAATAATGCATCGGAAAAGAGATACTCGACTCCAAAAAGAAAATCCTATCGTTTCCGTAGAAACGTATCTCGTTTTAGAAAGATAATGCAGGAACCCAGAGTATTTCATATGGACGGAAATTGTGTGTTAATTCGGCAATGTGAGGGAGCGAATGATGCAGTAAAGGAGGAATAATGCATCGGAAAAGGGATACTCGGAACCCCAAAGAAAATCGTATCGCTTCCGTAGAAACGTATCTCGATATAGATGGTCAATGCAGGGAATCCAGAGTATTTCATATGGACGCAAATTGTGTGTTAATTCGTCAATGTGAGGGAGCGAGGGATGCAGTAAAGGAGGAATAATGCATCGGAAAAGAGATACTCGGAACCCCAAAGAAAATCCTATCGTTTCCGTAGAAACGTATCTCGATTTAGAAGGACAATGCAGGGAATCCAGAGTATTTCATATGGACGCAAATTGTGTGTTAATACGTCAATGTGAGGGAGCGAGGGATTAGGCAAAGGAGGAATAATGCATCGGAAAAG
Organism: Schistocerca nitens; assembly: GCF_023898315.1. Lineage (NCBI taxonomy): Eukaryota > Metazoa > Arthropoda > Insecta > Orthoptera > Acrididae > Schistocerca > Schistocerca nitens. The sequence goes on along the minus strand of NC_064614.1, from coordinate 1,274,165,664 downwards.
AGAATCTCGACTCCCAAAAGAAAATCGTATCGTTTCCGTAGAAACGTATCTCGATTTAGAAGGACAATGCAGGGAATCCAGAATATTTCATATCGACGCAAATTGTGTGTTAATTCGTCAATGTTAGGAAGCGAGGGATGCAGTAAAGGAGGAATAATGCATCGGAAAAGACATACTCGGAAACCCAAAGAAAATCCTATCGTTTCCGTAGGAACGTATCTCGATTTAGAAGGACAATGCAGGGAACCCAGAGTATTTGTATGGACGCAAATTGTGTGTTAATTCGTGAATGTGAGGGAGCGAGGGATTCAGTAAAGAAGGAATAAAGCATCGGAAAAGAGATACTCGGAACCCCAAAGAAAATGTTATCGTTTCCGTAGAAACGTATCTCGATTTAGAAGGACAATGCAGGAGGAATAACACATCGGAAAAGAGATACTCGGAACCCCAAAGAAAATCCTATCGTTTCCGTAGAAACGTATCTCGATTTAGAAGGACAATGCAGGGAATCCTGAGTATTTCATACGGACGCAAATTGTGTGTTAATTCGTCAATGTGAGGGAGCGAGGGATGCAGTAAAGGAGGAATAATGCATCGGAAAAGAGATACTCGAAACCCCAAAGAAAATCCTATCGTTTCCGTAGAAACGTATCTCGATTTAGAAGGACAATGCAGGGAATCCAGAGTATTTCACATGAACGCAAATTGTGTGTTAATTCGTCAATGTGAGGGAGCGAGGGATGCAGTAAACGTGGAATAATGCATCGGAAAAGAGATACTCGACTCCCAAAAGAAAATCCTATCGTTTCCGTAGAAACGTATCTCGTTTTAGAAAGATAATGCAGGAACCCAGAGTATTTCATATGGACGCAAATTTTGTGTTAATTCGGCAATGTGAGGGAGCGAATGATGCAGTAAAGGAGGAATAATGCATCGGAAAAGAGATACTCGAAACCCCAAAGAAAATCCTATCGTTTCCGTAGAAACGTATCTCGATTTAGAAAGACAATGCAGGGAATCCCGAGTATTTCATATGGACGCAAATTGTGTGTTAATTCGTCAATGTGAGGGAGCGAGGGATGCAGTAAAGGAGGAATAATGCATCGGAAAAGAGATACTCGGAACCCCAAAGAAAATCCTATCGTTTCCGTAGAAACGTATCTCGATATAGAAGGACAATGCAGGGAATCCAGAGTAATTCATATGGACGCAAATTGTGTGTTAATTCGTCAATGTGAGGGAGCGAGGGATGCAGTAAAGGAGGAATAATGCATCGGAAAGAGATACTCGGAACCCCAAAGAAAATCCTATCGTTTCCGTAGAAACGTATCTCGATTTAGAAGGACAATGCAGGGAATCCAGAGTATTTCATATGGACGCAAATTGTGTGTTAATTCGTCCATGTGAGGGAGCGAGGGATGCAGTAAAGGAGGAATAATGCATCGGAAAAGAGATACTCGACTCCCAAAAGAAAATCCTATCGTTTCCGTAGAAACGTATCTCGATTTAGAAGGACAATGCAGGGAATCCAGAATATTTCATATGGACGCAAATTGTGTGTTAATTCTTCAATGTTAGGGAGCGAGGGATGCAGAAAAGGAGGAATAATGCATCGGAAAAGAGATACTCGGAACCCCAAAGAAAATCCTATCGTTTCCGTAGATACGTATCTCGATTTAGAAGTACAATGCAGGGAATCCAGTGTATTTCATATGGACGCAAATTGTGTTTTAATTCGTCAATGTGAGGGAGCGAGGGATGCAGTAAAGGAGGAATAATGCATCGGAAAAGAGATACTCGGAACCCCAAAGAAAATCCTATCGTTTCCGTAGATACGTATCTCGATTTAGAAGGACAATGCAGGGAATCCAGTGTATTTCATATGGACGCAAATTGTGTGTTAATTCGTCAATGTGAGGGAGCGAGGGATGCAGTAAAGGAGGAATAATGCATCGGAAAAGAGACACTCGGAACCCCAAAGAAAATCCTATCGTTTCCGTAGAAACGTATCTCGATTCAGAAGGACAATGCAGGGAATCCAGGGTATTTCATATGGACGCAAATTGTGTGTTAATTCGTCAATGTCAGGTAGCGAGGGATGCAGTAAAGGAGGAATAATGCATCGGAAAAGAGATACTCGGAACCCCAAAGAAAATCCTATCGTTTCCGTAGAAACGTATCTCGATTTATAAGGACAATGCAGGGAAACTAGAGTACTTCATATGGTCGCAAATTGTGTGTTAATTCGTCAATGTGAGGGAGCGGGGGATGCAGTAAAGGAGGAATAATGCATCGGAAAAGAGATACTCGGAACCCCAAAGGAAATCCTATCGTTTCCGTAGAAACGTGTCTCGATTTAGAAGGACAATGCAGGGAATCCAGAGTATTTAATATGGACGCAAATTGTGTGTTAATTCGTCAACGTGAGGGAGCGAGGGATGCAGTAAAGCAGGAATAATGCATCGGAAAAGAGATACTCGATTCCTAAAAGAAAATCCTCTCGTTTCCGTAGAAACGTATCTCGTTTTAGAAACATAATGCAGGGAACCCAGAGTATTTCATATGGACGCAAATTGTGTGTTAATTCGGCAATGTGAGGGAGCGAGGAATGCAGTAAATGAGGAATAAAGCATCGGAAAAGAGATACTCGGTACCCCAAAGAAAATCCTATCGTTTCTGTAGAAACGTATCTCGATGTAGAAGGACAATGCAGGGAATCCAGAGTAATTCATATGGACGCAAATTGTGTGTTAATTCGTCAATGTGAGGGAGCAAGGGATGCAGAAAACTGAGGAATAATGCATCGGAAAAGAGATACTCGGAACCCCAAAGAAAATCCTATCGTTTCCGTAGAAATGTATCTCGATTTATAAAGACAATGCAGGGAATCCAGAGTATTTCATATGGACGCAAATTGTGTGTTAATTCGGCAATGTGAGGGAGCGAGGAATGCAGTAAAGGAGGAATAATGCATCGGAAAAGAGATACTCGGAACCCCAAAGAAAATCCTATCGTTTCCGTAGAAACGTATCTCGATTTAGAAGGACAATGCAGGGAATCCAGAGTATTTCATATGGACGCCAATTGTGTGTTAATTCGTCAATGTGAGGGAGCGAGGGATGCAGTAAAGGAGGAATAATGCATCGGAAAAGAGATACTCGACTCCCAAAAGAAAATCCTATCGTTTCCGTAGAAACGTATCTCGATTTAGAAGGAAGATGCAGGGAATCCAGAGTATTTCATATGGACGCAAATTGTGTGTTAATTCGTCAATGTGAGGGATCGAGGGATGCAGTAAAGGAGGAAAAATGCATCGGAAATAGATACACGACTCCCAAAAGAAAATCCTATCGTTTCCGTAGAAACGTATCTCGATTTAGAAGGACAATGCAGGGAATCCAGAGTATTTCATATGGACGCAAATTGTGTGTTAATTCGTAAATGTGAGGGAGCAAGGGATGCAGTATAGGAGGAATTACGCATCGGAAAAGAGATACTCGGAACCCCAAAGAAAATCCTATCGTTTCCATAGAAACGTATCTCGATTTAGAAGGACAATGCAGGGAATCCAGAGTATTTCATATGGACGCAAATTTTGTGTTAATTCGTCAATGTGAGGGAGCGAGGGATGCAGTAAAGGAGGAATAATGCATCGGAAAAAAGATACCCGGAACCCCAAAGAAAATCCTATCGTTTCCGTAGAAACGTATCTCGATTTAGAAGGACAATGCAGGGAATCCAGAGTATTTCATATGGACGCAAATTGTGTGTTAATTCGGCAATGTGAGGGAGCAAGGATGCAGTAAAGGAGGAATAATGCATCGGAAAAGAGATACTCGACTCCCAAAAGAAAATCCTATCGTTTCCATAGCAACGTATCTCGATTTAGAAGGACAATGCTGGGAATCCAGAGTATTTCATATGGACGCAAATTGTGTGTTAATTCGTCAATGTTAGGGAGCGAGGGATGCAGTAAAGGAGTAATAAAGCATCTGAAAAGAGATACTCGAAAACCCAAAGAAAATCCTATCGTTTCCCTAGAAACGTATCTCGATTTAGAAGGACAATGCAGGGAACCCAGAGTATTTCATATGGACGCAAATTGTGTGTTAATTCGTCAATGTGAGGGAGCGAGGGATGCAGTAAAGGTGGAATATTGCATCGGAAAAGAGATACTCGGAACCCCAAAGAAAATGTTATCGTTTCCGTTGAAACGTATCTCGATTTAGAAGGACAATGCAGGGTATCCAAAGTATTTCATATGGACGCAAATTGTGTGTTAATTCGTCAATGTGAGGGAGCGAGGGATGCAGTAAAGGAGGAATAACGCATCGAATTAGAGATACTCTGAACCCCAAAGAAAATCCTATCGCATCCGTAGAACCGTATCTCGATTTAGAAGGACAATGCAGGGAATCCAGAGTATTTCATATGGACGCAAATTGTGTGTTAATTCGTCAATGTGAGGGAGCGAGGGATGCAGTAAAGGAGGAATAATGCATCGGAGAAGAGATACTCGACTCCCAAAAGAAAATCCTATCGTTTCCGTAGAAACGTATCTCGTTTTAGAAAGATAATGCAGGGAACCCAGAGTATTTCATATGGACGCAAATTGTGTGTTAATTCGGCAATGTGAGGGAGCGAGGGATGCAGTAAAGGAGGAATAATGCATCGGAAAAGAGATACTCGGAACCCCAAAGAAAATCCTATCGTTTCCGTAGAAACGTATCTCGATTTAGAAGGACAATGCAGGGAATCCAGAGTATTTCATATGGACGCAAATTGTGTGTTAATTCGTCAATGTGAGGGAGCGAGGAATGCAGTAAAGGAGGAATAATGCATCGGAAAAGAGATACTCGACTCCCAAAAGAAAATCCTATCGTTTCCGTAGAAACGTATCTCGATTTAGAAGGACAATGCAGGGAATCCAGAATATTTCATATGGTCGCAAATTGTGTGTTAATTCGTCAATGTTAGGGAGCGAGGGATGCAGAAAAGGAGGAATAATGCATCGGAAAAGAGATACTCGGAACCCCAAAGAAAATCCTATCGTTTTCGTAGATACGTATCTCGATTTAGAAGGACAATGCAGGGAATCCAGAGTATTTCATATGGACGCAAATTGTGTGTTAATTCGTCAATGTGAGGGAGCGGGGGATGCAGTAAAGGAGGAATAATGCATCGGAAAAGAGATACTCGGAGCCCCAAAGAAAATCCTATCGTTTCCGTAGAAACGTATCTCGATTTAGAAGGACAATGCAGGGAATCCAGCGTATTTAATATGGACGCAAATTGTGCGTTAATTCGTCAATGTGAGGTATCGAGGGATGCAGTAAAGGAGGAATAATGCATCGGAAATAGATACTCGACTCCCAAAAGAAAATCCTATCGTTTCCGTAGAAACGTATCTCGATTTAGAAGGACCATGCAGGGAATCCAGAGTATTTCATATGGACGCAAATTGTGTGTTAATTCGGCAATGTGAGGGAGCGAGGGATGCAGTAAAGGAGGAATAATGCATCGGAAAAGAGATACTCGGAACCCCAAAGAAAATCCTATCGTTTTCGTAGATACGTATCTCGATTTAGAAGGACAATGCAGGGAATCCAGAGTATTTCATATGGACGCAAATTGTGTGTTAATTCGTCAATGTGAGGGAGCGAGGGATGCAGTAAAGGAGGAATAATGTATCGGAGAAGAGATACTCGACTCCCAAAAGAAAATCCTATCGTTTCCGTAGAAACGTATCTCGATTTAGAAGGACCATGCAGGGAATCCAGAGTATTTCATATGGACGCAAATTGTGTGTTACTTCGTAAATGTGAGGGAGCAAGGGATGCAGTATAGGAGGAATTACGCATCGGAAAAGAGATACTCGGAACCCCAAAGAAAATCCTATCGTTTCCATAGAAACGTATCTCGATTTAGAAGGACAATGCAGGGAATCCAGAGTATTTCATATGGACGCAAATTTTGTGTTAATTCGTCAATGTGAGGGAGCGAGGGATGCAGTAAAGGAGGAATAATGCATCGGAAAAAAGATACCCGGAACCCCAAAGAAAATCCTATCGTTTCCGTAGAAACGTATCTCGATTTAGAAGGACAATGCAGGGAATCCAGAGTATTTCATATGGACGCAAATTGTGTGTTAATTCGGCAATGTGAGGGAGCAAGGATGCAGTAAAGGAGGAATAATGCATCGGAAAAGAGATACTCGACTCCCAAAAGAAAATCCTATCGTTTCCATAGCAACGTATCTCGATTTAGAAGGACAATGCTGGGAATCCAGAGTATTTCATATGGACGCAAATTGTGTGTTAATTCGTCAATGTTAGGGAGCGAGGGATGCAGTAAAGGAGTAATAAAGCATCTGAAAAGAGATACTCGAAAACCCAAAGAAAATCCTATCGTTTCCCTAGAAACGTATCTCGATTTAGAAGGACAATGCAGGGAACCCAGAGTATTTCATATGGACGCAAATTGTGTGTTAATTCGTCAATGTGAGGGAGCGAGGGATGCAGTAAAGGTGGAATATTGCATCGGAAAAGAGATACTCGGGACCCCAAAGAAAATGTTATCGTTTCCGTTGAAACGTATCTCGATTTAGAAGGACAATGCAGGGTATCCAGAGTATTTCATATGGACGCAAATTGTGTGTTAATTCGTCAATGTGAGGGAGCGAGGGATGCAGTAAAGGAGGAATAACGCATCGAATTAGAGATACTCTGAACCCCAAAGAAAATCCTATCGCATCCGTAGAACCGTATCTCGATTTAGAAGGACAATGCAGGGAATCCAGAGTATTTCATATGGACGCAAATTGTGTGTTAATTCGTCAATGTGAGGGAGCGAGGGATGCAGTAAAGGAGGAATAATGCATCGGAGAAGAGATACTCGACTCCCAAAAGAAAATCCTATCGTTTCCGTAGAAACGTATCTCGTTTTAGAAAGATAATGCAGGGAACCCAGAGTATTTCATATGGACGCAAATTGTGTGTTAATTCGGCAATGTGAGGGAGCGAGGGATGCAGTAAAGGAGGAATAATGCATCGGAAAAGAGATACTCGGAACCCCAAAGAAAATCCTATCGTTTCCGTAGAAACGTATCTCGATTTAGAAGGACAATGCAGGGAATCCAGAGTATTTCATATGGACGCAAATTGTGTGTTAATTCGTCAATGTGAGGGAGCGAGGAATGCAGTAAAGGAGGAATAATGCATCGGAAAAGAGATACTCGACTCCCAAAAGAAAATCCTATCGTTTCCGTAGAAACGTATCTCGATTTAGAAGGACAATGCAGGGAATCCAGAATATTTCATATGGTCGCAAATTGTGTGTTAATTCGTCAATGTTAGGGAGCGAGGGATGCAGAAAAGGAGGAATAATGCATCGGAAAAGAGATACTCGGAACCCCAAAGAAAATCCTATCGTTTTCGTAGATACGTATCTCGATTTAGAAGGACAATGCAGGGAATCCAGAGTATTTCATATGGACGCAAATTGTGTGTTAATTCGTCAATGTGAGGGAGCGGGGGATGCAGTAAAGGAGGAATAATGCATCGGAAAAGAGATACTCGGAGCCCCAAAGAAAATCCTATCGTTTCCGTAGAAACGTATCTCGATTTAGAAGGACAATGCAGGGAATCCAGCGTATTTAATATGGACGCAAATTGTGCGTTAATTCGTCAATGTGAGGGATCGAGGGATGCAGTAAAGGAGGAATAATGCATCGGAAATAGATACTCGACTCCCAAAAGAAAATCCTATCGTTTCCGTAGAAACGTATCTCGATTTAGAAGGACCATGCAGGGAATCCAGAGTATTTCATATGGACGCAAATTGTGTGTTAATTCGTAAATGTGAGGGAGCGAGGGATGCAGTAAAGGAGGAATAATGCATCGGAAAAGAGATACTCGGAACCCCAAAGAAAATCCTATCGTTTTCGTAGATACGTATCTCGATTTAGAAGGACAATGCAGGGAATCCAGAGTATTTCATATGGACGCAAATTGTGTGTTAATTCGTCAATGTGAGGGAGCGAGGGATGCAGTAAAGGAGGAATAATGCATCGGAGAAGAGATACTCGACTCCCAAAAGAAAATCCTATCGTTTCCGTAGAAACGTATCTCGATTTAGAAGGACAATGCAGGGAATCCAGAGTATTTCATATGGACGCAAATTGTGTGTTAATTCGGCAATGTGAGGGAGCAAGGATGCAGTAAAGGAGGAATAATGCATCGGAAAAGAGATACTCGACTCCCAAAAGAAAATCCTATCGTTTCCATAGCAACGTATCTCGATTTAGAAGGACAATGCTGGGAATCCAGAGTATTTCGTATGGACGCAAATTGTGTGTTAATTCGTCAATGTTAGGGAGCGAGGGATGCAGTAAAGGAGTAATAAAGCATCTGAAAAGAGATACTCGAAAACCCAAAGAAAATCCTATCGTTTCCCTAGAAACGTATCTCGATTTAGAAGGACAATGCAGGGAACCCAGAGTATTTCATATGGACGCAAATTGTGTGTTAATTCGTCAATGTGAGGGAGCGAGGGATGCAGTAAAGGTGGAATATTGCATCGGAAAAGAGATACTCGGGACCCCAAAGAAAATGTTATCGTTTCCGTTGAAACGTATCTCGATTTAGAAGGACAATGCAGGGTATCCAGAGTATTTCATATGGACGCAAATTGTGTGTTAATTCGTCAATGTGAGGGAGCGAGGGATGCAGTAAAGGAGGAATAACGCATCGAATTAGAGATACTCTGAACCCCAAAGAAAATCCTATCGCATCCGTAGAACCGTATCTCGATTTAGAAGGACAATGCAGAGAATCCAGAGTATTTCATATGGACGCAAATTGTGTGTTAATTCGTCAATGTGAGGGAGCGAGGGATGCAGTAAAGGAGGAATAATGCATCGGAGAAGAGATACTCGACTCCCAAAAGAAAATCCTATCGTTTCCGTAGAAACGTATCTCGTTTTAGAAAGATAATGCAGGGAACCCAGAGTATTTCATATGGACGCAAATTGTGTGTTAATTCGGCAATGTGAGGGAGCGAGGGATGCAGTAAAGGAGGAATAATGCATCGGAAAAGAGATACTCGGAACCCCAAAGAAAATCCTATCGTTTCCGTAGAAACGTATCTCGATTTAGAAGGACAATGCAGGGAATCCAGAGTATTTCATATGGACGCAAATTGTGTGTTAATTCGTCAATGTGAGGGAGCGAGGAATGCAGTAAAGGAGGAATAATGCATCGGAAAAGAGATACTCGACTCCCAAAAGAAAATCCTATCGTTTCCGTAGAAACGTATCTCGATTTAGAAGGACAATGCAGGGAATCCAGAATATTTCATATGGTCGCAAATTGTGTGTTAATTCGTCAATGTTAGGGAGCGAGGGATGCAGAAAAGGAGGAATAATGCATCGGAAAAGAGATACTCGGAACCCCAAAGAAAATCCTATCGTTTTCGTAGATACGTATCTCGATTTAGAAGGACAATGCAGGGAATCCAGAGTATTTCATATGGACGCAAATTGTGTGTTAATTCGTCAATGTGAGGGAGCGGGGGATGCAGTAAAGGAGGAATAATGCATCGGAAAAGAGATACTCGGAGCCCCAAAGAAAATCCTATCGTTTCCGTAGAAACGTATCTCGATTTAGAAGGACAATGCAGGGAATCCAGCGTATTTAATATGGACGCAAATTGTGCGTTAATTCGTCAATGTGAGGGATCGAGGGATGCAGTAAAGGAGGAATAATGCATCGGAAATAGATACTCGACTCCCAAAAGAAAATCCTATCGTTTCCGTAGAAACGTATCTCGATTTAGAAGGACCATGCAGGGAATCCAGAGTATTTCATATGGACGCAAATTGTGTGTTAATTCGTAAATGTGAGGGAGCGAGGGATGCAGTAAAGGAGGAATAATGCATCGGAAAAGAGATACTCGGAACCCCAAAGAAAATCCTATCGTTTTCGTAGATACGTATCTCGATTTAGAAGGACAATGCAGGGAATCCAGAGTATTTCATATGGACGCAAATTGTGTGTTAATTCGTCAATGTGAGGGAGCGAGGGATGCAGTAAAGGAGGAATAATGCATCGGAGAAGAGATACTCGACTCCCAAAAGAAAATCCTATCGTTTCCGTAGAAACGTATCTCGTTTTAGAAAGATAATGCAGGGAACCCAGAGTATTTCATATGGACGCAAATTGTGTGTTAATTCGGCAATGTGAGGAAGCGAGGGATGCAGTAAAGGAGGAATAATGCATCGAAAAAGAGATACTCGGATCCCCAAAGAAAATCCTATCGTTTCCGTAGAAACGTATCTCGATTTAGAAGGACAATGCAGGGAATCCAGAGTATTTCATATGGACGCAAATTGTGTGTTAATTCGTCTATGTGAGGGAGCGAGGGATGCAGTAAAGGAGGAATAATGCATCGGAAAAGAGATACTCGACTCCCAAAAGAAAATCCTATCGTTTCCGTAGAAACGTATCTCGATTTAGAAGGACAATGCAGGGAATCCAGAATATTTCATATGGTCGCAAATTGTGTGTTAATTCGTCAATGTTAGGGAGCGAGGGATGCAGAAAAGGAGGAATAATGCATCGGAAAAGAGATACTCGGAACCCCAAAGAAAATCCTATCGTTTTCGTAGATACGTATCTCGATTTAGAAGGACAATGCAGGGAATCCAGAGTATTTCATATGGACGCAAATTGTGTGTTAATTCGTCAATGTGAGGAAGCGGGGGATGCAGTAAAGGAGGAATAATGCATCGGAAAAAAGATACTCGGAGCCCCAAAGAAAATCCTATCGTTTCCGTAGAAACGTATCTCGATTTATAAGGACAATGCAGGGAAACTAGAGTACTTCATATGGTCGCAAATTGTGTGTTAATTCGTCAATGTGAGGGAGCGGGGGATGCAGTAAAGGAGGAATAATGCATCGGAAAAGAGATACTCGGAACCCCAAAGAAAATCCTATCGTTTCCGTAGAAACGTATCTCGATTTAGAAGGACAATGCAGGGAATCCAGAGTATTTAATATGGACGCAAATTGTGTGTTAATTCGTCAACGTGAGGGAGCGAGGGATGCAGTAAAGGAGGAATAATGCATCGGAAAACAGATACTCGATTCCTAAAAGAAAATCCTCTCGTTTCCGTAGAAACGTATCTCGTTTTAGAAACATAATGCAGGGAACCCAGAGTATTTCATATGGACGCAAATTGTGTGTTAATTCGGCAATGTGAGGGAGCGAGGAATGCAGTAAATGAGGAATAAAGCATCGGAAAAGAGATACTCGGTACCCCAAAGAAAATCCTATCGTTTCCGTAGAAACGTATCTCGATGTAGAAGGACAATGCAGGGAATCCAGAGTAATTCATATGGACGCAAATTGTGTGTTAATTCGTCAATGTGAGGGAGCGGGGGATGCAGTAAAGGAGGAATAATGCATCGGAAAAGAGATACTCGGAGCCCCAAAGAAAATCCTATCGTTTCCGTTGATACGTATCTCGATTTAGAAGGACAATGCAGGGAATCCAGAGTATTTCATATGGACGCAAATTGTGTGTTATTCGTCAATGTGAGGGAGCGGGGGATGCAGTAAAGGAGGAATAATGCATCGGAAAAGAGATACTCGGAGCCCCAAAGAAAATCCTATCGTTTCCGTAGAAACGTATCTCGATTTAGAAGGACAATGCAGGGAATCCAGAGTATTTAATATGGACGCAAATTGTGCGTTAATTCGTCAATGTGAGGGATCGAGGGATGCAGTAAAGGAGGAATAATGCATCGGAAATAGATACTCGACTCCCAAAAGAAAATCCTATCGTTTCCGTAGAAACGTATCTCGATTTAGAAGGACCATGCAGGGAATCCAGAGTATTTCATATGGACGCAAATTGTGTGTTAATTCGTAAATGTGAGGGTGCGAGAGATGCAGTAAAGGAGGAATAACGCATCGGAAAAGAGATACTCGGAACCCCAAAGAAAATCCTATCGTTTCCATAGAAACGTATCTCGATTTAGAAGGACAATGCAGGGAATCCGGAGTATTTCATATGGACGCAAATTGTGTGTTAATTCGTCAATGTGAGGGAGCGAGGGATGCAGTAAAGGAGGAATAATGCATCGGAAAAAAGATACCCGGAACCCCAAAGAAAATCCTATCGTTTCCGTAGAAACGTATCTCGATTTAGAAGGACAATGCAGGGAATCCAGAGTATTTCATATGGACGCAAATTGTGTGTTAATTCGTCAATGTGAGGGAACGAGGGATGCAGTAAAGGAGGAATAATGCATCGGAAAAGAGATACTCGGAACCCCAAAGAAAATCCTATCGTTTCCGTAGAAACGTATCTCGATTTAGAAGGACAATGCAGGGAATCCAGAGTATTTCATATGGACGCAAATTGTGTGTTAATTCGTCAATGTGAGGGTGCGAGGGATGCAGTAAAGGAGGAAGAATGCATCGGAAAAGAGATACTCGACTCGCAAAAGAAAATCCTATCGTTTCCGTAGAAACGTATCTCGATTTAGAAGGACCATGCAGGGAATCCAGAGTATTTCATATGGACGCAAATTGTGTGTTAATTCGTCAATGTGAGGGAGCGAGGGATGCAGTAAAGAAGGAATAATGCATCGGAAAAGAGATACTCGGAACCCCAAAGAAAATGTTATAGTTTCCGTAGAAACGTATCTCCATTTAGAAGGACAATGCAGGGAATCCAGAGTATTTCATATGGACGCCAATTGTGTGTTAATTCGTCAATGTGAGGGAGCGAGGGATGCAGTAAAGGAGGAATAATGCATCGGAAAAGAGATACTCGACTCCCAAAAGAAAATCCTATCGTTTCCGTAGAAACGTATCTCGATTTAGAAGGAAGATGCAGGGAATCCAGAGTATTTCATATGGACGCAAATTGTGTGTTAATTCGTCAATGTGAGGGATCGAGGGATGCAGTAAAGGAGGAATAATGCATCGGAAATAGATACACGACTCCCAAAAGAAAATCCTATCGTTTCCGTAGAAACGTATCTCGATTTAGAAGGACAATGCAGGGAATCCAGAGTATTTCATATGGACGCAAATTGTGTGTTAATTCGTAAATGTGAGGGAGCAAGGGATGCAGTATAGGAGGAATTACGCATCGGAAAAGAGATACTCGGAACCCCAAAGAAAATCCTATCGTTTCCATAGAAACGTATCTCGATTTAGAAGGACAATGCAGGGAATCCAGAGTATTTCATATGGACGCAAATTTTGTGTTAATTCGTCAATGTGAGGGAGCGAGGGATGCAGTAAAGGAGGAATAATGCATCGGAAAAAAGATACCCGGAACCCCAAAGAAAATCCTATCGTTTCCGTAGAAACGTATCTCGATTTAGAAGGACAATGCAGGGAATCCAGAGTATTTCATATGGACGCAAATTGTGTGTTAATTCGGCAATGTGAGGGAGCAAGGATGCAGTAAAGGAGGAATAATGCATCGGAAAAGAGATACTCGACTCCCAAAAGAAAATCCTATCGTTTCCATAGCAACGTATCTCGATTTAGAAGGACAATGCTGGGAATCCAGAGTATTTCATATGGACGCAAATTGTGTGTTAATTCGTCAATGTTAGGGAGCGAGGGATGCAGTAAAGGAGTAATAGAGCATCTGAAAAGAGATACTCGAAAACCCAAAGAAAATCCTATCGTTTCCCTAGAAACGTATCTCGATTTAGAAGGACAATGCAGGGAACCCAGAGTATTTCATATGGACGCAAATTGTGTGTTAATTCGTCAATGTGAGGGAGCGAGGGATGCAGTAAAGGTGGAATATTGCATCGGAAAAGAGATACTCGGAACCCCAAAGAAAATGTTATCGTTTCCGTTGAAACGTATCTCGATTTAGAAGGACAATGCAGGGTATCCAGAGTATTTCATATGGACGCAAATTGTGTGTTAATTCGTCAATGTGAGGGAGCGAGGGATGCAGTAAAGGAGGAATAACGCATCGAATTAGAGATACTCTGAACCCCAAAGAAAATCCTATCGCATCCGTAGAACCGTATCTCGATTTAGAAGGACAATGCAGGGAATCCAGAGTATTTCATATGGACGCAAATTGTGTGTTAATTCGTCAATGTGAGGGAGCGAGGGATGCAGTAAAGGAGGAATAATGCATCGGAGAAGAGATACTCGACTCCCAAAAGAAAATCCTATCGTTTCCGTAGAAACGTATCTCGATTTAGAAAGATAATGCAGGGAACCCAGAGTATTTCATATGGACGCAAATTGTGTGTTAATTCGGCAATGTGAGGGAGCGAGGGATGCAGTAAAGGAGGAATAATGCAACGGAAAAGAGATACTCGGAACCCCAAAGAAAATCCTATCGTTTCCGTAGAAACGTATCTCGATTTAGAAGGACAATGCAGGGAATCCAGAGTATTTCATATGGACGCAAATTGTGTGTTAATTCGTCAATGTGAGGGAGCGAGGAATGCAGTAAAGGAGGAATAATGCTTCGGAAAAGAGATACTCGACTCCCAAAAGAAAATCCTATCGTTTCCGTAGAAACGTATCTCGATTTAGAAGGACAATGCAGGGAATCCAGAATATTTCATATGGTCGCAAATTGTGTGTTAATTCGTCAATGTTAGGGAGCGAGGGATGCAGAAAAGGAGGAATAATGCATCGGAAAAGAGATACTCGGAACCCCAAAGAAAATCCTATCGTTTTCGTAGATACGTATCTCGATTTAGAAGGACAATGCAGGGAATCCAGAGTATTTCATATGGACGCAAATTGTGTGTTAATTCGTCAATGTGAGGGAGCGGGGGATGCAGTAAAGGAGGAATAATGCATCGGAAAAGAGATACTCGGAGCCCCAAAGAAAATCCTATCGTTTCCGTAGAAACGTATCTCGATTTAGAAGGACAATGCAGGGAATCCAGCGTATTTAATATGGACGCAAATTGTGCGTTAATTCGTCAATGTGAGGGATCGAGGGATGCAGTAAAGGAGGAATAATGCATCGGAAATAGATACTCGACTCCCAAAAGAAAATCCTATCGTTTCCGTAGAAACGTATCTCGATTTAGAAGGACCATGCAGGGAATCCAGAGTATTTCATATGGACGCAAATTGTGTGTTAATTCGTAAATGTGAGGGAGCGAGGGATGCAGTAAAGGAGGAATAATGCATCGGAAAAGAGATACTCGGAACCCCAAAGAAAATCCTATCGATTTCGTAGATACGTATCTCGATTTAGAAGGACAATGCAGGGAATCCAGAGTATTTCATATGGACGCAAATTGTGTGTTAATTCGTCAATGTGAGGGAGCGAGGGATGCAGTAAAGGAGGAATAATGCATCGGAGAAGAGATACTCGACTCCCAAAAGAAAATCCTATCGTTTCCGTAGAAACGTATCTCGTTTTAGAAAGATAATGCAGGGAACCCAGAGTATTTCATATGGACGCAAATTGTGTGTTAATTCGGCAATGTGAGGAAGCGAGGGATGCAGTAAAGGAGGAATAATGCATCGAAAAAGAGATACTCGGATCCCCAAAGAAAATCCTATCGTTTCCGTAGAAACGTATCTCGATTTAGAAGGACAATGCAGGGAATCCAGAGTATTTCATATGGACGCAAATTGTGTGTTAATTCGTCAATGTGAGGGAGCGAGGGATGCAGTAAAGGAGGAATAATGCATCGGAAAAGAGATACTCGACTCCCAAAAGAAAATCCTATCGTTTCCGTAGAAACGTATCTCGATTTAGAAGGACAATGCAGGGAATCCAGAATATTTCATATGGTCGCAAATTGTGTGTTAATTCGTCAATGTTAGGGAGCGAGGGATGCAGAAAAGGAGGAATAATGCATCGGAAAAGAGATACTCGGAACCCCAAAGAAAATCCTATCGTTTTCGTAGATACGTATCTCGATTTAGAAGGACAATGCAGGGAATCCAGAGTATTTCATATGGACGCAAATTGTGTGTTAATTCGTCAATGTGAGGGAGCGGGGGATGCAGTAAAGGAGGAATAATGCATCGGAAAAAAGATACTCGGAGCCCCAAAGAAAATCCTATCGTTTCCGTAGAAACGTATCTCGATTTATAAGGACAATGCAGGGAAACTAGAGTACTTCATATGGTCGCAAATTGTGTGTTAATTCGTCAATGTGAGGGAGCGGGGGATGCAGTAAAGGAGGAATAATGCATCGGAAAAGAGATACTCGGAACCCCAAAGAAAATCCTATCGTTTCCGTAGAAACGTATCTCGATTTAGAAGGACAATGCAGGGAATCCAGAGTATTTAATATGGACGCAAATTGTGTGTTAATTCGTCAACGTGAGGGAGCGAGGGATGCAGTAAAGGAGGAATAATGCATCGGAAAACAGATACTCGATTCCTAAAAGAAAATCCTCTCGTTTCCGTAGAAACGTATCTCGTTTTAGAAACATAATGCAGGGAACCCAGAGTATTTCATATGGACGCAAATTGTGTGTTAATTCGGCAATGTGAGGGAGCGAGGAATGCAGTAAATGAGGAATAAAGCATCGGAAAAGAGATACTCGGTACCCCAAAGAAAATCCTATCGTTTCCGTAGAAACGTATCTCGATGTAGAAGGACAATGCAGGGAATCCAGAGTAATTCATATGGACGCAAATTGTGTGTTAATTCGTCAATGTGAGGGAGCGGGGGATGCAGTAAAGGAGGAATAATGCATCGGAAAAGAGATACTCGGAGCCCCAAAGAAAATCCTATCGTTTCCGTAGATACGTATCTCGATTTAGAAGGACAATGCAGGGAATCCAGAGTATTTCATATGGACGCAAATTGTGTGTTAATTCGTCAATGTGAGGGAGCGGGGGATGCAGTAAAGGAGGAATAATGCATCGGAAAAGAGATACTCGGAGCCCCAAAGAAAATCCTATCGTTTCCGTAGAAACGTATCTCGATTTAGAAGGACAATGGAGGGAATCCAGAGTATTTAATATGGACGCAAATTGTGCGTTAATTCGTCAATGTGAGGGATCGAGGGATGCAGTAAAGGAGGAATAATGCATCGGAAATAGATACTCGACTCCCAAAAGAAAATCCTATCGTTTCCGTAGAAACGTATCTCGATTTAGAAGGACCATGCAGGGAATCCAGAGTATTTCATATGGACGCAAATTGTGTGTTAATTCGTAAATGTGAGGGTGCGAGGGATGCAGTAAAGGAGGAATAACGCATCGGAAAAGAGATACTCGGAACCCCAAAGAAAATCCTATCGTTTCCATAGAAACGTATCTCGATTTAGAAGGACAATGCAGGGAATCCGGAGTATTTCATATGGACGCAAATTGTGTGTTAATTCGTCAATGTGAGGGAGCGAGGGATGCAGTTAAGGAGGAATAATGCATCGGAAAAAAGATACCCGGAACCCCAAAGAAAATCCTATCGTTTCCGTAGAAACGTATCTCGATTTTGAAGGACAATGCAGGGAATCCAGAGTATTTCATATGGACGCAAATTGTGTGTTAATTCGTCAATGTGAGGGAACGAGGGATGCAGTAAAGGAGGAATAATGCATCGGAAAAGAGATACTCGGAACCCCAAAGAAAATCCTATCGTTTCCGTAGAAACGTATCTCGATTTAGAAGGACAATGCAGGGAATCCAGAGTATTTCATATGGACGCAAATTGTGTGTTAATTCGTCAATGTGAGGGAGCGAGGGATGCAGTAAAGGAGGAAGAATGCATCGGAAAAGAGATACTCGACTCGCAAAAGAAAATCCTATCGTTTCCGTAGAAACGTATCTCGATTTAGAAGGACCATGCAGGGAATCCAGAGTATTTCATATGGACGCAAATTGTGTGTTAATTCGTCAATGTGAGGGAGCGAGGGATGCAGTAAAGAAGGAATAATGCATCGGAAAAGAGATACTCGGAACCCCAAAGAAAATGTTATAGTTTCCGTAGAAACGTATCTCGATTTAGAAGGACAATGCAGGGAATCCAGAGTATTTCATATGGACGCAAATTGTGTGTTAATTCGTCAATGTGAGGGAGCGAGGGATGCAGTAAAGGACGAATAACGCATCGAAAAAGAGATACTAATAGCCCCAAAGAAAATCCTATCGTTTCCGTAGAAACGTATCTCGATTTAGAAGGACAATGCAGGGAATCCAGAGTATATCATATGGACGCAAATTGTGTGTTAATTCGTCAATGTGAGGGAGCGGGGGATGCAGTAAGGGAGGAATAATGCATCAGAAAAGAGATAATCGGAACCCCAAAGAAAATCCTATCGTATCCGTAGAAACGTATCTCGATTTAGAAGGACAATGCAGGGAATCCAGAGTATTTCATATGGACGCAAATTGTGTGTTAATTCGTCAATGTGAGGGAGCGAGGGATGCAGTAAAGGAGGAATAATGCATCGGAAAAGAGATACTCGGAACCCCAAAGAAAATCCTATCGTTTCCGTAGAAACGTATCTCGATTTAGAAGGACAATGCAGGGAATCCAGAGTATTTCATATGGACGCAAATTGTGTGTTAATTCGTCAATGTGAGGGAGCGAGGGATGCAGTAAAGGAGGAATAATGCATCGGAAAAGAGATACTCGACTCCCAAAAGAAAATCCTATCGTTTCCGTAGAAACGTATCTCGATTTAAAAGGAAGATGCAGGGAATCCAGAGTATTTCATATGGACGCAAATTGTGAGTTAATTCGTAAATGTGAGGGAGCGAGGGATGCAGTAAAGGAGGAATAACGCATCGGAAAAGAGATACTCGGAACCCCAAAGAAAATCCTATCGTTTCCATAGAAACGTATCTCGATTTAGAAGGACAATGCAGGGAATCCAGAGTATTTCATATGGACGCAAATTGTGTGTTAATTCGTCAATGTGAGGGAGCGAGGGATGCAGTAAAGGAGGAATAATGCATCGGAAAAAAGATACCCGGAACCCCAAAGAAAATCCTATCGTTTCCGTAGAAACGTGTCTCGATTTAGAAGGACAATGCAGGGAATCCAGAGTATTTCATATGGACGCAAATTGTGTGTTAATTCGGCAATGTGAGGGAGCAAGGATGCAGTAAAGGAGGAATAATGCATCGGAAAAGAGATACTCGACTCCCAAAAGAAAATCCTATCGTTTCCGTAGAAACGTATCTCGATTTAGAAGGACAATGCTGGGAATCCAGAGTATTTCATATGGACGCAAATTGTGTGTTAATTCGTCAATGTTAGGGAGCGAGGGATGCAGTAAAGGAGTAATAAAGCATCTGAAAAGACATACTCGAAAACCCAAAGAAAATCCTATCGTTTCCCTAGAAACGTATCTCGATTTAGAAGGACAATGCAGGGAACCCAGAGTATTTCATATGGACGCAAATTGTGTGTTAATTCGTCAATGTGAGGGAGCGAGGGATGCAGTAAAGGTGGAATATTGCATCGGAAAAGAGATACTCGGAACCCCAAAGAAAATGTTATCGTTTCCGTTGAAACGTATCTCGATTTAGAAGGACAATGCAGGGTATCCAGAGTACTTCATATGGACGCAAATTGTGTGTTAATTCGTCAATGTGAGGGAGCGAGGGATGCAGTAAAGGAGGAATAACGCATCGAATTAGAGATACTCTGAACCCCAAAGAAAATCCTATCGCATCCGTAGAAACGTATCTCGATTTAGAAGGACAATGCAGGGAATCCAGAGTATTTCATATGGACGCAAATTGTGTGTTAATTCGTCAATGTGAGGGAGCGAGGGATGCAGTAAAGGAGGAATAATGCATCGGAGAAGAGATACTCGACTCCCAAAAGAAAATCCTATCGTTTCCGTAGAAACGTATCTCGTTTTAGAAAGATAATGCAGGGAACCCAGAGTATTTCATATGGACGCAAATTGTTGTTAATTCGGCAATGTGAGGGAGCGAGGGATGCAGTAAAGGAGGAATAATGCATCGGAAAAGAGATACTCGGAACCCCAAAGAAAATCCTATCGTTTCCGTAGAAACGTATCTCGATTTAGAAGGACAATGCAGGGAATCCAGAGTATTTCATATGGACGCAAATTGTGTGTTAATTCGTCAATGTGAGGGAGCGAGGGATGCAGTAAAGGAGGAATAATGCATCGGAAAAGAGATACTCGACTCCCAAAAGAAAATCCTATCGTTTCCGTAGAAACGTATCTCGATTTAGAAGGACAATGCAGGGAATCCAGAATATTTCATATGGTCGCAAATTGTGTGTTAATTCGTCAATGTTAGGGAGCGAGGGATGCAGAAAAGGAGGAATAATGCATCGGAAAAGAGATACTCGGAACCCCAAAGAAAATCCTATCGTTTTCGTAGATACGTATCTCGATTTAGAAGGACAATGCAGGGAATCCAGAGTATTTCATATGGACGCAAATTGTGTGTTAATTCGTCAATGTGAGGGAGCGGGGGATGCAGTAAAGGAGGAATAATGCATCGGAAAAGAGATACTCGGAGCCCCAAAGAAAATCCTATCTTTTCCGTAGAAACGTATCTCGATTTAGAAGGACAATGCAGGGAATCCAGAGTATTTAATATGGACGCAAATTGTGCGTTAATTCGTCAATGTGAGGGATCGAGGGATGCAGTAAAGGAGGAATAATGCATCGGAAATAGATACTCGACTCCCAAAAGAAAATCCTATCGTTTCCGTAGAAACGTATCTCGATTTAGAAGGACCATGCAGGGAATCCAGAGTATTTCATATGGACGCAAATTGTGTGTTAATTCGTCAATGTGAGGGAGCGAGGGATGCAGTAAAGAAGGAATAATGCATCGGAAAAGAGATACTCGGAACCCCAAAGAAAATGTTATAGTTTCCGTAGAAACGTATCTCGATTTAGAAGGACAATGCAGGGAATCCAGAGTATTTCATATGGACGCAAATTGTGTGTTAATTCGTCAATGTGAGGGAGCGAGGGATGCAGTAAAGGACGAATAACGCATCGAAAAAGAGATACTCATAGCCCCAAAGAAAATCCTATCGTTTCCGTAGAAACGTATCTCGATTTAGAAGGACAATGCAGGGAATCCAGAGTATTTCATATGGACGCAAATTGTGTGTTAATTCGTCAATGTGAGGGAGCGGGGGATGCAGTAAGGGAGGAATAATGCATCAGAAAAGAGATAATCGGAACCCCAAAGAAAATCCTATCGTATCCGTAGAAACGTATCTCGATTTAGAAGGACAATGCAGGGAATCCAGAGTCTTTCATATGGACGCAAATTGTGTGTTAATTCGTCAATGTGAGGGAGCGAGGGATGCAGTAAAGGAGGAATAATGCATCGGAAAAGAGATACTCGGAACCCCAAAGAAAATCCTATCGTTTCCGTAGAAACGTATCTCGATTTAGAAGGACAATGCAGGGAATCCAGAGTATTTCATATGGACGCAAATTGTGTGTTAATTCGTCAATGTGAGGGAGCGAGGGATGCAGTAAAGGAGGAATAATGCATCGGAAAAGAGATACTCGACTCCCAAAAGAAAATCCTATCGTTTCCGTAGAAACGTATCTCGATTTAGAAGGAAGATGCAGGGAATCCAGAGTATTTCATATGGACGCAAATTGTGAGTTAATTCGTAAATGTGAGGGAGCGAGGGATGCAGTAAAGGAGGAATAACGCATCGGAAAAGAGATACTCGGAACCCCAAAGAAAATCCTATCGTTTCCATAGAAACGTATCTCGATTTAGAAGGACAATGCAGGGAATCCAGAGTATTTCATATGGACGCAAATTGTGTGTTAATTCGTCAATGTGAGGGAGCGAGGGATGCAGTAAAGGAGGAATAATGCATCGGAAAAAAGATACCCGGAACCCCAAAGAAAATCCTATCGTTTCCGTAGAAACGTATCTCGATTTAGAAGGACAATGCAGGGAATCCAGAGTATTTCATATGGACGCAAATTGTGTGTTAATTCGGCAATGTGAGGGAGCAAGGATGCAGTAAAGGAGGAATAATGCATCGGAAAAGAGATACTCGACTCCCAAAAGAAAATCCTATCGTTTCCGTAGAAACGTATCTCGATTTAGAAGGACAATGCTGGGAATCCAGAGTATTTCATATGGACGCAAATTGTGTGTTAATTCGTCAATGTTAGGGAGCGAGGGATGCAGTAAAGGAGTAATAAAGCATCTGAAAAGAGATACTCGAAAACCCAAAGAAAATCCTATCGTTTCCCTAGAAACGTATCTCGATTTAGAAGGACAATGCAGGGAACCCAGAGTATTTCATATGGACGCAAATTGTGTGTTAATTCGTCAATGTGAGGGAGCGAGGGATGCAGTAAAGGTGGAATATTGCATCGGAAAAGAGATACTCGGAACCCCAAAGAAAATGTTATCGTTTCCGTTGAAACGTATCTCGATTTAGAAGGACAATGCAGGGTATCCAGAGTACTTCATATGGACGCAAATTGTGTGTTAATTCGTCAATGTGAGGGAGCGAGGGATGCAGTAAAGGAGGAATAACGCATCGAATTAGAGATACTCTGAACCCCAAAGAAAATCCTATCGCATCCGTAGAAACGTATCTCGATTTAGAAGGACAATGCAGGGAATCCAGAGTATTTCATATGGACGCAAATTGTGTGTTAATTCGTCAATGTGAGGGAGCGAGGGATGCAGTAAAGGAGGAATAATGCATCGGAGAAGAGATACTCGACTCCCAAAAGAAAATCCTATCGTTTCCGTAGAAACGTATCTCGTTTTAGAAAGATAATGCAGGGAACCCAGAGTATTTCATATGGACGCAAATTGTGTGTTAATTCGGCAATGTGAGGGAGCAAGGGATGCAGTAAAGGAGGAATAATGCATCGGAAAAGAGATACTCGGAACCCCAAAGAAAATCCTATCGTTTCCGTAGAAACGTATCTCGATTTAGAAGGACAATGCAGGGAATCCAGAGTATTTCATATGGACGCAAATTGTGTGTTAATTCGTCAATGTGAGGGAGCGAGGGATGCAGTAAAGGAGGAATAATGCATCGGAAAAGAGATACTCGACTCCCAAAAGAAAATCCTATCGTTTCCGTAGAAACGTATCTCGATTTAGAAGGACAATGCAGGGAATCCAGAATATTTCATATGGTCGCAAATTGTGTGTTAATTCGTCAATGTTAGGGAGCGAGGGATGCAGAAAAGGAGGAATAATGCATCGGAAAAGAGATACTCGGAACCCCAAAGAAAATCCTATCGTTTTCGTAGATACGTATCTCGATTTAGAAGGACAATGCAGGGAATCCAGAGTATTTCATATGGACGCAAATTGTGTGTTAATTCGTCAATGTGAGGGAGCGGGGGATGCAGTAAAGGAGGAATAATGCATCGGAAAAGAGATACTCGGAGCCCCAAAGAAAATCCTATCTTTTCCGTAGAAACGTATCTCGATTTAGAAGGACAATGCAGGGAATCCAGAGTATTTAATATGGACGCAAATTGTGTGTTAATTCGTCAATGTGAGGGATCGAGGGATGCAGTAAAGGAGGAATAATGCATCGGAAATAGATGCTCGACTCCCAAAAGAAAATCCTATCGTTTCCGTAGAAACGTATCTCGATTTAGAAGGACCATGCAGGGAATCCAGAGTATTTCATATGGACGCAAATTGTGTGTTAATTCGTCAATGTGAGGGAGCGAGGGATGCAGTAAAGGAGGAATAATGCATCGGAAAAAAGATACCCGGAACCCCAAAGAAAATCCTATCGTTTCCGTAGAAACGTATCTCGATTTAGAAGGACAATGCAGGGAATCCAGAGTATTTCATATGGACGCAAATTGTGTGTTAATTCGGCAATGTGAGGGAGCAAGGATGCAGTAAAGGAGGAATAATGCATCGGAAAAGAGATACTCGACTCCCAAAAGAAAATCCTATCGTTTCCGTAGAAACGTATCTCGATTTAGAAGGACAATGCTGGGAATCCAGAGTATTTCATATGGACGCAAATTGTGTGTTAATTCGTCAATGTTATGGAGCGAGGGTTGCAGTAAAGGAGTAATAAAGCATCTGAAAAGAGATACTCGAAAACCCAAAGAAAATCCTATCGTTTCCCTAGAAACGTATCTCGATTTAGAAGGACAATGCAGGGAACCCAGAGTATTTCATATGGACGCAAATTGTGTGTTAATTCGTCAATGTGAGGGAGCGAGGGATGCAGTAAAGGTGGAATATTGCATCGGAAAAGAGATACTCGGAACCCCAAAGAAAATGTTATCGTTTCCGTTGAAACGTATCTCGATTTAGAAGGACAATGCAGGGTATCCAGAGTATTTCATATGGACGCAAATTGTGTGTTAATTCGTCAATGTGAGGGAGCGAGGGATGCAGTAAAGGAGGAATAACGCATCGAAAAAGAGATACTCGGAACCCCAAAGAAAATCCTATCGCATCCGTAGAAACGTATCTCGATTTAGAAGGACAATGCAGGGAATCCAGAGTATTTCATATGGACGCAAATTGTGTGTTAATTCGTCAATGTGAGGGAGCGAGGGATGCAGTAAAGGAGGAATAATGCATCGGAGAAGAGATACTCGACTCCCAAAAGAAAATCCTATCGTTTCCGTAGAAACGTATCTCGTTTTAGAAAGATAATGCAGGGAACCCAGAGTATTTCATATGGACGCAAATTGTGTGTTAATTCGGCAATGTGAGGGAGCGAGGGATGCAGTAAAGGAGGAATAATGCATCGGAAAAGAGATACTCGGAACCCCAAAGAAAATCCTATCGTTTCCGTAGAAACGTATCTCGATTTAGAAGGACAATGCAGGGAATCCAGAGTATTTCATATGGACGCAAATTGTGTGTTAATTCGTCAATGTGAGGGAGCGAGGGATGCAGTAAAGGAGGAATAATGCATCGGAAAAGAGATACTCGACTCCCAAAAGAAAATCCTATCGTTTCCATAGAAACGTATCTCGATTTAGAAGGACAATGCAGGGAATCCGGAGTATTTCATATGGACGCAAATTGTGTGTTAATTCGTCAATGTGAGGGAGCGAGGGATGCAGTAAAGGAGGAATAATGCATCGGAAAGAAGATACCCGGAACCCCAAAGAAAATCCTATCGTTTCCGTAGAAACGTATCTCGATTTAGAAGGACAATGCAGGGAATCCAGAGTATTTCATATGGACGCAAATTGTGTGTTAATTCGGCAATGTGAGGGAGCAAGGATGCAGTAAAGGAGGAATAATGCATCGGAAAAGAGATACACGACTCCCAAAAGAAAATCCTATCGTTTCCGTAGAAACGTATCTCGATTTAGAAGGACAATGCTGGGAATCCAGAGTATTTCATATGGACGCAAATTGTGTGTTAATTCGTCAATGTTATGGAGCGAGGGATGCAGTAAAGGAGTAATAAAGCATCTGAAAAGAGATACTCGAAAACCCAAAGAAAATCCTATCGTTTCCCTAGAAACGTATCTCGATTTAGAAGGACAATGCAGGGAACCCAGAGTATTTCATATGGACGCAAATTGTGTGTTAATTCGTCAATGTGAGGGAGCGAGGGATGCAGTAAAGGTGGAATATTGCATCGGAAAAGAGATACTCGGAACCCCAAAGAAAATGTTATCGTTTCCGTTGAAACGTATCTCGATTTAGAAGGACAATGCAGGGTATCCAGAGTATTTCATATGGACGCAAATTGTGTGTTAATTCGTCAATGTGAGGGAGCGAGGGATGCAGTAAAGGAGGAATAACGCATCGAAAAAGAGATACTCGGAACCCCAAAGAAAATCCTATCGCATCCGTAGAAACGTATCTCGATTTAGAAGGACAATGCAGGGAATCCAGAGTATTTCATATGGACGCAAATTGTGTGTTAATTCGTCAATGTGAGGGAGCGAGGGATGCAGTAAAGGAGGAATAATGCATCGGAGAAGAGATACTCGACTCCCAAAAGAAAATCCTATCGTTTCCGTAGAAACGTATCTCGTTTTAGAAAGATAATGCAGGGAACCCAGAGTATTTCATATGGACGCAAATTGTGTGTTAATTCGGCAATGTGAGGGAGCGAGGGATGCAGTAAAGGAGGAATAATGCATCGGAAAAGAGATACTCGGAACCCCAAAGAAAATCCTATCGTTTCCGTAGAAACGTATCTAGATTTAGAAGGACAATGCAGGGAATCCAGAGTATTTCATATGGACGCAAATTGTGTGTTAATTCGTCAATGTGAGGGAGCGAGGGATGCAGTAAAGGAGGAATAATGCATCGGAAAAGAGATACTCGACTCCCAAAAGAAAATCCTATCGTTTACGTAGAAACGTATCTCGATTTAGAAGGACAATGCAGGGAATCCAGAATATTTCATATGGTCGCAAATTGTGTGTTAATTCGTCAATGTTAGGGAGCGAGGGATGCAGAAAAGGAGGAATAATGCATCGGAAAAGAGATACACGGAACCCCAAAGAAAATATTATCGTTTTCGTATATACGTATCTCGATTTAGAAGGACAATGCAGGGAATCCAGAGTATTTCATATGGACGCAAATTGTGTGTTAATTCGTCAATGTGAGGGAGCGAGGGATGCAGTAAAGGAGGAATAAAGCATCGGAAAAGAGATACTCGGAACCCTAAAGAAAATCCTATCGTTTCCGTAGAAACGTATCTCGATTCAGAAGGACAATGCAGGGAATCCAGAGTATTTCATATGGACGCAAATTGTGTGTTAATTCGTCAATGTGAGGTAGCGAGGGATGCAGTAAAGGAGGAATAATGCATCGGAAAAGAGATACTCGGAACCCCAAAGAAAATCCTATCGTTTCCGTAGAAACGTATCTCGATTTAGAAGGACAATGCAGGGAACTAGAGTATTTCATATGGACGCAAATTGTGTGTTAATTCGTCAATGTGAGGGAGCGGGGGATGCAGTAAAGGAGGAATAATGCATCGGAAAAGAGATACTCGGAGCCCCAAAGAAAATCCTATCGTTTCCGTAGAAACGTATCTCGATTTAGAAGGACAATGCAGGGAATCCAGAGTATTTAATATGGACGCAAATTGTGTGTTAATTCGTCAACGTGAGGGAGCGAGGGATGCAGTAAAGGAGGAATAATGCATCGGAAAAGAGATACTCGATTCCTAAAAGAAAATCCTTTCGTTTCCGTAGAAACGTATCTCGTTTTAGAAACATAATGCAGGGAACCCAGAGTATTTCATATGGACGCAAATTGTGTGTTAATTCGGCAATGTGAGGGAGCGAGGAATGCAGTAAATGAGGAATAAAACATCGGAAAAGAGATACTCGGTACCCCAAAGAAAATCCTATCGTTTCCGTCGAAACGTATCTCGATGTAGAAGGACAATGCAGGGAATCCAGAGTAATTCATATGGACGCAAATTGTGTGTTAATTCGTCAATGTGAGGGAGCAAGGGATGCAGTAAAGGAGGAATAATGCATCGGAAAAGAGATACTCGGGACCCCAAAGAAAATCCTATCGTTTCCGTAGAAATGTATCTCGATTTATAAGGACAATGCAGGGAATCCAGAGTATTTCATATGGACGCAAATTGTGTGTTAATTCGTCAATGTGAGGGAGCGAGGGATGCAGTAAAGGAGGAATAATGCATCGGAAAAGAGATACTCGACTCCCAAAAGAAAATCCTATCGTTTCCGTTGAAACGTATCTCGATTTAGAAGGACAATGCAGGGAATCCAGAGTATTTCATATGGACGCAAATTGTGTGTTAATTCGTCAATGTGAGGGAGCGAGGGATGCAGTAAAGGAGGAAGAATGCATCGGAAAAGAGATACTCGACTCCCAAAAGAAAATCCTATCGTTTCCGTAGAAACGTATCTCGATTTAGAAGGACCATGCAGGGAATCCAGAGTATTTCATATGGACGCAAATTGTGTGTTAATTCGTCAATGTGAGGGAGCGAGGGATGCAGTAAAGGAGGAATAATGCATCGGAAAAGAGATACTCGGAACCTTAAAGAAAATGTTATTGTTTCAGTAGAAACGTATCTCGATTTAGAAGGACAATGCAGGGAATCCAGAGTATTTCATATGGACGCAAATTGTGTGTTAATTCGTCAATGTGAGGGAGCGAGAGATGCAGTAAAGGACGAATAACGCATCGAAAAAGAGATACTCATAACCCCAAAGAAAATATTATCGTTTCCGTAGAAACGTATCTCGATTTAGAAGGACAATGCAGGGAATCCAGAGTATTTCATATGGACGCAAATTGTGTGTTAATTCGTCAATGTGAGGGAGCGGGGGAAGCAGTAAAGGAGGAATAATGCATCGGAAAAGAGATAATCGGAACCCCAAAGAAACTCCTATCGTATCAGTAGAAACGTATCTCGATTTAGAAGGACAATGCAGGGAATCCAGAGTATTTCATATGGACGCAAATTGTGTGTTAATTCGTCAATGTGAGGGAGCGAGGGATGCAGTAAAGGAGGAATAATGCATCGGAGAAGAGATACTCGACTCCCAAAAGAAAATGTTATCGTTTCCGTAGAAACGTATCTCGTTTTAGAAAGATAATGCAGGGAACCCAGAGTATTTCATATGGACGCAAATTGTGTGTTAATTCGGCAATGTAAGGGTGCGAGGGATGCAGTAAAGGAGGAATAATGCATCGGAAAAGAGATACTCGGAACCCCAAAGAAAATCCTATCGTTTCCGTAGAAACGTATCTCGATTTAGAAGGACAATGCAGGGAATCCAGAGTATTTCATATGGACGCAAATTGTGTGTTAATTCGTCAATGTGAGGGAGCGAGGGATGCAGTAAAGGAGGAATAATGCATCGGAAAAGAGATACTCGACTCCCAAAAGAAAATCCTATCGTTTCCGTAGAAACGTATCTCGATTTAGAAGGACCATGCAGGGAATCCAGAGTATTTCATATGGACGCAAATTGTGTGTTAATTCGTCAATGTGAGGGAGCGAGGGATGCAGTAAAGGAGGAATAATGCATCGGAAATAGATACTCGACTCCCAAAAGCAAATCCTATCGTTTCCGTAGAAACGTATCTCGATTTAGAAGGACAATGCAGGGAATCCAGAGTATTTCATATGGACGCAAATTGTGTGTTAATTCGTAAATGTGAGGGAGCGAGGGATGCAGTAAAGGAGGAATAACGCATCGGAAAAGAGATACTCGGAACCCCAAAGAAAATCCTATCGTTTCCATAGAAACGTATCTCGATTTAGAAGGACAATGCAGGGAATCCAGAGTATTTCATATGGACGCAAATTGTGTGTTAATTCGTCTATGTGATGGAGCGAGGGATGCAGTAAAGGAGGAATAATGCATCGGAAAAGAGATAATCGGAACCCCAAAGAAAATCCTATCGTTTCCATAGAAACGTATCTCGATTTAGAAGGACAATGCAGGGAATCCAGAGTATTTCATATGGACGCAAATTGTGTTTTAATTTGTCAATGTGAGGGAGCGAGGGATGCAGTAAAGGAGGAATAATGCATCGGAAAAGAGATAATCGGAACCCCAAAGAAAATCCTATCGTTTCCGTAGAAACGTATCTCGATTTAGAAGGACCATGCAGGGAATCCAGAGTATTTCATATGGACGCAAATTGTGTGTTAATTCGTCAATGTGAGGGAGCGAGGGATGCAGTAAAGGAGGAATAATGCATCGGAAAAGAGATACTCGACTCGCAAAAGAAAATCATATCGTTTCCGTAGAAACGTATCTCGATTTAGAAGGACAATGCAGGGAATCCAGAGTATTTCATATGGACGCAAATTGTGTGTTAATTCGTCAATGTGAGGGAGCGAGGGATGCAGTAAAGGAGGAACAATGCATCGGAAAAGAGATACTCGACTCGCAAAAGAAAATCATATCGTTTCCGTAGAAACGTATCTCGATTTAGAAGGACAATGCAGGGAATCCAGAGTATTTCATATGGACGCAAATTGTGTGTTAATTCGTCAATGTGAGGGAGCGAGGGATGCAGTAAAGGAGGAAGAATGCATCGAGAAAGAGATACCCGGAACCCCAAAGAAAATCCTATCGTTTCCGTAGAAACGTATTTCGATTTAGAAGGACAATGCAGGGAATCCAGAGTATTTCATATGGACGCTAATTGTGTGTTAATTCGTCAATGTGGGGGAGCGAGGAATGCAGTAAAGGAGGAATAATGCATCGGAAAAGAGATACTCGACTCCCAAAAGAAAATCCTATCGTTTCCGTAGAAACGTATCTCGTTTTAGAAAGATAATGCAGGGAACCCAGAGTATTTCATATGGACGCAAATTGTGTGTTAATTCGTCAATGTGAGGGAGCGAGGGATGCAGTAAAGGACGAATAACGCATCGAAAAAGAGATACTCATAACATCAAAGAAAATCCTATCGTTTCCGTAGAAACGTATCTCGATTTAGAAGGACAATGCAGGGAATCCAGAGTATTTCATATGGACGCAAATTGTGTGTTAATTCGTCAATGTGAGGGAGCGGGGGATGCAGTAAAGGAGGAATAATGCATCGGAAAAGAGATAATCGGAACCCCAAAGAAAATCCTATCGTATCCGTAGAAACGTATCTCGATTTAGAAGGACAATGCAGGGAATCCAGAGTATTTCATATGGACGCAAATTGTGTGTTAATTCGTCAAAGTGAGGGAGCGAGGGATGCAGTAAAGGAGGTATAATGCATCGGAGAAGAGATACTCGACTCCCAAAAGAAAATCCTATCGTTTCCGTAGAAACGTATCTCGTTTTAGAAAGATAATGCAGGGAACCCAGAGTATTTCATATGGACGCAAATTGTGTGTTAATTCGGCAATGTGAGGGAGCGAGGGATGCAGTAAAGGAGGAATAATGCATCGGAAAAGAGATACTCGGAACCCCAAAGAAAATCCTATAGTTTCCGTAGAAACGTATCTCGATTTAGAAGGACAATGCAGGGTATCCAGAGTATTTCATATGGACGCAAATTGTGTGTTAATTCGTCAATGTGAGGGAGCGAGGGATGCAGTAAAGGAGGAATAATGCATCGGAAAAGAGATACTCGACTCCCAAAAGAAAATCCTATCGTTTCCGTAGAAACGTATCTCGATTTAGAAGGACCATGCAGGGAATCCAGAGTATTTCATATGGACGCAAATTGTGTGTTAATTCGTCAATGTGAGGGATCGAGGGATGCAGTAAAGGAGGAATAATGCATCGGAAATAGATACTCGACTCCCAAAAGAAAATCCTATCGTTTCCGTAGAAACGTATCTCGATTTAGAAGGACAATGCAGGGAATCCAGAGTATTTCATATGGACGCAAATTGTGTGTTAATTCGTAAATGTGAGGGAGCGAGGGATGAAGTAAAGGAGGAATAACGCATCGGAAAAGAGATACTCGGAACCCCAAAGAAAATCCTATCGTTTCCATAGAAACGTATCTCGATTTAGAAGGACAATGCAGGGAGTCCAGAGTATTTCATATGGACGCAAATTGTGTGTTAATTCGTCAATGTGAGGGAGCGAGGGATGCAGTAAAGGAGGAATAATGCATCGGAAAAAAGATACCCGGAACCCCAAAGAAAATCCTATCGTTTCCGTAGAAACGTATCTCGATTTAGAAGGACAATGCAGGGAATCCAGAGTATTTCATATGGACGCAAATTGTGTGTTAATTCGGCAATGTGAGGGAGCAAGGATGCAGTAAAGGAGGAATAATGCATCGGAAAAGAGATACTCGACTCCCAAAAGAAAATCCTATCGTTTCCGTAGAAACGTATCTCGATTTAGAAGGACAATGCTGGGAATCCAGAGTATTTCATATGGACGCAAATTGTGTGTTAATTCGTCAATGTTAGGGAGCGAGGGATGCAGTAAAGGAGTAATAAAGCATCTGAAAAGAGATACTCGAAAACCCAAAGAAAATCCTATCGTTTCCCTAGAAACGTATCTCGATTTAGAAGGACAATGCAGGGAACCCAGAGCATTTCATATGGACGCAAATTGTGTGTTAATTCGTCAATGTGAGGGAGCGAGGGATGCAGTAAAGGTGGAATATTGCATCGGAAAAGAGATACTCGGAACCCCAAAGAAAATGTTATCGTTTCCGTTGAAACGTATCTCGATTTAGAAGGACAATGCAGGGTATCCAGAGTATTTCATATGGACGCAAATTGTGTGTTAATTCGTCAATGTGAGGGAGCGAGGGATGCAGTAAAGGAGGAATAACGCATCGAAAAAGAGATACTCGGAACCCCAAAGAAAATCCTATCGCATCCGTAGAAACGTATCTCGATTTAGAAGGACAATGCAGGGAATCCAGAGTATTTCATATGGACGCAAATTGTGTGTTAATTCGTCAATGTGAGGGAGCGAGGGATGCAGTAAAGGAGGAATAATGCATCGGAGAAGAGATACTCGACTCCC
The DNA here is from genome assembly GCF_023898315.1 of Schistocerca nitens. NCBI lineage: Eukaryota > Metazoa > Arthropoda > Insecta > Orthoptera > Acrididae > Schistocerca > Schistocerca nitens. Next base: position 1,274,133,281 of record NC_064614.1, on the reverse strand, counting down.
AAAAGAAAATCCTATCGTTTCCGTAGAAACGTATCTCGTTTTAGAAAGATAATGCAGGGAACCCAGAGTATTTCATATGGACGCAAATTGTGTGTTAATTCGGCAATGTGAGGGAGCGAGGGATGCAGTAAAGGAGGAATAATGCATCGGAAAAGAGATACTCGGAACCCCAAAGAAAATCCTATCGTTTCCGTAGAAACGTATCTCGATTTAGAAGGACAATGCAGGGAATCCAGAGTATTTCATATGGACGCAAATTGTGTGTTAATTCGTCAATGTGAGGGAGCGAGGGATGCAGTAAAGGAGGAATAATCAATCGGAAAAGAGATACTCGACTCCCAAAAGAAAATCCTATCGTTTCCGTAGAAACGTATCTCGATTTAGAAGGACAATGCAGGGAATCCAGAATATTTCATATGGACGCAAATTGTGTGTTAATTCGTCAATGTTAGGGAGCGAGGGATGCAGAAAAGGAGGAATAATGCATCGGAAAAGAGATACTCGGAACCCCAAAGAAAATCCTATCGTTTTCGTAGAAACGTATCTCGATTTAGAAGGACCATGCAGGGAATCCAGAGTATTTCATATGGACGCAAATTGTGTGTTAATTCGTCAATGTGAGGGAGCGAGGGATGCAGTAAAGAAGGAATAATGCATCGGAAAAGAGATACTCGGAACCCCAAAGAAAATGTTATAGTTTCCGTAGAAACGTATCTCGATTTAGAAGGACAATGCAGGGAATCCAGAGTATTTCATATGGAAGCAAATGTGTGTTAATTCGTCAATGTGAGAGAGCGAGTGATGCAGTAAAGGACGAATAACGCATCGAAAAAGAGATACTCATAACCCCAAAGAAAATCCTATCGTTTCCGTAGAAACGTATCTCGATTTAGAAGGACAATGCAGGGAATCCAGAGTATTTCATATGGACGCAAATTGTGTGTTAATTCGTCAATGTGAGGGAGCGGGGGATGCAGTAAAGGAGGAATAATGCATCGGAAAAGAGATAATCGGAACCCCAAAGAAAATCCTATCGTATCCGTAGAAACGTATCTCGATTTGGAAGGACAATGCAGGGAATCCAGAGTATTTCATATGGACGCAAATTGTGTGTTAATTCGTCAATGTGAGGGAGCGAGGGATCCAGTACAGGAGGAATAATGCATCGGAGAAGAGATACTCGACTCCCAAAAGAAAATCCTATCGTTTCCGTAGAAACGTATCTCGTTTTAGAAAGATAATGCAGGGAACCCAGAGTATTTCATATGGACGCAAATTGTGTGTTAATTCGGCAATGTGAGGGAGCGAGGGATGCAGTAAAGGAGGAATAATGCATCGGAAAAGAGATACTCGGAACCCCAAAGAAAATCCTATCGTTTCCGTAGAAACGTATCTCGATTTAGAAGGACAATGCAGGGAATCCAGAGTATTTCATATGGACGCAAATTGTGTGTTAATTCGTCAATGTGAGGGAGCGATGGATGCAGTAAAGGAGGAATAATGCATCGGAAAAAAAAATACTCGACTCCCAAAAGAAAATCCTATCGTTTCCGTAGAAACGTATCTCGATTTAGAAGGACCATGCAGGGAATCCAGAGTATTTCATATGGACGCAAATTGTGTGTTAATTCGTCAATGTGAGGGATCGAGGGATGCAGTAAAGGAGGAATAATGCATCGGAAATAGATACTCGACTCCCAAAAGAAAATCCTATCGTTTCCGTAGAAACGTATCTCGATTTAGAAGGACAATGCAGGGAATCCAGGGTATTTCATATGGACGCAAATTGTGTGTTAATTCGTAAATGTGAGGGAGCGAGGGATGCAGTAAAGGAGGAATAACGCATCGGAAAATAGATACTCGGAACCCCAAAGAAAATCCTATCGTTTCCATAGAAACGTATCTCGATTTAGAAGGACAATGCAGGGAATCCAGAGTATTTCATATGGACGCAAATTGTGTGTTAATTCGTCAATGTGAGGGAGCGAGGGATGCAGTAAAGGAGGAATAATGCATCGGAAAAAAGATACCCGGAACCCCAAAGAAAATCCTATCGTTTCCGTAGAAACGTATCTCGATTTAGAAGGACAATGCAGGGAATCCAGAGTATTTCATATGGACGCAAATTGTGTGTTAATTCGGCAATGTGAGGGAGCAAGGATGCAGTAAAGGAGGAATAATGAATCGGAAAAGAGATACTCGACTCCCAAAAGAAAATCCTATCGTTTCCGTAGAAACGTATCTCGATTTAGAAGGACAATGCTGGGAATCCAGAGTATTTCATATGGACGCAAATTGTGTGTTAATTCGTCAATGTTAGGGAGCGAGGGATGCAGTAAAGGAGTAATAAAGCATCTGAAAAGAGATACTCGAAAACCCAAAGAAAATCCTATCATTTCCCTAGAAACGTATCTCGATTTAGAAGGACAATGCAGGGAACCCAGAGCATTTCATATGGACGCAAATTGTGTGTTAATTCGTCAATGTGAGGGAGCGAGGGATGCAGTAAAGGTGGAATATTGCATCGGAAAAGAGATACTCGGAACCCCAAAGAAAATGTTATCGTTTCCATTGAAACGTATCTCGATTTAGAAGGACAATGCAGGGTATCCAGAGTATTTCATATGGACGCAAACTGTGTGTTAATTCGTCAATGTGAGGGAGGGAGGGATGCAGTAAAGGAGGAATAACGCATCGAAAAAGAGATACTCGGAACCCCAAAGAAAATCCTATCGCATCCGTAGAAACGTATCTCGATTTAGAAGGACAATGCAGGGAATCCAGAGTATTTCATATGGACGCAAATTGTGTGTTAATTCGTCAATGTGAGGGAGCGAGGGATGCAGTAAAGGAGGAATAATGCATCGGAGAAGAGATACTCGACTCCCAAAAGAAAATCCTATCGTTTCCGTAGAAACGTATCTCGTTTTAGAAAGATAATGCAGGGAACCCAGAGTATTTCATATGGACGCAAATTGTGTGTTAATTCGGCAATGTGAGGGAGCGAGGGATGCAGTAAAGGAGGAATAATGCATCGGAAAAGAGATACTCGGAACCCCAAAGAAAATCCTATCGTTTCCGTAGAAACGTATCTCGATTTAGAAGGACAATGCAGGGAATCCAGAGTATTTCATATGGACGCAAATTGTGTGTTAATTCGTCAATGTGAGGGAGCGAGGGATGCAGTAAAGGAGGAATAATGCATCGGAAAAGAGATACTCGACTCCCAAAAGAAAATCCTATCGTTTCCGTAGAAACGTATCTCGATTTAGAAGGACAATGCAGGGAATCCAGAGTATTTCATATGGACGCAAATTGTGTGTTAATTCGTCAATGTTAGGGAGCGAGGGATGCAGAAAAGGAGGAATAATGCATCGTAAAAGAGATACTCGGAACCCCAAAGAAAATCCTATCGTTTTCGTAGATACGTATCTCGATTTAGAAGGACAATGCTGGGAATCCAGAGTATTTCATATGGACGCAAATTGTGTGTTAATTCGTCAATGTGAGGGAGCGAGGGAAGCAGTAAAGGAGGAATAATGCATCGGAAAAGAGATACTCGACTCCCAAAAGAAAATCCTATCGTTTCCGTTGAAACGTATCTCGATTTAGAAGGACAATGCAGGGAATCCAGAGTATTTCATATGGACGCAAATTGTGTGTTAATTCGTCAATGTGAGGGAGCGAGGGATGCAGTAAAGGAGGAAGAATGCATCGGAAAAGAGATACTCGACTCCCAAAAGAAAATCCTATCGTTTCCGTAGAAACGTATCTCGATTTAGAAGGACCATGCAGGGAATCCAGAGTATTTCATATGGACGCAAATTGTGTGTTAATTCGTCAATGTGAGGGAGCGAGGGATGCAGTAAAGGAGGAATAATGCATCGGAAAAGAGATACTCGGAACCCCAAAGAAAATGTTATTGTTTCCGTAGAAACGTATCTCGATTTAGAAGGACAATATAGGGAATCCAGAGTATTTCATATGGACGCAAATTGTGTGTTAATTCGTCAATGTGAGGGAGCGAGAGATGCAGTAAAGGACGAATAACGCATCGAAAAAGAGATACTCATAACCCCAAAGAAAATCCTATCGTTTCCGTAGAAACGTATCTCGATTTAGAAGGACAATGCAGGGAATCCAGAGTATTTCATATGGACGCAAATTGTGTGTTAATTCGTCAATGTGAGGGAGCGGGGGATGCAGTAAAGGAGGAATAATGCATCGGAAAAGAGATAATCGGAACCCCAAAGAAAATCCTATCGTATCCGTAGAAACGTATCTCGATTTAGAAGGACAATGCAGGGAATCCAGAGTATTTCATATGGACGCAAATTGTGTGTTAATTCGTCAATGTGAGGGAGCGAGGGATGCAGTAAAGGAGGAATAATGCATTGGAGAAGAGATACTCGACTCCCAAAAGAAAATCCTATCGTTTCCGTAGAAACGTATCTCGTTTTAGAAAGATAATTCAGGGAACCCAGAGTATTTCATATGGACGCAAATTGTGTGTTAATTCGGCAATGTAAGGGAGCGAGGGATGCAGTAAAGGAGGAATAATGCATCGGAAAAGAGATACTCGGAACCCCAAAGAAAATCCTATCGTTTCCGTAGAAACGTATCTCGATTTAGAAGGACAATGCAGGGAATCCAGAGTATTTCATATGGACGCAAATTGTTTGTTAATTCGTCAAAGTGATGGAGCGAGGGATGCAGTAAAGGAGGAATAATGCATCGGAGAAGAGATACTCGACTCCCAAAAGAAAATCCTATCGTTTCCGTAGAAACGTATCTCGATTGAGAAGGACCATGCAGGGAATCCAGAGTATTTCATATGGACGCAAATTGTGTGTTAATTCGTCAATGTGAGGGAGCGAGGGATGCAGTAAAGAAGGAATAATGCATCGGAAATAGATACTCGACTCCCAAAAGAAAATCCTATCGTTTCCGTAGAAACGTATCTCGATTTAGAAGGACAATGCAGGGAATCCAGAGTATTTCATATGGACGCAAATTGTGTGTTAATTCGTAAATGTGAGGGAGCGAGGGATGCAGTAAAGGAGGAATAACGCATCGGAAAAGAGATACTCGGAATCCCAAAGAAAATCCTATCGTTTCCATAGAAACGTATCTCGATTTAGAAGGACAATGCAGGGTATCCAGAGTATTTCATATGGACGCAAATTGTGTGTTAATTCGTCAATGTGAGGGAGCGAGGGATGCAGTAAAGGAGGAATAACGCATCGAAAAAGAGATACTCGGAACCCCAAAGAAAATCCTATCGTTTCCGTAGAAACGTATCTCGATTTAGAAGGACAATGCAGAGAATCCAGAGTATTTCATATGGACGCAAATTGTGTGTTAATTCGTCAATGTGAGGGAGCGAGGGATGCAGTAAAGGAGGAAGAATGCATCGAGAAAGAGATACCCGGAACCCCAAAGAAAATCCTATCGTTTCCGTAGAAACGTATTTCGATTTAGAAGGACAATGCAGGGAATCCAGAGTATTTCATATGGACGCTAATTGTGTGTTAATTCGTCAATGTGGGGGAGCGAGGAATGCAGTAAAGGAGGAATAATGCATCGGAAAAGAGATACTCGACTCCCAAAAGAAAATCCTATCGTTTCCGTAGAAACGTATCTCGTTTTAGAAAGATAATGCAGGGAACCCAGAGTATTTCATATGGACGCAAATTGTGTGTTAATTCGTCAATGTGAGGGAGCGAGGGATGCAGTAAAGGAGGAATAATGCATCGGAAAAGAGATACTCGGAACCCCAAAGAAAATCCTATCGTTTCCGTAGAAACGTATCTCGATTTAGAAGGACAATGCAGGGAATCTAGAGTATTTCATATGGACGCAAATTGTGTGTTAATTCGTCAATGTGAGGGAGCGAGGGATGCAGTAAAGGAGGAATAATGCATCGGAAAAGAGATACTCGGAACCCCAAAGAAAATCCTATCGTTTCCGTAGAAACGTATCTCGATTTAGAAGGACAATGCAGGGAATCCAGAGTATTTCATATGGACGCAAATTGTGTGTTAATTCGCCAATGTGAGGGAGCGAGGAATGCAGTAAAGGAGGAATAATGCATCGGAAAAGAGATACTCGACTCCCAAAAGAAAATCCTATCGTTTCCGTAGAAACGTATCTCGTTTTAGAAAGATAATGCAGGAAATCCAGAGTATTTCAAATGGACGCAAATTGTGTGTTAAATCGTCAATGTGAGGGAGCGAGGGATGCAGTAAAGGAGGAATAACGCATCGGAAAAGAGATACTCGGAACCCCAAACAAAATCCTATCGTTTCCGTAGAATCTTATCTCGATTTAGAAGGACTGTGCAGGGAATCCAGAGTATTTCATATGGACGCAAATTGTGTGTTAATTCGTCAATGTGAGGGAGCGAGGGATGCAGTAAAGGAGGAATAATGCATCGGAAAACAGATACTCGGAACCCCAAAAAAAATGTTATCGTTTCCGCAGAAACGTATCTCGATTTAGAAGGACAATGCAGGAGAAATAAAGCATCGGAAAAGAGATACCCGGAACCCCAAAGAAAATCCTATCGTTTCCGTAGAAACGTATCTCGATTTAGAAGGACAAAGCAGGGAATCCATAGTATTTCATATGGACGCAAATTATGTGTTAATTCGTCAATGTGAGGGAGCGAGGGATGCAGTAAAGGAGGAATAACGCATCGAAAAAGAGATACTCGGAACCCCAAAGAAAATCCTATCGTTTCTGTAGAAAAGTATCTCGATTTAGAAGGACAATGCAGGGAATCCAGAGTATTTACTATGGACGCAAATTGTGTGTTAATTCGTCAATGTGATGGAGCGAGGGATGCAGTAAAGGAGGAATAATGCATCGGAAATGAGATACTCGGAACCCCAAAGAAAATCCTATCGTTTCCGTAGAAACGTATCTCGATTTACAAGGACAATGCAGGGAATCCAGAGTATTTCATATGGACGCAAATTGTGTGTTAATTCGTCTATGTGAGGGAGCGAGGAATGCAGTAAAGGAGGAATAATGCATCGGAACAGAGATACTCGACTCCCAAAAGAAAATCCTATCGTTTCCGTAGAAACGTATCTCGTTTTAGAAAGATAATGCAGGGAACCCAGAGTATTTAATATGGACGCAAATTGTGTGTTAATTCGTCAATGTGAGGGAGCGAGGGATGCAGTAAAGGAGGAATAATGCATTGGAGAAGAGATACTCGACTCCCAAAAGAAAATCCTATCGTTTCCGTAGAAACGTATCTCGTTTTAGAAAGATAATTCAGGGAACCCAGAGTATTTCATATGGACGCAAATTGTGTGTTAAATCGTCAATGTGAGGGAGCGAGGGATGCAGTAAAGAAGGAATAACGCATCGGAAAAGAGATACTCGGAACCCCAAACAAAATCCTATCGTTTCCGTAGAAACGTATCTCGATTTAGAAGGACAATGCAGGGAATCCAGAGTATTTCATATGGACGCAAATCGTGTGTTAATTCGTCAAAGTGAGGGAGCGAGGGATGCAGTAAAGGAGGAATAATGCATCGGAAAAGAGATACTCGGAACCCCAAAGAAAATCCTATCGTTTCCGTAGAAACGTAACTCGATTTAGAAGAACAATGCAGGGTATCCAGAGTATTTCATATGGACGCAAATTGTGTGTTCATTCCTCAATGTTAGTAAGCGAGGGGTGCAGTAAAGGAGGAATAATGCATCGGAAAAGAGATACTCGTAAACCCAAAGAAAATCCTATCGTTTCCGTAGAAACGTATCTCGATTTAGAAGGACAATGCAGGGAACCCAGAGTATTTGTATGGACGCAAATTGTGTGTTAATTCGTCAATGTGAGGGAGCGAGGGATACAGTAAAGGAGGAATAATGCATCGGAAAAGAGATACTCGGAAACCCAAAGAAAATGTTATCGTTTCCGTAGAAACGTATCTCGATTTAGAAGGACAATGCAGGAGAAATAACGCATCGAAATAGAGATACTCGGAACCCCAAAGAAAATCCTATCGTTTCTGTAGAAACGTATCTCGATTTAGAAGGACAATGCAGGGAATCCTGAGTATTTCATATGGACGCAAATTGTGTGTTAATTCGTCAATGTGAGGGAGCGAGGGATGCAGTAAAGGAGGAATAATGCATCGGATAGGAGATACTCGGAACCCCAAAGAAAATGCTATCGTTTCCGTAGAAACGTATCTCGATTTAGAAGGACAATGCAGGGAATCCATAGTATTTCATATGGACGCAAATTGTGTGTTAATTCGTCAATGTGAGGGAGCGAGGGATGCAGTGAGGAGGAATAATGCATCGGAAAAGAGATACTCGACTCCCAAAAGAAAATCCTATCGTTTCCGTAGAAACGTATCACGTTCTAGAAAGATAATGCAGGAACCCAGAGTATTTCATATGGACGCAAATTGTGTGTTAATTCGGTAATGTGATGGAGCGAATGATGCAGTAAAGGAGGAATAATGCATCGGAAAAGAGATACTCGGAACCCCAATGAAAATCCTATCGTTTCCGTAGAAACGTATCTCGATTTAGAAGGACAATGCAGGGATTCCTGAGTATTTCATATGGACGCAGATTGGGTGTTAATTCGTTAATGTGAGGGAGCGAGGGATGCAGTAAAGGAGGAATAATGCATCGGAAAAGGGATACTCGGAACCCCAAAGAAAATACTATTGTTTCCGTAGAAACGTATCTCGATTTAGAAAGACAATGCAGGGAATCCACAGTATTTCATATGGACGCAAATTGTGTGTTAATTCGTCAATGTGAGGGAGCGAGGGATGCAGTATAGGATGAATAATGCATCGGAAAAGAGTTACTCGACTCCCAAAAGCAAATCCTATCGTTTCCGTAGAAACGTATCTCGATTTAGAAGGACAATGCACGGAATCCAGAGTATTTCATATGGACGCAAATTGTGTGTTACTTCGTCAATGTGAGGGAGCGAGGGATGCAGTAAAGGAGGAATAATGCATCGGAAAAGAGATACTCGACTCCTAAAAAAAATCCTATCGTTTCCGTAGAAACGAATCTCGTTTTAGAAAGATAATGCAGTGAACCCAGAGTATTTCATATGGACGCAAATTGTGTGTTCATTCGGCAATGTGAGGGAGCGAGGGATGCAGTAAAGGAGGAATAATGCATCGGAAAAGAGATACTCGACTCCTAAAAAAAATCCTATCGTTTCCGTAGAAACGTATCTCGTTTTAGAAAGATAATGCAGTGAACCCAGAGTATTTCATATGGACGCAAATTGTGTGTTAATTCGGCAATATGAGGTAGCGAGGGATGCAGTAAAGGAGGAATAATGCATCGGAAAAGAGATACTCGGAACCCCAAAGAAAATCCTATCGTTTCCGTAGAAACGTATCTCGATTTAGGAGGACAATGCAGGGAATCCAGAGTATTTCATATGGACGCAAATTGTGTGTTAATTCGTCAATGTGAAGGAGCAAGGGATGCAGTAAACGAGGAATAATGCATCGGAAAAGAGATACTCGGAACCCCAAAGAAAATCCTATCGTTTCCGTAGAAACGTATCTCGATTTAGAAGGACAATGCAGGGAATCCAGAGTATTTCATATGGACGCAAATTGTGTGTTAATTCGCCAATGTGAGGGAGCGAGGAATGCAGTAAAGGAGGAATAATGCATCGGAAAAAGAGATACTCGACTCCCAAAAGAAAATCCTATCGTTTCCATAGAAACGTATCTCGTTTTAGAAAGATAATGCAGGGAACCCAGAGTATTTAATATGGACGCAAATTGTGTGTTAATTCGTCAATGTGAGGGAGCGAGGGATGCAGTAAAGGAGGAATAATGCATCGGAAAAGAGATACTCGGAACCCCAAAGAAAATGTTATCGTTTCCGTAGAAACGTATCTCGATGTAGAAGGACAATGCAGGAAATCCAGAGTATTTCAAATGGACGCAAATTGTGCGTTAAATCGTCAATGTGAGGGAGCGAGGGATGCAGTAAAGGAGGAATAACGCATCGGAAAAGAGATACTCGGAACCCCAAACGAAATCCTATCGTTTCCGTAGAAACTTATCTCGATTTAGAAGGACAGTGCAGGGAATACAGAGTATTTCATATGGACGCAAATTGTGTGTTAATTCGTCAATGTGAGGGAGCGAGGGATGCAGTAAAGGAGGAATAATGCATCGGAAAAGAGATACTCGGAACCCCAAAGAAAATCCTATCGTTTCCGTAGAAACGTATCTCGATTTAGAAGGACAATGCAGGGAATCTAGAGTATTTCATTTGGACGCAAATTGTGTGTTAATTCGTCAATGTGAGGGAGCGAGGGATGCAGTAAAGGAGGAATAATGCATCGGAAAAGAGATACTCGGAACCCCAAAAAAAATGTTATCGTTTCCGCAGAAACGTATCTCGATTTAGAAGGACAATGCAGGAGAAATAAAGCATCGGAAAAGAGATACCCGGAACCCCAAAGAAAATGTTATCGTTTCCGTAGAAACGTATCTCGATGTAGAAGGACAATGCAGGGAATCCAGAGTATTTCATATGGACGCAAATTGTGTGTTACTTCGTCAATGTGAGGGAGCGAGGGATGCAGTAAAGGAGGCATAATGCATCGGAAAAGAGATACTCGACTCCTAAAAAAAATCCTATCGTTTCCGTAGAAACGTATCTCGTTTTAGAAGGACAATGCAGGGAATCCAGAGTATTTCATATGGACGCAAATTGTGTGTTAATTCGCCAATGTGAGGGAGCGAGGAATGCAGTAAAGGAGGAATAATGCATCGGAAAAGAGATACTCGACTCCCAAAAGAAAATCCTATCGTTTCCGTAGAAACGTATCTCGTTTTAGAAAGATAATGCAGGGAACCCAGAGTATTTAATATGGACGCAAATTGTGTGTTAATTCGTCAATGTGAGGGAGCGAGGGATGCAGTAAAGGAGGAATAATGCATCGGAAAAGAGATACTCGGAACCCCAAAGAAAATGTTATCGTTTCCGTAGAAACGTATCTTGATGTAGAAGGACAATGCAGGGAATCCAGAGTATTTCATATGGACGCAAATTGTGTGTTACTTCGTCAATGTGAGGGAGCGAGGGATGCAGTAAAGGAGGAATAATGCATCGGAAAAGAGATACTCGACTCCTAAAAAAAATCCTATCGTTTCCGTAGAAACGTATCTCGTTTTAGAAGGACAATGCAGGGAATCCAGAGTATTTCATATGGACGCAAATTGTGTGTTAATTCGCCAATGTGAGGGAGCGAGGAATGCAGTAAAGGAGGAATAATGCATCGGAAAAGAGATACTCGACTCCCAAAAGAAAATCCTATCGTTTCCGTAGAAACGTATCTCGTTTTAGAAAGATAATGCAGGGAACCCAGAGTATTTAATATGGACGCAAATTGTGTGTTAATTCGTCAATGTGAGGGAGCGAGGGATGCAGTAAAGGAGGAATAATGCATCGGAAAAGAGATACTCGGAACCCCAAAGAAAATCTTATCGTTTCCGTAGAAACGTATCTCGATGTAGATGGACAATGCAGGGAATCCAGAGTATTTCATATGGACGCAAATTGTGTGTTACTTCGTCAATGTGAGGGAGCGAGGGATGCAGTAAAGGAGGAATAATGCATCGGAAAAGAGATACTCGACTCCTAAAAAAAATCCTATCGTTTCCGTAGAAACGTATCTCGTTTTAGAAAGATAATGCAGTGAACCCAGAGTATTTCATATGGACGCAAATTGTGTGTTACTTCGTCAATGTGAGGGAGCGAGGGATGCAGTAAAGGAGGAATAATGCATCGGAAAAGAGATACTCGGAACCCCAAAGAAAATCCTATCGTTTCCGTAGAAACGTATCTCGATTTAGGAGGACAATGCAGGGAATGCAGAGTATTTCATATGGACGCAAATTGTGTGTTAATTCGTCAATGTGAAGGAGCAAGGGATGCAGTAAACGAGGAATAATGCATCGGAAAAGAGATACTCGGAACCCCAAAGAAAATGCTATCGTTTCCTTAGAAACGTATCTCGATTTAGAAGGACAATGCAGGGAATCCAGAGTATTTCATATGGACGCAAATTGTGTGTTAATTCGCCAATGTGAGGGAGCGAGGAATGCAGTAAAGGAGGAATAATGCATCGGAAAAGAGATACTCGGAACCCCAAAGAAAATGTTATCGTTTCCGTAGAAACGTATCTCGATGTAGAAGGACAATGCAGGGAATCCAGAGTATTTCATATGGACGCAAATTGTGTGTTACTTCGTCAATGTGAGGGAGCGAGGGATGCAGTAAAGGAGGAATAATGCATCGGAAAAGAGATACCCGACTCCTAAAAAAAATCCTATCGTTTCCGTAGAAACGTATCTCGTTTTAGAAAGATAATGCAGTGAACCCAGAGTATTTCATATGGACGCAAATTGTGTGTTAATTCGGCAATGTGAGGGAGCGAGGGATGCAGTAAAGGAGGAATAATGCATCGGAAAAGAGATACTCGGAACCCCAAAGAAAATCCTATCGTTTCCGTAGAAACGTATCTCGATTTAGGAGGACAATGCAGGGAATGCAGAGTATTTCATATGGACGCAAATTGTGTGTTAATTCGTCAATGTGAAGGAGCAAGGGATGCAGTAAACGAGGAATAATGCATCGGAAAAGAGATACTCGGAACCCCAAAGAAAATCCTATCGTTTCCGTAGAAACGTATCTCGATTTAGAAGGACAATGCAGGGAATCCAGAGTATTTCATATGGACGCAAATTGTGTGTTAATTCGCCAATGTGAGGGAGCGAGGAATGCAGTAAAGGAGGAATAATGCATCGGAAAAGAGATACTCGACTCCCAAAAGAAAATCCTATCGTTTCCGTAGAAACGTATCTCGTTTTAGAAAGATAATGCAGGGAACCCAGAGTATTTAATATGGACGCAAATTGTGTGTTAATTCGTCAATGTGAGGGAGCGAGGGATGCAGTAAAGGAGGAATAATGCATCGGAAAAGAGATACTCGGAACCCCAAAGAAAATGTTATCGTTTCCGTAGAAACGTATCTCGATGTAGAAGGACAATGCAGGAAATCCAGAGTATTTCCAATGGACGCAAATTGTGTGTTAAATCGTCAATGTGAGGGAGCGAGGGATGCAGTAAAGGAGGAATAACGCATCGGAAAAGAGATACTCGGAACCCCAAACAAAATCCTATCGTTTCCGTAGATACTTATCTCGATTTAGAAGGACAGTGCAGGGAATCCAGAGTATTTCGTATGGACGCAAATTGTGTGTTAATTCGTCAATGTGAGGGAGCGAGGGATGCAGTAAAGGAGGAATAATGCATCGGAAAAGAGATACTCGGAACCCCAAAGAAAATCCTATCGTTTCCGTAGAAACGTATCTCGATTTAGAAGGACAATGCAGGGAATCTAGAGTATTTCATATGGACGCAAATTGTGTGTTAATTCGTCAATGTGAGGGAGCGAGGGATGCAGTAAAGGAGGAATAATGCAACGGAAAAGAGATACTCGGAACCCCAAAGAAAATCCTATCGTTTCCGTAGAAACGTATCTCGATTTAGAAGGACAATGCAGGGAATCCAGAGTATTTCATATGGACGCAAATTGTGTGTTAATTCGCCAATGTGAGGGAGCGAGGAATGCAGTAAAGGAGGAATAATGCATCGGAAAAGAGATACTCGACTCCCAAAAGAAAATCCTATCGTTTCCGTATAGACGTATCTCGTTTTAGAAAGATAATGCAGGGAACCCAGAGTATTTAATATGGACGCAAATTGTGTGTTAATTCGTCAATGTGAGGGAGCGAGGGATGCAGTAAAGGAGGAATAATGCATCGGAAAAGAGATACTCGGAACCCCAAAGAAAATGTTATCGTTTCCGTAGAAACGTATCTCGATGTAGAAGGACAATGCAGGAAATCCAGAGTATTTCAAATGGACGCAAATTGTGTGTTAAATCGTCAATGTGAGGGAGCGAGGGATGCAGTAAAGGGGGAATAACGCATCGGAAAAGAGATACTCGGAACCCCAAACAAAATCCTATCGTTTCCGTAGAAACTTATCTTGATTTAGAAGGACAGTGCAGGGAATCCAGAGTATTTCATATGGACGCAAATTGTGTGTTAATTCGTCAATGTGAGGGAGCGAGGGATGCAGTAAAGGAGGAATAATGCATCGGAAAAGAGATACTCGGAACCCCAAAGAAAATCCTATCGTTTCCGTAGAAACGTATCTCGATTTAGAAGGACAATGCAGGGAATCTAGAGTATTTCATATGGACGCAAATTGTGTGTTAATTCGTCAATGTGAGGGAGCGAGGGATGCAGTAAAGGAGGAATAATGCATCGGAAAAGAGATACTCGGAACCCCAAAGAAAATCCTATCGTTTCCGTAGAAACGTATCTCGATTTAGAAGGACAATGCAGGGAATCCAGAGTATTTCATATGGACGCAAATTGTGTGTTAATTCGCCAATGTGAGGGAGCGAGGAATGCAGTAAAGGAGGAATAATGCATCGGAAAAGAGATACTCGACTCCCAAAAGAAAATCCTATCGTTTCCGTAGAAACGTATCTCGTTTTAGAAAGATAATGCAGGGAACCCAGAGTATTTAATATGGACGCAAATTGTGTGTTAATTCGTCAATGTGAGGGAGCGAGGGATGCAGTAAAGGAGGAATAATGCATCGGAAAAGAGATACTCGGAACCCCAAAGAAAATGTTATCGTTTCCGTAGAAACGTATCTCGATGTAGAAGGACAATGCAGGAAATCCAGAGTATTTCAAATGGACGCAAATTGTGTGTTAAATCGTCAATGTGAGGGAGCGAGGGATGCAGTAAAGGAGGAATAACGCATCGGAAAAGAGATACTCGGAACCCCAAACAAAATCCTATCGTTTCCGTAGAAACTTATCTCGATTTAGAAGGACAGTGCAGGGAATCCAGAGTATTTCATATGGACGCAAATTGTGTGTTAATTCGTCAATGTGAGGGAGCGAGGGATGCAGTAAAGGAGGAATAATGCATCGGAAAAGAGATACTCGGAACCCCAAAAAAAATGTTATCGTTTCCGCAGAAACGTATCTCGATTTAGAAGGACAATGCAGGAGAAATAAAGCATCGGAAAAGAGATACCCGGAACCCCAAAGAAAATCCTATCGTTTCCGTAGAAACGTATCTCGATTTAGAAGGACAAAGCAGGGAATCCATAGTATTTCATATGGACGCAAATTGTGTGTTAATTCGTCAATGTGAGGGAGCGAGGGATGCAGTAAAGGAGGAATAACGCATCGAAAAAGAGATACTCGGAACCCCAAAGAAAATCCTATCGTTTCTGTAGAAAAGTATCTCGATTTAGAAGGACAATGCAGGGAATCCAGAGTATTTACTATGGACGCAAATTGTGTGTTAATTCGTCAATGTGAGGGAGCGAGGAATGCAGTAAAGGAGGAATAATGCATCGGAAAAGAGATACTCGACTCCCAAAAGAAAATCCTATCGTTTCCGTAGAAACGTATCTCGTTTTAGAAAGATAATGCAGGAAACCCAGAGTATTTCATATGGACGCAAATTGTGTGTTAAATCGTCAATGTGAGGGAGCGAGGGATGCAGTAAAGGAGGAATAACGCAACGGAAAAGAGATACTCGGAACCCCAAACAAAATCCTATCGTTTCCGTAGAAACGTATCTCGATTTAGAAGGACAATGCAGGGAATCCAGAGTATTTCATATGGACGCAAATCGTGTGTTAATTCGTCAAAGTGAGGGAGCGAGGGATGCAGTAAAGGAGGAATAATGCATCGGAAAAGAGATACTCGGAACCCCAAAGAAAATCCTATCGTTTCCGTAGAAACGTAACTCGATTTAGAAGAACAATGCAGGGAATCCAGAGTATTTCATATGGACGCAAATTGTGTGTTCATTCCTCAATGTTAGTAAGCGAGGGAAGCAGTAAAGGAGGAATAATGCATCGGAAAAGAGATACTCGGAAACCCAAAGAAAATCCTATCGTTTCCGTAGAAACGTATCTCGATTTAGAAGGACAATGCAGGGAACCCAGAGTATTTGTATGGACGCAAATTGTGTGTTAATTCGTCAATGTGAGGGAGCGAGGGATGCAGTAAAGGAGGAATAATGCATCGGAAAAGAGATACTCGGAAACCCAAAGAAAATGTTATCGTTTCCGTAGAAACGTATCTCGATTTAGAAGGACAATGCAGGAGAAATAACGCATCGAAATAGAGATACTCGGAACCCCAAAGAAAATCCTATCGTTTCTGTAGAAACGTATCTCGATTTAGAAGGACAATGCAGGGAATCCTGAGTATTTCATATGGACGCAAATTGTGTGTTACTTCGTCAATGTGAGGGAGCGAGGGATGCAGTAAAGGAGGAATAATGCATCGGATAAGAGATACTCGGAACCCCAAAGAAAATGCTATCGTTTCCGTAGAAACGTATCTCGATTTAGAAGGACAATGCAGGGAATCCATAGTATTTCATATGGACGCAAATTGTGTGTTAATTCGTCAATGTGAGGGAGCGAGGGATGCAGTTGAGGAGGAATAATGCATCGGAAAAGAGATACTCGACTCCCAAAAGAAAATCCTATCGTTTCCGTAGAAACGTATCTCGTTCTAGAAAGATAATGCAGGAACCCAGAGTATTTCATATGGACGCAAATTGTGTGTTAATTCGGCAATGTGATGGAGCGAATGATGCAGTAAAGGAGGAATAACGCATCGAAAAAGAGATACTCGGAACCCCAAAGAAAATCCTATCGTTTCTGTAGAAAAGTATCTCGATTTAGAAGGACAATGCAGGGAATCCAGAGTATTTACTATGGACGCAAATTGTGTGTTAATTCGTCAATGTGAGGGAGCGAGGAATGCAGTAAAGGAGGAATAATGCATCGGAAAAGAGATACTCGACTCCCAAAAGAAAATCCTATCGTTTCCGTAGAAACGTATCTCGTTTTAGAAAGATAATGCAGGAAACCCAGAGTATTTCATATGGACGCAAATTGTGTGTTAAATCGTCAATGTGAGGGAGCGAGGGATGCAGTAAAGGAGGAATAACGCAACGGAAAAGAGATACTCGGAACCCCAAACAAAATCCTATCGTTTCCGTAGAAACGTATCTCGATTTAGAAGGACAATGCAGGGAATCCAGAGTATTTCATATGGACGCAAATCGTGTGTTAATTCGTCAAAGTGAGGGAGCGAGGGATGCAGTAAAGGAGGAATAATGCATCGGAAAAGAGATACTCGGAACCCCAAAGAAAATCCTATCGTTTCCGTAGAAACGTAACTCGATTTAGAAGAACAATGCAGGGAATCCAGAGTATTTCATATGGACGCAAATTGTGTGTTCATTCCTCAATGTTAGTAAGCGAGGGAAGCAGTAAAGGAGGAATAATGCATCGGAAAAGAGATACTCGGAAACCCAAAGAAAATCCTATCGTTTCCGTAGAAACGTATCTCGATTTAGAAGGACAATGCAGGGAACCCAGAGTATTTGTATGGACGCAAATTGTGTGTTAATTCGTCAATGTGAGGGAGCGAGGGATGCAGTAAAGGAGGAATAATGCATCGGAAAAGAGATACTCGGAAACCCAAAGAAAATGTTATCGTTTCCGTAGAAACGTATCTCGATTTAGAAGGACAATGCAGGAGAAATAACGCATCGAAATAGAGATACTCGGAACCCCAAAGAAAATCCTATCGTTTCTGTAGAAACGTATCTCGATTTAGAAGGACAATGCAGGGAATCCTGAGTATTTCATATGGACGCAAATTGTGTGTTAATTCGTCAATGTGAGGGAGCGAGGGATGCAGTAAAGGAGGAATAATGCATCGGATAAGAGATACTCGGAACCCCAAAGAAAATGCTATCGTTTCCGTAGAAACGTATCTCGATTTAGAAGGACAATGCAGGGAATCCATAGTATTTCATATGGACGCAAATTGTGTGTTAATTCGTCAATGTGAGGGAGCGAGGGATGCAGTTGAGGAGGAATAATGCATCGGAAAAGAGATACTCGACTCCCAAAAGAAAATCCTATCGTTTCCGTAGAAACGTATCTCGTTCTAGAAAGATAATGCAGGAACCCAGAGTATTTCATATGGACGCAAATTGTGTGTTAATTCGGCAATGTGATGGAGCGAATGATGCAGTAAAGGAGGAATAATGCATCGGAAAAGAGATACTCGGAACCCCAAAGAAAATCCTATCGTTTCCGTAGAAACGTATCTCGATTTAGAAGGACAATGCAGGGAATCCTGAGTATTTCATATGGACGCAAATTGGGTGTTAATTCGTTAATGTGAGGGAGCGAGGGATGCAGTAAAGGAGGAATAATGCATCGGAAAAGGGATACGCGGAACCCCAAAGAAAATACTATTGTTTCCGTAGAAACGTATCTCGATTTAGAAAGACAATGCAGGGAATCCAGAGTATTTCATATGGACGCAAATTGTGTGTTAATTCGTCAATGTGAGGGAGCGAGGGATGCAGTATAGGATGAATAATGCATCGGAAAAGAGTTACTCGACTCCCAAAAGCAAATCCTATCGTTTCCGTAGAAACGTATCTCGATTTAGAAGGACAATGCAGGGAATCCAGAGTATTTCATATGGACGCAAATTGTGTGTTACTTCGTCAATGTGAGGGAGCGAGGGATGCAGTAAAGGAGGAATAATGTATCGGAAAAGAGATACTCGACTCCTAAAAAAAATCCTATCGTTTCCGTAGAAACGTATCTCGTTTTAGAAAGATAATGCAGTGAACCCAGAGTATTTCATATGGACGCAAATTGTGTGTTAATTCGGCAATGTGAGGGAGCGAGGGATGCAGTAAAGGAGGAATAATGCATCGGAAAAGAGATACTCGACTCCCAAAAGAAAATCCTATCGTTTCCGTATAGACGTATCTCGTTTTAGAAAGATAATGCAGGGAACCCAGAGTATTTAATATGGACGCAAATTGTGTGTTAATTCGTCAATGTGAGGGAGCGAGGGATGCAGTAAAGGAGGAATAATGCATCGGAAAAGAGATACTCGGAACCCCAAAGAAAATGTTATCGTTTCCGTAGAAACGTATCTCGATGTAGAAGGACAATGCAGGAAATCCAGAGTATTTCAAATGGACGCAAATTGTGTGTTAAATCGTCAATGTGAGGGAGCGAGGGATGCAGTAAAGGAGGAATAACGCATCGGAAAAGAGATACTCGGAACCCCAAACAAAATCCTATCGTTTCCGTAGAAACTTATCTCGATTTAGAAGGACAGTGCAGGGAATCCAGAGTATTTCATATGGACGCAAATTGTGTGTTAATTCGTCAATGTGAGGGAGCGAGGGATGCAGTAAAGGAGGAATAATGCATCGGAAAAGAGATACTCGGAACCCCAAAGAAAATCCTATCGTTTCCGTAGAAACGTATCTCGATTTAGAAGGACAATGCAGGGAATCTAGAGTATTTCATATGGACGCAAATTGTGTGTTAATTCGTCAATGTGAGGGAGCGAGGGATGCAGTAAAGGAGGAATAATGCATCGGAAAAGAGATACTCGGAACCCCAAAGAAAATCCTATCGTTTCCGTAGAAACGTATCTCGATTTAGAAGGACAATGCAGGGAATCCAGAGTATTTCATATGGACGCAAATTGTGTGTTAATTCGCCAATGTGAGGGAGCGAGGAATGCAGTAAAGGAGGAATAATGCATCGGAAAAGAGATACTCGACTCCCAAAAGAAAATCCTATCGTTTCCGTAGAAACGTATCTCGTTTTAGAAAGATAATGCAGGGAACCCAGAGTATTTAATATGGACGCAAATTGTGTGTTAATTCGTCAATGTGAGGGAGCGAGGGATGCAGTAAAGGAGGAATAATGCATCGGAAAAGAGATACTCGGAACCCCAAAGAAAATGTTATCGTTTCCGTAGAAACGTATCTCGATGTAGAAGGACAATGCAGGAAATCCAGAGTATTTCAAATGGACGCAAATTGTGTGTTAAATCGTCAATGTGAGGGAGCGAGGGATGCAGTAAAGGAGGAATAACGCATCGGAAAAGAGATACTCGGAACCCCAAACAAAATCCTATCGTTTCCGTAGAAACTTATCTCGATTTAGAAGGACAGTGCAGGGAATCCAGAGTATTTCATATGGACGCAAATTGTGTGTTAATTCGTCAATGTGAGGGAGCGAGGGATGCAGTAAAGGAGGAATAATGCATCGGAAAAGAGATACTCGGAACCCCAAAAAAAATGTTATCGTTTCCGCAGAAACGTATCTCGATTTAGAAGGACAATGCAGGAGAAATAAAGCATCGGAAAAGAGATACCCGGAACCCCAAAGAAAATCCTATCGTTTCCGTAGAAACGTATCTCGATTTAGAAGGACAAAGCAGGGAATACATAGTATTTCATATGGACGCAAATTGTGTGTTAATTCGTCAATGTGAGGGAGCGAGGGATGCAGTAAAGGAGGAATAACGCATCGAAAAAGAGATACTCGGAACCCCAAAGAAAATCCTATCGTTTCTGTAGAAAAGTATCTCGATTTAGAAGGACAATGCAGGGAATCCAGAGTATTTACTATGGACGCAAATTGTGTGTTAATTCGTCAATGTGAGGGAGCGAGGAATGCAGTAAAGGAGGAATAATGCATCGGAAAAGAGATACTCGACTCCCAAAAGAAAATCCTATCGTTTCCGTAGAAACGTATCTCGTTTTAGAAAGATAATGCAGGAAACCCAGAGTATTTCATATGGACGCAAATTGTGTGTTAAATCGTCAATGTGAGGGAGCGAGGGATGCAGTAAAGGAGGAATAACGCAACGGAAAAGAGATACTCGGAACCCCAAACAAAATCCTATCGTTTCCGTAGAAACGTATCTCGATTTAGAAGGACAATGCAGGGAATCCAGAGTATTTCATATGGACGCAAATCGTGTGTTAATTCGTCAAAGTGAGGGAGCGAGGGATGCAGTAAAGGAGGAATAATGCATCGGAAAAGAGATACTCGGAACCCCAAAGAAAATCCTATCGTTTCCGTAGAAACGTAACTCGATTTAGAAGAACAATGCAGGGAATCCAGAGTATTTCATATGGACGCAAATTGTGTGTTCATTCCTCAATGTTAGTAAGCGAGGGGTGCAGTAAAGGAGGAATAATGCATCGGAAAAGAGATACTCGGAAACCCAAAGAAAATCCTATCGTTTCCGTAGAAACGTATCTCGATTTAGAAGGACAATGCAGGGAACCCAGAGTATTTGTATGGACGCAAATTGTGTGTTAATTCGTCAATGTGAGGGAGCGAGGGATGCAGTAAAGGAGGAATAATGCATCGGAAAAGAGATACTCGGAAACCCAAAGAAAATGTTATCGTTTCCGTAGAAACGTATCTCGATTTAGAAGGACAATGCAGGAGAAATAACGCATCGAAATAGAGATACTCGGAACCCCAAAGAAAATCCTATCGTTTCTGTAGAAACGTATCTCGATTTAGAAGGACAATGCAGGGAATCCTGAGTATTTCATATGGACGCAAATTGTGTGTTAATTCGTCAATGTGAGGGAGCGAGGGATGCAGTAAAGGAGGAATAATGCATCGGATAAGAGATACTCGGAACCCCAAAGAAAATGCTATCGTTTCCGTAGAAACGTATCTCGATTTAGAGGGACAATGCAGGGAATCCATAGTATTTCATATGGACGCAAATTGTGTGTTAATTCGTCAATGTGAGGGAGCGAGGGATGCAGTTGAGGAGGAATAATGCATCGGAAAAGAGATACTCGACTCCCAAAAGAAAATCCTATCGTTTCCGTAGAAACGTATCTCGTTCTAGAAAGATAATGCAGGAACCCAGAGTATTTCATATGGACGCAAATTGTGTGTTAATTCGGCAATGTGATGGAGCGAATGATGCAGTAAAGGAGGAATAATGCATCGGAAAAGAGATACTCGGAACCCCAAAGAAAATCCTATCGTTTCCGTAGAAACGTATCTCGATTTAGAAGGACAATGCAGGGAATCCTGAGTATTTCATATGGACGCAAATTGGGTGTTAATTCGTTAATGTGAGGGAGCGAGGGATGCAGTAAAGGAGGAATAATGCATCGGAAAAGGGATACGCGGAACCCCAAAGAAAATACTATTGTTTCCGTAGAAACGTATCTCGATTTAGAAAGACAATGCAGGGAATCCAGAGTATGTCATATGGACGCAAATTGTGTGTTAATTCGTCAATGTGAGGGAGCGAGGGATGCAGTATAGGATGAATAATGCATCGGAAAAGAGTTACTCGACTCCCAAAAGCAAATCCTATCGTTTCCGTAGAAACGTATCTCGATTTAGAAGGACAATGCAGGGAATCCGGAGTATTTCATATGGACGCAAATTGTGTGTTACTTCGTCAATGTGAGGGAGCGAGGGATGCAGTAAAGGAGGAATAATGTATCGGAAAAGAGATACTCGACTCCTAAAAAAAATCCTATCGTTTCCGTAGAAACGTATCTCGTTTTAGAAAGATAATGCAGTGAACCCAGAGTATTTCATATGGACGCAAATTGTGTGTTAATTCGGCAATGTGAGGGAGCGAGGGATGCAGTAAAGGAGGAATAATGCATCGGAAAAGAGATACTCGGAACCCCAAAGAAAATCCTATCGTTTCCGTAGAAACGTATCTCGATTTAGGAGGACAATGCAGGGAATCCAGAGTATTTCATATGGACGCAAATTGTGTGTTAATTCGTCAATGTGAAGGAGCAAGGGATGCAGTAAACGAGGAATAATGCATCGGAAAAGAGATACTCGGAACCCCAAAGAAAATCCTATCGTTTCCGTAGAAACGTATCTCGATTTAGAAGGACAATGCAGGGAATCCAGAGTATTTCATATGGACGCAAATTGTGTGTTAATTCGCCAATGTGAGGGAGCGAGGAATGCAGTAAAGGAGGAATAATGCATCGGAAAAGAGATACTCGACTCCCAAAAGAAAATCCTATCGTTTCCGTAGAAACATATCTCGTTTTAGAAAGATAATGCAGGGAACCCAGAGTATTTAATATGGACGCAAATTGTGTGTTAATTCGTCAATGTGAGGGAGCGAGGGATGCAGTAAAGGAGGAATAATGCATCGGAAAAGAGATACTCGGAACCCCAAAAAAAATGTTATCGTTTCCGTAGAAACGTATCTCGATGTAGAAGGACAATGCAGGAAATCCAGAGTATTTCAAATGGACGCAAATTGTGTGTTAAATCGTCAATGTGAGGGAGCGAGGGATGCAGTAAAGGAGGAATAACGCATCGGAAAAGAGATACTCGGAACCCCAAACAAAATCCTATCGTTTCCGTAGAAACTTATCTCGATTTAGAAGGACAGTGCAGGGAATCCAGAGTATTTCATATGGACGCAAATTGTGTGTTAATTCGTCAATGTGAGGGAGCGAGGGATGCAGTAAAGGAGGAATAATGCATCGGAAAAGAGATACTCGGAACCCCAAAGAAAATCCTATCGTTTCCGTAGAAACGTATCTCGATTTAGAAGGACAATGCAGGGAATCTAGAGTATTTCATATGGACGCAAATTGTGTGTTAATTCGTCAATGTGAGGGAGCGAGGGATGCAGTAAAGGAGGAATAATGCATCGGAAAAGAGATACTCGGAACCCCAAAGAAAATCCTATCGTTTCCGTAGAAACGTATCTCGATTTAGAAGGACAATGCAGGGAATCCAGAGTACTTCATATGGACGCAAATTGTGTGTTAATTCGCCATTGTGAGGGAGCGAGGAATGCAGTAAAGGAGGAATAATGCATCGGAAAAGAGATACTCGACTCCCAAAAGAAAATCCTATCGTTTCCGTAGAAACGTATCTCGTTTTAGAAAGATAATGCAGGGAACCCAGAGTATTTAATATGGACGCAAATTGTGTGTTAATTCGTCAATGTGAGGGAGCGAGGGATGCAGTAAAGGAGGAATAATGCATCGGAAAAGAGATACTCGGAACCCGAAAGAAAATGTTATCGTTTCCGTAGAAACGTATCTCGATGTAGAAGGACAATGCAGGAAATCCAGAGTATTTCAAATGGACGCAAATTGTGTGTTAAATCGTCAATGTGAGGGAGCGAGGGATGCAGTAAAGGAGGAATAATGCATCGGAAATGAGATACTCGGAACCCCAAAGAAAATCCTATCGTTTGCGTAGAAACGTATCTCGATTTACAAGGACAATGCAGGGAATCCAGAGTATTTCATATGGACGCAAATTGTGTGTTAATTCGTCAATGTGAGGGAGCGAGGGATGCAGTAAAGGAGGAATAATGCATCGGAAATGAGATACTCGGAACCCCAAAGAAAATCCTATCGTTTGCGTAGAAACGTATCTCGATTTACAAGGACAATGCAGGGAATCCAGAGTATTTCATATGGACGCAAATTGTGTGTTAATTCGGCAATGTGAGGGAGCGAGGAATGCAGTAAAGGAGGAATAATGCATCGGAAAAGAGATACTCGACTCCCAAAAGAAAATCCTATCGTTTCCGTAGAAACGTATCTCGTTTTAGAAAGATAATGCAGGAAACCCAGAGTATTTCATATGGACGCAAATTGTGTGTTAAATCGTCAATGTGAGGGAGCGAGGGATGCAGTAAAGGAGGAATAACGCATCGGAAAAGAGATACTCGGAACCCCAAACAAAATCCTATCGTTTCCGTAGAAACGTATCTCGATTTAGAAGGACAATGCAGGGAATCCAGAGTATTTCATATGGACGCAAATCGTGTGTTAATTCGTCAAAGTGAGGGAGCGAGGGATGCAGTAAAGGAGGAATAATGCATCGGAAAAGAGATACTCGGAACCCCAAAGAAAATCCTATCGTTTCCGTAGAAACGTATCTCGATTTAGAAGGACAAAGCAGGGAATCCATAGTATTTCATATGGACGCAAATTGTGTGTTAATTCGTCAATGTGAGGGAGCGAGGGATGCAGTAAAGGAGGAATAACGCATCGAAAAAGAGATACTCGGAACCCCAAAGAAAATCCTATCGTTTCTGTAGAAAAGTATCTCGATTTAGAAGGACAATGCAGGGAATCCAGAGTATTTACTATGGACGCAAATTGTGTGTTAATTCGTCAATGTGAGGGAGCGAGGGATGCAGTAAAGGAGGAATAATGCATCGGAAATGAGATACTCGGAACCCCAAAGAAAATCCTATCGTTTCCGTAGAAACGTATCTCGATTTACAAGGACAATGCAGGGAATCCAGAGTATTTCATATGGACGCAAATTGTGTGTTAATTCGGCAATGTGAGGGAGCGAGGAATGCAGTAAAGGAGGAATAATGCATCGGAAAAGAGATACTCGACTCCCAAAAGAAAATCCTATCGTTTCCGTAGAAACGTATCTCGTTTTAGAAAGATAATGCAGGAAACCCAGAGTATTTCATATGGACGCAAATTGTGTGTTAAATCGTCAACGTGAGGGAGCGAGGGATGCAGTAAAGGAGGAATAATGCATCGGAAAAGAGATACTCGGAACCCCAAACAAAATCCTATCGTTTCCGTAGAAACGTATCTCGATTTAGAAGGACAATGCAGGGAATCCAGAGTATTTCATATGGACGCAAATCGTGTGTTAATTCGTCAAAGTGAGGGAGCGAGGGATGCAGTAAAGGAGGAATAATGCATCGGAAAAGAGATACTCGGAACCCCAAAGAAAATCCTATCGTTTCCGTAGAAACGTAACTCGATTTAGAAGAACAATGCAGGGAATCCAGAGTATTTCATATGGACGCAAATTGTGTGTTCATTCCTCAATGTTAGTAAGCGAGGGGTGCAGTAAAGGAGGAATAATGCATCGGAAAAGAGATACTCGGAAACCCAAAGAAAATCCTATCGTTTCCGTAGAAATGTATCTCGATTTAGAAGGACAACGCAGGGAACCCAGAGTATTTGTATGGACGCAAATTGTGTGTTAATTCGTCAATGTGAGGGAGCGAGGGATGCAGTAAAGGAGGAATAATGCATCGGAAAAGAGATACTCGGAAACCCAAAGAAAATGTTATCGTTTCCGTAGAAACGTATCTCGATTTAGAAGGACAATGCAGGAGAAATAACGCATCGAAGTAGAGATACTCGGAACCCCAAAGAAAATCCTATCGTTTCTGTAGAAACGTATCTCGATTTAGAAGGACAATGCAGGGAATCCTGAGTATTTCATATGGACGCAAATTGTGTGTTAATTCGTCAATGTGAGGGAGCGAGGGATGCAGTAAAGGAGGAATAATGCATCGGATAAGAGATACTCGGAACCCCAAAGAAAATGCTATCGTTTCCGTAGAAACGTATCTCGATTTAGAAGGACAATGCAGGGAATCCATAGTATTTCATATGGACGCAAATTGTGCGTTAATTCGTCAATGTGAGGGAGCGAGGGATGCAGTTGAGGAGGAATAATGCATCGGAAAAGAGATACTCGACTCCCAAAAGAAAATCCTATCGTTTCCGTAGAAACGTATCTCGATCTAGAAAGATAATGCAGGAACCCAGAGTATTTCATATGGACGCAAATTGTGTGTTAATTCGGCAATGTGATGGAGCGAATGATGCAGTAAAGGAGGAATAATGCATCGGAAAAGAGATACTCGGAACCCCAAAGAAAATCCTATCGTTTCCGTAGAAACGTATCTCGATTTAGAAGGACAATGCAGGGAATCCTGAGTATTTCATATGGACGCAAATTGGGTGTTAATTCGTTAATGTGAGGGAGCGAGGGATGCAGTAAAGGAGGAATAATGCATCGGAAAAGGGATACTCGGAACCCCAAAGAAAATACTATTGTTTCCGTAGAAACGTATCTCGATTTAGAAAGACAATGCAGGGAATCCAGAGTATTTCATATGGACGCAAATTGTGTGTTAATTCGTCAATGTGAGGGAGCGAGGGATGCAGTATAGGATGAATAATGCATCGGAAAATAGTTACTCGACTCCCAAAAGCAAATCCTATCGTTTCCGTAGAAACGTATCTCGATTTAGAAGGACAATGCAGGGAATCCAGAGTATTTCATATGGACGCAAATTGTGTGTTCATTCCTCAATGTTAGTAAGCGAGGGGTGCAGTAAAGGAGGAATAATGCATCGGAAAAGAGATACTCGGAAACCCAAAGAAAATCCTATCGTTTCCGTAGAAACGTATCTCGATTTAGAAGGACAATGCAGGGAACCCAGAGTATTTGTATGGACGCAAATTGTGTGTTAATTCGTCAATGTGAGGGAGCGAGGGATGCAGTAAAGGAGGAATAATGCATCGGAAAAGAGATACTCGGAAACCCAAAGAAAATGTTATCGTTTCCGTAGAAACGTATCTCGATTTAGAAGGACAATGCAGGAGAAATAACGCATCGAAATAGAGATACTCGGAACCCCAAAGAAAATCCTATCGTTTCTGTAGAAACGTATCTCGATTTAGAAGGACAATGCAGGGAATCCTGAGTATTTCATATGGACGCAAATTGTGTGTTAATTCGTCAATGTGAGGGAGCGAGGGATGCAGTAAAGGAGGAATAATGCATCGGATAAGAGATACTCGGAACCCCAAAGAAAATGCTATCGTTTCCGTAGAAACGTATCTCGATTTAGAAGGACAATGCAGGGAATCCATAGTATTTCATATGGACGCAAATTGTGTGTTAATTCGTCAATGTGAGGGAGCGAGGGATGCAGTTGAGGAGGAATAATGCATCGGAAAAGAGATACTCGACTCCCAAAAGAAAATCCTATCGTTTCCGTAGAAACGTATCTCGTTCTAGAAAGATAATGCAGGAACCCAGAGTATTTCATATGGACGCAAATTGTGTGTTAATTCGGCAATGTGATGGAGCGAATGATGCAGTAAAGGAGGAATAATGCATCGGAAAAGAGATACTCGGAACCCCAAAGAAAATCCTATCGTTTCCGTAGAAACGTATCTCGATTTAGAAGGACAATGCAGGGAATCCTGAGTATTTCATATGGACGCAAATTGGGTGTTAATTCGTTAATGTGAGGGAGCGAGGGATGCAGTAAAGGAGGAATAATGCATCGGAAAAGGGATACGCGGAACCCCAAAGAAAATACTATTGTTTCCGTAGAAACGTATCTCGATTTAGAAAGACAATGCAGGGAATCCAGAGTATGTCATATGGACGCAAATTGTGTGTTAATTCGTCAATGTGAGGGAGCGAGGGATGCAGTATAGGATGAATAATGCATCGGAAAAGAGTTACTCGACTCCCAAAAGCAAATCCTATCGTTTCCGTAGAAACGTATCTCGATTTAGAAGGACAATGCAGGGAATCCGGAGTATTTCATATGGACGCAAATTGTGTGTTACTTCGTCAATGTGAGGGAGCGAGGGATGCAGTAAAGGAGGAATAATGTATCGGAAAAGAGATACTCGACTCCTAAAAAAAATCCTATCGTTTCCGTAGAAACGTATCTCGTTTTAGAAAGATAATGCAGTGAACCCAGAGTATTTCATATGGACGCAAATTGTGTGTTAATTCGGCAATGTGAGGGAGCGAGGGATGCAGTAAAGGAGGAATAATGCATCGGAAAAGAGATACTCGGAACCCCAAAGAAAATCCTATCGTTTCCGTAGAAACGTATCTCGATTTAGGAGGACAATGCAGGGAATCCAGAGTATTTCATATGGACGCAAATTGTGTGTTAATTCGTCAATGTGAAGGAGCAAGGGATGCAGTAAACGAGGAATAATGCATCGGAAAAGAGATACTCGGAACCCCAAAGAAAATCCTATCGTTTCCGTAGAAACGTATCTCGATTTAGAAGGACAATGCAGGGAATCCAGAGTATTTCATATGGACGCAAATTGTGTGTTAATTCGCCAATGTGAGGGAGCGAGGAATGCAGTAAAGGAGGAATAATGCATCGGAAAAGAGATACTCGACTCCCAAAAGAAAATCCTATCGTTTCCGTAGAAACATATCTCGTTTTAGAAAGATAATGCAGGGAACCCAGAGTATTTAATATGGACGCAAATTGTGTGTTAATTCGTCAATGTGAGGGAGCGAGGGATGCAGTAAAGGAGGAATAATGCATCGGAAAAGAGATACTCGGAACCCCAAAGAAAATGTTATCGTTTCCGTAGAAACGTATCTCGATGTAGAAGGACAATGCAGGAAATCCAGAGTATTTCAAATGGACGCAAATTGTGTGTTAAATCGTCAATGTGAGGGAGCGAGGGATGCAGTAAAGGAGGAATAACGCATCGGAAAAGAGATACTCGGAACCCCAAACAAAATCCTATCGTTTCCGTAGAAACTTATATCGATTTAGAAGGACAGTGCAGGGAATCCAGAGTATTTCATATGGACGCAAATTGTGTGTTAATTCGTCAATGTGAGGGAGCGAGGGATGCAGTAAAGGAGGAATAATGCATCGGAAAAGAGATACTCGGAACCCCAAAGAAAATCCTATCGTTTCCGTAGAAACGTATCTCGATTTAGAAGGACAATGCAGGGAATCTAGAGTATTTCATATGGACGCAAATTGTGTGTTAATTCGTCAATGTGAGGGAGCGAGGGATGCAGTAAAGGAGGAATAATGCATCGGAAAAGAGATACTCGGAACCCCAAAGAAAATCCTATCGTTTCCGTAGAAACGTATCTCGATTTAGAAGGACAATGCAGGGAATCCAGAGTACTTCATATGGACGCAAATTGTGTGTTAATTCGCCATTGTGAGGGAGCGAGGAATGCAGTAAAGGAGGAATAATGCATCGGAAAAGAGATACTCGACTCCCAAAAGAAAATCCTATCGTTTCCGTAGAAACGTATCTCGTTTTAGAAAGATAATGCAGGGAACCCAGAGTATTTAATATGGACGCAAATTGTGTGTTAATTCGTCAATGTGAGGGAGCGAGGGATGCAGTAAAGGAGGAATAATGCATCGGAAAAGAGATACTCGGAACCCGAAAGAAAATGTTATCGTTTCCGTAGAAACGTATCTCGATGTAGAAGGACAATGCAGGAAATCCAGAGTATTTCAAATGGACGCAAATTGTGTGTTAAATCGTCAATGTGAGGGAGCGAGGGATTCAGTAAAGGAGGAATAACGCATCGGAAAAGAGATACACGGAACCCCAAACAAAATCCTATCGTTTCCGTAGAAACTTATCTCGATTTAGAAGGACAGTGCAGGGAATCCAGAGTATTTCATATGGACGCAAATTGTGTGTTAATTCGTCAATGTGAGGGAGCGAGGGATGCAGTAAAGGAGGAATAATGCATCGGAAATGAGATACTCGGAACCCCAAAGAAAATCCTATCGTTTGCGTAGAAACGTATCTCGATTTACAAGGACAATGCAGGGAATCCAGAGTATTTCATATGGACGCAAATTGTGTGTTAATTCGGCAATGTGAGGGAGCGAGGAATGCAGTAAAGGAGGAATAATGCATCGGAAAAGAGATACTCGACTCCCAAAAGAAAATCCTATCGTTTCCGTAGAAACGTATCTCGTTTTAGAAAGATAATGCAGGAAACCCAGAGTATTTCATATGGACGCAAATTGTGTGTTAAATCGTCAATGTGAGGGAGCGAGGGATGCAGTAAAGGAGGAATAACGCATCGGAAAAGAGATACTCGGAACCCCAAACAAAATCCTATCGTTTCCGTAGAAACGTATCTCGATTTAGAAGGACAATGCAGGGAATCCAGAGTATTTCATATGGACGCAAATCGTGTGTTAATTCGTCAAAGTGAGGGAGCGAGGGATGCAGTAAAGGAGGAATAATGCATCGGAAAAGAGATACTCGGAACCCCAAAGAAAATCCTATCGTTTCCGTAGAAACGTATCTCGATTTAGAAGGACAAAGCAGGGAATCCATAGTATTTCATATGGACGCAAATTGTGTGTTAATTCGTCAATGTGAGGGAGCGAGGGATGCAGTAAAGGAGGAATAACGCATCGAAAAAGAGATACTCGGAACCCCAAAGAAAATCCTATCGTTTCTGTAGAAAAGTATCTCGATTTAGAAGGACAATGCAGGGAATCCAGAGTATTTACTATGGACGCAAATTGTGTGTTAATTCGTCAATGTGAGGGAGCGAGGGATGCAGTAAAGGAGGAATAATGCATCGGAAATGAGATACTCGGAACCCCAAAGAAAATCCTATCGTTTCCGTAGAAACGTATCTCGATTTACAAGGACAATGCAGGGAATCCAGAGTATTTCATATGGACGCAAATTGTGTGTTAATTCGGCAATGTGAGGGAGCGAGGAATGCAGTAAAGGAGGAATAATGCATCGGAAAAGAGATACTCGACTCCCAAAAGAAAATCCTATCGTTTCCGTAGAAACGTATCTCGTTTTAG
This sequence comes from Schistocerca nitens, assembly GCF_023898315.1. Classification (NCBI taxonomy): domain Eukaryota; kingdom Metazoa; phylum Arthropoda; class Insecta; order Orthoptera; family Acrididae; genus Schistocerca; species Schistocerca nitens. The sequence goes on along the minus strand of NC_064614.1, from coordinate 1,274,101,891 downwards.
AAAGATAATGCAGGAAACCCAGAGTATTTCATATGGACGCAAATTGTGTGTTAAATCGTCAACGTGAGGGAGCGAGGGATGCAGTAAAGGAGGAATAACGCATCGGAAAAGAGATACTCGGAACCCCAAACAAAATCCTATCGTTTCCGTAGAAACGTATCTCGATTTAGAAGGACAATGCAGGGAATCCAGAGTATTTCATATGGACGCAAATCGTGTGTTAATTCGTCAAAGTGAGGGAGCGAGGGATGCAGTAAAGGAGGAATAATGCATCGGAAAAGAGATACTCGGAACCCCAAAGAAAATCCTATCGTTTCCGTAGAAACGTAACTCGATTTAGAAGAACAATGCAGGGAATCCAGAGTATTTCATATGGACGCAAATTGTGTGTTCATTCCTCAATGTTAGTAAGCGAGGGGTGCAGTAAAGGAGGAATAATGCATCGGAAAAGAGATACTCGGAAACCCAAAGAAAATCCTATCGTTTCCGTAGAAATGTATCTCGATTTAGAAGGACAACGCAGGGAACCCAGAGTATTTGTATGGACGCAAATTGTGTGTTAATTCGTCAATGTGAGGGAGCGAGGGATGCAGTAAAGGAGGAATAATGCATCGGAAAAGAGATACTCGGAAACCCAAAGAAAATGTTATCGTTTCCGTAGAAACGTATCTCGATTTAGAAGGACAATGCAGGAGAAATAACGCATCGAAGTAGAGATACTCGGAACCCCAAAGAAAATCCTATCGTTTCTGTAGAAACGTATCTCGATTTAGAAGGACAATGCAGGGAATCCTGAGTATTTCATATGGACGCAAATTGTGTGTTAATTCGTCAATGTGAGGGAGCGAGGGATGCAGTAAAGGAGGAATAATGCATCGGATAAGAGATACTCGGAACCCCAAAGAAAATGCTATCGTTTCCGTAGAAACGTATCTCGATTTAGAAGGACAATGCAGGGAATCCATAGTATTTCATATGGACGCAAATTGTGCGTTAATTCGTCAATGTGAGGGAGCGAGGGATGCAGTTGAGGAGGAATAATGCATCGGAAAAGAGATACTCGACTCCCAAAAGAAAATCCTATCGTTTCCGTAGAAACGTATCTCGTTCTAGAAAGATAATGCAGGAACCCAGAGTATTTCATATGGACGCAAATTGTGTGTTAATTCGGCAATGTGATGGAGCGAATGATGCAGTAAAGGAGGAATAATGCATCGGAAAAGAGATACTCGGAACCCCAAAGAAAATCCTATCGTTTCCGTAGAAACGTATCTCGATTTAGAAGGACAATGCAGGGAATCCTGAGTATTTCATATGGACGCAAATTGGGTGTTAATTCGTTAATGTGAGGGAGCGAGGGATGCAGTAAAGGAGGAATAATGCATCGGAAAAGGGATACTCGGAACCCCAAAGAAAATACTATTGTTTCCGTAGAAACGTATCTCGATTTAGAAAGACAATGCAGGGAATCCAGAGTATTTCATATGGACGCAAATTGTGTGTTAATTCGTCAATGTGAGGGAGCGAGGGATGCAGTATAGGATGAATAATGCATCGGAAAATAGTTACTCGACTCCCAAAAGCAAATCCTATCGTTTCCGTAGAAACGTATCTCGATTTAGAAGGACAATGCAGGGAATCCAGAGTATTTCATATGGACGCAAATTGTGTGTTACTTCGTCAATGTGAGGGAGCGAGGGATGCAGTAAAGGAGGAATAATGCATCGGAAAAGAGATACTCGACTCCTAAAAAAAATCCTATCGTTTCCGTAGAAACGTATCTCGTTTTAGAAAGATAATGCAGTGAACCCAGAGTATTTCATATGGACGCAAATTGTGTGTTAATTCGGCAATGTGAGGGAGCGAGGGATGCAGTAAAGGAGGAATAATGCATCGGAAAAGAGATACTCGGAACCCCAAAGAAAATCCTATCGTTTCCGTAGAAACGTATCTGGATTTAGAAGGACAATGCAGGGAATCCAGAGTATTTCATATGGACGCAAATTGTGTGTTACTTCGTCAATATGAGGGAGCGAGGGATGCAGTAAAGGAGGAATAATGCATCGGAAAAGAGATACTCGACTCCTAAAAAAAATCCTATCGTTTCCGTAGAAACGTATCTCGTTTTAGAAAGATAATGCAGTGAACCCAGAGTATTTCATATGGACGCAAATTGTGTGTTAATTCGGCAATGTGAGGGAGCGAGGGATGCAGTAAAGGAGGAATAATGCATCGGAAAAGAGATACTCGGAACCCCAAAGAAAATCCTATCGTTTCCGTAGAAACGTATCTCGATTTAGGAGGACAATGCAGGGAATCCAGAGTATTTCATATGGACGCAAATTGTGTGTTAATTCGTCAATGTGAAGGAGCAAGGGATGCAGTAAACGAGGAATAATGCATCGGAAAAGAGATACTCGGAACCCCAAAGAAAATCCTATCGTTTCCGTAGAAACGTATCTCGATTTAGAAGGACAATGCAGGGAATCCAGAGTATTTCATATGGACGCAAATTGTGTGTTAATTCGCCAATGTGAGGGAGCGAGGAATGCAGTAAAGGAGGTATAATGCATCGGAAAAGAGATACTCGACTCCCAAAAGAAAATCCTTTCGTTTCCGTAGAAACGTATCTCGTTTTAGAAAGATAATGCAGGGAACCCAGAGTATTTAATATGGACGCAAATTGTGTGTTAATTCGTCAATGTGAGGGAGCGAGGGATGCAGTAAAGGAGGAATAATGCATCGGAAAAGAGATACTCGGAACCCCAAAGAAAATGTTATCGTTTCCGTAGAAACGTATCTCGATGTAGAAGGACAATGCAGGAAATCCAGAGTATTTCAAATGGACGCAAATTGTGTGTTAAAACGTCAATGTGAGGGAGCGAGGGATGCAGTAAAGGAGGAATAACGCATCGGAAAAGAGATACTCGGAACCCCAAACAAAATCCTATCGTTTCCGTAGAAACTTATCTAGATTTAGAAGGACAGTGCAGGGAATCCAGAGTATTTCATATGGACGCAAATTGTGTGTTAATTCGTCAATGTGAGGGAGCGAGGGATGCAGTAAAGGAGGAATAATGCATCGGAAAAGAGATACTCGGAACCCCAAAAAAAATGTTATCGTTTCCGCAGAAACGTATCTCGATTTAGAAGGACAATGCAGGAGAAATAAAGCATCGGAAAAGAGATACCCGGAACCCCAAAGAAAATCCTATCGTTTCCGTAGAAACGTATCTCGATTTAGAAGGACAAAGCAGGGAATCTATAGTATTTCATATGGACGCAAATTGTGTGTTAATTCGTCAATGTGAGGGAGCGAGGGATGCAGTAAAGGAGGAATAACGCATCGAAAAAGAGATACTCGGAACCCCAAAGAAAATCCTATCGTTTCTGTAGAAAAGTATCTCGATTTAGAAGGACAATGCAGGGAATCCAGAGTATTTACTATGGACGCAAATTGTGTGTTAATTCGTCAATGTGAGGGAGCGAGGGATGCAGTAAAGGAGGAATAATGCATCGGAAATGAGATACTCGGAACCCCAAAGAAAATCCTATCGTTTCCGTAGAAACGTATCTCGATTTACAAGGACAATGCAGGGAATCCAGAGTATTTCATATGGACGCAAATTGTGTGTTAATTCGTCAATGTGAGGGAGCGAGGAATGCAGTAAAGGAGGAATAATGCATCGGAAAAGAGATACTCGACTCCCAAAAGAAAATCCTATCGTTTCCGTAGAAACGTATCTCGTTTTAGAAAGATAAAGCAGGAAACCCAGAGTATTTCATATGGACGCAAATTGTGTGTTAAATCGTCAATGTGAGGGAGCGAGGGATGCAGTAAAGGAGGAATAACGCATCGGAAAAGAGATACTCGGAACCCCAAACAAAATCCTATCGTTTCCGTAGAAACGTATCTCGATTTAGAAGGACAATGCAGGGAATCCAGAGTATTTCATATGGACGCAAATTGTGTGTTCATTCCTCAATGTTAGTAAGCGAGGGATGCAGTAAAGGAGGAATAATGCATCGGAAAAGAGATACTCGGAAACCCAAAGAAAATCCTATCGTTTCCGTAGAAACGTATCTCGATTTAGAAGGACAATGCAGGGAATCCAGAGTATTTCATATGGACGCAAATTGTGTGTTAATTCGCCAATGTGAGGGAGCGAGGAATGCAGTAAAGGAGGTATAATGCATCGGAAAAGAGATACTCGACTCCCAAAAGAAAATCCTTTCGTTTCCGTAGAAACGTATCTCGTTTTAGAAAGATAATGCAGGGAACCCAGGGTATTTAATATGGACGCAAATTGTGTGTTAATTCGTCAATGTGAGGGAGCGAGGGATGCAGTAAAGGAGGAATAATGCATCGGAAAAGAGATACTCGGAACCCCAAAGAAAATGTTATCGTTTCCGTAGAAACGTATCTCGATGTAGAAGGACAATGCAGGAAATCCAGAGTATTTCAAATGGACGCAAATTGTGTGTTAAATCGTCAATGTGAGGGAGCGAGGGATGCAGTAAAGGAGGAATAACGCATCGGAAAAGAGATACTCGGAACCCCAAACAAAATCCTATCGTTTCCGTAGAAACTTATCTCGATTTAGAAGGACAGTGCAGGGAATCCAGAGTATTTCATATGGACGCAAATTGTGTGTTAATTCGTCAATGTGAGGGAGCGAGGGATGCAGTAAAGGAGGAATAATGCATCGGAAAAGAGATACTCGGAACCCCAAAAAAAATGTTATCGTTTCCGCAGAAACGTATCTCGATTTAGAAGGACAATGCAGGAGAAATAAAGCATCGGAAAAGAGATACCCGGAACCCCAAAGAAAATCCTATCGTTTCCGTAGAAACGTATCTCGATTTAGAAGGACAAAGCAGGGAATCTATAGTATTTCATATGGACGCAAATTGTGTGTTAATTCGTCAATGTGAGGGAGCGAGGGATGCAGTAAAGGAGGAATAACGCATCGAAAAAGAGATACTCGGAACCCCAAAGAAAATCCTATCGTTTCTGTAGAAAAGTATCTCGATTTAGAAGGACAATGCAGGGAATCCAGAGTATTTACTATGGACGCAAATTGTGTGTTAATTCGTCAATGTGAGGGAGCGAGGGATGCAGTAAAGGAGGAATAATGCATCGGAAATGAGATACTCGGATCCCCAAAGAAAATCCTATCGTTTCCGTAGAAACGTATCTCGATTTACAAGGACAATGCAGGGAATCCAGAGTATTTCATATGGACGCAAATTGTGTGTTAATTCGTCAATGTGATGGAGCGAGGAATGCAGTAAAGGAGGAATAATGCATCTGAAAAGAGATACTCGACTCCCAAAAGAAAATCCTATCGTTTCCGTAGAAACGTATCTCGTTTTAGAAAGATAAAGCAGGAAACCCAGAGTATTTCATATGGACGCAAATTGTGTGTTAAATCGTCAATGTGAGGGAGCGAGGGATGCAGTAAAGGAGGAATAACGCATCGGAAAAGAGATACTCGGAACCCCAAACAAAATCCTATCGTTTCCGTAGAAACGTATCTCGATTTAGAAGGACAATGCAGGGAATCCAGAGTATTTCATATGGACGCAAATTGTGTGTTCATTCCTCAATGTTAGTAAGCGAGGGATGCAGTAAAGGAGGAATAATGCATCGGAAAAGAGATACTCGGAAACCCAAAGAAAATCCTATCGTTTCCGTAGAAACGTATCTCGATTTAGAAGGACAATGCAGGGAACCCAGAGTATTTGTATGGACGCAAATTGTGTGTTAATTCGTCAATGTGAGGGAGCGAGGGATGCAGTAAAGGAGGAATAATGCATCGGAAAAGAGATACTCGGAAACCCAAAGAAAACGTTATCGTTTCCGTAGAAACGTATCTCGATTTAGAAGGACAATGCAGGAGAAATAACGCATCGAAATAGAGATACTCGGAACCCCAAAGAAAATCCTATCGTTTCTGTAGAAACGTATCTCGATTTAGAAGGACAATGCAGGGAATCCTGAGTATTTCATATGGACGCAAATTGTGTGTTAATTCGTCAATGTGAGGGAGCGAGGGATGCAGTAAAGGAGGAATAATGCATCGGATAAGAGATACTCGGAACCCCAAAGAAAATGCTATCGCTTCCGTAGAAACGTATCTCGATTTAGAAGGACAATGCAGGGAATCCATAGTATTTCATATGGACGCAAATTGTGTGTTAATTCGTCAATGTGAGGGAGCGAGGGATGCAGTTGAGGAGGAATAATGCATCGGAAAAGAGATACTCGACTCCCAAAAGAAAATCCTATCGTTTCCGTAGAAACGTATCTCGTTCTAGAAAGATAATGCAGGAACCCAGAGTATTTCATATGGACGCAAATTTTGTGTTAATTCGGCAATGTGATGGAGCGAATGATGCAGTAAAGGAGGAATAATGCATAGGAAAAGAGATACTCGGAACCCCAAAGAAAATCCTATCGTTTCCGTAGAAACGTATCTCGATTTAGAAGGACAATGCAGGGAATCCTGAGTATTTCATATGGACGCAAATTGGGTGTTAATTCGTTAATGTGAGGGAGCGAGGGATGCAGTAAAGGAGGAATAATGCATCGGAAAAGGGATACTCGGAACCCCAAAGAAAATACTATTGTTTCCGTAGAAACGTATCTCGATTTAGAAAGACAATGCAGGGAATCCAGAGTATTTCATATGGACGCAAATTGTGTGTTAATTCGTCAATGTGAGGGAGCGAGGGATGCAGTATAGGATGAATAATGCATCGGAAAAGAGTTACTCGACTCCCAAAAGCAAATCCTATCGTTTCCGTAGAAACGTATCTCGATTTAGAAGGACAATGCAGGGAATCCAGAGTATTTCATATGGACGCAAATTGTGTGTTACTTCGTCAATGTGAGGGAGCGAGGGATGCAGTAAAGGAGGAATAATGCATCGGAAAAGAGATACTCGACTCCTAAAAAAAATCCTATCGTTTCTGTAGAAACGTATCTCGTTTTAGAAAGAAAATGCAGTGAACCCAGAGTATTTCATATGGACGCAAATTGTGTGTTAATTCGGCAATGTGAGGGAGCGAGGGATGCAGTAAAGGAGGAATAATGCATCGGAAAAGAGATACTCGGAACCCCAAAGAAAATCCTATCGTTTCCGTAGAAACGTATCTCGATTTAGAAGGACAATGCAGGGAATCCAGAGTATTTCATATGGACGCAAATTGTGTGTTACTTCGTCAATGTGAGGGAGCGAGGGATGCAGTAAAGGAGGAATAATGCATCGGAAAAGAGATACTCGACTCCAAAAAAAATCCTATCGTTTCCGTAGAAACGTATCTCGTTTTAGAAAGATAATGCAGTGAACCCAGTGTATTTCATATGGACGCAAATTGTGTGTTAATTCGGCAATGTGAGGGAGCGAGGGATGCAGTAAAGGAGGAATAATGCATCGGAAAAGAGATACTCGGAACCCCAAAGAAAATCCTATCGTTTCCGTAGAAACGTATCTCGATTTAGGAGGACAATGCAGGGAATCCAGAGTATTTCATATGGACGCAAATTGTGTGTTAATTCGTCAATGTGAAGGAGCAAGGGATGCAGTAAACGAGGAATAATGCATCGGAAAAGAGATACTCGGAACCCCAATGAAATTGTTATCGTTTCCGTAGAAACGTATCTCGATTTAGAAGGAAAATGCAGGGAATCCAGAGTATTTCATATGGACGCAAATTGTGTGTTAATTCGTCAATGTGAGGGAGCGAGGGATGCAGTAAAGGAGGAATAACGCATCGGAAAAGAGATACTCGGAACACCCAAAGAAAAATCCTATCGTTTCCGTAGAAACGTATCTCGATTTAGAAGGACAATGCAGGGAATCCAGAGTATTTCATATGGACGCAAATTGTCTGTTAATTCGTCAATGTGAGGGAGCGAGGGATGCAGTAAAGGAGGAATAATGCATCGGAAAAGAGATACTCGGAACCCCAAGGAAAATCCTGTCGTTTCCGTAGAAACGTATCTCGATTTAGAAGGACAATGCAGGGAATCCAGAGTATTTCATATGGATGCAAATTGTGTGTTAATTCGACAATGTGAGGGAGCGGGGGATGCAGTTGAGGAGGAATAATGCATCGGAAAAGAGATACTCGACTCCCAAAAGAAAATCCTATCGTTTCCGTAGAAATGTATCTCGTTCTAGAAAGATAATGCAGGGAACCCAGAGTATTTCATATGGACGCAAATTGTGTGTTAATTCGGCAATGTGATGGAGCGAATGATGCAGTAAAGGAGGAATAATGCATCGGAAAAGAGATACTCGGAACCCCAAAGAAAATCCTATCGTTTCCGTAGAAACGTATCTCGATTTAGAAGGACAATGCAGGGAATCCAGAGTATTTCATATGGACGCAAATTGGGTGTTAATTCGTTAATGTGAGGGAGCGAGGGATGCAGTAAAGGAGGAATAATGCATCGGAAAAGTGATACTCGGAACCCCAAAGAAAATCCTATCGTTTCCATAGAAACGTATCTCGATTTATAAAGACAATGCAGGGAATCCAGAGTATTTCATATGCACGCAAATTGTGTGTTAATTCGTCAATGTGAGGGAGCGAGGGATGCAGTTAAGGATGAATAATGCATCGGAAAAGAGTTACTCGACTCCCAAAAGCAAATCCTATCGTTTCCGTAGAAACGTATCTCGATTTAGAAGGACAATGCAGGGAATCCAGAGTATTTCATATGGACGCAAATTGTGTGTTAATTCGTCAATGTGAGGGAGCGAGGGATGCAGTAAAGGAGGAATAATGCATCGGAAAAGAGATACTCGACTCCTAAAAAAAATCCTATCGTTTCCGTAGAAACGTATCTCGTTATAGAAAGATAATGCAGTGAACCCAGAGTATTTCATATGGACGCAAATTGTGTGTTAATTCGGCAATGTGAGGGAGCGAGGGATGCAGTAAAGGAGGAATAATGCATCGGAAAAGAGATACTCGGAACCCCAAAGAAAATCCTATCGTTTCCGTAGAAACGTATCTCGATTTAGAAGGACAATGCAGGGAATCCAGAGTATTTCATATGGACGCAAATTGTGTGTTACTTCGTCCATGTGAGGGAGCGAGGGATGCAGTAAAGGAGGAATAATGCATCGGAAAAGAGATACTCGACTCCTAAAAAAAATCCTATCGTTTCCGTATAAACGTATCTCGTTTTAGAAAGATAATGCAGTGAACCCAGAATATTTCATATGGAAGCAAATTGTGTGTTAATTCGGCAATGTGAGGGAGCGAGGGATGCAGTTAAGGAGGAATAATGCATCGGAAAAGAGATACTCGGAACCCCAAAGAAAATCCTATCGTTTCTGTAGAAACGTATCTCGATTTAAGAGGACAATGCAGGGAATCCAGAGTATTTCATATGGACGCAAATTGTGTGTTAATTCGGCAATGTGAAGGAGCAAGGGATGCAGTAAACGAGGAATAATGCATCGGAAAAGAGATACTCGGAACCCCAATGAAAATGTTATCGTTTCCGTAGAAACGTATCTCGATTTAGAAGGAAAATGCAGGAGAAATAAAGCATCGGAAAAGAGATACCCGGAACCCCAAAGAAAATCCTATCGTTTCCGTAGAAACGTATCTCGATTTAGAAGGACAAAGCAGGGAATCCATAGTATTTCATATGGACGCAAATTGTGTGTTAATTCGTCAATGTGAGGGAGCGAGGGATGCAGTAAAGGAGGAATAACGCATCGGAAAAGAGATACTCGGAACCCCAAACAAAATCCTATCGTTTCCGTAGAAACGTATCTCGATTTAGAAGGACAATGCAGGGAATCCAGAGTATTTCATATGGACGCAAATCGTGTGTTAATTCGTCAAAGTGAGGGAGCGAGGGATGCAGTAAAGGAGGAATAATGCATCGGAAAAGAGATACTCGGAAACCCAAAGAAAATCCTATCGTTTCCGTAGAAACGTATCTCGATTTAGAAGGACAATGCAGGGAACCCAGAGTATTTGTATGGACGCAAATTGTGTGTTAATTCGTCAATGTGAGGGAGCGAGGGATGCAGTAAAGGAGGAATAATGCATCGGAAAAGGGATACTCGGAAACCCAAAGAAAATGTTATCGTTTCCGTAGATACGTATCTCGATTTAGAAGGACAATGCAGGAGAAATAACGCATCGAAATAGAGATACTCGGAACCCCAAAGAAAATCCTATCGTTTCTGTAGAAACGTATCTCGATTTAGAAGGACAATGCAGGGAATCCTGAGTATTTCATATGGACGCAAATTGTGTGTTAATTCGTCAATGTGAGGGAGCGAGGGATGCAGTAAAGGAGGAATAATGCATCGGATAAGAGATACTCGGAACCCCAAAGAAAATGCTATCGTTTCCGTAGAAACGTATCTCGATTTAGAAGGACAATGCAGGGAATCCATAGTATTTCATATGGACGCAAATTGTGTGTTAATTCGTCAATGTGAGGGAGCGAGGGATGCAGTTGAGGAGGAATAATGCATCGGAAAAGAGATACTCGACTCCCAAAAGAAAATCCTATCGTTTCCGTAGAAACGTATCTCGTTCTAGAAAGATAATGCAGGAACCCAGAGTATTTCATATGGACGCAAATTGTGTGTTAATTCGGCAATGTGATGGAGCGAATGATGCAGTAAAGGAGGAATAATGCATCGGAAAAGAGATACTCGGAACCCCAAAGAAAATCCTATCGTTTCCGTAGAAACGTATCTCGATTTAGAAGGACAATGCAGGGAATCCTGAGTATTTCATATGGACGCAAATTGGGTGTTAATTCGTTAATGTGAGGGAGCGAGGGATGCAGTAAAGGAGGAATAATGCATCGGAAAAGGGATACTCGGAACCCCAAAGAAAATACTATTGTTTCCGTAGAAACGTATCTCGATTTAGAAAGACAATGCAGGGAATCCAGAGTATTTCATATGGACGCAAATTGTGTGTTAATTCGTCAATGTGAGGGAGCGAGGGATGCAGTATAGGATGAATAATGCATCGGAAAAGAGTTACTCGACTCCCAAAAGCAAATCCTATCGTTTCCGTAGAAACGTATCTCGATTTAGAAGGACAATGCAGGGAATCCAGAGTATTTCATATGGACGCAAATTGTGTGTTACTTCGTCAATGTGAGGGAGCAAGGGATGCAGTAAAGGAGGAATAATGCATCGGAAAAGAGATACTCGACTCCTAAAAAAAATCCTATCGTTTCTGTAGAAACGTATCTCGTTTTAGAAAGATAATGCAGTGAACCCAGAGTATTTCATATGGACGCAAATTGTGTGTTAATTCGGCAATGTGAGGGAGCGAGGGATGCAGTAAAGGAGGAATAATGCATCGGAAAAGAGATACTCGGAACCCCAAAGAAAATCCTATCGTTTCCGTAGAAACGTATCTCGATTTAGAAGGACAATGCAGGGAATCCAGAGTATTTCATATGGACGCAAATTGTGTGTTACTTCGTCAATGTGAGGGAGCGAGGGATGCAGTAAAGGAGGAATAATGCATCGGAAAAGAGATACTCGACTCCTAAAAAAAATCCTATCGTTTCCGTAGAAACGTATCTCGTTTTAGAATGATAATGCAGTGAACCCAGAGTATTTCATATGGACGCAAATTGTGTGTTAATTCGGCAATGTGAGGGAGCGAGGGATGCAGTAAAGGAGGAATAATGCATCGGAAAAGAGATACTCGGAACCCCAAAGAAAATCCTATCGTTTCCGTAGAAACGTATCTCGATTTAGGAGGACAATGCAGGGAATCCAGAGTATTTCATATGGACGCAAATTGTGTGTTAATTCGTCAATGTGAAGGAGCAAGGGATGCAGTAAACGAGGAATAATGCATCGGAAAAGAGATACTCGGAACCCCAATGAAATTGTTATCGTTTCCGTAGAAACGTATCTCGATTTAGAAGGACAATGCAGGGAATCCAGAGTATTTCATATGGATGCAAATTGTGTGTTAATTCGATAATGTGAGGGAGCGGGGGATGCAGTTGAGGAGGAATAATGCATCGGAAAAGAGATACTCGACTCCCAAAAGAAAATCCTATCGTTTCCGTAGAAATGTATCTCGTTCTAGAAAGATAATGCAGGGATCCCAGAGTATTTCATATGGACGCAAATTGTGTGTTAATTCGGCAATGTGATGGAGCGAATGATGCAGTAAAGGAGGAATAATGCATCGGAAAAGAGATACTCGGAACCCCAAAGAAAATCCTATCGTTTCCGTAGAAACGTATCTCGATTTAGAAGGACAATGCAGGGAATCCAGAGCATTTCATATGGACGCAAATTGGGTGTTAATTCGTTAATGTGAGGGAGCGAGGGATGCAGTAAAGGAGGAATAATGCATCGGAAAAGTGATACTCGGAACCCCAAAGAAAATACTATCGTTTCCATAGAAACGTATCTCGATTTATAAAGACAATGCAGGGAATCCAGAGTATTTCATATGGACGCAAATTGTGTGTTAATTCGTCAATGTGAGGGAGCGAGGGATGCAGTAAAGGATGAATAATGCATCGGAAAAGAGTTACTCGACTCCCAAAAGCAAATCCTATCGTTTCCGTAGAAACGTATCTCGATTTAGAAGGACAATGCAGGGAATCCAGAGTATTTCATATGGACGCAAATTGTGTGTTAATTCGTCAATGTGAGGGAGCGAGGGATGCAGTAAAGGAGGAATAATGCATCGGAAAAGAGATACTCGACTCCTAAAAAAAATCCTATCGTTTCCGTAGAAACGTATCTCGTTATAGGAAGATAATGCAGTGAACCCAGAGTATTTCATATGGACGCAAATTGTGTGTTAATTCGGCAATGTGAGGGAGCGAGGGATGCAGTTAAGGAGGAATAATGCATCGGAAAAGAGATACTCGGAACCCCAAAGAAAATCCTATCGTTTCTGTAGAAACGTATCTCGATTTAGAAGGACAATGCAGGGAATCCAGAGTATTTCATATGGACGCAAATTGTGTGTTAATTCGTCAATGTGAAGGAGCAAGGGATGCAGTAAACGAGGAATAATGCATCGGAAAAGAGATACTCGGAACCGCAATGAAAATGTATCGTTTCCGTAGAAACGTATCTCGATTTAGAAGGAAAATGCAGGGAATCCAGAGTATTTCATATGGACGCAAATTGTGTGTTAATTCGTCAATGTGAGGGAGCGAGGGATGCAGTAAAGGAGGAATAACGCATCGGAAAAGAGATACTCGGAACACCCAAAGAAAATCCTATCGTTTCCGTAGAAACGTATCTCGATTTAGAAGGACAATGCAGGGAATCCAGAGTATTTCATATGGACGCAAATTGTCTGTTAATTCGTCAATATGAGGGAGCGAGGGATGCAGTAAAGGAGGAATAATGCATCGGAAAAGAGATCTTCGGAACCCCAAGGAAAATCCTATCGTTTCCGTAGAAACGTATCTCGATTTAGAAGGACAATGCAGGGAATCCAGAGTATTTCATATGGACGCAAATTGTGTGTTAATTCGACAATGTGAGGGAGCGGGGGATGCAGTAAAGGAGGAATAATGCATCGGAAAAGAGATACTCGACTCCTAAAAGAAAATCCTATCGTTTCCGTAGAATCGTATCTCGTTTTAGAAAGATAATGCAGGGAACCCAGAGTATTTCATATGGACGCAAATTGTGTGTTAATTCGGCAATGTGAGGGAGCGAGAGATGCAGTAAAGGAGGAATAAAGCATCGGAAAAGAGATACTCGGAACCCCAAAGAAAATCCTATCGTTTCCGTAGAAACGTATCTCGATTTAGTCGGACAATGCAAGAATCCAGAGTATTTCATATGGACGCAAATTGTGTGTTAGTTCGTCAATGTGAGGGAGCGAGGGATGCAGTAAAGGAGGTATAATGCATCGGAAAAGAGATGCTCGGAACCCCAAAGAAAATCCTATCGTTTCCGTAGAAACGTATCTCGATGTAGAAAGACAATGCAGGAAATCCAGAGTATTTCATATGGACGCAAATTGTGTGTTAAATCGTCAATGTGAGGGAGCGAGGGATGCAGTAAAGGAGGAATAACGCATCGGAAAAGAGATACTCGGAATCCCAAAGAAAATCCTATCGTTTCCGTAGAAACGTATCTCGATTTAGAAGGACAATGCAGGGAATCCAGAGTATTTCATATGGACGCAAATCGTGTGTTAATTCGTCAATGTGAGGGAGCGAGGGATGCAGTAAAGGAGGAATAATGCATCGGAAAAGAGATACTCGGAACCCCAAAGAAAATCCTATCGTTTCTGTAGAAACGTAACTCGATTTAGAAGGACAATGCAGGGAATCCAGAGTATTTCATATGGACGCAAATTGTGTGTTAATTCGTCAATGTTAGGAAGCGAGGGATGCAGTAAAGGTGGAATAATGCATCGGAGAAGAGATACTCTGAAACCCAAAGAAAATCCTATCGTTTCCGTAGAAACGTATCTCGATTTAGAAGGACAATGCAGGGAACCCAGAGTATTTGTATGGACGCAAATTGTGTGTTAATTCGTCAATGTGAGGGAGCGAGGGATGCAGTAAAGGAGGAATAATGCATCGGAAAAGAGATACTCGGAAACCCAAAGAAAATGTTATAGTTTCCGTAGAAACGTATCTCGATTTAGAAGGACAATGCAGGAGAAATAACGCATCGAAATAGAGATACTCGGAACCCCAAAGAAAATCCTATCGTTTCTGTAGAAACGTATCTCGATTTAGAAGGACAATGCAGGGAATCCTGAGTATTTCATATGGACGCAAATTGTGTGTTAATTCGTCAATGTGAGGGAGCGAGGGATGCAGTAAAGGAGGAATAATGCATCGGATAAGAGATACTCGGAACCCCAAAGAAAATCCTATCGTTTCCGTAGAAACGTATCTCGATTTAGAAGGACAATGCAGGGAATCCATAGTATTTCATATGGACGCAAATTGTCTGTTAATTCGTCAATGTGAGGGAGCGAGGGATGCAGTAAAGGAGGAATAATGCATCGGAAAAGAGATACTCGGAACCCCGAAGAAAATCCAATCGTTTCCGTAGAAACGTATCTCGATTTAGAAGGACAATGCAGGGAATCCAAAGTATTTCATATGGACGCAAATTGTGTGTTAATTCGACAATGTGAGGGAGCGGGGGATGCAGTGAAGGAGGAATAATGCATCGGAAAAGAGATACTCGACTCCTAAAAGAAAATCCTATTGTGTCCGTAGAATCGTGTCTCGTTTTTGAAAGATACTGCAGGGAACACAGAGTATTTCGTATGGACGCAAATTGTGTGTTAATTCGGCAATGTGAGGGAGCGAGGGATGCAGTAAAGGAGGAATAAAGCATCGGAAAAGAGATACTCGGAACCCCAAAGAAAATCCAATCGTTTCCGTAGAAACGTATCACGATTTAGAAGGACAATGCAGGGAATCCAGAGTATTTCATATGGACGCAAATTGTGTGTTACTTCGTCAATGTGAGGGAGCGAGGGATGCAGTAAAGGAGGAATAATGCATCAGAAAAGAGATACTCGACTGCTAAAAAAAATCCTATCGTTTCCGTAGAAACGTATCTCGTTTTAGAAAGATAATGCAGTGAACCCAGAGTATTTCATATGGACGCAAATTGTGTGTTAATTCGGCAATGTGAGGGAGCGAGGGATGCAGTAAAGGAGGAATAATGCATCGGAAAAGAGATACTCGGAACCCCAAAGAAAATCCTATCGTTTCCGTAGAAACGTATCTCGATTTAGAAGGACAATGCAGGGAATCCAGAGTATTTCATATGGGCGCAAATTGTGTGTTAATTCGTCAATGTGAAGGAGCAAGGGATGCAGTAAACGAGGAATAATGCATCGGAAAAGAGATACTCGGAACCCCAAAGAAAATCCTATCGTTTCCGTAGAAACGTATCTCGATGTAGAAAGACAATGCAGGAAATCCAGAGTATTTCATATGGACGCAAATTGTGTGTTAAATCGTCAATGTGAGGGAGCGAGGGATGCAGTAAAGGAGGAATAACGCATCGGAAAAGAGATACTCGGAATCCCAAACAAAATCCTATCGTTTCCGTAGAAACGTATCTCGATTTAGAAGGACAATGCAGGGAATCCAGAGTATTTCATATGGACGCAAATCGTGTGTTAATTCGTCAATGTGAGGGAGCGAGGGATGCAGTAAAGGAGGAATAATGCATCGGAAAAGAGATACTCGGAACCCCAAAGAAAATCCTATCGTTTCCGTAGAAACGTATCTTGTTTTAGAAAGATAATGCAGGGAACCCAGTGTATTTCATATGGACGCAAATTGTGTGTTAATTCGGCAATGTGAGGGAGCGAGGGATGCAGTAAAGGAGGAATAAAGCATCGGAAAAGAGATACTCGGAACCCCAAAGAAAATGTTATCGTTTCCGTAGAAACGTATCTCGATATAGGAGGACAATGCAAGAATCCAGAGTATTTCATATGGACGCAAATTGTGTGTTAATTCGTCAATGTGAAGGAGCAAGGGATGCAGTAAACGAGGACTAATGCATCGGAAAAGAGATACTCGGAACCCCAATGAAAATGTTATCGTTTCCGTAGAAACGTATCTCGATTTAGAAGGAAAATGCAGGGAATCCAGAGTATTTCATATGGACGCAAATTGTGTGTTAATTCGTCAATGTGAGGGAGCGAGGGATGCAGTAAAGGAGGAATATCGCATCGGAAAAGAGATACTCGGAACCCCAAAGAAAATCCTATCGTTTCCGTAGAAACGTATCTCGATTTAGAAGGACAATGCAGGGAATCCAGAGTATTTACTATGGACGCAAATTGTGTGTTAATTCGGCAATGTGAGGGAGCGGGGGATGCAGTAAAGGAGGAATAATGCATCGGAAAAGAGATACTCGACTCCTAAAAGAAAATCCTTTCATTTCCGTAGAATCGTATCTCGTTTTAGAGAAATAATGCAGGGAACCCAGAGTATTTCATATGGACGCAAATTGTGTGTTAATTCGGCAATGTGAAGGAGCAAGGGATGCAGTAAACGAGGAATAATGCATCGGAAAAGAGATACTCGGAACCCCAAAGAAAATCCTATCGTTTCCGTAGAAACGTATCTCGATGTAGAAAGACAATGCAGGAAATCCAGAGTATTTCATATGGACGCAAATTGTGTGTTAAATCGTCAATGTGAGGGAGCGAGGGATGCAGTAAAGGAGGAATAACGCATCGGAAAAGAGATACTCGGAATCCCAAACAAAATCCTATCGTTTCCGTAGAAACGTATCTCGATTTAGAAGGACAATGCAGGGAATCCAGAGTATTTCATATGGACGCAAATCGTGTGTTAATTCGTCAATGTGAGGGAGCGAAAGATGCAGTAAAGGAGGAATAATGCATCGGAAAAGAGATACTCGGAACCCCAAAGAAAATCCTATCGTTTCCGTAGAAACGTAACTCGATTTAGAAGGACAATGCAGGGAATCCAGAGTATTTCATATGGACGCAAATTGTGTGTTAATTCGTCAATGTTAGGAAGCGCGGGATGCAGTAAAGGTGGAATAATGCATCGGAGAAGAGATACTCGGAAACCCAAAGAAAATCCTATCGTTTCCGTAGAAACGTATCTCGATTTAGAAGGACAATGCAGGGAACCCAGAGTATTTGTATGGACGCAAATTGTGTGTTAATTCGTCAATGTGAGGGAGCGAGGGATGCAGTAAAGGAGGAATAATGCATCGGAAAAGAGATACTCGGAAACCCAAAGAAAATGTTATAGTTTCCGTAGAAACGTATCTCGATTTAGAAGGACAATGCAGGAGAAATAACGCATCGAAATAGAGATACTCGGAACCCCAAAGAAAATCCTATCGTTTCTGTAGAAACGTATCTCGATTTAGAAGGACAATGCAGGGAATCCTGAGTATTTCATATGGACGCAAATTGTGTGTTAATTCGTCAATGTGAGGGAGCGAGGGATGCAGTAAAGGAGGAATAATGCATCGGATAAGAGATACTCGGAACCCCAAAGAAAATCCTATCGTTTCCGTAGAAACGTATCTCGATTTAGAAGGACAATGCAGGGAATCCATAGTATTTCATATGGACGCAAATTGTCTGTTAATTCGTCAATGTGAGGGAGCGAGGGATGCAGTAAAGGAGGAATAATGCATCGGAAAAGAGATACTCGGAACCCCGAAGAAAATCCAATCGTTTCCGTAGAAACGTATCTCGATTTAGAAGGACAATGCAGGGAATCCAAAGTATTTCATATGGACGCAAATTGTGTGTTAATTCGACAATGTGAGGGAGCGGGGGATGCAGTAAAGGAGGAATAATGCATCGGAAAAGAGATACTCGACTCCTAAAAGAAAATCCTATTGTGTCCGTAGAATCGTGTCTCGTTTTAGAAAGATACTGCAGGGAACACAGAGTATTTCGTATGGACGCAAATTGTGTGTTAATTCGGCAATGTGAGGGAGCGAGGGATGCAGTAAAGGAGGAATAAAGCATCGGAAAAGAGATACTCGGAACCCCAAAGAAAATCCAATCGTTTCCGTAGAAACGTATCACGATTTAGAAGGACAATGCAGGGAATCCAGAGTATTTCATATGGACGCAAATTGTGTGTTACTTCGTCAATGTGAGGGAGCGAGGGATGCAGTAAAGGAGGAATAATGCATCAGAAAAGAGATACTCGACTGCTAAAAAAAATCCTATCGTTTCCGTAGAAACGTATCTCGTTTTAGAAAGATAATGCAGTGAACCCAGAGTATTTCATATGGACGCAAATTGTGTGTTAATTCGGCAATGTGAGGGAGCGAGGGATGCAGTAAAGGAGGAATAATGCATCGGAAAAGAGATACTCGGAACCCCAAAGAAAATCCTATCGTTTCCGTAGAAACGTATCTCGATTTAGAAGGACAATGCAGGGAATCCAGAGTATTTCATATGGGCGCAAATTGTGTGTTAATTCGTCAATGTGAAGGAGCAAGGGATGCAGTAAACGAGGAATAATGCATCGGAAAAGAGATACTCGGAACCCCAAAGAAAATCCTATCGTTTCCGTAGAAACGTATCTCGATTTAGAAGGACAATGCAGGGAATCCAAAGTATTTCATATGGACGCAAATTGTGTGTTAATTCGGCAATGTGAGGGAGCGAGGGATGCAGTTGAGGAGGAATAATGCATCGGAAAAGAGATACTTGGAACCCCAAAGAAAATCCTATCGTTTCCGTAGAAACGTATCTCGATTTAGAAGGACAATGCAGGGAATCGAGAGTATTTCATATGGACGCAAATTGTGTGTTAATTCGTCAATGTGAAGGAGCAAGGGATGCAGTAAACGAGGAATAATGCATCGGAAAAGAGATACTCGGAACCCCAATGAAAATGTTATCGTTTCCGTAGAAACGTATCTCGATTTAGAAGGAAAATGCAGAGAATCCAGAGTATTTCATATGGACGCAAATTGTGTGTTAATTCGTCAATGTGAGGGAGCGAGGGATGCAGTAAAGGAGTAATAATGCATCGGAAAAGAGATACTCGGAACCCCAAAGAAAATCCTATCGTTTCCGTAGAAACGTATCTCGATTTAGAAGGTCAATGCAGGGTATCCAGAGTATTTCATATGGACGCAAATTGTCTGTTAATTCGTCAATGTGAGGGAGAGAGAGATGCAGTAATGGAGGAATAATGCATCGGAAAAGAGATACTCGGAACCCCAAAGAAAATCCTTTCGTTTCCGTAGAAACGTATCTCGATTTAGAAGGACAATGCAGGGAATCCAGAGTATTTCATATGGACGCAAATTGTGTGTTAATTCGACAATGTGAGGGAGCGGGGGATGCAGTAAAGGAGGAATAATGCATCGGAAAAGAGATACTCGACTCCTAAAAGAAAATCCTATCGTTTCCGTAGAATCGTATCTTGTTTTAGAAAGATAATGCAGGGAACCCAGTGTATTTCATATGGACGCAAATTGTGTGTTAATTCGGCAATGTGAGGGAGCGAGGGATGCAGTAAAGGAGGAATAAAGCATCGGAAAAGAGATACTCGGAACCCCAAAGAAAATGTTATCGTTTCCGTAGAAACGTATCTCGATATAGGAGGACAATGCAAGAATCCAGAGTATTTCATATGGACGCAAATTGTGTGTTAATTCGTTAATGTGAAGGAGCAAGGGATGCAGTAAACGAGGACTAATGCATCGGAAAAGAGATACTCGGAACCCCAATGAAAATGTTATCGTTTCCGTAGAAACGTATCTCGATTTAGAAGGAAAATGCAGGGAATCCAGAGTATTTCATATGGACGCAAATTGTGTGTTAATTCGTCAATGTGAGGGAGCGAGGGATGCAGTAAAGGAGGAATATCGCATCGGAAAAGAGATACTCGGAACCCCAAAGAAAATCCTATCGTTTCCGTAGAAACGTATCTCGATTTAGAAGGACAATGCAGGGAATCCAGAGTATTTCATATGGACGCAAATTGTGTGTTAATTCGGCAACGTGAGGGAGCGGGGGATGCAGTAAAGGAGGAATAATGCATCGGAAAAGAGATACTCGACTCCTAAAAGAAAATCCTTTCATTTCCGTAGAATCGTATCTCGTTTTAGAGAAATAATGCAGGGAACCCAGAGTATTTCATATGGACGCAAATTGTGTGTTAATTCGGCAATGTGAGGGAGCGAGGGATGCAGTAAAGGAGGAATAAAGCATCGGAAAAGAGATACTCGGAACCCCAAAGGAAATCCTATCGTTTCCGTAGAAACGTATCTCGATTTAGAAGGACAATGCAGGGAATCCAGAGTATTTCATATGGACGCAAATTGTGTGTTAATACGTCAATGTGAGGGAGCGAGGGATGCAGTAAAGGAGGAATAATGCATCGGAAAAGAGAAACTCGACTCCCAAAAGAAAATCCTATCGTTTCCGTAGAAACGTATCTCGATTTAGAAGGACAATGCAGGGAATCCAGAGTATTTCATATGGACGCAAATTGTGTGTTACTTCGTCAATGTGAGGGAGCGAGGGATGCAGTAAAGGAGGAATAATGCATCGGAAAAGAGATACTCGACTCCTAAAGAAAATCCTATCGTTTCCGTAGAAACGTATCTCGTTTTAGAAAGATAATGCAGTGAATCCAGAGTACTTCATATGGACGCAAATTGTGTGTTAATTCGGCAATGTGAGGGAGCGAGGGATGCAGTAAAGGAGGAATAATGCATCGGAAAAGAGATACTCGGAACCCCAAAGAAAATCCTATCGTTTCCGTAGAAACGTATCTCGATTTAGAAGGACAATGCAGGGAATCCAGAGTATTTCATATGGACGCAAATTGTGTGTTACTTCGTCAATGTGAGGGAGCGAGGGATGCAGTAAAGGAGGAATAATGCATCGGAAAAGAGATACTCGACTCCTAAAAAAAATCCTATCGTTTCCGTAGAAACGTATCTCGTTTTAGAAAGATAATGCAGTGAACCCAGAGTATTTCATATGGACGCAAATTGTGTGTTAATTCGGCAATGTGAGGGAGCGATGGATGCAGTAAAGGAGGAATAATGCATCGGAAAAGAGATACTCGGAACCCCAAAGATAATCCTATCGTTTCCGTAGAAACGTATCTCGATTTAGAAGGACAATGCAGGGAATCCAGAGTATTTCATATGGACGCAAATTGTGTGTTAATTCGTCAATGTGAAGGAGCAAGGGATGCAGTAAACGAGGAATAATGCATCGGAAAAGAGATACTCGGAACCCCAATGAAAATGTTATCGTTTCCGTAGAAACGTATCTCGATTTAGAAGGAAAATGCAGGGAATCCAGAGTATTTCATATGGACGCAAATTGTGTGTTAATTCGTCAATGTGAGGGAGCGAGGGATGCAGTAAAGGAGGAATAACGCATCGGAAAAGAGAACTCGGAACCCCAAAGAAAATCCTATCGTTTCCGTAGAAACGTATCTCGATTTAGTAGGACAATGCAGGGAATCCAGAGTATTTCATATGGACGCAAATTGTCTGTTAATTCGTCAATGTGAGGGAGCGAGGGATGCTGTAAAGGAGGAATAATGCATCGGAAAAGAGATACTCGGAACCCCAAAGAAAATCCTATCGTTTCCGTAGAAACGTATCTCGATTTAGAAGGACAATGCAGGGAATCCAGAGTATTTCATATGGACGCAAATTGTGTGTTAATTCGACAATGTGAGGGAGCGGGGGATGCAGTAAAGGAGGAATAATGCATCGGAAAAGAGATACTCGACTCCTAAAAGAAAATCCTATCGTTTCCGTAGAATCGTATCTCGTTTTAGAAAGATAATGCAGGGAACCCAGACTATTTCATATGGACGCAAATTGTGTGTTAATTCGTCAATGTGAGGGAGCGAGGGATGCAGTACAGGAGGTATAATGCATCGGAAAAGAGATACTCGGAACCCCAAAGAAATCCTATCGTTTCCGTAGAAACGTATCTCGATTTAGAAGGACAATGCAGGGAAACCACAGTATTTCATATGGACGCAAATTGTGTGTTAATTCGTCAATGTGGGGGAGCGAGGGATGCAGTAAAGGAGGAATAATGCATCGGAAAAGAGATACTCGGAACCCCAAAGAAAATGTTATCGTTTCCGTAGAAACGTATCTCGATGTAGAAGGACAATGCAGGAAATCCAGAGTATTTCATATGGACGCAAATTGTGTGTTAAATCGTCAATGTGAGGGAGCGAGGGATGCAGTAAAGGAGGAATAACGCATCGGAAAAGAGATACTCGGAATCCCAAACAAAATCCTATCGTTTCCGTAGAAACGTATCTCGATTTAGATGGACAATGCAGGGAATCCAGAGTATTTCATATGGACGCAAATCGTGTGTTAATTCGTCAAAGTGAGGGAGCGAGGGATGCAGTAAAGGAGGAATAATGCATCGGAAAAGAGATACTCGGAACCCCAAAGAAAATCCTATCGTTTCCGTAGAAACGTATCTCGATTTAGAAGGACAATGCAGGAGAAATAACGCATCGAAATAGAGATACTCGGAACCCCAAAGAAAATCCTATCGTTTCTGTAGAAACGTATCTCGATTTAGAAGGAAAATGCAGGGAATGCTGAGTATTTCATATGGACGCAAATTGTGTGTTAATTCGTCAATGTGAGGGAGCGAGGGATGCAGTAAAGGAGGAATAATGCATCGGATAAGAGATACTCGGAACCCCAAAGAAAATCCTATCGTTTCCGTAGAAACGTATCTCGATTTAGAAGGACAATGCAGGGAATCCATAGTATTTCATATGGACGCAAATTGTCTGTTAATTCGTCAATGTGAGGGAGCGAGGGATGCAGTAAAGGAGGAATAATGCATCGGAAAAGAGATACTCGGAACCCCAAAGAAAATCCAATCGTTTCCGTAGAAACGTATCTCGATTTAGAAGGACAATGCAGGGAATCCAGAGTATTTCATATGGACGCAAATTGTGTGTTAATTCGACAATGTGAGGGAGCGGGGAATGCAGTAAAGAAGGAATAATGCATCGGAAAAGAGATACTCGACTCCTAAAAGAAAATCCTATCGTGTCCGTGGAATCGTTTCTCGTTTTAGAAAGATACTGCAGGGAACCCAGAGTATTTCATATGGACGCAAATTGTGTGTTAATTCGGCAATGTGAGGGAGCGAGGGATGCAGTAAAGGAGGAATAAAGCATCGGAAAAGAGATACTCGGATCCCCAAAGAGAATCCTATCGTTTCCGTAGAAACGTATCTCTATTTAGAAGGACAATGCAGGGAATCCAGAGTATTTCATATGGACGCAAATTGTGTGTTACTTCGTCAATGTGAGGGAGCGAGGGATGCAGTAATGGAGGAATAATGCATCGGAAAAGAGATACTCGACTCCTAAAAAAAATCCTATCGTTTCCGTAGAAACGTATCTCGTTTTAGAAAGATAATGCAGTGAACCCAGAGTATTTCATATGGACGCAAATTGTGTGTTAATTCGTCAATGTGAGGGAGCGAGGGATGCAGTAAAGGAGGAATATCGCATCGGAAAAGAGATACTCGGAACCCCAAAGAAAATCCTATCGTTTCCGTAGAAACGTATCTCGATTTAGAAGGACAATGCAGAGAATCCAGAGTATTTCATATGGACGCAAATTGTGTGTTAATTCGTCAATGTGAAGGAGCAAGGCATGCAGTAAACGAGGAATAATGCATCGGAAAAGAGATACTCGGAACCCCAATGAAAATGTTATCGTTTCCGTAGAAACGTATCTCGATTTAGAAGGAAAATGCAGGGAATCCAGAGTATTTCATATGGACGCAAATTGTGTGTTAATTCGTCAATGTGAGGGAGCGAGGGATGCAGTAAAGGAGGAATAATGCATCGGAAAAGAGATACTCGGAACCCTAAAGAAAATCCTATCGTTTCCGTAGAAACGTATCTCGATTTAGAAGGACAATGCAGGGAATCCAGCGTAATTCATATGGACGCAAATTGTCTGTTAATTCGTCAATGTGAGGGAGCGAGGGATGCAGTAAAGGAGGAATAATGCATCGGAAAAGAGATACTCGGAACCCCAAAGAAAATCCTATCGTTTCCGTAGAAACGTATCTCGATTTAGAAGGACAATGCAGGGAATCCAGAGTATTTCATATGGAAGCAAATTGTGTGTTAATTCGACAATGTGAGGGAGCGGGGGATGCAGTATAGGAGGAATAATGCATCGGAAAAGAGATACTCGACTCCTAAAAGAAAATCCTATCGTTTCCGTAGAATCGTATCTCGTTTTAGAAAGATAATGCAGGGAACCCAGTGTATTTCATATGGACGCAAATTGTGTGTTACTTCGGCAATGTGAGGGAGCGAGGGATGCAGTAAAGGAGGAATAAAGCATCGGAAAAGAGATACTCGGAACCCCAAAGAAAATCCTATCGTTTCCGTAGAAACGTATCTCGATTTAGTAGGACAATGCAAGAATACAGAGTATTTCATATGGACGCAAATTGTGTGTTAATTCGTCAATGTGAAGGAGCAAGGGATGCAGTAAACGAAGAATAATGCATCGGAAAAGAGATACTCGGAACCCCAATGAAAATGTTATCGTTTCCGTAGAAACGTATCTCGATTTAGAAGGAAAATGCAGGGAATCCAGAGTATTTCATATGGACGCAAATTGTGTGTTAATTCGTCAATGTGAGGGAGCGAGGGATGCAGTAAAGGAGGAATATCGCATCGGGAAAAAGATACTCGGAACCCCAAAGAAAATCCTATCGTTTCCGTAGAAACGTATCTCGATTTAGAAGGACAATGCAGGGAATCCAGAGTATTTCATATGGACGCAAATTGTGTGCTAATTCGACAATGTGAGGGAGCGGGGGATGCACTAAAGGAGGAATAATGCATCGGAAAAGAGATACTCGACTCCTAAAAGAAAATCCTATCGTTTCCGTAGAATCGTATCTCGTTTTAGAAAAATAATGCAGGGAACCCAGAGTATTTCATATCGACGCAAATTGTGTGTTAATTCGGCAATGTGAGGGAGCGAGGGATGCAGTAAAGGAGGAATAAAGCATCGGAAAAGAGATACTCGGAACCCCAAAGGAAATCCTATCGTTTCCGTGGAAACGTATCTCGATTTAGAAGGACAATGCAGGGAATCCAGAGTATTTCATATGGACGCAAATTGTGTGTTAATACGTCAATATGAGAGAGCGAGGGATGCAGTAAAGGAGGAATAATGCATCGGAAAAGAGAAACTCGACTCCCAAAAGAAAATCCTATCGTTTCCGTAGAAACGTATCTCGATTTAGAAGGACAATGCAGGGAATCCAGAGTATTTCATATGGACGCAATTTGTGTGTTAGTTCGTCAATGTTAGAAAGCGAGGGAAGCAGTAAAGGAGGAATAATGCATCGGAAAAGAGATACTCGGAAACCCAAAGAAAATCCTATCGTTTCCGTAGAAACGTTATCTCGATTTAGAAGGACAATGCAGGGAACCCAGCGTATTTGTATGGACGAAAATTGTGTGTTAATTCGTCAATGTGAGGGAGCGAGGGATGCAGTAAACGAGGAAAAATGCATCGGAAAAGAGATACTCGGAACCCCAAAGAAAATGTTATTGTTTCCGTAGAAACGTATCTCGATTTAGGACAATGCAGGGGGAATAACGCATCGGAAAAGAGATACTCGGAACCCCAAAGAAAATCCTATCGTTTCCGTAGAAACGTATCTCGATTTAGAAGGACAATGCAGGGAATCCAGAGTATTTCATATGGACGCAAATTTTGTGTTAATTCGTCAATGTGAGGGAGCGAGGGATGCAGTAAAGGAGGAATAATGCATCGGAAAAGAGATACTCGGAACCCCAAAGAAAATCCTATCGTTTCCGTAGATACGTATCTCGATTTAGAAGGACAATGCAGGGAATCCAGAGTATTTCATATGGACGCAAATTGTGTGGTAATTCGTCAATGTGAGGGAGCGGGGGATGCAGTAAAGGAGGAATAATGCAACGGAAAAGAGATCCTCGACTCCCAAAAGAAATTCCTATCGTTTCCGTAGAAACGTATCTCGTTTTAGAAAGATAATGCAGGAACCCAGAGTATTTCATATGGACGGAAATTGTCTGTTAATTCTGAAATGTGAGGGAGCGAATGATGCAGTAAAGGAGGAATAATGCATCGGAAAAGGGATACTCGGAACCCCAAAGAAAATCCTATCGTTTCCGTAGAAACGTATCTCGATTTAGAAGGACAATGCAGGGAATCCAGAGTATTTCATATAGACGCAAATTGTGTGTTAATACGTCAATGTGAGGGAGCGAGGGATGCAGTAAAGGAGAAATAATGCATCGGAAAAGAGTTACTCGACTCCCAAAAGAAAATCCTTTCGTTTCCGTAGAATCGTATCTCGATTTCGAAGGACAATGCAGGGAATCCAGAATATTTCATATGGACGCAAATTGTCTGTTAATTCGTCAATGTTAGGGATCGAGGGATGCAGTAAAGGAGGAATAATGCATCGGAAAAGAGATACTCGGAACCCCAAAGAAAATCCTATCGTATCCGTGGAAACGTATCTCGATTTAGAAGGACAATGCAGGGAATCCAGAGTATTTCATATGGACGCAAATTGTGTGTTAATTCGTCAATGTGAAGGAGCAAGGGATGCAGTAAACGAGGAATAATGCATCGGAAAAGAGATACTCGGAACCCCAATGAAAATGTTATCGTTTCTGTAGAAACGTATCTCGATTTAGAAGGAAAATGCAGGGAATCCAGAGTATTTCATATGGACGCAAATTGTGTGTTAATTCGTTAATGTGAGGGAGCGAGGGATGCAGTAAAGGAGGAATAACGCATCGAAAAAGAGACACTCGGAGCCCCAAAGAAAATCCTATCGTTTCCGTAGAAACGTATCTTGATTTAGAAGGACAGTGCAGGGAATCCAGAGTATTTCATATGGACGCAAATTGTCTGTTATTTCGTCAATGTGAGGGAGCGAGGGATGCAGTAAAGGAGGAATAATGCATCGGAAAAGAGATACTCGGAACCCCAAAGAAAATCCTATCGTTTACGTAGAATCGTGTCTCGTTTTAGAAAGATAATGCAGGGAACCCAGAGTATTTCATATGGACGCAAATTGTGTGTTAATTCGGCAATGTGAGGGAGCGAGGGATGCAGTAAAGGAGGAATAAAGCATCGGAAAAGAGATACTCGGAACCCCAAAGAAAATCCTATCGTTTCCGTAGAAACGTATCTCAATTTAGAAGGACAATGCAGGGAATCCAGAGTATTTCATATGGACGCAAATTGTGTGTTAATTCGACAATGTGAGGGAGCGGGGGATGCAGTTACGGATTTATAATGCATCGGAAAAGAGATACTCGACTCCTAAAAGAAAATCCTATCGTTTCCGTAGAATCGTGCCTCGTTTTAGAAAGATAATGCAGGGAACCCAGAGTATTTCATATGGACGCAAATTGTGTGTTAATTCGGCAATGTGAGGGAGCGAGGGATGCAGTAAAGGAGGAATAAAGCATCGGAAAAGAGATACTCGGAACCCCTAAGAAAATCCTATCGTTTCCGTAGAAACGTATCTCGATTTAGAAGGACAATGCAGGGAATCCAGAGTATTTCATATGGACGCAAATTGTGTGTTACTTCGTCAATGTGAGGGAGCGAGGGATGCAGTAAAGGAGGAATAATGCATCGGAAAAGAGATACTCGACTCCTAAAAAAAATCCTATCGTTTCCGTAGAAACGTATCTCGTTTTAGAAAGATAATGCAGTGAAACCAGAGTATTTCATATGGACGCTAATTGTGTGTTAATTCGGCAATGTGAGGGAGCGAGGGATGCAGTAAAGGAGGAATAAAGCATCGGAAAAGAGATACTCGGAACCCCAAAGGAAATCCTATCGTTTCCGTAGAAACGTATCTCGATTTAGAAGGACAATGCAGGGAATCCAGAGTATTTCATATGGACGCAAATTGTGTGTTAATACGTCAATGTGAGGGAGCGAGGGATGCAGTAAAGGAGGAATAATGCATCGGAAAAGAGAAACTCGACTCCCAAAAGAAAATCCTATCATTTCCGTAGAAACGTATCTCGATTTAGAAGGACAATGCAGGGAATCCAGAGTATTTCATATGGACGCAAATTGTGTGTTAATTCGTCAATGTTAGAAATCGAGGGATGCAGTAATGGAGGAATAATGCATCGGAAAAGAGATACTCGGAACCCCAAAGAAAATCCTATCGTTTCCGTAGAAACGTATCTCGATTTAGAAGGACAATGCAGAGAATCCAGAGTATTTCATATGGACGCAAATTGTGTGTTAATTCGTCAATGTGAAGGAGCAAGGCATGCAGTAAACGAGGAATAATGCATCGGAAAAGAGATACTCGGAACCCCAATGAAAATGTTATCGTTTCCGTAGAAACGTATCTCGATTTAGAAGGAAAATGCAGGGAATCCAGAGTATTTCATATGGACGCAAATTGTGTGTTAATTCGTCAATGTGAGGGAGCGAGGGATGCAGTAAAGGAGGAATAATGCATCGGAAAAGAGATACTCGGAACCCCAAAGAAAATCCTATCGTTTCCGTAGAAACGTATCTCGATTTAGAAGGACAATGCAGGGAATCCAGAGTAATTCATATGGACGCAAATTGTCTGTTAATTCGTCAATGTGAGGGAGCGAGGGATGCAGTAAAGGAGGAATAATGCATCGGAATAGAGATACTCGGAACCCCAAAGAAAATCCTATCGTTTCCGTAGAAACGTATCTCGATTTAGAAGGACAATGCAGGGAATCCAGAGTATTTCATATGGAAGCAAATTGTGTGTTAATTCGACAATGTGAGGGAGCGGGGGATGCAGTATAGGAGGAATAATGCATCGGAAAAGAGATACTCGACTCCTAAAAGAAAATCCTATCGTTTCCGTAGAATCGTATCTCGTTTTAGAAAGATAATGCAGGGAACCCAGTGTATTTCATATGGACGCAAATTGTGTGTTACTTCGGCAATGTGAGGGAGCGAGGGATGCAGTAAAGGAGGAATAAAGCATCGGAAAAGAGATACTCGGAACCCCAAAGAAAATCCTATCGTTTCCGTAGAAACGTATCTCGATTTAGTAGGACAATGCAAGAATCCAGAGTATTTCATATGGACGCAAATTGTGTGTTAATTCGTCAATGTGAAGGAGCAAGGGATGCAGTAAACGAAGAATAATGCATCGGAAAAGAGATACTCGGAACCCCAATGAAAATGTTATCGTTTCCGTAGAAACGTATCTCGATTTAGAAGGAAAATGCAGGGAATCCAGAGTATTTCATATGGACGCAAATTGTGTGTTAACTCGTCAATGTGAGGGAGCGAGGGATGCAGTAAAGGAGGAATATCGCATCGGGAAAAAGATACTCGGAACCCCAAAGAAAATCCTATCGTTTCCGTAGAAACGTATCTCGATTTAGAAGGACAATGCAGGGAATCCAGAGTATTTCATATGGACGCAAATTGTGTGTTAATTCGACAATGTGAGGGAGCGGGGGATGCAGTAAAGGAGGAATAATGCATCGGAAAAGAGATACTCGACTCCTAAAAGAAAAACCTATCGTTTCCGTAGAATCGTATCTCGTTTTAGAAAAATAATGCAGGGAACCCAGAGTATTTCATATGGACGCAAATTGTGTGTTAATTCGGCAATGTGAGGGAGCGAGGGATGCAGTAAAGGAGGAATAAAGCATCGGAAAAGAGATACTCGGAACCCCAAAGGAAATCCTATCGTTTCCGTGGAAACGTATCTCGATTTAGAAGGACAATGCAGGGAATCCAGAGTATTTCATATGGACGCAAATTGTGTGTTAATACGTCAATGTGAGGGAGCGAGGGATGCAGTAAAGGAGGAATAATGCATCGGAAAAGAGAAACTCGACTCCCAAAAGAAAATCCTATCGTTTCCGTAGAAACGTATCTCGATTTAGAAGGACAATGCAGGGAATCCAGAGTATTTCATATGGACGCAATTTGTGTGTTAGTTCGTCAATGTTAGAAAGCGAGGGAAGCAGTAAAGGAGGAATAATGCATCGGAAAAGAGATACTCGGAAACCCAAAGAAAATCCTATCGTTTCCGTAGAAACGTTATCTCGATTTAGAAGGACAATGCAGGGAACCCAGCGTATTTGTATGGACGAAAATTGTGTGTTAATTCGTCAATGTGAGGGAGCGAGGGATGCAGTAAAGGAGGAAAAATGCATCGGAAAAGAGATACTCGGAACCCCAAAGAAAATGTTATTGTTTCCGTAGAAACGTATCTCGATTTAGGACAATGCAGGGCGAATAACGCATCGGAAAAGAGATACTCGGAACCCCAAAGAAAATCCTATCGTTTCCGTAGAAACATATCTCGATTTAGAAGGACAATGCAGGGAATCCTGAGCATTTCATATGGACGCAAATTTTGTGTTAATTCGTCAATGTGAGGGAGCGAGGGATGCAGTAAAGGAGGAATAATGCATCGGAAAAGAGATACTCGGAACCCCAAAGAAAATCCTATCGTTTCCGTAGATACGTATCTCGATTTAGAAGGACAATGCAGGGAATCCAGAGTATTTCATATGGACGCAAATTGTGTGGTAATTCGTCAATGTGAGGGAGCGGGGGATGCAGTAAAGGAGGAATAATGCAACGGAAAAGAGATCCTCGACTCCCAAAAGAAATTCCTATCGTTTCCGTAGAAACGTATCTCGTTTTAGAAAGATAATGCAGGAACCCAGAGTATTTCATATGGACGGAAATTGTCTGTTAATTCTGAAATGTGAGGGAGCGAATGATGCAGTAAAGGAGGAATAATGCATCGGAAAAGGGATACTCGGAACCCCAAAGAAAATCCTATCGTTTCCGTAGAAACGTATCTCGATTTAGAAGGACAATGCAGGGAATCCAGAGTATTTCATATAGACGCAAATTGTGTGTTAATACGTCAATGTGAGGGAGCGAGGGATGCAGTAAAGGAGAAATAATGCATCGGAAAAGAGTTACTCGACTCCCAAAAGAAAATCCTATCGTTTCCGTAGAATCGTATCTCGATTTCGAAGGACAATGCAGGGAATCCAGAATATTTCATATGGACGCAAATTGTCTGTTAATTCGTCAATGTTAGGGATCGAGGGATGCAGTAAAGGAGGAATAATGCATCGGAAAAGAGATACTCGGAACCCCAAAGAAAATCCTATCGTATCCGTGGAAACGTATCTCGATTTAGAAGGACAATGCAGGGAATCCAGAGTATTTCATATGGACGCAAATTGTGTGTTAATTCGTCAATGTGAAGGAGCAAGGGATGCAGTAAACGAGGAATAATGCATCGGAAAAGAGATACTCGGAACCCCAATGAAAATGTTATCGTTTCTGTAGAAACGTATCTCGATTTAGAAGGAAAATGCAGGGAATCCAGAGTATTTCATATGGACGCAAATTGTGTGTTAATTCGTTAATGTGAGGGAGCGAGGGATGCAGTAAAGGAGGAATAACGCATCGAAAAAGAGACACTCGGAGCCCCAAAGAAAATCTTATCGTTTCCGTAGAAACGTATCTTGATTTAGAAGGACAGTGCAGGGAATCCAGAGTATTTCATATGGACGCAAATTGTCTGTTATTTCGTCAATGTGAGGGAGCGAGGGATGCAGTAAAGGAGGAATAATGCATCGGAAAAGAGATACTCGGAACCCCAAAGAAAATCCTATCGTTTCCGTAGAAACGTATCTCGATTTAGAAGGACAATGCAGGGAATCCAGAGTATTTCATATGGACGCAAATTGTGTGTTAATTCGACAATGTGAGGGAGCGGGGGATGCAGTAAAGGAGGAATAATGCATCGGAAAAGAGATACTCGACTCCTAAAAGAAAATCCTATCGTTTCCGTAGAATCGTGTCTCGTTTTAGAAAGATAATGCAGGGAACCCAGAGTATTTCATATGGACGCAAATTGTGTGTTAATTCGGCAATGTGAGGGAGCGAGGGATGCAGTAAAGGAGGAATAAAGCATCGGAAAAGAGATACTCGGAACCCCAAAGAAAATCCTATCGTTTCCGTAGAAACGTATCTCGATTTAGAAGGACAATGCAGGGAATCCAGAGTATTTCATATGGACGCAAATTGTGTGTTAATTCGACAATGTGAGGGAGCGGGGGATGCAGTTACGGATTTATAATGCATCGGAAAAGAGATACTCGACTCCTAAAAGAAAATCCTATCGTTTCCGTAGAATCGTGCCTCGTTTTAGAAAGATAATGCAGGGAACCCAGAGTATTTCATATGGACGCAAATTGTGTGTTAATTCGGCAATGTGAGGGAGCGAGGGATGCAGTAAAGGAGGAATAAAGCATCGGAAAAGAGATACTCGGAACCCCTAAGAAAATCCTATCGTTTCCGTAGAAACGTATCTCGATTTAGAAGGACAATGCAGGGAATCCAGAGTATTTCATATGGACGCAAATTGTGTGTTACTTCGTCAATGTGAGGGAGCGAGGGATGCAGTAAAGGAGGAATAATGCATCGGAAAAGAGATACTCGACTCCTAAAAAAAATCCTATCGTTTCCGTAGAAACGTATCTCGTTTTAGAAAGATAATGCAGTGAAACCAGAGTATTTCATATGGACGCTAATTGTGTGTTAATTCGGCAATGTGAGGGAGCGAGGGATGCAGTAAAGGAGGAATAAAGCATCGGAAAAGAGATACTCGGAACCCCAAAGGAAATCCTATCGTTTCCGTAGAAACGTATCTCGATTTAGAAGGACAATGCAGGGAATCCAGAGTATTTCATATGGACGCAAATTGTGTGTTAATACGTCAATGTGAGGGAGCGAGGGATGCAGTAAAGGAGGAATAATGCATCGGAAAAGAGAAACTCGACTCCCAAAAGAAAATCCTATCATTTCCGTAGAAACGTATCTCGATTTAGAAGGACAATGCAGGGAATCCAGAGTATTTCATATGGACGCAAATTGTGTGTTAATTCGTCAATGTTAGAAATCGAGGGATGCAGTAATGGAGGAATAATGCATCGGAAAAGAGATACTCGGAACCCCAAAGAAAATCCTATCGTTTCCGTAGATACGTATCACGATTTAGAAGGACAATGCAGGGAATCCAGAGTATTTCATATGGACGCAAATTGTTTGTTAATTCGTCAATGTGAGGGAGCGGGTGATGCAGTAAAGGAGGAATAATGCATCGGAAAAGAGATCCTCGACTCCCAAAAGTAAATCCTATCGTTTCCGTAGAAACGTATCTCGTTTTAGAAAGATAATGCAGGAACCCAGAGTATTTCATATGGACGTAAATTGTGTGTTAATTCGGAAATGTGAGGGAGCGAATGATGCAGTAAAGGAGGAATAACGCATCCTAAAAGAGATACACGGAACCCCAAACAAAATCCTATCGTTTCCGTAGAAACTTATCTCGATTTAGAAGGACAGTGCAGGGAATCCAGAGTATTTCATATGGACGCAAATTGTGTGTTAATTCGTCAATGTGAGGGAGCGAGGGATGCAGTAAAGGAGGAATAATGCATCGGAAAAGAGATACTCGGAACCCCAAAAAAAATGTTATCGTTTCTGCAGAAACGTATCTCGATTTAGAAGGACAATGCAGGAGAAATAAAGCATCGGAAAAGAGATACCCGGAACCCCAAAGAAAATCCTATCGTTTCCGTAGAAACGTATCTCGATTTAGAAGGACAAAGCAGGGAATCCATAGTATTTCATATGGACGCAAATTGTGTGTTAATTCGTCAATGTGAGGGAGCGAGGGATGCAGTAAAGGAGGAATAACGCATCGAAAAAGAGATACTCGGAACCCCAAAGAAAATCCTATCATTTCTGTAGAAAAGTATCTCGATTTAGAAGGAAAATGCAGGGAATCCAGAGTATTTACTATGGACGCAAATTGTGTGTTAATTCGTCAATGTGAGGGAGCGAGGGATACAGTAAAGGAGGAATAATGCATCGGAAATGAGATATTCGGAACCCCAAAGAAAATCCTATCGTTTCCGTAGAAACGTATCTCGATTTAGAAGGACAATGCAGGGAATCCAGAGTATTTCATATGGACGCAAATTGTGTGTTAATTCGTCAATGTGAGGGAGCGAGGAATGCAGTAAAGGAGGAATAATGCATCGGAAAAGAGATACTCGACTCCCAAAAGAAAATCCTATCGTTTCCGTAGAAACGTATCTCGTTTTAGAAAGATAATGCAGGAAACCCAGAGTATTTCATATGGACGCAAATTGTGTGTTAATTCGGCAATGTGAGGGAACGAGGGATGCAGTAAAGGAGGAATAATGCATCGGAAAAGAGATACTCGGAACCCCAAAGAAAATCCTATCGTTTCCGTAGAAACGTATCTCGATTTAGTAGGACAATGCAAGAATCCAGAGTATTTCATATGGACGCAAATTGTGTGTTAGTTCGTCAATGTGAGGGAGCGAGGGATGCAGTAATGGAGGTATAATGCATCGGAAAAGAGATACTCGGAACCCCAAAGAAAATCCTATCGTTTCCATAGAAACGTATCTCGATTTAGAAGGACAATGCAGGGAAACCACAGTATTTCATATGGACGCAAATTGTGTGTTAATTCGTCAATGTGAGGGAGCGAGGGATGCAGTAAAGGAGGAATAATGCATCGGAAAAGAGATACTCGGAACCCCAAAGAAAATGTCATCGTTTCCGTAGAAACGTATCTCGATGTAGAAGGACAACGCAGGAAATCCAGAGTATTTCATTTGGGCGCAAATTGTGTGTTAAATCGTCAATGTGAGGGAGCGAGGGATGTAGTAAAGGAGGAATAACGCATCGGAAAAGAGACACTCGGAACCCCAAACAAAATCCTATCGTTTCCGTAGAAACGTATCTCGATTTAGAAGGACAATGCAGGGAATCCAGAGTATTTCATATGGACGCAAATCGTGTGTTACTTCGTCAAAGTGAGGGAGCGAGGGATGCAGTAAAGGAGGAATAATGCATCGGAAAAGAGATACTCGGAACCCCAAAGAAAATCCTATCGTTTCCGTAGAAACGTAACTCGATTTAGAAGGACAATGCAGGGAATCGAGAGTATTTCATATGGACGCAAATTGTGTGTTAATTCGTCAATGTTAGGAAGCGAGGGATGCAGTAAAGGAGGAATAATGCATCGGAAAAGAGATACTCGGAAACCCAAAGAAAATCCTATCGTTTCCGTAGAAACGTATCTCGATTTAGAAGGACAATGCAGGGAACCCAGAGTATTTGTATGGACGCAAATTGTGTGTTAATTTGTCAATGTGAGGGAGCGAGGGATGCAGTAAAGGAGGAATAATGCATCGGAAAAGAGATACTCGGAAACCCAAAGAAAATGTTATCGTTTCCGTAGAAACGTATCTCGATTTAGATGGACAATGCAGGAGAAATAACGCATCGAAATAGAGATACTCGGAACCCCAAAGAAAATCCTATCGTTTCTGTAGAAACGTATCTCGATTTAGAAGGACAATGCAGGGAATCCTGAGTATTTCATATGGACGCAAATTGTGTGTTAATTCGTCAATGTGAGGGAGCGAGGGATGCAGTAAAGGAGGAATAATGCATCGGATAAGAGATACTCGGAACCCCAAAGAAAATCCTATCGTTTCCGTAGAAACGTATCTCGATTTAGAAGGACAATGCAGGGAATCCATAGTATTTCATATGGACGCAAATTGTGTGTTAATTCGTCAATGTGAGGGAGCGAGGGATGCAGTTAAGGAGGAATAATGCAGGAACCCAGAGTATTTCATATGGACGCAAATTGTGTGTTAATTCGGCAATGTGAGGGAGCGAATGATGCTGTAAAGGAGGAATAATGCATCGGAAAAGAGATACTCGGATCCCCAAAGAAAATCCTATCGTTTCCGTAGAAACGTATCTCGATTTAGAAGGACAATGCAGGGAATCCAGAGTATTTCATATGGACGCAAATTGGGTGTTAATTCGTTAATGTGAGGGAGCGAGGGATGCAGTAAAGGAGGAATAATGCATCGGAAAAGGGATACTCGGAACCCCAAAGAAAATACTATCGTTTCCGTAGAAACGTATCTCGATTTAGAAAGACAATGCAGGGAATCCAGAGTATTTCATATGGACGCAAATTGTGTGTTAATTCGTCAATGTGAGGGAGCGAGGGATGCAGTAAAGGAGGAATAATGCATCGGAAAAGAGTTACTCGACTCCCAAAAGCAAATCCTATCGTTTCCGTAGAAACGTATCTCGATTTAGAAGGACAATGCAGGGAATCCAGAGTATTTCATATGGACGCAAATTGTGTGTTACTTCGTCAATGTGAGGGAGCGAGGGATGCAGTAAAGGAGGAATAATGCATCGGAAAAGAGATACTCGACTCCTAAAAAAAATCTTATCGTTTCCGTAGAAACGTATATCGTTTTAGAAAGATAATGCAGTGAACCCAGAGTATTTCATATGGACGCAAATTGTGAGTTAATTCGGCAATGTGAGGGAGCGAGGGATGCAGTAAAGAAGGAATAATGCATCGGAAAAGAGATACTCGGAAAGCCAAAGAAAATCCTATCGTTTCCGTAGAAACGTAACTCGATTTAGAAGGACAATGCAGGGAATCCAGAGTATTTCATATGGACGCAAATTCTGTGTTAATTCATCAATGTGAAGGAGCAAGGGATGCAGTAAAGGAGGAATAATGCATCGGAAAAGAGATACTCGGAAGCCCAATGAAAATGTTATCGTTTCCGTTGAAACGTACCTCGATTTAGAAGGAAAATGCAGGGAATCCAGAGTATTTCATATGGACGCAAATTGTGTGTTAATTCGTCAATGTGAGGGAGCGAGGGATGCAGTAAAGGAGGAATAACGCATCGGAAAAGAGATACTCGGAACCCCAAAGAAAATCCTATCGTTTCCGTAGAAACGTATCTCGATTTAGAAGGACAATGCAGGGAATCCAGAGTATTTCATATGGACGCAAATTGTGTGTTAATTCGTCAATGTGAGGGAGCGAGGGATGCAGTTAAGGAGGAATAATGCAGGAACCCAGAGTATTTCATATGGACGCAAATTGTGTGTTAATTCGGCAATGTGAGGGAGCGAATGATGCTGTAAAGGAGGAATAATGCATCGGAAAAGAGATACTCGGATCCCCAAAGAAAATCCTATCGTTTCCGTAGAAACGTATCTCGATTTAGAAGGACAATGCAGGGAATCCAGAGTATTTCATATGGACGCAAATTGGGTGTTAATTCGTTAATGTGAGGGAGCGAGGGATGCAGTAAAGGAGGAATAATGCATCGGAAAAGGGATACTCGGAACCCCAAAGAAAATACTATCGTTTCCGTAGAAACGTATCTCGATTTAGAAAGACAATGCAGGGAATCCAGAGTATTTCATATGGACGCAAATTGTGTGTTAATTCGTCAATGTGAGGGAGCGAGGGATGCAGTAAAGGAGGAATAATGCATCGGAAAAGAGTTACTCGACTCCCAAAAGCAAATCCTATCGTTTCCGTAGAAACGTATCTCGATTTAGAAGGACAATGCAGGGAATCCAGAGTATTTCATATGGACGCAAATTGTGTGTTACTTCGTCAATGTGAGGGAGCGAGGGATGCAGTAAAGGAGGAATAATGCATCGGAAAAGAGATACTCGACTCCTAAAAAAAATCTTATCGTTTCCGTAGAAACGTATATCGTTTTAGAAAGATAATGCAGTGAACCCAGAGTATTTCATATGGACGCAAATTGTGAGTTAATTCGGCAATGTGAGGGAGCGAGGGATGCAGTAAAGAAGGAATAATGCATCGGAAAAGAGATACTCGGAAAGCCAAAGAAAATCCTATCGTTTCCGTAGAAACGTAACTCGATTTAGAAGGACAATGCAGGGAATCCAGAGTATTTCATATGGACGCAAATTGTGTGTTAATTCATCAATGTGAAGGAGCAAGGGATGCAGTAAAGGAGGAATAATGCATCGGAAAAGAGATACTCGGAAGCCCAATGAAAATGTTATCGTTTCCGTTGAAACGTACCTCGATTTAGAAGGAAAATGCAGGGAATCCAGAGTATTTCATATGGACGCAAATTGTGTGTTAATTCGTCAATGTGAGGGAGCGAGGGATGCAGTAAAGGAGGAATAACGCATCGGAAAAGAGATACACGGAACCCCAAAGAAAATCCTATCGTTTCCGTAGAAACGTATCTCGATTTAGAAGGACAATGCAGGGAATCCAGAGTATTTCATATGGACGCAAATTGTCTGTTAATTCGTCAATGTGAGGGAGCGACGGATGCAGTAAAGGAGGAATAATGCATCGGAAAAGAGATACTCGGAACCCCAAAGAAAATCCAATCGTTTCCGTAGAAACGTATCTCGATTTAGAAGGACAATGCAGGGAATCCAGAGTATTTCATATGGACGCAAATTGTGTGTTAATTCGACAATGTGAGGGAGCGAGGGATGCAGTAAAGGTGGAATAATGCATCGGAAAAGAGATACTCGACTCCTAAAAGAAAATCCTATCGTGTCCGTAGAATCGTGTCTCGTTTTAGAAAGATACTGCAGGGAACCCAGAGTATTAAATATGGACGCAAATTGTGTGTTAATTCGGCAATGTGAGGGAGCGAGGGATGCAGTAAAGGAGGAATAAAGCATCGGAAAAGAGATACTTGGAACCCCAAAGAAAATCCTATCGTTTCCGTAGAAACGTATCTCGATTTAGAAGGACAATGCAGGGAATCCAGAGTATTTCATATGGACGCAAATTGTGTGTTACTTCGTCAATGTGAGGGAGCGAGGGATGCAGTAAAGGAGGAATAATGCATCGGAAAAGAGATACTCGACTCCTAAAAAAAATCCTATCGTTTCCGTAGAAACGTATCTCGTTTTAGAAAGATAATGCAGTGAACCCAGAGAATTTCATATGGACGCAAATTGTGTGTTAATTCGGCAATGTGAGGGAGCGAGGGATGCAGTAAAGGAGGAATAATGCATCGGAAAAGAGATACTCGGAACCCCAAAGAAAATCATATCGTTTCCGTAGAAACGTATCTCGATTTAGAAGGACAATGCAGGGAATCCAGAGTATTTCATATGGACGCAAATTGTGTGTTAATTCGTCAATGTGAAGGAGCAAGGGATGCAGTAAACGAGGAATAATGCATCGGAAAAGAGATACTCGGAACCCCAATGAAAATCTTATCGTTTCCGTAGAAACGTATGTCGATTTAGAAGGAAAATGCAGGGAATCCAGAGTATTTCATATGGACGCAAATTGTGTGTTAAATCGTCAATGTGAGGGAGCGAGGGATGCAGTAAAGGAGGAATAACGCATCGGAAAAGAGATACTCGGAACCCCAAAGAAAATCCTATCGTTTCCGTAGAAACGTATCTCGATTTAGAAGGACAATGCAGGGAATCCAGAGTATTTCATATGGACGCAAATTGTCTGTTAATTCGTCAATGTGAGGGAGCGAGGGATGCAGTAAAGGAGGAATAATGCATCGGAAAAGAGATACTCGGAACCCCAAAGAAAATCCTATCGTTTCCGTAGAAACGTATCTCGATTTAGAAGGACAATGCAGGGAATCCAGAGTATTTCATATGGACGCAAATTGTGTGTTAATTCGTCAATGTGAGGGAGCGAGGGATGCAGTTAAGGAGGAATAATGCATCGGAAAAGAGATACTCGACTCCCAAAAGAAAATCCTATCGTTTCCGTAGAAACGTATCTCGTTTTAGAAAGATAATGCAGGAACCCAGAGTATTTCATATGGACGCAAATTGTGTGTTAATTCGGCAATGTGAGGGAGCGAATGATGCTGTAAAGGAGGAATAATGCATCGGAAAAGAGATACTCGGATCCCCAAAGAAAATCCTATCGTTTCCGTAGAAACGTATCTCGATTTAGAAGGACAATGCAGGGAATCCAGAGTATTTCATATGGACGCAAATTGGGTGTTAATTCGTTAATGTGAGGGAGCGAGGGATGCAGTAAAGGAGGAATAATGCATCGGAAAAGGGATACTCGGAACCCCAAAGAAAATACTATCGTTTCCGTAGAAACGTATCTCGATTTAGAAAGACAATGCAGGGAATCCAGAGTATTTCATATGGACGCAAATTGTGTGTTAATTCGTCAATGTGAGGGAGCGAGGGATGCAGTAAAGGAGGAATAATGCATCGGAAAAGAGTTACTCGACTCCCAAAAGCAAATCCTATCGTTTCCGTAGAAACGTATCTCGATTTAGAAGGACAATGCAGGGAATCCAGAGTATTTCATATGGACGCAAATTGTGTGTTACTTCGTCAATGTGAGGGAGCGAGGGATGCAGTAAAGGAGGAATAATGCATCGGAAAAGAGATACTCGACTCCTAAAAAAAATCTTATCGTTTCCGTAGAAACGTATATCGTTTTAGAAAGATAATGCAGTGAACCCAGAGTATTTCATATGGACGCAAATTGTGAGTTAATTCGGCAATGTGAGGGAGCGAGGGATGCAGTAAAGAAGGAATAATGCATCGGAAAAGAGATACTCGGAAAGCCAAAGAAAATCCTATCGTTTCCGTAGAAACGTAACTCGATTTAGAAGGACAATGCAGGGAATCCAGAGTATTTCATATGGACGCAAATTGTGTGTTAATTCATCAATGTGAAGGAGCAAGGGATGCAGTAAAGGAGGAATAATGCATCGGAAAAGAGATACTCGGAAGCCCAATGAAAATGTTATCGTTTCCGTTGAAACGTACCTCGATTTAGAAGGAAAATGCAGGGAATCCAGAGTATTTCATATGGACGCAAATTGTGTGTTAATTCGTCAATGTGAGGGAGCGAGGGATGCAGTAAAGGAGGAATAACGCATCGGAAAAGAGATACTCGGAACCCCAAAGAAAATCCTATCGTTTCCGTAGAAACGTATCTCGATTTAGAAGGACAATGCAGGGAATCCAGAGTATTTCATATGGACGCAAATTGTCTGTTAATTCGTCAATGTGAGGGAGCGAGGGATGCAGTAAAGGTGGAATAATGCATCGGAAAAGAGATACTCGACTCCTAAAAGAAAATCCTATCGTGTCCGTAGAATCGTGTCTCGTTTTAGAAAGATACTGCAGGGAACCCAGAGTATTAAATATGGACGCAAATTGTGTGTTAATTCGGCAATGTGAGGGAGCGAGGGATGCAGTAAAGGAGGAATAAAGCATCGGAAAAGAGATACTTGGAACCCCAAAGAAAATCCTATCGTTTCCGTAGAAACGTATCTCGATTTAGAAGGACAATGCAGGGAATCCAGAGTATTTCATATGGACGCAAATTGTGTGTTACTTCGTCAATGTGAGGGAGCGAGGGATGCAGTAAAGGAGGAATAATGCATCGGAAAAGAGATACTCGACTCCTAAAAAAAATCCTATCGTTTCCGTAGAAACGTATCTCGTTTTAGAAAGATAATGCAGTGAACCCAGAGAATTTCATATGGACGCAAATTGTGTGTTAATTCGGCAATGTGAGGGAGCGAGGGATGCAGTAAAGGAGGAATAATGCATCGGAAAAGAGATACTCGGAACCCCAAAGAAAATCATATCGTTTCCGTAGAAACGTATCTCGATTTAGAAGGACAATGCAGGGAATCCAGAGTATTTCATATGGACGCAAATTGTGTGTTAATTCGTCAATGTGAAGGAGCAAGGGATGCAGTAAACGAGGAATAATGCATCGGAAAAGAGATACTCGGAACCCCAATGAAAATGTTATCGTTTCCGTAGAAACGTATGTCGAT
The DNA here is from genome assembly GCF_023898315.1 of Schistocerca nitens. Lineage (NCBI taxonomy): Eukaryota > Metazoa > Arthropoda > Insecta > Orthoptera > Acrididae > Schistocerca > Schistocerca nitens. The sequence goes on along the minus strand of NC_064614.1, from coordinate 1,274,059,572 downwards.
TTAGAAGGAAAATGCAGGGAATCCAGAGTATTTCATATGGACGCAAATTGTGTGTTAAATCGTCAATGTGAGGGAGCGAGGGATGCAGTAAAGGAGGAATAACGCATCGGAAAAGAGATACTCGGAACCCCAAAGAAAATCCTATCGTTTCCGTAGAAACGTATCTCGATTTAGAAGGACAATGCAGGGAATCCAGAGTATTTCATATGGACGCAAATTGTCTGTTAATTCGTCAATGTGAGGGAGCGAGGGATGCAGTAAAGGAGGAATAATGCATCGGAAAAGAGATACTCGGAACCCCAAAGAAAATCCTATCGTTTCCGTAGAAACGTATCTCGATTTAGAAGGACAATGCAGGGAATCCAGAGTATTTCATATGGACGCAAATTGTGTGTTAATTCGACAATGTGAGGGAGCGGGGGATGCAGTAAAGGAGGAATAATGCATCGGAAAAGAGATACTCGACTCCTAAAAGAAAATCCTATCGTTTCCGTAGAATCGTATCTCGTTTTAGAAAGATAATGCAGGGAACCCAGAGTATTTCATATGGACGCAAATTGTGTGTTAATTCGGCAATGTGAGGGAGCGAGGGATGCAGTAAAGGAGGAATAAAGCATCGGAAAAGAGATACTCGGAACCCCAAAGAAAATCCTATCGTTTCCGTAGAAACGTATCTCGATTTAGCAGGACAATGCAAGAATCCAGAGTATTTCATATGGACGCAAATTGTGTGTTAGTTCGTCAATGCGAGGGAGCGAGGGATGCAGTAAAGGAGGTATAATGCATCGGAAAAGAGATACTCGGAACCCCAAAGAAAATCCTATCGTTTCCGTAGAAACGTATCTCGATTTAGAAGGACAATGCACGGAAACCACAGTATTTCATATGGACGCAAATTGTGTTAATTCGTCAATGTGAGGGAGCGAGGGATGCAGTAAAGGAGGAATAATGCATCGGAAAAGAGTTACTCGACTCCCAAAAGCAAATCCTATCGTTTCCGTAGAAACGTATCTCGATTTAGAAGGACAATGCAGGGAATCCAGAGTATTTCATATGGACGCAAATTGTGTGTTACTTCGTCAATGTGAGGGAGCGAGGGATGCAGTAAAGGAGGAATAATGCATCGGAAAAGAGATACTCGACTCCTAAAAAAAATCTTATCGTTTCCGTAGAAACGTATATCGTTTTAGAAAGATAATGCAGTGAACCCAGAGTATTTCATATGGACGCAAATTGTGTGTTAATTCGGCAATGTGAGGGAGCGAGGGATGCAGTAAAGGAGGAATAATGCATCGGAAAAGAGATACTCGGAACCCCAAAGAAAATCCTATCGTTTCCGTAGAAACGTATCTCGATTTAGAAGGACAATGCAGGGAATCCAGAGTATTTCATATGGACGCAAATTGTGTGTTAATTCGTCAATGTGAGGGAGCGAGGGATGCAGTTAAGGAGGAATAATGCATCGGAAAAGAGATACTCGACTCCCAAAAGAAAATCCTATCGTTTCCGTAGAAACGTATCTCGTTTTAGAAAGATAATGCAGGAACCCAGAGTATTTCATATGGACGCAAATTGTGTGTTAATTCGGCAATGTGAGGGAGCGAATGATGCTGTAAAGGAGGAATAATGCATCGGAAAAGAGATACTCGGATCCCCAAAGAAAATCCTATCGTTTCCGTAGAAACGTATCTCGATTTAGAAGGACAATGCAGGGAATCCAGAGTATTTCATATGGACGCAAATTGGGTGTTAATTCGTTAATGTGAGGGAGCGAGGGATGCAGTAAAGGAGGAATAATGCATCGGAAAAGGGATACTCGGAACCCCAAAGAAAATACTATCGTTTCCGTAGAAACGTATCTCGATTTAGAAAGACAATGCAGGGAATCCAGAGTATTTCATATGGACGCAAATTGTGTGTTAATTCGTCAATGTGAGGGAGCGAGGGATGCAGTAAAGGAGGAATAATGCATCGGAAAAGAGTTACTCGACTCCCAAAAGCAAATCCTATCGTTTCCGTAGAAACGTATCTCGATTTAGAAGGACAATGCAGGGAATCCAGAGTATTTCATATGGACGCAAATTGTGTGTTACTTCGTCAATGTGAGGGAGCGAGGGATGCAGTAAAGGAGGAATAATGCATCGGAAAAGAGATACTCGACTCCTAAAAAAAATCTTATCGTTTCCGTAGAAACGTATATCGTTTTAGAAAGATAATGCAGTGAACCCAGAGTATTTCATATGGACGCAAATTGTGAGTTAATTCGGCAATGTGAGGGAGCGAGGGATGCAGTAAAGAAGGAATAATGCATCGGAAAAGAGATACTCGGAAAGCCAAAGAAAATCCTATCGTTTCCGTAGAAACGTAACTCGATTTAGAAGGACAATGCAGGGAATCCAGAGTATTTCATATGGACGCAAATTGTGTGTTAATTCATCAATGTGAAGGAGCAAGGGATGCAGTAAAGGAGGAATAATGCATCGGAAAAGAGATACTCGGAAGCCCAATGAAAATGTTATCGTTTCCGTTGAAACGTACCTCGATTTAGAAGGAAAATGCAGGGAATCCAGAGTATTTCATATGGACGCAAATTGTGTGTTAATTCGTCAATGTGAGGGAGCGAGGGATGCAGTAAAGGAGGAATAACGCATCGGAAAAGAGATACTCGGAACCCCAAAGAAAATCCTATCGTTTCCGTAGAAACGTATCTCGATTTAGAAGGACAATGCAGGGAATCCAGAGTATTTCATATGGACGCAAATTGTCTGTTAATTCGTCAATGTGAGGGAGCGACGGATGCAGTATAGGAGGAATAATGCATCGGAAAAGAGATACTCGGAACCCCAAAGAAAATCCAATCGTTTCCGTAGAAACGTATCTCGATTTAGAAGGACAATGCAGGGAATCCAGAGTATTTCATATGGACGCAAATTGTGTGTTAATTCGACAATGTGAGGGAGCGAGGGATGCAGTAAAGGTGGAATAATGCATCGGAAAAGAGATACTCGACTCCTAAAAGAAAATCCTATCGTGTCCGTAGAATCGTGTCTCGTTTTAGAAAGATACTGCAGGGAACCCAGAGTATTAAATATGGACGCAAATTGTGTGTTAATTCGGCAATGTGAGGGAGCGAGGGATGCAGTAAAGGAGGAATAAAGCATCGGAAAAGAGATACTTGGAACCCCAAAGAAAATCCCATCGTTTCCGTAGAAACGTATCTCGATTTAGAAGGACAATGCAGGGAATCCAGAGTATTTCATATGGACGCAAATTGTGTGTTACTTCGTCAATGTGAGGGAGCGAGGGATGCAGTAAAGGAGGAATAATGCATCGGAAAAGAGATACTCGACTCCTGAAAAAAATCCTATCGTTTCCGTAGAAACGTATCTCGTTTTAGAAAGATAATGCAGTGAACCCAGAGAATTTCATATGGACGCAAATTGTGTGTTAATTCGGCAATGTGAGGGAGCGAGGGATGCAGTAAAGGAGGAATAATGCATCGGAAAAGAGATACTCGGAACCCCAAAGAAAATCATATCGTTTCCGTAGAAACGTATCTCGATTTAGAAGGACAATGCAGGGAATCCAGAGTATTTCATATGGACGCAAATTGTGTGTTAATTCGTCAATGTGAAGGAGCAAGGGATGCAGTAAACGAGGAATAATGCATCGGAAAAGAGATACTCGGAATCCCAATGAAAATCTTATCGTTTCCGTAGAAACGTATGTCGATTTAGAAGGAAAATGCAGGGAATCCAGAGTATTTCATATGGACGCAAATTGTGTGTTAAATCGTCAATGTGAGGGAGCGAGGGATGCAGTAAAGGAGGAATAACGCATCGGAAAAGAGATACTCGGAACCCCAAAGAAAATCCTATCGTTTCCGTAGAAACGTATCTCGATTTAGAAGGACAATGCAGGGAATCCAGAGTATTTCATATGGACGCAAATTGTCTGTTAATTCGTCAATGTGAGGGAGCGAGGGATGCAGTAAAGGAGGAATAATGCATCGGAAAAGAGATACTCGGAACCCCAAAGAAAATCCTATCGTTTCCGTAGAAACGTATCTCGATTTAGAAGGACAATGCAGGGAATCCAGAGTATTTCATATGGACGCAAATTGTGTGTTAATTCGACAATGTGAGGGAGCGGGGGATGCAGTAAAGGAGGAATAATGCATCGGAAAAGAGATACTCGACTCCTAAAAGAAAATCCTATCGTTTCCGTAGAATCGTATCTCGTTTTAGAAAGATAATGCAGGGAACCCAGAGTATTTCATATGGACGCAAATTGTGTGTTAATTCGGCAATGTGAGGGAGCGAGGGATGCAGTAAAGGAGGAATAAAGCATCGGAAAAGAGATACTCGGAACCCCAAAGAAAATCCTATCGTTTCCGTAGAAACGTATCTCGATTTAGCAGGACAATGCAAGAATCCAGAGTATTTCATATGGACGCAAATTGTGTGTTAGTTCGTCAATGCGAGGGAGCGAGGGATGCAGTAAAGGAGGTATAATGCATCGGAAAAGAGATACTCGGAACCCCAAAGAAAATCCTATCGTTTCCGTAGAAACGTATCTCGATTTAGAAGGACAATGCACGGAAACCACAGTATTTCATATGGACGCAAATTGTGTGTTAATTCGTCAATGTGAGGGAGCGAGGGATGCAGTAAAGGAGGAATAATGCATCGGAAAAGAGTTACTCGACTCCCAAAAGCAAATCCTATCGTTTCCGTAGAAACGTATCTCGATTTAGAAGGACAATGCAGGGAATCCAGAGTATTTCATATGGACGCAAATTGTGTGTTACTTCGTCAATGTGAGGGAGCGAGGGATGCAGTAAAGGAGGAATAATGCATCGGAAAAGAGATACTCGACTCCTAAAAAAAATCTTATCGTTTCCGTAGAAACGTATATCGTTTTAGAAAGATAATGCAGTGAACCCAGAGTATTTCATATGGACGCAAATTGTGTGTTAATTCGGCAATGTGAGGGAGCGAGGGATGCAGTAAAGGAGGAATAATGCATCGGAAAAGAGATACTCGGAACCCCAAAGAAAATCCTATCGTTTCCGTAGAAACGTATCTCGATTTAGAAGGACAATGCAGGGAATCCAGAGTATTTCATATGGACGCAAATTGTGTGTTAATTCATCAATGTGAAGGAGCAAGGGATGCAGTAAACGAGGAATAATGCATCGGAAAAGAGATACTCGGAAGCCCAATGAAAATGTTATCGTTTCCGTTGAAACGTACCTCGATATAGAAGGAAAATGCAGGGAATCCAGAGTATTTCATATGGACGCAAATTGTGTGTTAAATCGTCAATGTGAGGGAGCGAGGGATGCAGTAAAGGAGGAATAACGCATCGGAAAAGAGATACTCGGAACCCCAAAGAAAATCCTATCGTTTCCGTAGAAACGTATCTCGATTTAGAAGGACAATGCAGGGAATCCAGAGTATTTCATATGGGCGCAAATTGTCTGTTAATTCGTCAATGTGAGGGAGCGACGGATGCAGTAAAGGAGGAATAATGCATCGGAAAAGAGATACTCGGAACCCCAAAGAAAATCCAATCGTTTCCGTAGAAACGTATCTCGATTTAGAAGGACAATGCAGGGAATCCAGAGTATTTCATATGGACGCATTGTGTGTTAATTCGACAATGTGAGGGAGCGAGGGATGCAGTAAAGGTGGAATAATGCATCGGAAAAGAGATACTCGACTCCTAAAAGAAAATCCTATCGTGTCCGTAGAATCGTGTCTCGTTTTAGAAAGATATTGCAGGGAACCCAGAGTATTAAATATGGACGTAAATTGTGTGTTAATTCGGCAATGTGAGGGAGCGAGGGATGCAGTAAAGGAGGAATAAAGCATCGGAAAAGAGATACTTGGAACCCCAAAGAAAATCCTATCGTTTCCGTAGAAACGTATCTCGATTTAGAAGGACAATGCAGGGAATCCAGAGTATTTCATATGGACGCAAATTGTGTGTTACTTCGTCAATGTGAGGGAGCGAGGTATGCAGTAAAGGAGGAATAATGCATCGGAAAAGAGATACTCGACTCCTAAAAAAAATCCTATCGTTTCCGTAGAAACGTATCTCGTTTTAGAAAGATAATGCAGTGAACCCAGAGAATTTCATATGGACGCAAATTGTGTGTTAATTCGGCAATGTGAGGGAGCGAGGGATGCAGTAAAGGAGGAATAATGCATCGGAAAAGAGATACTCGGAACCCCAAAGAAAATGTTATCGTTTCCGTAGAAACGTATCTCGATGTAGAAGGACAATGCAGGAAATCCAGAGTATTTCATATGGACGCAAATTGTCTGTTAAATCGTCAATGTGAGGGAGCGAGGGATGCAGTAAAGGAGGAATAACGCATCGGAAAAGAGATACTCGGAACCCCAAACAAAATCCTATCGTTTCCGTAGAAACGTATCTCGATTTAGAAGGACAATGCAGGGAATCCAGAGTATTTCATATGGACGCAAATCGTGTGTTAATTCGTCAAAGTGAGGGAGCGAGGGATGCAGTAAAGGAGGAGTAATGCATCGGAAAAGAGATACTCGGAACCCCAAAGAAAATCCTATCGTTTCCGTAGAAACGTAACTCGATTTAGAAGGACAATGCAGGGAATCCAGAGTATTTCATATGGACGCAAATTGTGTGTTAATTCGACAATGTGAGGGAGCGGGGGATGCAGTAAAGGAGGAATAATGCATCGGAAAAGAGATACTCGACTCCTAAAAGAAAATCCTATCGTTTCCGTAGAATCGTATCTCGTTTTAGAAAGATAATGCAGGGAACCCAGAGTATTTCATATGGACGCAAATTGTGTGTTAATTCGGCAATGTGAGGGAGCGAGGGATGCAGTAAAGGAGGAATAAAGCATTGGAAAAGAGATACTCGGAACCCCAAAGAAAGTCCTATCGTTTCCGTCGAAACGTATCTCGATTTAGTAGGACAATGCAAGAATCCAGAGTATTTCATATGGACGCAAATTGTGTGTTAGTTCGTCAATGTGATGGAGCGAGGGATGCAGTAAAGGAGGTATAATGCATCGGAAAAGAGATACTCGGAACCCCAAAGAAAATCCTATCGTTTCCGTAGAAACGTATCTCGATTTAGAAGGACAATGCAGGGAAACCACAGTATTTCATATGGACGCAAATTGTGTGTTAATTCGTCAATGTGAGGGAGCGAGGGATGCAGTAAAGGAGGAATAATGCATCGGAAAATAGATACTCGGAACCCCAAAGAAAATGTTATCGTTTCCGTAGAAACGTATCTCGATGTAGAAGGACAATGCAGGAAATCCAGAGTATTTCATATGGACGCAAATTGTGTGTTAAATCGTCAATGTGAGGGAGCGAGGGATGCAGTAAAGGAGGAATAATGCATCGGAAAAGAGATACTCGGAACCCCAAACAAAATCCTATCGTTTCCGTAGAAACGTATCTCGATTTAGAAGGACAATGCAGGGAATCCAGAGTATTTCATATGGACGCAAATCGTGTGTTAATTCGTCAAAAAGAGGGAGCGTAGGATGCAGTAAAGGAGGAATAATGCATCGGAAAAGAGATACTCGGAACCCCAAAGAAAATCCTATCGTTTCCGTAGAAACGTAACTCGATTTAGAAGGACAATGCAGGGAATCCAGAGTATTTCATATGGACGCAAATTGTGTGTTAATTCGTCAATGTTAGGAAGCGAGGTATGCGGTAAAGGAGGAATAATGCATCGGAAAAGAGATACTCGGAAACCCAAAGAAAATCCTATCGTTTCCGTAGAAACGTATCTCGATTTAGAAGGACAATGCAGGGAACCCAGAGTATTTGTATGGACGCAAATTGTGTGTTAATTCGTCAATGTGAGGGAGCGAGGGATGCAGTAAAGGAGGAATAATGCATCGGAAAAGAGATACTCGGAAACCCAAAGAAAATGTTATCGTTTCCGTAGAAACGTATCTCGATTTAGAAGGACAATGCAGGAGAAATAACGCATTGAAATAGAGATACTCGGAACCCCAAAGAAAATCCTATCGTTTCTGTAGAAACGTATCTCGATTTAGAAGGACAATGCAGGGAATCCTGAGTATTTCATATGGACGCAAATTGTGTGTTAATTCGTCAATGTGAGGGAGCGAGGGATGCAGTAAAGGAGGAATAATGCATCGGATAAGAGATACTCGGAACCCCAAAGAAAATCCTATCGTTTCCGTAGAAACGTATCTCGATTTAGAAGGACAATGCAGGGAATCCATAGTATTTCATATGGACGCAAATTGTCTGTTAATTCGTCAATGTGAGGGAGCGAGGGATGCAGTAAAGGAGGAATAATGCATCGGAAAAGAGATACTCGGAACCCCAAAGAAAATCCTATCGTTTCCGTAGAAACGTATCTCGATTTAGAAGGACAATGCAGGGAATCCAGAGTATTTCATATGGACGCAAATTGTGTGTTAATTCGACACTGTGAGGGAGCGGGGGATGCAGTAAAGGAGGAATAATGCATCGGAAATGAGATACTCGACTCCTAAAAGAAAATCCTATCGTGTCCGTAGAATCGTGTCTCATTTTAGAAAGATACTGCAGGGAATCCAGAGTATTTTATATGGACGCAAATTGTGTGTTAATTCGGCAATGTGAGGGAGCGAGGGATGCAGTAAAGGAGGAATAAAGCATCGGAAAAGAGATACTCGGAACCCCATAGAAAATCCTATCGTTTCTGTAGAAACGTATGTCGATTTAGAAGGACAATGCAGGGAATCCAGAGTATTTCATATGGACGCAAATTGTCTGTTAATTCGTCAATGTGAGGGAGCGAGGGATGCAGTAAAGGAGGAATAATGCATCGGAAAAGAGATACTCGGAACCCCAAAGAAAATCCAATCGTTTCCGTAGAAACGTATCTCGATTTAGAAGGACAATGCAGGGAATCCAGAGTATTTCATATGGACGCAAATTGTGTGTTAATTCGACAATGTGAGGGAGCGAGGGATGCAGTAAAGGAGGAATAATGCATCGGAAAAGAGATACTCGACTCCTAAAAGAAAATATTATCGTGTCCGTAGAATCGTGTCTCGTTTTAGAAAGATACTGCAGGGAATCCAGAGTATTTCATATGGACGCAAATTGTGTGTTAATTCGTCAATGTGAAGGAGCAAGGGATGCAGTAAACGAGGAATAATGCATCGGAAAAGAGATACTCGGAACCCCAAAGAAAATCCTATCGTTTCCGTAGAAACGAATCTCGATTTAGAAGGACCATGCAGGGAATCCAGAGTATTTCATATGGACGCAAATTGTGTGTTACTTCGTCAATGTGAGGGAGCGAGGGATGCAGTAAAGGAGCAATAATCCATCGGAAAAGAGATACTCGACTCCTAAAAAAAATCCTATCGTTTCCGTAGAAACGTATCTCGTTTTAGAAAGATAATGCAGTGAACCCAGAGTATTTCATATGGACGCAAATTGTGTGTTAATTCGGCAATGTGAGGGAGCGAGGGATGCAGTAAAGGAGGAATAATGCATCGGAAAAGAGATACTCGGAACCCCAAATAAAATCCTATCGTTTCCGTAGAAACGTATCTCGATTTAGAAGGAAAATGCAGGGAATCCAGAGTATTTCAAATGGACGCAAATTGTGTGTTAATTCGTCAATGTGAAGGAGCAAGGGATGCAGTAAACGAGGAATAATGCATCGGAAAAGAGATACTCGGAAGCCCAATGAAAATGTTATCGTTTCCGTTGAAACGTATCTCGATTTAGAAGGAAAATGCAGGGAATCCAGAGTATTTCATATGGACGCAAATTGTGTGTTAATTCGTCAATGTGAGGGAGCGAGGGATGCAGTAAAGGAGGAATAACGCATCGGAAAAGAGATACTCGGAACCCCAAAGAAAATCCTATCGTTTCTGTAGAAACGTATCTCGATTTAGAAGGACAATGCAGGGAATCCAGAGTATTTCATATGGACGCAAATTGTCTGTTAATTCGTCAATGTGAGGGAGCGAGGGATGCAGTAAAGGAGGAATAATGCATCGGAAAAGAGATACTCGGAACCCCAAAGAAAATCCAATCGTTTCCGTAGAAACGTATCTCGATTTAGAAGGACAATGCAGGGAATCCTAAGTACTTCATATGGACGCAAATTGTGTGTTAATTCGACAATGTGAGGGAGCGAGGGATGCAGTAAAGGAGGAATAATGCATCGGAAAAGAGATACTCGACTCCTAAAAGAAAATCCTATCGTGTCCGTAGAATCGTGTCTCGTTTTAGAAAGATACTGCAGGGAACCCAGAGTATTAAATATGGACGCAAATTGTGTGTTAATTCGGCAATGTGAGGGAGCGAGGGATGCAGTAAAGGAGGAATAACGCATCGGAAAAGAGATACTCTGAACCCCAAAGAAAATCCTATCGTTTCCGTAGAAACGTATCTCGATTTAGAAGGACAATGCAGGGAATCCAGAGTATTTCATATGGACGCAAATTGTCTGTTAATTCGACAATGTGAGGGAGCGGGGGATGCAGTAAAGGAGGAATAATGCATCGGAAAAGAGATACTCGACTCCTAAAAGAAAATCCTATCGTTTCCGTAGAATCGTATCTCGTTTTAGAAAGATAATGCAGGGAACCCAGAGTATATCATATGGACGCAAATTGTGTGTTAATTCGACAATGTGAGGGAGCGAGGGATGCATAAAGGAGGAATAAAGCATCGGAAAAGAGATACTCGGAACCCCAAAGAAAATCCTATCGTTTCCGTAGAAACGTATCTCGATTTAGAAGGACAATGCAGGGAAACCACAGTATTTCATATGGACGCAAATTGTGTGTTAATACGTCAATGTGAGGGAGCGAGGGATGCAGTAAAGGAGGAATAATGCATCGGAAAAGAGATACTCGGAACCCCAAAGAAAACGTTATCGTTTCCGTAGAAACGTATCTCGATGTAGAAGGACAATGCAGGAAATCCAGAGTATTTCATATGGACGCAAATTGTCTGTTAAATCGTCTATGTGAGGGAGCGAGGGATGCAGTAAAGGAGGAATAATGCATCGGAAAAGAGATACTCGGAACCCCAAACAAAACCCTATCGTTTCCGTAGAAACGTATCTCGATTTAGAAGGACAATGCAGGAAATCCAGAGTATTTCATATGGACGCAAATCGTGTGTTAATTCGTCAAAGTGAGGGAGCGAGGGATGCAGTAAAGGAGGAATAATGCATCGGAAAAGAGATACTCGGAACCCCAAAGAAAATCCTATCGTTTCCGTAGAAACGTAACTCGATTTAGAAGGACAATGCAGGGAATCCAGAGTATTTCATATGGACGCAAATTGTGTGTTAATTCGTCAATGTTAGGAAGCGAGGTATGCGGTAAAGGAGGAATAATGCATCGGAAAAGAGATACTCGGAAACCCAAAGAAAATCCTATCATTTCAGTAGAAACGTATCTCGATTTAGAAGGACAATGCAGGGAACCCAGAGTATTTGTAAGGACGCAAATTGTGTGTTAATTCGTCAATGTGAGGGAGCGAGGGATGCAGTAAACGAGGAATAATGCATCGGAAAAGAGATACTCGGAAACCCAAAGAAAATGTTATCGTTTCCGTAGAAACGTATCTCGATTTAGAAGGACAATGCAGGAGAAATAACGCATCGAAATAGAGATACTCGGAACCCCAAAGAAAATCCTATCGTTTCTGTAGAAACGTATCTCGATTTAGAAGGACAATGCAGGGAATCCTGAGTATTTCATATGGACGCAAATTGTGTGTTAATTCGTCAATGTGAGGGAGCGAGGGATGCAGTAAAGGAGGAATAATGCATCGGAAAAGAGATACTCGGAACCCCAAAGAAAATCCTATCGTTTCCGTAGAAACGTATCTCGATGTAGAAGGACAATGCAGGAAATCCAGAGTATTTCATATGGACGCAAATTGTCTGTTAATTCGTCAATGTGAGGGAGCGAGGGATGCAGTAAAGGAGGAATAATGCATCGGAAAAGAGATACTCGGAACCCCAAAGAAAATCCAATCGTTTTCGTAGAAACGTATCTCGATTTAGAAGGACAATGCAGGGCATCCAGAGTATTTCATATGGACGCAAATTGTGTGTTAATTCGACAATGAGAGGGAGCGAGGGATGCAGTAAAGGAGGAATAATGCATCGGAAAAGAGATACTCGACTCCTAAAAGAAAATCCGATCGTGTCCGTAGAATCGTGTCTCGTTTTAGAAAGATACTGCAGGGAACCCAGAGTATTAAGTATGGACGCAAATTGTGTGTTAATTCGGCAATGTGAGGGAGCGAGGGATGCAGTAAAGGAGGAATAACGCATCGGAAAAGAGATACTCGGAACCCCAAAGAAAATCCTATCGTTTCCGTAGAAACGTATCTCGATTTAGAAGGACAATGCAGGGAATCCAGAGTATTTCATATGGACGCAAATTGTCTGTTAATTCGTCAATGTGAGGGAGCGAGGGATGCAGTAAAGGAGGAATAAAGCATCGGAAAAGAGATACTCGGAACCCCAAAGAAAATCCTATCGTTTCCGTAGAAACGTATCTCGATTTAGAAGGACAATGCAGGGAATCCAGAGTATTTCATATGGACGCAAATTGTGTGTTAATTCGACAATGTGAGGGAGCGGGGGATGCAGTAAAGGAGGAATAATGCATCGGAAAAGAGATACTCGACTCCTAAAAGAAAATCCTATCATTTCCGTAGAATCGTATCTCGTTTTAGAAAGATAATGCAGGGAACCCAGAGTATTTCATATGGACGCAAATTGTGTGTTAATTCGACAATGTGAGGGAGCGAGGGATGCAGTAAACGAGGAATAAAGCATCGGAAAAGAGATACTCGGAACCCCAAAGAAAATCCTATCGTTTCCGTAGAAACGTATCTCGATTTAGAAGGACAATGCAGGGAAACCACAGTATTTCATATGGACGCAAATTGTGTGTTAATTCGTCAATGTGAGGGAGCGAGGGATGCAGTAAAGGAGGAATAATGCATCGGAAAAGAGATACTCGGAACCCCAAAGAAAATGTTATCGTTTCCGTAGAAACGTATCTCGATGTAGAAGGACAATGCAGGAAATCCAGAGTATTTCATATGGACGCAAATTGTCTGTTAAATCGTCAATGTGAGGGAGCGAGGGATGCAGTAAAGGAGGAATAACGCATCGGAAAAGAGATACTCGGAACCCCAAACAAAATCCTATCGTTTCCGTAGAAACGTATCTCGATTTAGAAGGACAATGCAGGGAATCCAGAGTATTTCATATGGACGCAAATCGTGTGTTAATTCGTCAAAGTGAGGGAGCGAGGGATGCAGTAAAGGAGGAATAATGCATCGGAAAAGCGATACTCGGAACCCCAAAGAAAATCCTATCGTTTCCGTAGAAACGTATCTCGATTTAGAAGGACAACGAAGGGAATCCAGAGTATTTCATATGGACGCAAATTGTGTGTTAATTCGACAATGTGAGGGAGCGGGGGATGCAGTAAAGGAGGAATAATGCATCGGAAAAGAGATACTCGACTCCTAAAAGAAAATCCTATCGTTTCCGTAGAATCGTATCTCGTTTTAGAAAGATAATGCAGGGAACCCAGAGTATTTTATATGGACGCAAATTGTGTGTTAATTCGGCAATGTGAGGGAGCGAGAGATGCAGTAAAGGAGGAATAAAGCATCGGAAAAGAGATACTCGGAACCCCAAAGAAAATCCTATCGTTTCCGTAGAAACGTATCTCGATTTAGTAGGACAATGCAAGAATCCAGAGTATTTCATATGGACGCAAATTGTGTGTTAGTTCGTCAATGTGAGGGAGCGAGGGATGCAGTAAAGGAGGTATAATGCATCGGAAAAGAGATACTCGGAACCCCAAAGAAAATCCTATCGTTTCCGTAGAAACGTATCTCGATTTAGAAAGACAATGCAGGGAAACCACAGTATTTCATATGGACGCAAATTGTGTGTTATTTCGTCAATGTGAGGGAGCGAGGGATGCAGTAAAGGAGGAATAATGCATTGGAAAAGAGATACTCGGAACCCCAAAGAAAATGTTATCGTTTCCGTAGAAACGTATCTCGATGTAGAAGGACAATGCAGGAAATCCAGAGTATTTCATATGGACGCAAATTGTGTGTTAAATCGTAATTGTGAGGGAGCGAGGGATGCAGAAAAGGAGGAATAATGCATCGGAAAAGAGATACTCGGAACCCCAAACAAAACCCTATCGTTTCCGTAGAAACGTATCTCGATTTAGAAGGACAATGAAGGAAATCCAGAGTATTTCATATGGACGCAAAACGTGTGTTAATTCGTCAAAGTGAGGGAGCATGGGATGCAGTAAAGGAGGAATAATGCATCGGAAAAGAGATACTCGGAACCCCAAAGAAAATCCTATCGTTTCCGTAGAAACGTAACTCGATTTAGAAAGACAATGCAGGGAATCCAGAGTATTTCATATGGACGCAAATTGTGTGTTAATTTGTCAATGTTAGGAAGCGAGGTATGCGGTAAAGGAGGAATAATGCATCGGAAAAGAGATACTCGGAAACCCAAAGAAAATCCTATCATTTCCGTACAAACGTATCTCGATTTAGAAGGACAATGCAGGGAACCCAGCGTATTTGTATGGACGCAAATTGTGTGTTAATTCGTCAATGTGAGGGAGCGAGGGATGCAGTAAAGGAGGAATAATGCATCGGAAAAGAGATACTCGGAACCCCAAAGAAAATCCTATCGTTTCCGTAGAAACGTATCTCGATGTAGAAGGACAATGCAGGAAATCCAGAGTATTTCATATGGACGCAAATTGTCTGTTAATTCGTCAATGTGAGGGAGCGAGGGATGCAGTAAAGGAGGAATAATGCATCGGAAAAGAGATACTCGGAACCCCAAAGAAAATCCAATCGTTTCCGTAGAAACGTATCTCGATTTAGAAGGACAATGCAGGGAATCCAGAGTATTTCATATGGACGCAAATTGTGTGTTAATTCGACAATGTGAGGGAGCGAGGGATGCAGTAAAGGAGGAATAATGCATCGGAAAAGAGATACTCGACTCCTAAAAGAAAATCCGATCGTGTCCGTAGAATCGTGTCTCGTTTTAGAAAGATACTGCAGGGAACCCAGAGTATTAAGTATGGACGCAAATTGTGTGTTAATTCGGCAATGTGAGGGAGCGAGTGATGCAGTAAAGGAGGAATAACGCATCGGAAAAGAGATACTCGGAACCCCAAAGAAAATCCTATCGTTTCCGTAGAAACGTATTTCGATTTAGAAGGACAATGCAGGGAATCCAGAGTATTTCATATGGACGCAAATTGTCTGTTAATTCGTCAATGTGAGGGAGCGAGGGATGCAGTAAAGGAGGAATAATGCATCGGAAAAGAGATACTCGGAACCCCAAAGAAAATCCTATCGTTTCCGTAGAAACGTATCTCGATTTAGAAGGACAATGCAGGGAATCCAGAGTATTTCATATGGACGCAAATTGTGTGTTAATTCGACAATGTGAGGGAGCGGGGGATGCAGTAAAGGAGGAATAATGCATCGGAAAAGAGATACTCGACTCCTAAAAGAAAATCCTATCATTTCCGTAGAATCGTATCTCGTTTTAGAAAGATAATGCAGGGAACCCAGAGTATTTCATATGGACGCAAATTGTGTGTTAATTCGACAATGTGAGGGAGCGAGGGATGCAGTAAACGAGGAATAAAGCATCGGAAAAGAGATACTCGGAACCCCAAAGAAAATCCTATCGTTTCCGTAGAAACGTATCTCGATTTAGAAGGACAATGCAGGGAAACCACAGTATTTCATATGGACGCAAATTGTGTGTTAATTCGTCAATGTGAGGGAGCGAGGGATGCAGTAAAGGAGGAATAATGCATCGGAAAAGAGATACTCGGAACCCCAAAGAAAATCCTATCGTTTCCGTAGAAACGTATCTCGATGTAGAAGGACAATGCAGGAAATCCAGAGTATTTCATATGGACGCAAATTGTCTGTTAAATCGTCAATGTGAGGGAGCGAGGGATGCAGTAAAGGAGGAATAACGCATCGGAAAAGAGATACTCGGAACCCCAAACAAAATCCTATCGTTTCCGTAGAAACGTATCTCGATTTAGAAGGACAATGCAGGGAATCCAGAGTATTTCATATGGACGCAAATCGTGTGTTAATTCGTCAAAGTGAGGGAGCGAGGGATGCAGTAAAGGAGGAATAATGCATCGGAAAAGCGATACTCGGAACCCCAAAGAAAATCCTATCGTTTCTGTAGAAACGTATCTCGATTTAGAAGGACAACGAAGGGAATCCAGAGTATTTCATATGGACGCAAATTGTGTGTTAATTCGACAATGTGAGGGAGCGGGGGATGCAGTAAAGGAGGAATAATGCATCGGAAAGGAGATACTCGACTCCTAAAAGAAAATCCTATCGTTTCCGTAGAATCGTATCTCGTTTTAGAAAGATAATGCAGGGAACCCAGAGTATTTTATATGGACGCAAATTGTGTGTTAATTCGGCAATGTGAGGGAGCGAGAGATGCAGTAAACGAGGAATAAAGCATCGGAAAAGAGATACTCGGAACCCCAAAGAAAATCCTATCGTTTCCGTAGAAACGTATCTCGATTTAGTAGGACAATGCAAGAATCCAGAGTATTTCATATGGACGCAAATTGTGTGTAAGTTCGTCAATGTGAGGGAGCGAGGGATGCAGTAAAGGAGGTATAATGCATCGGAAAAGAGAAACTCGGAACCCCAAAGAAAATCCTATCGTTTCCGTAGAAACGTATCTCGATTTAGAAGGACAATGCAGGGAAACCACAGTATTTCATATGGACGCAAATTGTGTGTTATTTCGTCAATGTGAGGGAGCGAGGGATGCAGTAAAGGAGGAATAATGCATTGGAAAAGAGATACTCGGAACCCCAAAGAAAATGTTATCGTTTCCGTAGAAACGTATCTCGATGTAGAAGGACAATGCAGGAAATCCAGAGTATTTCATATGGACGCAAATTGTGTGTTAAATCGTAATTGTGAGGGAGCGAGGGATGCAGAAAAGGAGGAATAATGCATCGGAAAAGAGATACTCGGAACCCCAAACAAAACCCTATCGTTTCCGTAGAAACGTATCTCGATTTAGAAGGACAATGAAGGAAATCCAGAGTAATTCATATGGACGCAAAACGTGTGTTAATTCGTCAAAGTGAGGGAGCGTGGGATGCAGTAAAGGAGGAATAATGCATCGGAAAAGAGATACTCGGAACCCCAAAGAAAATCCTATCGTTTCCGTAGAAACGTAACTCGATTTAGAAAGACAATGCAGGGAATCCAGAGTATTTCATATGGACGCAAATTGTGTGTTAATTTGTCAATGTTAGGAAGCGCGGTATGCGGTAAAGGAGGAATAATGCATCGGAAAAGAGATACTCGGAAACCCAAAGAAAATCCTATCATTTCCGTAGAAACGTATCTCGATTTAGAAGGACAATGCAGGGAACCCAGCGTATTTGTATGGACGCAAATTGTGTGTTAATTCGTCAATGTGAGGGAGCGAGGGATGCAGTAAAGGAGGAATAATGCATCGGAAAAGAGATACTCGGAACCCCAAAGAAAATCCAATCGTTTCCGTAGAAACGTATCTCGATTTAGAAGGACAATGCAGGGAATCCAGAGTATTTCATATGGACGCAAATTGTGTGTTAATTCGACAATGTGAGGGAGCGAGGGATGCAGTAAAGGAGGAATAATGCATCGGAAAAGAGATACTCGACTCCTAAAAGAAAATCCTATCGTGTCCGTAGAATCGTGTCTCGTTTTAGAAAGATACTGCAGGGAACCCAGAGTATTAAATATGGACGCAAATTGTGTGTTAATTCGGCAATGTGAGGGAGCGAGGGATGCAGTAAAGGAGGAATAACGCATCGGAAAAGAGATACTCGACTCCTAAAAGAAAATCCTATCGTTTCCGTAGAATCGTATCTCGTTTTAGAAAGATAATGCAGGGAACCCAGAGTATTTCATATGGACGCAAATTGTGTGTTAATTCGACAATGTGAGGGAGCGAGGGATGCAGTAAAGGAGGAATAAAGCATCGGAAAAGAGATACTCGGAACCCCAAAGAAAATCCTATCGTTTCCGTAGAAACGTATCTCGATTTAGAAGGACAATGCAGGGAAACCACAGTATTTCATAAGGACGCAAATTGTGTGTTAATTCGTCAATGTGAGGGAGCGAGGGATGCAGTAAAGGAGGAATAATGCATCGGAAAAGAGATACTCGGAACCCCAAAGAAAATGTTATCGTTTCCGTAGAAACGTATCTCGATGTAGAAGGACAATGCAGGAAATCCAGAGTATTTCATATGGACGCAAATTGTCTGTTAAATCGTCAATGTGAGGGAGCGAGGGATGCAGTAAAGGAGGAATAACGCATCGGAAAAGAGATACTCGGAACCCCAAACAAAATCCTATCGTTTCCGTAGAAACGTATCTCGATTTAGAAGGACAATGCAGGGAATCCAGAGTATTTCATATGGACGCAAATCGTGTGTTAATTCGTCAAAGTGAGGGAGCGAGGGATGCAGTAAAGGAGGAATAATGCATCGGAAAAGAGATACTCGGAACCCCAAAGAAAATCCTATCGTTTCCGTAGAAACGTAACTCGATTTAGAAGGACAACGCAGGGAATCCAGAGTATTTCATATGGACGCAAATTGTGTGTTAATTCGACAATGTGAGGGAGCGAATGATGCAGTAAAGGAGGAATAATGCATCGGAAAAGAGATACTCGACTCCTAAAAGAAAATCCTATCGTTTCCGTAGAATCGTATCTCGTTTTAGAAAGATAATGCAGGGAACCCAGAATATTTCATATGGACGCAAATCGTGTGTTAATTCGTCAAAGTGAGGGAGCGAGGGATGCAGTAAAGGAGGAATAATGCATCAGAAAAGAGATACTCGGAACCCCAAAGAAAATCCTATCGTTTCCGTAGAAACGTAACTCGATTTAGAAGGACAATGCAGGGAATCCAGAGTATTTCATATGGACGCAAATTGTGTGTTAATTCGTCAATGTTAGGAAGCGAGGTATGCGGTAAAGGAGGAATAATGCATCGGAAAAGAGATACTCGGAAACCCAAAGAAAATCCTATCATTTCCGTAGAAACGTATCTCGATTTAGAAGGACAATGCAGGGAAACCAGAGTATTTGTATGGACGCAAATTGTGTGTTAATTCGTCAATGTGAGGGAGCGAGGGATGCAGTAAAGGAGGAATAATGCATCGGAAGAGAGATACTCGGAAACCCAAAGAAAATGTTATCGTTTCCGTAGAAACGTATCTCGATTTAGAAGGACAATGCAGGAGAAATAACGCATCGAAATAGAGATACTCGGAACCCCAAAGAAAATCCTATCGTTTCTGTAGAAACGTATCTCGATTTAGAAGGACAATGCAGGGAATCCTGAGTATTTCATATGGAAGCAAATTGTGTGTTAATTCGTCAATGTGAGGGAGCGAGGGATGCAGTAAAGGAGGAATAATGCATCGGATAGGAGATACTCGGAACCCCAAAGAAAATCCTATCGTTTCCGTAGAAACGTATCTCGATTTAGAAGGACAATGCAGGGAATCCATAGTATTTCATATGGACGCAAATTGTCTGTTAATTCGTCAATGTGAGGGAGCGAGGGATGCAGTAAAGGAGGAATAATGCATCGGAAAAGAGATACTCGGAACCCCAAAGAAAATCCAATCGTTTCCGTAGAAACGTATCTCGATTTAGAAGGACAATGCAGGGAATCCAGAGTATTTCATATGGACGCAAATTGTGTGTTAATTCGACAATGTGAGGGAGCGGGGAATGCAGTAAAGGAGGAATAATGCATCGGAAAAGAGATACTCGACTCCTAAAAGAAAATCCTATCGTGTCCGTAGAATCGTGTCTCGTTTTAGAAAGATACTGCAGGGAACCCAGAGTATTTCATATGGACGCAAATTGTGTGTTAATTCGGCAATGTGAGGGAGCGAGGGATGCAGTAAAGGAGGAATAAAGCATCGGAAAAGAGATACTCGGAACCCCAAAGAAAATCCTTTCGTTTCCGTAGAAACGTATCTCGATTTAGAAGGACAATGCAGGGAATCCAGAGTATTTCATATGGACGCAAATTGCGTGTTACTTCGTCAATGTGAGGGAGCGAGGGATGCAGTAAAGGAGGAATAATGCATCGGAAAAGAGATACTCGACTCCTAAAAAAAATCCTACCGTTTCCGTAGAAACGTATCTCGTTTTAGAAAGATAATGCAGTGAACCCAGAGTATTTCATATGGACGCAAATTGTGTGTTAATTCGGCAATGTGAGGGAGCGAGGGATGCAGTAAAGGAGGAATAATGCATCGGAAAAGAGATACTCGGAACCCCAAAGAAATTCCTATCGTTGCCGTAGAAACGTATCTCGATTTAGAAGGACAATGCAGGGAATCCAGAGTATTTCATATGGACGCAAATTGTGTGTTAATTCGTCAATGTGAAGGAGCAAGGGATGCAGTAAACGAGGAATAATGCATCGGAAAAGAGATACTCGGAACCCCAAAGAATATCCTATCGTTTCTGTAGAAACGTAACTCGATTTAGAAGGACAATGCAGGGAATCCAGAGTATTTCATATGGACGCTAATTGTGTGTTAATTCGTCAATGTTAGGAAGCGAGGTATGCGGTAAAGGAGGAATAATGCATCGGAAAAGAGATACTCGGAAACCCGAAGAAAATCCTATCATTTCCGTAGAACCGTATCTCGATTTAGAAGGACAATGCAGGGAAACCAGAGTATTTGTATGGACGCAAATTGTGTGTTAATTCGTCAATGTGAGGGAGCGAGGGATGCAGTAAAGGAGGAATAATGCATCGGAAGAGAGATACTCGGAAACCCAAAGAAAATGTTATCGTTTCCGTAGAAACGTATCTCGATTTAGAAGGACAATGCAGGAGAAATAACGCATCGAAATAGAGATACTCGGAACCCCAAAGAAAATCCTATCGTTTCTGTAGAAACGTATCTCGATCTAGAAGGACAATGCAGGGAATCCTGAGTATTTCATATGGAAGCAAATTGTGTGTTAATTCGTCAATGTGAGGGAGCGAGGGATGCAGTAAAGGAGGAATAATGCATCGGAAAAGAGATACTCGGAACCCCAAAGAAAATCCAATCGTTTCCGTAGAAACGTATCTCGATTTAGAAGGACAATGCAGGGAATCCAGAGTATTTCATATGGACGCAAATTGTGTGTTAATTCGACAATGTGAGGGAGCGGGGAATTCAGTAAAGGAGGAATAATGCATCGGAAAAGAGATACTCGTTTCCTAAAAGAAAATCCTATCGTGTCCGTAGAATCGTGTCTCGTTTTAGAAAGATACTGCAGGGAACCCAGAGTATTTCATATGGACGCAAATTGTGTGTTAATTCGGCAATGTGAGGGAGCGAGGGATGCAGTAAAGGAGGAATAAAGCATCGGAAAAGAGATACTCGGAACCCCAAAGAAAATCCTTTCGTTTCCGTAGAAACGTATCTCGATTTAGAAGGACAATGCAGGGAATCCAGAGTATTTCATATGGACGCAAATTGCGTGTTACTTCGTCAATGTGAGGGAGCGAGGGATGCAGTAAAGGAGGAATAATGCATCGGAAAAGAGATACTCGACTCCTAAAAAAAATCCTACCGTTTCCGTAGAAACGTATCTCGTTTTAGAAAGATAATGCAGTGAACCCAGAGTATATCATATGGACGCAAATTGTGTGTTAATTCGGCAATGTGAGGGAGCGAGGGATGCAGTAAAGGAGGAATAATGCATCGGAAAAGAGATACTCGGAACCCCAAAGAAAATCCTATCGTTGCCGTAGATTCGTATCTCGATTTAGAAGGACAATGCAGGGAATCCAGAGTATTTCATATGGACGCAAATTGTGTGTTAATTCGTCAATGTGAAGGAGCAAGGGATGAAGTAAACGAGGAATAATGCATCGGAAAAGAGATACTCGGAACCCCAATGAAAATGTTATCGTTTCCGTAGAAACGTATCTCGATTTAGAAAGAAAATGCAGGGAATCCAGAGTATTTCATATGGACGCAAATTGTGTGTTAATTCGTCAATGTGAGGGAGCGAGGGATGCAGTAAAGGAGGAATAACGCATCGGAAAAGTGGTACTCAAACCCCAAAGAAAATCCTATCGTTTCCATGGAAACGTATCTCGATTTAGAAGGACAATGCAGGGAATCCAGAGTATTTCATATGGACGCAAATTGTGTGTTAATTCGGCAATGTGAGGGAGCGAGGGATGCAGTAAAGGAGGAATAATGCATCGGAAAAGAGATACTCGACTCCTAAAAGAAAATCCTATCGTTTCCGTAGAATCGTATCTCGTTTTAGAAAGATAATGCAGGGAACCCACAGTATTTCATATGGACGCAAATTGTGTGTTAATTCGGCAATGTGAGGGAGCGAGGGATGCAGTAAAGGAGGAATAAAGCAACGGAAAAGAGATACTCGGAACCACAAAGAAAATCCAATCGTTTCCGTAGAAACGTATCTCGATTTAGCAGGACAATGCAAGAATCCAGAGTATTTCATATGGACGCAAATTGTGTGTTAGTTCGTCAATGTGAGGGAGCGAGGGATGCAGTAAAGGAGGTATAATGCATCGGAAATGAGATACTCGGAACCCCAAAGAAAATCCTATCGTTTCCGTAGAAACGTATCTCGATTTAGAAGGACAATGCAGGCAAACCACAGTATTTCATATGGACGCCAATTGTGTGTTAATTCGTCAATGTGAGGGAGCGAGGGATGCAGTAAAGGAGGAATAATGCATCGGAAAAGAGATACTCGGAACCCCAAAGCAAATGTTATCGTTTCCGTAGAAACGTATCTCGATGTAGAAGGACAATGCAGGAAATCTAGAGTATTTCATATGGACGCAAATTGTCTGTTAAATCGTCAATGTGAGGGAGCGAGGGATGCAGTAAAGGAGGAATAACGCATCGGAAAAGAGATACTCGGAACCCCAAACAAAATCCTATCGTTTCCGTAGAAACGTATCTCGATTTAGAAGGACAATGCAGGGAATCCAGAGTATTTCATATGGACGCAAATTGTGTGTTAATTCGACAATGTGAGGGAGTGGGGGATGCAGTAAAGGAGGAATAATGCATCGGAAAAGAGATACTCGACTCCTAAAAGAAAATCCTATCGTTTCCGTAGAATCGTATCTCGTTTTAGAAAGATAATGCAGGGAACCCAGAGTATTTCATATGGACGCAAATTGTGTGTTAATTCGGCAATGTGAGGGAGCGAGGGATGCAGTAAAGGAGGAATAATGCATCGGAAAAGAGATACTCGGAACCCCAAAGAAAATCCTATCGTTTCCGTAGAAACGTATCTCGATTTAGAAGGACAATGCAGGGAAACCACAGTATTTCATATGGACGCAAATTGTGTGTTAATTCGTCAATGTGAGGGAGCGAGGGATGCAGTAAAGGAGGAATAATGCATCGGAAAAGAGATACTCGGAACCCCAAAGAAAATGTTATCGTTTCCGTAGAAACGTATCTCGATGTAGAAGGACAATGCAGGAAATCCAGAGTATTTCATATGGACGCAAATTGTGTGTTAAATCGTCAATGTGAGGGAGCGAGGGATGCAGTAAAGGAGGAATAATGCATCGGAAAAGAGATACTCGGAACCCCAAACAAAATCCTATCGTTTCCGTAGAAACGTATCTCGATTTAGAAGGACAATGCAGGGAATCCAGAGTATTTCATATGGACGCAAATCGTGTGTTAATTCGTCAAAGTGAGGGAGCGAGGGATGCAGTAAAGGAGGAATAATGCATCGGAAAAGAGATACTCGGAACCCCAAAGAAAATCCTATCGTTTCCGTAGAAACGTAACTCGATTTAGAAGGACAATGCAGGGAATCCAGAGTATTTCATATGGACGCAAATTGTGTGTTACTTCGTCAATGTGAGGGAGCGAGGGATGCAGTAAACGAGGAATAATGCATCGGAAAAGAGATACTCGGAAACCCAAAGAAAATGTTATCGTTTCCGTAGAAACGTATCTCGATTTAGAAGGACAATGCAGGTGTAATAACGCATCGAAATAGAGATACTCGGAACCCCAAAGAAAATCCTATCGTTTCTGTAGAAACATATCTCGATTTAGAAGGACAATGCAGGGAATCCTGAGTATTTCATATGGACGCAAATTGTGTGTTAATTCGTCAATGTGAGGGAGCGAGGGATGCAGTAAAGGAGGAATAATGCATCGGATAAGTGATACTCGGAACCACAAAGAAAATCCTATCGTTTCCGTAGAAACGTATCTCGATTTAGAAGGACAATGCAGGGAATCCATAGTATTTCACATGGACGCAAATTGTGTGTTAATTCGACAATGTGAGGGAGCGGGGGATGCAGTAAAGGAGGAATAATGCATCGGAAAAGAGATACTCGACTCCTAAAAGAAAATCCTATCGTGTCCGTAGAATCGTGTCTCGTTTTAGAAAGATACTGCAGGGAACCCAGAGTATTTCATATGGACGCAAATTGTGTGTTAATTCGGCAATGTGAGGGAGCGAAGGATGCAGTAAAGGAGGAATAAAGCATCGGAAAAGAGATACTCGGAACCCCAAAGAAAATCCTATCGTTTCCGTAGAAACGTATCTCGATTTAGAAGGACAATGCAGGGAATCCAGAGTATTTCATATGGACGCAAATTGTGTGTTACTTCGTCAATGTGAGGGAGCGAGGGATGCAGTAAACGAGGAATAATGCATCGGAAAAGAGATACTCGGAACCCCAATGAAAATCCTATCGTTTCCATGGAAACGTATATCGATTTAGAAGGACAATGCAGGGAATCCAGAGTATTTCATATGGACGAAAATTGTCTGTTAATTCGTCAATGTGAGGGAGCGAGGGATGCAGTAAAGGAGGAATAATGCATCGGAAAAGAGATACTCGGAACCCCAAAGAAAATCCTATCGTTTCCGTAGAAACGTATCTCGATTTAGAAGGACAATGCAGGGAATCCAGAGTATTTCATATGGACGCAAATTGTGTGTTAATTCGACAATGTGAGGGAGCGGGGGATGCAGTAAAGGAGGAATAATGCATCGGAAAAGAGATACTCGACTCCTAAAAGAAAATCCTATCGTTTCCGTAGAATCGTATCTCGTTTTAGAAAGATAATGCAGGGAACCCAGAGTATTTCATATGGACGCAAATTGTATGTTAATTCGGCAATGTGAGGGAGCGAGGGATGCAGTAAAGGAGGAATAAAGCATCGGAAAAGAGATACTCGGAACCCCAAAGAAAATCCTATCGTTTCCGTAGAAACGTATCTCGATTTAGTAGGACAATGCAAGAATCCAGAGTATTTTATATGGACGCAAAGTGTGTGTTAATTCGTCAATGTGAAGGAGCTAGGGATGCAGTAAACGAAGAATAATGCATCGGAAAAGAGATACTCGGAACCCCAATGAATATGTTATCGTTTCCGTAGAAACGTATCTCGATTTAGAAGGAAAATGCAGGGAATCCAGAGTATTTCATATGGACGCAAATTGTGTGATAATTCGTCAATGTGAGGGAGCGAGGGATGCAGTAAAGGAGGAATAACGCATCGGAAAAGAGATACTCGGAACCCCAAAGAAAATCCTATCGTTTCCATGGAAACGTATCTCGATTTAGAAGGACAATGCAGGGAATCCAGAGTATTTCATATGGACGCAAATTGTCTGTTAATTCGTCAATGTGAGGGAGCGAGGGATGCAGTAAAGGAGGAATAATGCATCGGAAAAGAGATACTCGGAACCCCAAAGAAAATCCTATCGTTTCCGTAGAAACGTATCAAGATTTAGAAGGACAATGCAGGGAATCCAGAGTATTTCATATGGACAAAAATTGTGTGTTAATTCGACAATGTGAGGGAGCGGGGGATGCAGTAAAGGAGGAATAATGCATCGGAAAAGAGATACTCGACTCCTAAAAGAAAATCCTATCGTTTCCGTAGAATCGTATCTGGTTTTAGAAAGATAATGCAGGGAACCCAGAGTATTTCATATGGACGCAAATTGTGTGTTAATTCGACAATGTGAGGGAGCGGGGGATGCAGTAAAGGAGGAATAATGCATCGGAAAAGAGATACTCGACTCCTAAAAGAAAATCCTTTCGTTTCCGTAGAATCGTATCTCGTTTTAGAAAGATAATGCAGGGAACCCAGAGTATTTCATATGGACGCAAATTGTGTGTTAATTCGGCAATGTGAGGGAGCGAGGGATGCAGTAAAGGAGGAATAACGCATCGGAAAAGAGGTACTCGGAACCCCAAAGAAAATCCTATCGTTTCCGTAGAAACGTAACTCGATTTAGAAGGACAATGCAGGGAATCCAGAGTATTTCATATGGACGCAAATTGTGTGTTAATTCGACAATGTGAGGGAGCGGGGGATGCAGTAAAGGAGGAATAATGCATCGGAAAAGAGATACTCGACTCCTAAAAGAAAATCCTATCGTTTCCGTAGAATCGTATCTCGTTTTAGAAAGATAATGCAGGGAACCCAGAGTATTTCATATGGACGCAAATTGTGTGTTAATTCGGCAATGTGAGGGAGCGAGGGATGCAGTAAAGGAGGAATAAAGCATCGGAAAAGAGATACTCGGAACCCCAAAGAAAATCCTATCGTTTCCGTAGAAACGTATCTCGATTTAGTAGGACAATGCAAGAATCCAGAGTATTTCATATGGACGCAAATTGTGTGTTAGTTCGTCAATGTGAGGGGGCGAGGGATGCAGTAAAGGAGGTATAATGCATCGGAAAAGAGATACTCGGAACCCCAAAGAAAATCCTATCGTTTCCGTAGAAACGTATCTCGATTTAGAAGGACAATGCAGGGAAACCACAGTATTTCATATGGACGCAAATTGTGTGTTAATTCGTCAATGTGAGGGAGCGAGGGATGCAGTAAAGGAGGAATAATGCATCGGAAAAGAGATACTCGGAACCCCAAAGAAAATGTTATCGTTTCCGTAGAAACGTATCTCGATGTAGAAGGACAATGCAGGAAATCCATAGTATTTCATATGGACGCAAATTGTGTGTTAAATCGTCAATGTGAGGGAGCGAGGGATGCAGTAAAGGAGGAATAATGCATCGGAAAAGAGATACTCGGAACCCCAAACAAAATCCTATCGTTTCCGTAGAAACGTATCTCGATTTAGAAGGACAATGCAGGGAATCCAGAGTATTTCATATGGACGCAAATCGTGTGTTAATTCGTCAAAGTGAGGGAGCGAGGGATGCAGTAAAGGAGGAATAATGCATCGGAAAAGAGATACTCGGAACCCCAAAGAAAATCCTATCGTTTCCGTAGAAACGTAACTCGATTTAGAAGGACAATGCAGGGAATCCAGAGTATTTCATATGGACGCAAATTGTGTGTTACTTCGTCAATGTGAGGGAGCGAGGGATGCAGTAAACGAGGAATAATGCATCGGAAAAGAGATACTCGGAAACCCAAAGAAAATGTTATCGTTTCCGTAGAAACGTATCTCGATTTAGAAGGACAATGCAGGTGTAATAACGCATCGAAATAGAGATACTCGGAACCCCAAAGAAAATCCTATCGTTTCTGTAGAAACATATCTCGATTTAGAAGGACAATGCAGGGAATCCTGAGTATTTCATATGGACGCAAATTGTGTGTTAATTCGTCAATGTGAGGGAGCGAGGGATGCAGTAAAGGAGGAATAATGCATCGGATAAGTGATACTCGGAACCACAAAGAAAATCCTATCGTTTCCGTAGAAACGTATCTCGATTTAGAAGGACAATGCAGGGAATCCATAGTATTTCACATGGACGCAAATTGTGTGTTAATTCGACAATGTGAGGGAGCGGGGGATGCAGTAAAGGAGGAATAATGCATCGGAAAAGAGATACTCGACTCCTAAAAGAAAATCCTATCGTGTCCGTAGAATCGTGTCTCGTTTTAGAAAGATACTGCAGGGAACCCAGAGTATTTCATATGGACGCAAATTGTGTGTTAATTCGGCAATGTGAGGGAGCGAAGGATGCAGTAAAGGAGGAATAAAGCATCGGAAAAGAGATACTCGGAACCCCAAAGAAAATCCTATCGTTTCCGTAGAAACGTATCTCGATTTAGAAGGACAATGCAGGGAATCCAGAGTATTTCATATGGACGCAAATTGTGTGTTACTTCGTCAATGTGAGGGAGCGAGGGATGCAGTAAACGAGGAATAATGCATCGGAAAAGAGATACTCGGAACCCCAATGAAAATCCTATCGTTTCCATGGAAACGTATATCGATTTAGAAGGACAATGCAGGGAATCCAGAGTATTTCATATGGACGAAAATTGTCTGTTAATTCGTCAATGTGAGGGAGCGAGGGATGCAGTAAAGGAGGAATAATGCATCGGAAAAGAGATACTCGGAACCCCAAAGAAAATCCTATCGTTTCCGTAGAAACGTATCTCGATTTAGAAGGACAATGCAGGGAATCCAGAGTATTTCATATGGACGCAAATTGTGTGTTAATTCGACAATGTGAGGGAGCGGGGGATGCAGTAAAGGAGGAATAATGCATCGGAAAAGAGATACTCGACTCCTAAAAGAAAATCCTATCGTTTCCGTAGAATCGTATCTCGTTTTAGAAAGATAATGCAGGGAACCCAGAGTATTTCATATGGACGCAAATTGTATGTTAATTCGGCAATGTGAGGGAGCGAGGGATGCAGTAAAGGAGGAATAAAGCATCGGAAAAGAGATACTCGGAACCCCAAAGAAAATCCTATCGTTTCCGTAGAAACGTATCTCGATTTAGTAGGACAATGCAAGAATCCAGAGTATTTTATATGGACGCAAAGTGTGTGTTAATTCGTCAATGTGAAGGAGCTAGGGATGCAGTAAACGAAGAATAATGCATCGGAAAAGAGATACTCGGAACCCCAATGAATATGTTATCGTTTCCGTAGAAACGTATCTCGATTTAGAAGGAAAATGCAGGGAATCCAGAGTATTTCATATGGACGCAAATTGTGTGTTAATTCGTCAATGTGAGGGAGCGAGGGATGCAGTAAAGGAGGAATAACGCATCGGAAAAGAGATACTCGGAACCCCAAAGAAAATCCTATCGTTTCCATGGAAACGTATCTCGATTTAGAAGGACAATGCAGGGAATCCAGAGTATTTCATATGGACGCAAATTGTCTGTTAATTCGTCAATGTGAGGGAGCGAGGGATGCAGTAAAGGAGGAATAATGCATCGGAAAAGAGATACTCGGAACCCCAAAGAAAATCCTATCGTTTCCGTAGAAACGTATCAAGATTTAGAAGGACAATGCAGGGAATCCAGAGTATTTCATATGGACAAAAATTGTGTGTTAATTCGACAATGTGAGGGAGCGGGGGATGCAGTAAAGGAGGAATAATGCATCGGAAAAGAGATACTCGACTCCTAAAAGAAAATCCTATCGTTTCCGTAGAATCGTATCTGGTTTTAGAAAGATAATGCAGGGAACCCAGAGTATTTCATATGGACGCAAATTGTGTGTTAATTCGACAATGTGAGGGAGCGGGGGATGCAGTAAAGGAGGAATAATGCATCGGAAAAGAGATACTCGACTCCTAAAAGAAAATCCTTTCGTTTCCGTAGAATCGTATCTCGTTTTAGAAAGATAATGCAGGGAACCCAGAGTATTTCATATGGACGCAAATTGTGTGTTAATTCGGCAATGTGAGGGAGCGAGGGATGCAGTAAAGGAGGAATAACGCATCGGAAAAGAGGTACTCGGAACCCCAAAGAAAATCCTATCGTTTCCGTAGAAACGTAACTCGATTTAGAAGGACAATGCAGGGAATCCAGAGTATTTCATATGGACGCAAATTGTGTGTTAATTCGACAATGTGAGGGAGCGGGGGATGCAGTAAAGGAGGAATAATGCATCGGAAAAGAGATACTCGACTCCTAAAAGAAAATCCTATCGTTTCCGTAGAATCGTATCTCGTTTTAGAAAGATAATGCAGGGAACCCAGAGTATTTCATATGGACGCAAATTGTGTGTTAATTCGGCAATGTGAGGGAGCGAGGGATGCAGTAAAGGAGGAATAAAGCATCGGAAAAGAGATACTCGGAACCCCAAAGAAAATCCTATCGTTTCCGTAGAAACGTATCTCGATTTAGTAGGACAATGCAAGAATCCAGAGTATTTCATATGGACGCAAATTGTGTGTTAGTTCGTCAATGTGAGGGGGCGAGGGATGCAGTAAAGGAGGTATAATGCATCGGAAAAGAGATACTCGGAACCCCAAAGAAAATCCTATCGTTTCCGTAGAAACGTATCTCGATTTAGAAGGACAATGCAGGGAAACCACAGTATTTCATATGGACGCAAATTGTGTGTTAATTCGTCAATGTGAGGGAGCGAGGGATGCAGTAAAGGAGGAATAATGCATCGGAAAAGAGATACTCGGAACCCCAAAGAAAATGTTATCGTTTCCGTAGAAACGTATCTCGATGTAGAAGGACAATGCAGGAAATCCAGAGTATTTCATATGGACGCAAATTGTGTGTTAAATCGTCAATGTGAGGGAGCGAGGGATGCAGTAAAGGAGGAATAATGCATCGGAAAAGAGATACTCGGAACCCCAAACAAAATCCTATCGTTTCCGTAGAAACGTATCTCGATTTAGAAGGACAATGCAGGGAATCCAGAGTATTTCATATGGACGCAAATCGTGTGTTAATTCGTCAAAGTGAGGGAGCGAGGGATGCAGTAAAGGAGGAATAATGCATCGGAAAAGAGATACTCGGAACCCCAAAGAAAATCCTATCGTTTCCGTAGGAACGTAACTCGATTTAGAAGGACAATGCAGGGAATCCAGAGTATTTCATATGGACGCAAATTGTGTGTTCATTCGTCAATGTTAGGAAGCGAGGTAGGCGGTAAAGGAGGAATAATGCATCGGAAAAGAGATACTCGGAAACCCAAAGAAAATCCTATCGTTTCCGTAGAAACGTATCTCGATTTAGAAGGACAATGCAGGGAACCCAGAGTATTTGTATGGACGCAAATTGTGTGTTAATTCGTCAATGTGAGGGAGCGAGGGATGCAGTAAAGGAGGAATAATGCATCGGAAAAGAGATACTCGGAAACCCTAAGAAAATGTTATCGTTTCCGTAGAAACGTATCTCGATTTAGAAGGACAATGCAGGAGTAATAACGCATCGAAATAGAGATACTCGGAACCCCAAAGAAAATCCTATCGTTTCTGTAGAAACGTATCTCGATTTAGAAGGACAATGCAGGGAATCCTGAGTATTTCATATGGACGCAAATTGTGTGTTAATTCGTCAATGTGAGGGAGCGAGGGATGCAGTAAAGGAGGAATAATGCATCGGATAAGTGATACTCGGAACCACAAAGAAAATCCTATCGTTTCCGTAGAAACGTATCTCGATTTAGAAGGACAATGCAGGGAATCCATAGTATTTCACATGGACGCAAATTGTGTGTTAATTCGACAATGTGAGGGAGCGGGGGATGCAGTAAAGGAGGAATAATGCATCGGAAAAGAGATACTCGACTCCTAAAAGAAAATCCTATCGTGTCCGTAGAATCGTGTCTCGTTTTAGAAAGATACTGCAGGGAACCCAGAGTATTTCATATGGACGCAAATTGTGTGTTAATTCGGCAATGTGAGGGAGCGAAGGATGCAGTAAAGGAGGAATAAAGCATCGGAAAAGAGATACTCGGAACCCCAAAGAAAATCCTATCGTTTCCGTAGAAACGTATCTCGATTTAGAAGGACAATGCAGGGAATCCAGAGTATTTCATATGGACGCAAATTGTGTGTTACTTCGTCAATGTGAGGGAGCGAGGGATGCAGTAAACGAGGAATAATGCATCGGAAAAGAGATACTCGGAACCCCAATGAAAATCCTATCGTTTCCATGGAAACGTATATCGATTTAGAAGGACAATGCAGGGAATCCAGAGTATTTCATATGGACGCAAATTGTCTGTTAATTCGTCAATGTGAGGGAGCGAGGGATGCAGTAAAGGAGGAATAATGCATCGGAAAAGAGATACTCGGAACCCCAAAGAAAATGTTATCGTTTCCGTAGAAACGTATCTCGATTTAGAAGGACAATGCAGGAGTAATAACGCATCGAAATAGAGATACTCGGAACCCCAAAGAAAATCCTATCGTTTCTGTAGAAACGTATCTCGATTTAGAAGGACAATGCAGGGAATCCTGAGTATTTCATATGGACGCAAATTGTGTGTTAATTCGTCAATGTGAGGGAGCGAGGGATGCAGTAAAGGAGGAATAATGCATCGGATAAGTGATACTCGGAACCACAAAGAAAATCCTATCGTTTCCGTAGAAACGTATCTCGATTTAGAAGGACAATGCAGGGAATCCATAGTATTTCACATGGACGCAAATTGTGTGTTAATTCGATAATGTGAGGGAGCGGGGGATGCAGTAAAGTAGGAATAATGCATCGGAAAAGAGATACTCGACTCCTAAAAGAAAATCCTATCGTGCCCGTAGAATCGTGTCTCGTTTTAGAAAGATACTGCAGGGAACCCAGAGTATTTCATATGGACGCAAATTGTGTGTTAATTCGGCAATGTGAGGGAGCGAAGGATGCAGTAAAGGAGGAATAAAGCATCGGAAAAGAGATACTCGGATCCCCAAAGAAGATCCTATCGTTTCCGTAGAAACATATCTCGATTTAGAAGGACAATGCAGGGAATCCAGAGTATTTCATATGGACGCAAATTGTGTGTTACTTCGTCAATGTGAGGGAGCGAGGGATGCAGTAAACGAGGAATAATGCATCGGAAAAGAGATACTCGGAACCCCAATGAAAATCCTATCGTTTCCATGGAAACGTATATCGATTTAGAAGGACAATGCAGGGAATCCAGAGTATTTCATATGGACGCAAATTGTCTGTTAATTCGTCAATGTGAGGGAGCGAGGGATGCAGTAAAGGAGGAATAATGCATCGGAAAAGAGATACTCGAAACCCCAAAGAAAATCCTATCGTTTCCGTAGAAACGTATCTCGATTTAGAAGGACAATGCAGGGAATCCAGAGTATTTCATATGGACGCAAATTGTGTGTTAATTCGACAATGTGAGGGAGCGGGGGATGCAGTAAAGGAGGAATAATGCATCGGAAAAGAGATACTCGACTCCTAAAAGAAAATCCTATCGTTTCCGTAGAATCGTATCTCGTTTTAGAAAGATAATGCAGGGAACCCAGAGTATTTCATATGGACGCAAATTGTATGTTAATTCGGCAATGTGAGGGAGCGAGGGATGCAGTAAAGGAGGAATAAAGCATCGGAAAAGAGATACTCGGAACCCCAAAGAAAATCCTATCGTTTCCGTAGAAACGTATCTCGATTTAGTAGGACAATGCAAGAATCCAGAGTATTTTATATGGACGCAAAGTGTGTGTTAATTCGTCAATGTGAAGGAGCAAGGGATGCAGTAAACGAAGAATAATGCATCGGAAAAGAGATACTCGGAACCCCAATGAATATGTTATCGTTTCCGTAGAAACGTATCTCGATTTAGAAGGAAAATGCAGGGAATCCAGAGTATTTCATATGGACGCAAATTGTGTGTTAATTCGTCAATGTGAGGGAGCGAGGGATGCAGTAAAGGAGGAATAACGCATCGGAAAAGAGATACTCGGAACCCCAAAGAAAATCCTATCGTTTCCATGGAAACGTATCTCGATTTAGAAGGACAATGCAGGGAATCCAGAGTATTTCATATGGACGCAAATTGTCTGTTAATTCGTCAATGTGAGGGAGCGAGGGATGCAGTAAAGGAGGAATAATGCATCGGAAAAGAGATACTCGGAACCCCAAAGAAAATCCTATCGTTTCCGTAGAAACGTATCAGGATTTAGAAGGACAATGCAGGGAATCCAGAGTATTTCATATGGACACAAATTGTGTGTTAATTCGACAATGTGAGGGAGCGAGGGATGCAGTAAAGGAGGTATAAAGCATCGGAAAAGAGATACTCGGAACCCCAAAGGAAATCCTATCGTTTCCGTAGAAACGTATCTCGATTTAGAAGGACAATGCAGGGAATCCAGAGTATTTCTTATGGACGCAAATTGTGTGTTAATACGTCAATGTGAGGGAGCGAGGGATGCAGTAAAGGAGGAATAATGCATCGGAAAAGAGAAACTCGACTCCCAAAAGAAAATCCTATCGTTTCCGTAGAAACGTATCTCGATTTAGAAGGACAATGCAGGGAATCCAGAGTATTTCATA
Organism: Schistocerca nitens; assembly: GCF_023898315.1. Classification (NCBI taxonomy): domain Eukaryota; kingdom Metazoa; phylum Arthropoda; class Insecta; order Orthoptera; family Acrididae; genus Schistocerca; species Schistocerca nitens. Next base: position 1,274,025,156 of record NC_064614.1, on the reverse strand, counting down.
TGGACGGAAATTGTGTGTTAATTCGTCAATGTTAGAAAGCGAGGGATGCAGTAAAGGAGGAATAATGCATCGGAAAAGAGATACTGGAAACCCAAAGAAAATCCTATCGTTTCCGTAGAAACGTATCTCAATTTAGAAGGACAATGCAGGGAATCCAGAGTATTTCATATGGACGGAAATTGTGTGTTAATTCGTCAATGTTAGAAAGCGAGGGCTGCAGTAAAGGAGGAATAATGCATCGGAAAAGAGATACTCGGAACCCCAAAGAAAATGTTATTGTTTCCGTAGAAACGTATCTCGATTTAGGACAATGCAGGAGGAATAACGCATCGGAAAAGAGATACTCGGAACCCCAAAGAAAATCCTATTGTTTCCGTAGAAACATATCTCGATTTAGAAGGACAATGCAGGGAATCCTGAGCATTTCATATGGACGCAAATTTTGTGTTAATTCGTCAATGTGAGGGAGCGAGGGATGCAGTAAAGGAGGAATAATGCATCGGAAAAGAGATACTCGGAACCCCAAAGAAAATCCTATCGTTTCCGTAGATACGTATCTCGATTTAGAAGGACAATGCAGGGAATCCAGAGTATTTCATATGGACGCTAATTGTGTGTTGATTCGTCAATGTGAGGGAGCGGGGGATGCAGTAAAGGAGGAATAATCCATCGGAAAAGAGATCCTCGACTCCCAAAAGAAATTCCTATCGTTTCCGTAGAAACGTATCTCGTTTTGGAAAGATAATGCAGGAACCCAGAGTATTTCATATGGACGGAAATTGTGTGTTAATTCGGAAGTGTGAGGGAGCGAATGATGCAGTAAAGGAGGAATAATGCATCGGAAAAGGGATACTCGGAACCCCAAAGAAAATCCTATAGTTTCCGTAGAAACGTATCTCGATTTAGAAGGACAATGCAGGGAATCCGTAGTATTTCATATGGACGCAAATTGTGTTTTAATTCGTCAATGTGAAGGAGCAAGGGATGCAGTAAACGAGGAATAATGCATCGGAAAAGAGATACTCGGAACCCCAAAGAAAATCCTATCGTTTCCGTAGAAACGTATCTCGATTTAGAAGGACAATGCAGGGAATCCAGAGTATTTCATATGGACGCAAATTGTGTTTTAATTCGTCAATGTGAAGGAGCAAGGGATGCAGTAAACGAGGAATAATGCATCGGAAAAGAGATACTCGGAACCCCAATGAAAATGTTATCGTTTCCGTAGAAACGTATCTCGATTTAGAAGGAAAATCCAGGGAATCCAGAGTATTTCATATGGACGCAAATTGTGTGTTAATTCGTCAATGTGAGGGAGCGAGGGATGCAGTAAAGGAGGAATAACGCATCGGAAAAGAGATACTCCGAACCCCAAAGAAAATCCTATCGTTTCTGTAGAAACGTATCTCGATTTAGAAGGACAATGCAGGGAATCCAGAGTATTTCATATGGACGCAAATTGTCTGTTAATTCGTCAATGTGAGGGAGAGAGGGATGCAGTAAAGGAGGAATAATGAATCGGAAAAGAGATAATCGGAACCCCAAAGAAAATCCAATCATTTCCGTAGAAACGTATCTCGATTTAGAAGGACAATGCAGGGAATCCAGAGTATTTCATATGGACGCAAATTGTGTGTTAATTCGACAATGTGAGGGAGCGGGGGATGCAGTAAAGGATGAATAATGCATTGGAAAAGAGATACTCGACTCCTAAAAGATAATCCTGTCGTTTCCGTAGAATCGTGTCTCGTTTTAGAAAGATAATGCAGGGAACCCAGACTATTTCATATGGACGCATATTGTGTGTTAATTCGGCAATGTGAGGGAGCGAGGGATGCAGTAAAGGAGGAATAAAGCATCGGAAAAGAGATACTCGGAACCCCAAAGAAAATCCTATCGTTTCCGTAGAAACGTATCTCGATTTAGAGGGACAATGCAGAGAATCCAGAGTATTTCATATGGACGCAAATTGTGTGTTACTTCGTCAATGTGAGGGAGCGAGGGATGCAGTAAAGGAGGAATAATGCATCAGAAAAGAGATACTCGACTCCTAAAAAAAACCTATCGTTTCCGAAGAAACGTATCTCGTTTTAGAAAGATAATGCAGTGAACCCAGAGTATTTCATATGGACGCAAATTGTATGGAAATTCGGCAATGTGAGGGAGCGAGGGATGCAGTAAAGGAGGAATAATGCATCGGAAAAGAGATACTCGGAACCCCAAAGAAAATCCTATCGTTTCCGTAGAGACGTATCTCGATTTAGAAGGACAATGCATGGAATCCAGAGTATTTCATATGGACGCAAATTGTGTGTTAATTCGTCAATGTGAAGGAGCAAGGGATGCAGTAAACGAGGAATAATGCATCGGAAAAGAGATACTCGGAACCCCAATGAAAATGTTATCGTTTCCGTAGAAACGTATCTCGATTTAGAAGGAAAATGCAGGGAATCCAGAGTATTTCATATGGACGCAAATTGTGTGTTAATTCGTTAATGTGAGGGAGCGAGGGATGCAGTAAAGGAGGAATAACGCATCGGAAAAGAGACACTCGGAACCGCAAAGAAAATCCTATCGTTTCCGTAGAAACGTATCTTGATTTGGAAGGACAATGCAGGGAATCCAGAGTATTTCATATGGACGCAAATTGTCTGTATTTCGTCAATGTGAGGGAGCGAGGGATGCAGCAAAGGAGGAATAATGCATCGCAAAAGAGATACTCGGAACCCCAAAGAAAATCCTATCGTTTCCGTAGAAACGTATCTCGATTTAGATGGACAATGCAGGGAATCCAGAGTATTTCATATGGACGCAAATTGTGTGTTAATTCGACAATGTGAGGGAGCGGGGGATGCAGTAAAGGAGGAATAATGCATCGGAAAAGAGATACTCGACTCCTAAAAGAAAATCCTATCGTTTCCGTAGAATCGTGTCTCGTTTTAGAAAGATAATGCAGGGAACCCAGAGTATTTCATATGGACGCAAATTGTGTGTTAATTCGGCAATGTGAGGGAGCGAGGGATGCAGTAAAGGAGGAATAAAGCATCGGAAAAGAGATACTCGGAACCCCAAAGGAAATCCTATCGTTTCCGTAGAAACGTATCTCGATTTAGAAGGACAATGCAGGGAATCCAGAGTATTTCATATGGACGCAAATTGTGTGTTAATACGTTAATGTGAGGGAGCGAGGGATGCAGTAAAGGAGGAATAATGCATCGGAAAAGAGAAACTCGACTCCCAAAAGAAAATCCTATCATTTCCATAGAAACGTATCTCGATTTAGAAATACAATGCAGGGAATCCAGAGTATTTCATATGGACGCAAATTGTGTGTTAATTCGTCAATGTTAGAAAGCGAGGGATGCAGTAAAGGAGGAATAATGCATCGGAAAAGAGATACTCGGAAACCCAAAGAAAATCCTATCGTTTCCGTAGAAACGTATCTCGATTTAGAAGGACAATGCAGGGAACCCAGAGTATTTGTATGGACGAAAGTTGTGTGTTAATTCGTCAATGTGAGGGAGCGAGGGATGCAGTAAAGGAGGAATAATGCATCGGAAAAGAGATACCCGGAACCCCAAAGAAAATGTTATTGTTTCCGTAGAAACGTATCTCGATTTAGGACAATGCAGGAGGAATAACGCATCGGAAAAGAGATACTCGGAACCCCAAAGAAAATCCTATCGTTTCCGTAGAAACATATCTCGATTTAGAAGGACAATGCAGGAAATCCTGGGTATTTCATATGGACGCAAATTTTGTGTTAATTCGTCAATGTGAGGGAGCGAGGGATGCAGTAAAGGAGGAATAATGCATCGGAAAAGAGATACTCGGAACCCCAAAGAAAATCCTATCGTTTCCGTAGATACGTATCTCGATTTAGAAGGACAATGCAGGGAATCCAGAGTATTTCATATGGACGCAAATTGTGTGTTAATTCGTCAATGTGAGGGAGCGGGGGATGCAGTAAAGGAGGAATAATGCATCGGAAAAGAGATCCTCGACTCCCAAAAGAAATTCCTATCGTTTCCGTAGAAACGTATCTCGTTTTAGAAAGATAATGGAGGAACCCAGAGTTTTTCATATGGACGGAAATTGTGTGTTAATTCGGAAATGTGAGGGAGCGAATGATGCAGTAAAGGAGGAATAATGCATCGGAAAAGGGATACTCGGAACCCCAAAGAAAATCCTATCGTTTCCGTAGAAACGTATCTCGATTTAGAAGGACAATGCAGGGAATCCAGAGTATTTCATATGGACGCAAATTGTGTGTTAATACGTCAATGTGAGGGAGCGAGGGATGCAGTAAAGGAGAAATAATGCATCGGAAAAGGGTTACTCGACTCCCAAAAGAAAATCCTATCGTTTCCGTAGAATCGTATCTCGATTTAGAAGGACAATGCAGGGAATCCAGAATTTTTCATATGGACGCAAATTATCTATTAATTCGTCAATGTTAGGGATCGAGGGATGCAGTAAAGGAGGAATAATGCATCGGAAAAGAGATACTCGGAACCCCAAAGAAAATCCTATCGTATCCGTAGAAACGTATCTCGATTTAGAAGGACAATGCAGGGAATCCAGAGTATTTCATATGGACGCAAATTGTGTGTTAATTCGACAATGTGAAGGAGCGGGGGATGCAGTAAAGGAGGAATAATGCATCGGAAAAGAGATACTCGGAACCCCAAAGAAAATCCTATCGTTTCCGTAGAAACGTATCTCGTTTTAGATAGATAATGCAGTCAACCCAGAGTATTTCATATGGACGCAAATTGTGTGTTAATTCGGCAATGTGAGGGAGCGAGGGGTGCAGTAAAGGAGGAATAATGCATCGGAAAAGAGATACTCGGAACCCCAAAGAAAATCCTATCGTTTCCGTAGAAACGTATCTCGATTTAGAAGGACAATGCAGGGAATCCAGAGTATTTCATATGGACGCAAATTGTGTGTTACTTCGTCAATGTGAGGGAGCGAGGGATGCAGTAAAGGAGGAATAATGCATCGGAAAAGAGATCCTCGACTCCTAAAAAAAATCCTATCGTTTCCGTAGAAACGTATCTCGTTTTAGAAAGATAATACAGTGAAACCAGAGTATTTCATATGGACGCAAATTGTGTGTTAATTCGGCAATGTGAGGGAGCGAGGGATGCAGTAAAGGAGGAATTAAGCATCGGAAAAGAGATACTCGGAACCCCAAAGGAAATCCTATCGTTTCCGTAGAAACGTATCTCGATTTAGAAGGACAATGCAGGGAATCCAGAGTATTTCATATGGACGCAAATTGTGTGTTAATACGTCAATGTGAGGGAGCGAGGGATGCAGTAAAGGAGGAATAATGCATCGGAAAAGAGAAACTCGACTCCCAAAAGAAAATCCTATCATTTCCGTAGAAACGTATCTCGATTTAGAAGGACAATGCAGGGAATCCAGAGTATTTCATATGGACGCAAATTGTGTGTTAATTCGTCAATGTTAGAAAGCGAGGGATGCAGTAAAGGAGGAATAATGCATCGGAAAAGAGATACTCGGAAACCCAAAGAAAATCCTATCGTTTCCGTAGATACGTATCTCGATTTAGAAGGACAATGCAGGGAATCCAGAGTATTTCATATGGACGCAAATTGTGTGTTAATTCGTCAATGTGAGGGAGCGGGGGATGCAGTAAAGGAGGAATAATGCATCGGAAAAGAGATCCTCGACTCCCAAAAGAAATTCCTATCGTTTCCGTAGAAACGTATCTCGTTTTAGAAAGATAATGCAGGAACCCAGAGTATTTCATATGGACGGAAATTGTGTGTTAATTCGGAAATGTGAGGGAGCGAATGATGCAGTAAAGGAGGAATAATGCATCGGAAAAGGGATACTCGGAACCCAAAAGAAAATCCTATCGTTTCCGTAGAAACGTATCTCGATTTAGAAGGACAATGCAGGGAATCCAGAGTATTTCATATGGACGCAAATTGTGTGTTAATACGTCAATGTGAGGGAGCGAGGGATGCAGTAAAGGAGAAATAATGCATCGGAAAAGGGTTACTCGACTCCCATAAGAAAATCCTATCGTTCCCGTAGAATCGTATCTCGATTTAGAAGGACAATGCAGGGAATCCAGAATATTTCATATGGACGCAAATTATCTATTAATTCGTCAATGTTAGGGATCGAGGGATGCAGTAAAGGAGGAATAATGCATCGGAAAAGAGATACTCGGAACCCCAAAGAAAATCCTATCGTATCCGTAGAAACGTATCTCGATTTAGAAGGAGAATGCAGGGAATCCAGAGTATTTCATATGGACGCAAATTGTGTGTTAATTCGACAATGTGAGGGAGCGGGGGATGCAGTAAAGGAGGAATAATGCATCGGAAAAGAGATACTCGGAACCCCAAAGAAAATCCTATCGTTTCCGTAGAAACGTATCTCGTTTTAGATAGATAATGCAGTCAACCCAGAGTATTTCATATGGACGCAAATTGTGTGTTAATTCGGCAATGTGAGGGAGCGAGGGATGCAGTAAAGGAGGAATAATGCATCGGAAAAGAGATACTCGGAACCCCAAAGAAAATCCTATCGTTTCCGTAGAAACGTATCTCGATTTAGAAGGACAATGCAGGGAATCCAGAGTGTTTCATATGGACGCAAATTGTGTTTTAATTCGTCAATGTGAAGGAGCAAGGGATGCCGTAAACGAGGAATAATGCATCGGAAAAGAGATACTCGGAACCCCAAAGAAAATCCTATCGTTTCCGTAGAAACGTATCTCGATTTAGAAGGACAATGCAGGGAATCCAGAGTATTTCATATGGACGCAAATTGTGTTTTAATTCGTCAATGTGAAGGAGCAAGGGATGCAGTAAACGAGGAATAATGCATCGGAAAAGAGATACTCGGAACCCCAATGAAAATGTTATCGTTTCCGTAGAAACGTATCTCGATTTAGAAGGAAAATGCAGGGAATCCAGAGTATTTCATATGGACGCAAATTGTGTGTTAATTCGTTAATGTGAGGGAGCGAGGGATGCAGTAAAGGAGGAATAACGCATCGGAAAAGAGACACTCGGAACCCCAAAGAAAATCCTATCGTTTCCGTAGAAACGTATCTTGATTTAGAAGGACAATGCAGGGAATCCAGAGTATTTCATATGGACGCAAATTGTGTGTTAATACGTCAATGTGAGGGAGCGAGGGATGCAGTAAAGGAGGAATAATGCATCGGAAAAGAGAAACTCGACTCCCAATAGAAAATCCTATCATTTCCGTAGAAACGTATCTCGATTTAGAAGGACAATGCAGGGAATCCAGAGTATTTCATATGGACGCAAATTGTGTGTTAATTCGTCAATGTGAGGGAGCGGGGGATGCAGTAAAGGAGGAATAATGCATCGGAAAAGAGATCCTCGACTCCCAAAAGAAATTCCTATCGTTTCCGTAGAAACGTATCTCGTTTTAGAAAGATAATGCAGGAACCCAGAGTATTTCATGTGGACGGAAATTGTGTGTTAATTCGGAAATGTGAGGGAGCGAATGATGCAGTAAAGGAGGAATAATGCATCGGAAAAGGGATACTCGGAACCCAAAAGAAAATCCTATCGTTTCCGTAGAAACGTATCTCGATTTAGAAGGACAATGCAGGGAATCCAGAGTATTTCATATGGACGCAAATTGTGTGTTAATACGTCAATGTGAGGGAGCGAGGGATGCAGTAAAGGAGAAATAATGCATCGGAAAAGGGTTACTCGACTCCCAAAAGAAAATCCTATCGTTTCCGTAGAATCGTATCTCGATTTAGAAGGACAATGCAGGGAATCCAGAATATTTCATATGGACGCAAATTATCTATTAATTCGTCAATGTTAGGGATCGAGGGATGCAGTAAAGGAGGAATAATGCATCGGAAAAGAGATACTCGGAACCCCAAAGAAAATCCTATCGTATCCGTAGAAACGTATCTCGATTTAGAAGGAGAATGCAGGGAATCCAGAGTATTTCATATGGACGCAAATTGTGTGTTAATTCGACAATGTGAGGGTGCGGGGGATGCAGTAAAGGAGGAATAATGCATCGGAAAAGAGATACTCGGAACCCCAAAGAAAATCCTATCGTATCCGTAGAAACGTATCTCGATTTAGAAGGAGAATGCAGGGAATCCAGAGTATTTCATATGGACGCAAATTGTGTGTTAATTCGACAATGTGAGGGAGCGGGGGATGCAGTAAAGGAGGAATAATGCATCGGAAAAGAGATACTCGGAACCCCAAAGAAAATCCTATCGTTTCCGTAGAAACGTATCTCGTTTTAGATAGATAATGCAGTCAACCCAGAGTATTTCATATGGACGCAAATTGTGTGTTAATTCGGCAATGTGAGGGAGCGAGGGATGCAGTAAAGGAGGAATAATGCATCGGAAAAGAGATACTCGGAAGCCCAAAGAAAATCCTATCGTTTCCGTAGAAACGTATCTCGATTTAGAAGGACAATGCAGGGAATCCAGAGTGTTTCATATGGACGCAAATTGTGTTTTAATTCGTCAATGTGAAGGAGCAAGGGATGCCGTAAACGAGGAATAATGCATCGGAAAAGAGATACTCGGAACCCCAAAGAAAATCCTATCGTTTCCGTAGAAACGTATCTCGATTTAGAAGGACAATGCAGGGAATCCAGAGTATTTCATATGGACGCAAATTGTGTTTTAATTCGTCAATGTGAAGGAGCAAGGGATGCAGTAAACGAGGAATAATGCATCGGAAAAGAGATACTCGGAACCACAATGAAAATGTTATCGTTTCCGTAGAAACGTATCTCGATTTAGAAGGAAAATGCAGGGAATCCAGAGTATTTCATATGGACGCAAATTGTGTGTTAATTCGTTAATGTGAGGGAGCGAGGGATGCAGTAAAGGAGGAATAACGCATCGGAAAAGAGACACTCGGAACCCCAAAGAAAATCCTATCGTTTCCGTAGAAACGTATCATGATTTAGAAGGACAATGCAGGGAATCCAGAGTATTTCATATGGACGCAAATTGTGTGTTAATACGTCAATGTGAGGGAGCGAGGGATGCAGTAAAGGAGGAATAATGCATCGGAAAAGAGAAACTCGACTCCCAATAGAAAATCCTATCATTTCCGTAGAAACGTATCTCGATTTAGAAGGACAATGCAGGGAATCCAGAGTATTTCATATGGACGCAAATTGTGTGTTAATTCGTCAATGTGAGGGAGCGGGGGATGCAGTAAAGGAGGAATAATGCATCGGAAAAGAGATCCTCGACTCCCAAAAGAAATTCCTATCGTTTCCGTAGAAACGTATCTCGTTTTAGAAAGATAATGCAGGAACCCAGAGTATTTCATGTGGACGGAAATTGTGTGTTAATTCGGAAATGTGAGGGAGCGAATGATGCAGTAAAGGAGGAATAATGCATCGGAAAAGGGATACTCGGAATCCAAAAGAAAATCCTATCGTTTCCGTAGAAACGTATCTCGATTTAGAAGGACAATGCAGGGAATCCAGAGTATTTCATATGGACGCAAATTGTGTGTTAATACGTCAATGTGAGGGAGCGAGGGATGCAGTAAAGGAGAAATAATGCATCGGAAAAGGGTTACTCGACTCCCAAAAGAAAATCCTATCGTTTCCGTAGAATCGTATCTCGATTTAGAAGGACAATGCAGGGAATCCAGAATATTTCATATGGACGCAAATTATCTATTAATTCGTCAATGTTAGGGATCGAGGGATGCAGTAAAGGAGGAATAATGCATCGGAAAAGAGATACTCGGAACCCCAAAGAAAATCCTATCGTATCCGTAGAAACGTATCTCGATTTAGAAGGAGAATGCAGGGAATCCAGAGTATTTCATATGGACGCAAATTGTGTGTTAATTCGACAATGTGAGGGTGCGGGGGATGCAGTAAAGGAGGAATAATGCATCGGAAAAGAGATACTCGGAACCCCAAAGAAAATCCTATCGTTTCCGTTGAAACGTATCTCGATTTGGAAGGACAATGCAGGGAATCCAGAGTATTTCATATGGACGCAAATTGTGTGTTAATTCGACAATGTGAGGGGCGGGGGATGCAGTAACGGATGAATAATGCATCGGAAAAGAGATACTCGACTCCTAAAAGAAAATCCTATCGTTTCCGTAGAATCGTGTCTCGTTTTAGAAAGATAATGCAGGGAACCCAGAGTATTTCATATGGACGCAAATTGTGTGTTAATTCGGCAATGTGAGGGAGCGAGGGATGCAGTAAAGGAGGAATAAAGCATCGGAAAAGAGATACTCGGAACCCCAAAGGAAATCCTATCGTTTCCGTAGAAACGTATCTCGATTTAGAAGGACAATGCAGGAAATCCAGAGTATTTCATATGGACGCAAATTGTGTGTTAATACGTCAATGTGAGGGAGCGAGGGATGCAGTAAAGGAGGAATAATGCATCGGAAAAGAGAAACTCGACTCCCAAAAGAAAATCCTATTATTTCCGTAGAAACGTATCTCGATTTAGAAGGACAATGCAGGGAATCCAGAGTATTTCATATGGACGCAAATTGTGTGTTAATTCGTCAATGTTAGAAAGCGAGGGATGCAGTAAAGGAGGAATAATGCATCGGAAAAGAGATACTCGGAACCCCAAAGAAAATCCTATCGTTTCCGTAGAAACGTATCTCGATTTAGATGGACAATGCAGGGAATCCAGAGTATTTCATATGGACGCAAATTGTGTTTTAATTCGTCAATGTGAAGGAGCAAGGGATGCAGTAAACGAGGAATAATGCATCGGAAAAGAGATACTCGGAACCCCAAAGAAAATCCTATCGTTTCCGTAGAAACGTATCTCGATTTAGAAGGACAATGCAGGGAATCCAGAGTATTTCATATGGACGCAAATTGTGTTTTAATTCGTCAATGTGAAGGAGCAAGGGATGCAGTAAACGAGGAATAATGCATCGGAAAAGAGATACTCGGAACCCCAATGAAAATGTTATCGTTTCCGTAGAAACGTATCTCGATTTAGAAGGAAAATGCAGGGAATCCAGAGTATTTCATATGGACGCAAATTGTGTGTTAATTCGTTAATGTGAGGGAGCGAGGGATGCAGTAAAGGAGGAATAACGCATCGGAAAAGAGACACTCGGAACCCCAAAGAAAATCCTATCGTTTCCGTAGAAACTTATCTTGATTTAGAAGGACAATGCAGGGAATCCAGAGTATTTCATATGGACGCAAATTGTCTGTTATTTCGTCAATGTGAGGGAGCGAGGGATGCAGTAAAGGAGGAATAATGCATCGGAAAAGAGATACTCGGAACCCCAAAGAAAATCCTATCGTTTCCGTAGAAACGTATCTCGATTTAAATGGACAATGCAGGGAATCCAGAGTATTTCATATGGACGCAAATTGTGTGTTAATTCGACAATGTGAGGGAGCGGGGGATGCAGTAAAGGAGGAATAATGCATCGGAAAAGAGATACTCCACTCCTAAAAGAAAATTCTATCGTTTCCGTAGAATCGTGTCTCGTTTTAGAAAGATAATGCAGGAAATCCAGAGTATTTCATATGGACGTAAATTGTGTGTTAATACGTCAATGTGAGGGAGCGAGGGATGCAGTAAAGGAGGAATAAAGCATCGGAAAAGAGATACTCGGAACCCCAAAGGAAATCCTATCGTTTCCGTAGAAACGTATCTCGATTTAGAAGGACAATGCAGGAAATCCAGAGTATTTCATATGGACGCAAATTGTGTGTTAATACGTCAATGTGAGGGAGCGAGGGATGCAGTAAAGGAGGAATAATGCATCGGAAAAGAGAAACTCGACTCCCAAAAGAAAATCCTATTATTTCCGTAGAAACGTATCTCGATTTAGAAGGACAATGCAGGGAATCCAGAGTATTTCATATGGACGCAAATTGTGTGTTAATTCGTCAATGTTAGAAAGCGAGGGATGCAGTAAAGGAGGAATAATGCATCGGAAAAGAGATACTCGGAACCCCAAAGAAAATCCTATCGTTTCCGTAGAAACGTATCTCGATTTAGATGGACAATGCAGGGAATCCAGAGTATTTCATATGGACGCAAATTGTGTTTTAATTCGTCAATGTGAAGGAGCAAGGGATGCAGTAAACGAGGAATAATGCATCGGAAAAGAGATACTCGGAACCCCAAAGAAAATCCTATCGTTTCCGTAGAAACGTATCTCGATTTAGAAGGACAATGCAGGGAATCCAGAGTATTTCATATGGACGCAAATTGTGTTTTAATTCGTCAATGTGAAGGAGCAAGGGATGCAGTAAACGAGGAATAATGCATCGGAAAAGAGATACTCGGAACCCCAATGAAAATGTTATCGTTTCCGTAGAAACGTATCTCGATTTAGAAGGAAAATGCAGGGAATCCAGAGTATTTCATATGGACGCAAATTGTGTGTTAATTCGTTAATGTGAGGGAGCGAGGGATGCAGTAAAGGAGGAATAACGCATCGGAAAAGAGACACTCGGAACCCCAAAGAAAATCCTATCGTTTCCGTAGAAACTTATCTTGATTTAGAAGGACAATGCAGGGAATCCAGAGTATTTCATATCGACGCAAATTGTCTGTTATTTCGTCAATGTGAGGGAGCGAGGGATGCAGTAAAGGAGGAATAATGCATCGGAAAAGAGATACTCGGAACCCCAAAGAAAATCCTATCGTTTCCGTAGAAACGTATCTCGATTTAAATGGACAATGCAGGGAATCCAGAGTATTTCATATGGACGCAAATTGTGTGTTAATTCGACAATGTGAGGGAGCGGGGGATGCAGTAAAGGAGGAATAATGCATCGGAAAAGAGATACTCCACTCCTAAAAGAAAATTCTATCGTTTCCGTAGAATCGTGTCTCGTTTTAGAAGATAATGCAGGAAATCCAGAGTATTTCATATGGACGTAAATTGTGTGTTAATACGTCAATGTGAGGGAGCGAGGGATGCAGTAAAGGAGGAATAAAGCATCGGAAAAGAGATACTCGGAACCCCAAAGGAAATCCTATCGTTTCCGTAGAAACGTATCTCGATTTAGAAGGACAATGCAGGAAATCCAGAGTATTTCATATGGACGCAAATTGTGTGTTAATACGTCAATGTGAGGGAGCGAGGGATGCAGTAAAGGAGGAATAATGCATCGGAAAAGAGAAACTCGACTCCCAAAAGAAAATCCTATTATTTCCGTAGAAACGTATCTCGATTTAGAAGGACAATGCAGGGAATCCAGAGTATTTCATATGGACGCAAATTGTGTGTTAATTCGTCAATGTTAGAAAGCGAGGGATGCAGTAAAGGAGGAATAATGCATCGGAAAAGAGATACTCGGAACCCCAAAGAAAATCCTATCGTTTCCGTAGAAACGTATCTCGATTTAGATGGACAATGCAGGGAATCCAGAGTATTTCATATGGACGCAAATTGTGTTTTAATTCGTCAATGTGAAGGAGCAAGGGATGCAGTAAACGAGGAATAATGCATCGGAAAAGAGATACTCGGAACCCCAAAGAAAATCCTATCGTTTCCGTAGAAACGTATCTCGATTTAGAAGGACAATGCAGGGAGTCCAGAGTATTTCATATGGACGCAAATTGTGTTTTAATTCGTCAATGTGAAGGAGCAAGGGATGCAGTAAACGAGGAATAATGCATCGGAAAAGAGATACTCGGAACCCCAATGAAAATGTTATCGTTTCCGTAGAAACGTATCTCGATTTAGAAGGAAAATGCAGGGAATCCAGAGTATTTCATATGGACGCAAATTGTGTGTTAATTCGTTAATGTGAGGGAGCGAGGGATGCAGTAAAGGAGGAATAACGCATCGGAAAAGAGACACTCGGAACCCCAAAGAAAATCCTATCGTTTCCGTAGAAACTTATCTTGATTTAGAAGGACAATGCAGGGAATCCAGAGTATTTCATATGGACGCAAATTGTCTGTTATTTCGTCAATGTGAGGGAGCGAGGGATGCAGTAAAGGAGGAATAATGCATCGGAAAAGAGATACTCGGAACCCCAAAGAAAATCCTATCGTTTCCGTAGAAACGTATCTCGATTTAAATGGACAATGCAGGGAATCCAGAGTATTTCATATGGACGCAAATTGTGTGTTAATTCGACAATGTGAGGGAGCGGGGGATGCAGTAAAGGAGGAATAATGCATCGGAAAAGAGATACTCCACTCCTAAAAGAAAATTCTATCGTTTCCGTAGAATCGTGTCTCGTTTTAGAAAGATAATGCAGGAAATCCAGAGTATTTCATATGGACGTAAATTGTGTGTTAATACGTCAATGTGAGGGAGCGAGGGATGCAGTAAAGGAGGAATAATGCATCGGAAAAGAGAAACTCGACTCCCAAAAGAAAATCCTATTATTTCCGTAGAAAGGTATCTCGATTTAGAAGGACAATGCAGGGAATCCAGAGTATTTCATATGGACGCAAATTGTGTGTTAATTCGTCAATGTTAGAAAGCGAGGGATGCAGTAAAGGAGGAATAATGCATCGGAAAAGAGATACTCGGAACCCCAAAGAAAATCCTATCGTTTCCGTAGAAACGTATCTCGATTTAGATGGACAATGCAGGGAATCCAGAGTATTTCATATGGACGCAAATTGTGTTTTAATTCGTCAATGTGAAGGAGCAAGGGATGCAGTAAACGAGGAATAATGCATCGGAAAAGAGATACTCGGAACCCCAAAGAAAATCCTATCGTTTCCGTAGAAACGTATCTCGATTTAGAAGCACAATGCAGGGAATCCAGAGTATTTCATATGGACGCAAATTGTGTTTTAATTCGTCAATGTGAAGGAGCAAGGGATGCAGTAAACGAGGAATAATGCATCGGAAAAGAGATACTCGGAACCCCAATGAAAATGTTATCGTTTCCGTAGAAACGTATCTCGATTTAGAAGGAAAATGCAGGGAATCCAGAGTATTTCATATGGACGCAAATTGTGTGTTAATTCGTTAATGTGAGGGAGCGAGGGATGCAGTAAAGGAGGAATAACGCATCGGAAAAGAGACACTCGGAACCCCAAAGAAAATCCTATTGTTTCCGTAGAAACGTATCTTGATTTAGAAGGACAATGCAGGGAATCCAGAGTATTTCATATGGTCGCAAATTGTCTGTTATTTCGTCAATGTGAGGGAGCGAGGGATGCAGTAAAGGAGGAATAATGCATCGGAAAAGAGATACTCGGAACCCCAAAGAAAATCCTATCGTTTCCGTAGAAACGTATCTCGATTTAGATGGACAATGCAGGGAATCCAGAGTATTTCATATGGACGCAAATTGTGTGTTAATTCGACAATGTGAGGGAGCGGGGGATGCAGTAAAGGAGGAATAATGCATCGGAAAAGAGATACTCGACTCCTAAAAGAAAATTCTATCGTGTCCGTAGAATCGTGTCTCGTTTTAGAAAGATAATGCAGGGAACCCAGAGTATTTCATATGGACGCAAATTGTGTGTTAATTCGGCAATGTGAGGGAGCGAGGGATGCAGTAAAGGAGGAATAAAGCATCGGAAAAGAGATACTCGGAACCCCAAAGAAAATCCTATCGTTTCCGTTGAAACGTATCTCGATTTAGAAGGACAATGCAGGGAATCCAGAGTATTTCATATGGACGCAAATTGTGTGTTAATTCGACAATGTGAGGGAGCGGGGTATGCAGTAACGGATGAATAATGCATCGGAAAAGAGATACTCGACTCCTAAAAGAAAATCCTATCGTTTCCGTAGAATCGTGTCTCGTTTTAGAAAGATAATGCAGGGAACCCAGAGTATTTCATATGGACGCAAATTGTGTGTTAATTCGGCAATGTGAGGGAGCGAGGGATGCAGTAAAGGAGGAATAAAGCATCGGAAAAGAGATACTCGGAACCCCAAAGAAAATCCTATCGTTTCCGTAGAAACGTATCTCGATTTAGAAGGACAATGCAGGGAATCCAGAGTATTTCATATGGACGCAAATTGTGTGTTACTTCGTCAATGTGAGGGAGCGAGGGATGCAGTAAAGGAGGAATAATGCATCGGAAAAGAGATACTCGACTCCTAAAAAAAATCCTATCGTTTCCGTAGAAACGTATCTCTTTTTAGAAAGATAATGCAGTGAAACCAGAGTATTTCATATGGACGCAAATTGTGTGTTAATTCGGCAATGTGAGGGAGCGAGGGATGCAGTAAAGGAGGAATAAAGCATCGGAAAAGAGATACTCGGAACCCCAAAGGAAATCCTATCGTTTCCGTAGAAACGTATCTCGATTTAGAAGGACAATGCAGGGAACCCAGAGTATTTAATATGGACGCAAATTGTGTGTTAATTCGTCAATGTGAGGGAGCGAGGGATGCAGTAAAGGAGGAATAATGCATCGGAAAAGAGATACTCGGAACCCCAAAGAAAATGTTATCGTTTCCGTAGAAACGTATCTTGATGTAGAAGGACAATGCAGGGAATCCAGAGTATTTCATATGGACGCAAATTGTGTGTTAATTCGTCAATGTTAGAAAGCGAGGGATGCAGTAAAGGAGGAATAATGCATCGGAAAAGAGATACTCGGAACCCCAAAGAAAATCCTATCGTTTCCGTAGAAACGTATCTCGATTTAGATGGACAATGCAGGGAATCCAGAGTAATTCATATGGACGCAAATTGTGTGTTAATTCGACAATGTGAGGGAGCGGGGGATGCAGTAAAGGAGGAATAATGCATCGGAAAAGAGATACTCGACTCCTAAAAGAAAATTCTATCGTTTCCGTAGAATCGTGTCTCGTTTTAGAAAGATAATGCAGGGAACCCAGAGTATTTCATATGGACGCAAATTGTGTGTTAATTCGGCAATGTGAGGGAGCGAGGGATGCAGCAAAGGAGGAATAATGCATCGGAAAAGAGATACCCGGAACTCCAAAGATAATGTAATTGTTTCCGTAGAAACGTATCTCGATTTAGGACAATGCAGGAGGAAAAACGCATCGGAAAAGAGATACTCGGAACCCCAAAGAAAATCCTATTGTTTCCGTAGAAACATATCTCGATTTAGAAGGACAATGCAAGTAATCCTGGGTATTTCATATGGACGCAAATTTTGTGTTAATTCGTCAATGTGAGGGAGCGAGGGATGCAGTAAAGGAGGAATAATGCATCGGAAAAGAGATACTCGGAACCCCAAAGAAAATCCTATCGTTTCCGTAGATACGTATCTCGATTTAGAAGGACAATGCAGGGAATCCAGAGTATTTCATATGGACGCAAATTGTTTGTTAATTCGTCAATGTGAGGGAGCGGGTGTGCAGTAAAGGAGGAATAATGCATCGGAAAAGAGATCCTCGACTCCCAAAAGAAAATCCCATCGCTTCCGTAGAAACGTGTCTTGTTTTAGAAAGATAATGCAGGAACCCAGAGTATTTCATATGGACGTAAATTGTGTGTAAATTCGGAAATGTGAGGGAGCGAATGATGCAGTAAAGGAGGAATAATGCATCGGAAAAGGGATACTCGGAACCCCAAATAAAATCCTATCGTTTCCGTAGAAATGTATCTCGATTTAGAATGGAAAAGGCAGGGAATCCAGAGTATTTCATATGGACGCAAATTGTGTGTTAATTCGGCAATGTGAGGGAGCGAGGGATGCAGTAAAGGAGAAATAATGCATCGGAAAAGAGATACTCGACTCCCAAAAGAAAATCCTATTGTTTCCGTAGAATCGTATCTCGATTTAGAAGGACAATGCAGGGAATCCAGAATATTTCATATGGACGCAAATTGTCTGTTAATTCGTCAATGTTAGGGATCGAGGGATGCAGTAAAGGAGGAATAATGCATCGGAAAAAGGATACTCGGAGCCCCAAAGAAAATCCTATCGTTTCAGTAGAAACGTATCTCGATTTAGAAGGACAATGCAGGAAATCCAGAGTATTTCATATGGACGCCAATTGTGTGTTAAATCGTCAATGTGAGGGAGCGAGGGATGCAGTAAAGGAAGAATAATGCATCGGAAAAGAGATACTCTGAACCCCAAAGAAAATCCTATCGTTTCCGTAAAAACGTATGTCGATTTAGAAGGGCAATGCAGGGAATCCAGAGTATTTCATATGGACGCAAATTGTGTGTTAATACTTCAATGTGAGAGAGCGAGGGATGCAGTTAAGTAGGAATAATGCATCGGAAAAGAGATACTCGGAAACCCAAAGAAAATCCTATCGTTTCCGTAGAAACGTATCTCGATTTAGAAGGACAATGCAGGGAACCCAGAGTATTTGTATGGACGCAAATTGTGTGTTAATTCGTCAATGAGACGGAGCGAGGGATTCAGTAAAGGAGGAATAAAGCCTCGGAAAAGAGATAATCGGAACCCCAAAGAAAATGTTATCGTTTCCGTAGAAACATATCTCGATTTAGAAGGACAATGCAGGAGGAATAACGCATCGGAAAAGAGATACTCGGAACCCCAAAAAAAATCCTATCGTTTCCGTAGTAACGTATCTCGATTTAGAAGGACAGTGCAGGGAATCCAGAGTATTTCATATGGACGCAAATTGTCTGTTAATTCGTCAATGTGAGGGAGCGAGGGATGCAGTAAAGGAGGAATAATGCATCGGAAAAGAGATACTCGGAACCCCAAAGAAAATCCTATCGTTTCCGTAGAAACGTATCTCGATTTAGAAGGACAATGAAGGGAATCCAGAGTATTTCATATGGACGCAAATTGTGTGTTAATTCGACAATGTGAGGGAGCGGGGGATGCAGTAAAGGAGGAATAATGCATCGGAAAACAGATACTCGACTCCTGAAAAAAATCCTGTCCTTTCCGTAGAAACGTATCTCGTTTTAGAAAGATAATGCAGTGAACCCAGAGTATTTCATATGGACGCAAATTGTGTGTTAATTCGGCAATGTGAGGGAGCGAGGGATGCGGTAATGGAGGAATAATGCATCGGAAAAGAGATACTCGGAACCCCAAAGAAAATCCTTTCGTTTCCGTAGAAACTTATCTCGATTTAGAAGGACAATGCAGGGAATCCTGAGTATTTCATATGGACGCAAATTGTCTGTTGATTCCTCAATGTGAAGGAGCAAGGGATGCAGTAAACGAGGAATAATGCATAGGAAAAGAGATACTCGGAACCCCAATGAAAATGTTATCGTTTCCGTAGAAACGTATCTCGATTTAGAAGGAAAATGCAGGGAATCCAGAGTATTTCATATGGACGCAAATTGTGTGTTAATTCGTCAATGTGAGGGAGCGAGGGATGCAGTAAAGGAGGAATAACGCATCGGAAAAGAGATACTCGGAACCCCAAAGAAATTCCTATCGTTTCCGTAGAAACGTATCTCGATTTAGAAGGACAATTCAGGGAATCCAGTGTATTTCATATGGACGTAAATTGTCTGTTAATTCTTCAATGTGAGGGAGCGAGGGATGCAGTAAAGGAGGAATAATGCATCGGAAAAGAGATACTCGGAACCCCAAAGAAAATCCAATCGCTTCCGTAGAAACGTATCTCGATTTAGAAGGACCTTGCAGGGAATCCAGAGTATTTCATATCGACGCAAATTGTGTGTTAATAAGTCTATGTGAGGGAGCGACGGATGCAGTAAAGGAGGAATAATGCATCGGAAAAGAGAAACTCGACTCCCAAAAGAAAATCCTATCGTTTCCGTTGAAACGTGTCTTGTTTTAGAAAGATAATGCAGGAACCCACAGTATTTCATATGGACGTAAATTGTGTGTAAATTCCGAAATGTGAGGGAGCGAATGATGCAGTAAAGGAGGAATAATGCATCGGAAAAGGGATACTCGGAACCCCAAAGAAAATCCTATCGTTTCCGTAGAAATGTATCTCGATTTAGAAGGAAAATGCAGGGAATCCAGTGTATTTCATATGGACGCAAATTGTGTGTTAATACGTCAATGTGAGGGAGCGAGGGATGCAGTAAAGGAGAAATAATGCATCGGAAAAGAGATACTCGTCTCCCAAAAGAAAATCCTATTGTTTCCGTAGAATCGTATCTCGATTTAGACGGACAATGCATGGAATCCAGAATATTTCATATGGACGCAAATTGTCTGTTAATTCGTCAATGTTAGGGATCGAGGGATGCAGTAAAGGAGGAATAAGGCATCGGAAAAGAGATACTCGGAGCCCCAAAGAAAATCCTATCGTTTCAGTAGAAACGTATCCCGATTTAGAAGGACAATGCAGGAAATCCAGAGTATTTCATATGGACGCCAATTGTGTGTTAAATCGTCAATGTGAGGGAGCGAGGGATGCAGTAAAGGAGGAATATTGCATCGGAAAAGAGATACTCTGAACCCCAAAGAAAATCGTATCGTTTCCGTAAAAACGTATGTCGATTTAGAAGGGCAATGCAGGGAATCCAGAGTATTTCATATGGACGCAAATTGTGTGTTAATACGTCAATGTGAGAGAGCGAGGGATGCAGTTAAGTAGGAATAATGCATCGGAAAAGAGATACTCGGAAACCCAAAGAAAATCCTATCGTTTCCGTAGAAACGTATCTCGATTTAGAAGGACAATGCAGGGAACCCAGAGTATTTGTATGGACGCAAATTGTGTGTTAATTCGTCAATGAGACGGAGCGAGGGATTCAGTAAAGGAGGAATAAAGCATCGAAAAAGAGATAATCGGAACCCCAAAGAAAATGTTATCGTTTCCGTAGAAACATATCTCGATTTAGAAGGACAATGCAGGAGGAATAACGCATCGGAAAAGAGATACTCGGAACCCCAAAAAAAATCTTATCGTTTCCGTAGTAACGTATCTCGATTTAGAAGGACAATGCAGGGAATCCAGAGTATTTCATATGGACGCAAATTGTGTGTTAATTCGGCAATGTGAGGGAGCGAGGGATGCAGTAAAGGAGGAATAATGCATCGGAAAAGAGATACTTGGAACCCCAAAGATAATGTAATTGTTTCCGTAGAAACGTATCTCGATTTAGGACAATGCAGGAGGAAAAACGCATCGGAAAAGAGATACTCGGAACCCCAAAGAAAATCCTATCGTTTCCGTAGAAACATATCTCGATTTAGAAGGACAATGCAGGAAATCCAGGGTATTTCATATGGACGCAAATTTTGTGTTAATTCGTCAATGTGAGGGAGCGAGGGATGCAGTAAAGGAGGAATAATGCATCGGAAAAGAGATACTCGGAACCCCAAAGAAAATCCTATCGTTTCCGTAGATACTTATCTCGATTTAGAAGGACAATGCAGGGAATCCAGAGTATTTCATATGGACGCAAATTGTTTGTTAATTCGTCAATGTGAGGGAGCGGGTGTGCAGTAAAGGAGGAATAATGCATCGGAAAAGAGATCCTCGACTCCCAAAAGAAAATCCCATCGTTTCCGTAGAAACGTGTCTTGTTTTAGAAAGATAATGCAGGAACCCAGAGTATTTCATATGGACGTAAATTGTGTGTAAATTCGGAAATGTGAGGGAGCGAATGATGCAGTAAAGGAGGAATAATGCATCGGAAAAGGGATACTCGGAACCCCAAATAAAATCCTATCGTTTCCGTAGAAATGTATCTCGATTTAGAATGGAAAAGGCAGGGAATCCAGAGTATTTCATATGGACGCAAATTGTGTGTTAATTCGGCAATGTGAGGGAGCGAGGGATGCAGTAAAGGAGAAATAATGCATCGGAAAAGAGATACTCGACTCCCAAAAGAAAATCCTATTGTTTCCGTAGAATCGTATTTCGATTTAGAAGGACAATGCAGGGAATCCAGAATATTTCATATGGACGCAAATTGTCTGTTAATTCGTCAATGTTAGGGATCGAGGGATGCAGTAAAGGAGGAATAATGCATCGGAAAAAGGATACTCGGAGCCCCAAAGAAAATCCTATCGTTTCAGTAGAAACGTATCTCGATTTAGAAGGACAATGCAGGAAATCCAGAGTATTTCATATGGACGCCAATTGTGTGTTAAATCGTCAATGTGAGGGAGCGAGGGATGCAGTAAAGGAGGAATAATGCATCGGAAAAGAGATACTCTGAACCCCAAAGAAAATCCTATCGTTTCCGTAAAAACGTATGTCGATTTAGAAGGGCAATGCAGGGAATCCAGAGTATTTCATATGGACGCAAATTGTGTGTTAATACGTCAATGTGAGAGAGCGAGGGATGCAGTTAAGTAGGAATAATGCATCGGAAAAGAGATACTCGGAAACCCAAAGAAAATCCTATCGTTTCCGTAGAAACGTATCTCGATTTAGAAGGACAATGCAGGGAACCCAGAGTATTTGTATGGACGCAAATTGTGTGTTAATTCGTCAATGAGACGGAGCGAGGGATTCAGTAAAGGAGGAATAAAGCATCGGAAAAGAGATAATCGGAACCCCAAAGAAAATGTTATCGTTTCCGTAGAAACATATCTCGATTTAGAAGGACAATGCAGGAGGAATAACGCATCGGAAAAGAGATACTCGGAACCCCAAAAAAAATCCTATCGTTTCCGTAGTAACGTATCTCGATTTAGAAGGACAGTGCAGGGAATCCAGAGTATTTCATATGGACGCAAATTGTCTGTTAATTCGTCAATGTGAGGAAGCGAGGGATGCAGTAAAGGAGGAATAATGCATCGGAAAAGAGATACTCGGAACCCCAAAGAAAATCCTATCGTTTCCGTAGAAACGTATCTCGATTTAGAAGGACAATGAAGGGAATCCAGAGTATTTCATATGGACGCAAATTGTGTGTTAATTCGACAATGTGAGGGAGCGGGGGATGCAGTAAAGGAGGAATAATGCATCGGAAAAGAGATACTCGACTCCTGAAAAAAATCCTGTCCTTTCCGTAGAAACGTATCTCGTTTTAGAAAGATAATGCAGTGAACCCAGAGTATTTCATATGGACGCAAATTGTGTGTTAATTCGGCAATGTGAGGGAGCGAGGGATGCAGTAATGGAGGAATAATGCATCGGAAAAGAGATACTCGGAACCCCAAAGAAAATCCTTTCGTTTCCGTAGAAACTTATCTCGATTTAGAAGGACAATGCAGGGAATCCTGAGTATTTCATATGGACGCAAATTGTGTGTTGATTCCTCAATGTGAAGGAGCAAGGGATGCAGTAAACGAGGAATAATGCATAGGAAAAGAGATACTCGGAACCCCAATGAAAATGTTATCGTTTCCGTAGAAACGTATCTCGATTTAGAAGGAAAATGCAGGGAATCCAGAGTATTTCATATGGACGCAAATTGTGTGTTAATTCGTCAATGTGAGGGAGCGAGGGATGCAGTAAAGGAGGAATAACGCATCGGAAAAGAGATACTCGGAACCCCAAAGAAAATCCTATCGTTTCCGTAGAAACGTATCTCGATTTAGAAGGACAATTCAGGGAATCCAGTGTATTTCATATGGACGTAAATTGTCTGTTAATTCTTCAATGTGAGGGAGCGAGGGATGCAGTAAAGGAGGAATAATGCATCGGAAAAGAGATACTCGGAACCCCAAAGAAAATCCAATCGCTTCCGTAGAAACGTATCTCGATTTAGAAGGACCTTGCAGGGAATCCAGAGTATTTCATATCGACGCAAATTGTGTGTTAATAAGTCAATGTGAGGGAGCGACGGATGCAGTAAAGGAGGAATAATGCATCGGAAAAGAGAAACTCGACTCCCAAAAGAAAATCCTATCGTTTCCGTTGAAACGTGTCTTGATTTAGAAAGATAATGCAGGAACCCACAGTATTTCATATGGACGTAAATTGTGTGTAAATTCCGAAATGTGAGGGAGCGAATGATGCAGTAAAGGAGGAATAAGGCATCGGAAAAGGGATACTCGGAACCCCAAAGAAAATCCTATCGTTTCCGTAGAAATGTATCTCGATTTAGAAGGAAAATGCAGGGAATCCAGTGTATTTCATATGGACGCAAATTGTGTGTTAATACGTCAATGTGAGGGAGCGAGGGATGCAGTAAAGGAGAAATAATGCATCGGAAAAGAGATACTCGTCTCCCAAAAGAAAATCCTATTGTTTCCGTAGAATCGTATCTCGATTTAGACGGACAATGCAGGGAATCCAGAATATTTCATATGGACGCAAATTGTCTGTTAATTCGTCAATGTTAGGGATCGAGGGATGCAGTAAAGGAGGAATAAGGCATCGGAAAAGAGATACTCGGAGCCCCAAAGAAAATCCTATCGTTTCAGTAGAAACGTATCTCGATTTAGAAGGACAATGCAGGAAATCCAGAGTATTTCATATGGACGCCAATTGTGTGTTAAATCGTCAATGTGAGGGAGCGAGGGATGCAGTAAAGGAGGAATAATGCATCGGAAAAGAGATACTCTGAACCCCAAAGAAAATCGTATCGTTTCCGTAAAAACGTATGTCGATTTAGAAGGGCAATGCAGGGAATCCAGAGTATTTCATATGGACGCAAATTGTGTGTTAATACGTCAATGTGAGAGAGCGAGGGATGCAGTTAAGTAGGAATAATGCATCGGAAAAGAGATACTCGGAAACCCAAAGAAAATCCTATCGTTTCCGTAGAAACGTATCTCGATTTAGAAGGACAATGCAGGGAACCCAGAGTATTTGTATGGACGCAAATTGTGTGTTAATTCGTCAATGAGACGGAGCGAGGGATTCAGTAAAGGAGGAATAACGCATCGGAAAAGAGATACTCGGAACCCCAAAAAAAATCTTATCGTTTCCGTAGTAACGTATCTCGATTTAGAAGGACAATGCAGGGAATCCAGAGTATTTCATATGGACGCAAATTGTCTGTTAATTCGTCAATGTGAGGGAGCGAGGGATGCAGTAAAGGAGGAATAATGCATCGGAAAAGAGATACTCGGAACCCCAAAGAAAATCCTATCGTTTCCGTAGAAACGTATCTCGATTTAGAAGGACAATGCAGGGAATCCAGAGTATTTCATATGGACGCAAATTGTGTGTTAATTCGACAATGTGAGGGAGCGGGGGATGCAGTAAAGGAGGAATAAAGCATCGGAAAAGAGATACTCGACTCCTGAAAAAAATCCTATCCTTTCCGTAGAAACGTATCTCGTTTTAGAAAGATAATGCAGTGAACCCAGAGTATTTCATATGGACGCAAATTGTGTGTTAATTCGGCAATGTGGGGGAGCGTGGGATACAGTAAAGGAGGAATAATGCATCGGAAAAGAGATACTCGGAACCCCAAAGAAAATCATATCGTTTCCGTAGAAACGTATCTCGATTTAGAAGGACAATGCAGGGAATCCAGTGTATTTCATATGGACGCAAATTGTGTGTTGATTCCTCAATGTGAAGGAGCAAGGGATGCAGTAAACGAGGAATAATGCATAGGAAAAGAGATACTCAGAACCCCAATGAAAATGTTATCGTTTCCGTAGAAACGTATCTCGATTTAGAAGGAAAATGCAGGGAATCCAGAGTATTTCATATGGACGCAAATTGTGTGTTAATTCGTCAATGTGAGGGAGCGAGGGATGCAGTAAAGGAGGAATAACGCATCGGAAAAGAGATATTCGGAACCCCAAAGAAAGACCTATCGTTTCCGTAGAAACGTATCTCGATATAGAAGGACAATTCAGGGAATCCAGTGTATTTCTTATGGACGTAAATTGTCTGTTAATTCTTCAATGTGAGGGAGCGAGGGATGCAGTAAAGGAGGAATAATGCATCGGAAAAGAGATACTCGGAACCCCAAAGAAAATCCAATCGCTTCCGTAGAAACGTATCTCGATTTAGAAGGACCTTGCAGGGAATCCAGAGTATTTCATATCGACGCAAATTGTGTGTTAATAAGTCAATGTGAGGGAGCGACGGATGCAGTAAAGGAGGAATAATGCATCGGAAAAGAGAAACTCGACTCCCAAAAGAAAATCCTATCGTTTCCGTTGAAACGTGTCTTGTTTTAGAAAGATAATGCAGGAACCCACAGTATTTCATATGGACGTAAATTGTGTGTAAATTCCGAAATGTGAGGGAGCGAATGATGCAGTAAAGGAGGAATAATGCATCGGAAAAGGGATACTCGGAACCCCAAAGAAAATCCTATCGTTTCCGTAGAAATGTATCTCGATTTAGAAGGAAAATGCAGGGAATCCAGTGTATTTCATATGGACGCAAATTGTGTGTTAATACGTCAATGTGAGGGAGCGAGGGATGCAGTAAAGGAGAAATAATGCATCTGAAAAGAGATACTCTTCTCCCAAAAGAAAATCCTATTGTTTCCGTAGAATCGTATCTCGATTTAGACGGACAATGCAGGGAATCCAGAATATTTCATATGGACGCAAATTGTCTGTTAATTCGTCAATGTTAGGGATCGAGGGATGCAGTAAAGGAGGAATAAGGCATCGGAAAAGAGATACTCGGAGCCCCAAAGAAAATCCTATCGTTTCAGTAGAAACGTATCTCGATTTAGAAGGACAATGCAGGAAATCCAGAGTATTTCATATGGACGCCAATTGTGTGTTAAATCGTCAATGTGAGGGAGCGAGGGATGCAGTAAAGGAGGAACAATGCATCGGAAAAGAGATACTCTGAACCCCAAAGAAAATCGTATCGTTTCCGTAAAAACGTATGTCGATTTAGAAGGGCAATGCAGGGAATCCAGAGTATTTCATATGGACGCAAATTGTGTGTTAATACGTCAATGTGAGAGAGCGAGGGATGCAGTTAAGTAGGAATAATGCATCGGAAAAGAGATACTCGGAAACCCAAAGAAAATCCTTTCGTTTCCGTAGAAACGTATCTCGATTTAGAAGGACAATGCAGGGAACCCAGAGTATTTGTATGGACGCAAATTGTGTGTTAATTCGTCAATGTGAGGGAGCGAGGGATGCAGTAAAGGAGGAATAATGCATCGGAAAAGAGATACTCGGAACCCCAAAGAAAATCCTATCGTTTCCGTAGAAACGTATCTCGATTTAGAAGGACAATGCAGGGAATCCAGAGTATTTCATATGGACGCAAATTGTGTGTTAATTCGACAATGTGAGGGAGCGGGGGATGCAGTAAAGGAGGAATAATGCATCGGAAAAGAGATACTCGACTCCTGAAAAAAATCCTATCCTTTCCGTAGAAACGTATCTCGTTTTAGAAAGATAATGCAGTGAACCCAGAGTATTTCATATGGACGCAAATTGTGTGTTAATTCGGCAATGTGGGGGAGCGAGGGATACAGTAAAGGAGTAATAATGCATCGGAAAAGAGATACTCGGAACCCCAAAGAAAATCCTATCGTTTCCGTAGAAACGTATCTCGATTTAGAAGGACAATGCAGGGAATCCAGAGTATTTCATATGGACGCAAATTGTGTGTTGATTCCTCAATGTGAAGGAGCAAGGGATGCAGTAAACGAGGAATAATGCATAGGAAAAGAGATACTCAGAACCCCAATGAAAATGTTATCGTTTCCGTAGAAACGTATCTCGATTTAGAAGGAAAATGCAGGGAATCCAGAGTATTTCATATGGACGCAAATTGTGTGTTAATTCGTCAATGTGAGGGAGCGAGGGATGCAGTAAAGGAGGAATAACGCATCGGAAAAGAGATACTCGGAACCCCAAAGAAAGACCTATCGTTTCCGTAGAAACGTATCTCGATATAGAAGGACAATTCAGGGCATCCAGAGTATTTCATATGGACGTAAATTGTCTGTTAATTCTTCAATGTGAGGGAGCGAGGGATGCAGTAAAGGAGGAATAATGCATCGGAAAAGAGATACTCGGAACCCCAAAGAAAATCCTATCGTTTCCGTAGAAACGTATCTCGATTTAGAAGGACCTTGCAGGGAATCCAGAGTATTTCATATGGACGCAAATTGTGTGTTAACAAGTCAATGTGAGGGAGCGACGGATGCAGTAAAGGAGGAATAATGCATCGGAAAAGAGAAACTCGACTCCGAAAAGAAAATCCTATCGTTTCCGTAGAAACGTATCTCGATTTAGAAGAACAATGCAGGGAATCAAGAGTATTTCATATGGACTCAAATTGTGTGTTAATTCGTCAATGTTAGGAAGCGAGGGATGCAGTAAAGGAGGAATAATGCATCGGAATAGAGATACTCGGAAACCCAAAGAAAATCCTATCTTTTCCGTAGAAACGTATCTCGGTTTAGAAGGACAATGCAGGGAACCCAGAGTATTTGTATGGACGAAAATTGTGTGTTAATTCGTCAATGTGAGGGAGCGAGGGATGCAGTAAAGGAGGAATAATTCATCGGAAAAGAGATACTCGGAACCCCAAAGAAAATGTTATTGTTTCCGTAGAAACGTATCTCGTTTTAGAAAGATAATGCAGGAACACAGAGTATTTCATATGGATGGAAATTGTGTGTTAATTCGGAAATGTGAGGGAGCGAATGATGCAGTAAAGGAGGAATAATGCATCGGAAAAGGGATACTCGGAACCCCAAAGAAAATCCTATCGTTTCCGTAGATACGTATCTCGATTTAGAAGGACAATGCAGGGAATCCAGAGTATTTCATATGGACGCAAATTGTGTGTTAATACGACAATGTGAGGGAGCGAGGGATGCAGTAAAGGAGAAATAATGCATCGGAAAAGAGATACTCGACTCCCAAAAGGAAATTCTATCGTTTCCGTAGAATCGTATCTCGATTTAGAAGGACAATGCAGGGAATCCAGAATATTTCATATGGACGCAAATTATGTGTTAATTCGTCAATGTTAGGGATCGAGGGATGCAGTAAAGGAGGAATAATGCATCGGAAAAGAGATACTCGGAGCCCCAAAGAAAATCCTATCGTTTCAGTAGAAACGTATCTCGATTTAGAAGGACAATGCAGGAAATCCAGAGTATTTCATATGGACGCAAATTGTGTGTTAAATCGTCAATGTGAGGGAGCGAGGGATGCAGTTAAGGAGGAATAATGCATCGGAAAAGAGATACTCTGAACCCCAAAGAAAATCCTATCGTTTCCGTAAAAACGTATCTCGATTTAGAAGGACAATGCAGGGAATCCAGAGTATTTCATATGGACGCAAATTGTGTGTTAATACGTCAATGTGAGGGAGCGAGGGATGCAGTAAAGGAGGAATAATGCATCGGAAAAGAGAAACTCGACTCCCAAAAGAAAATCCTATCGTTTCAGTAGAAACGTATCTCGATTTAGAAGGACAATGCAGGGAATCCAGAGTATTTCATATAGACGCAAATTGTGTGTTAATTCGTCAATGTTAGGGAGCGAGGGATGCAGTAAAGTAGGAATAATGCATCGGAAAAGAGATACTCGGAAACCCAAAGAAAATCCTATCGTTTCCGTAGAAACGTATCGCGATTTAGAAGGACAATGCAGGGAACCCAGAGTATTTGTATGGACGCAAATTGTGTGTTAATTCGTCAATGTGACGGAGCGAGGGATTCAGTTAAGGAGGAATAATGCATCGGAAAAGAGATACTCGGAACCCCAAAGAAAATGTTATCGTTTCCGTAGAAACATATCTCGATTTAGAAGGACAATGCAGGAGGAATAACGCATCGGAAAAGAGATACTCGGAATCCCAAAGAAAATCCTATCGTTTCCGTAGAAACGTGTTTCGATTTAGAAGGACAATGCAGGGAATCCAGAGTATTTCATATGGACGCAAATTGTGTGTTAATTCGTCAATGTGAGGGAGCGAGGGATGCAGTAAAGGAGGAATAATGCATCGGAAAAGAGATACTCGACTCCCAAAAGAAAATCCTATCGTTTCCGTAGAAACGTATCTCGTTTTAGAAAGATAATACAGAAACCCAGAGTATTTCATATGGACGTAAATTGTGTGTTGATTCGGCAATGTGAGGGAGCGAATGATGCAGTAAAGGAGGAATAATGCATCGGAAAAGAGATACTCGGAACCCCAAAGAAAATCCTGTCGTTTCCGTAGAAACGTATCTCGATTTTGAAGGACAAAGCAGGGAATCCAGAGTATTTCATATGGACGCAAATTGTGTGTTAATTCGTCAATGTGAGGGAGCGAGGGATGCAGTAAAGGAGGAATAATGCATCGGAAAAGAGATACTCGGAACCCCAAAGAAAATCCTATCGTTTCCGTAGAAACGTATCTCGATTTAGAAAGACAATGCAGGGAATCCAGAGTATTTCATATGGACGCAAATTGTGTGTTAATTCGTCAATGTGAGGAAGCGAGGGATGCAGTGAAGGATGAATAATGCATCGGAAAAGAGATACTCGACTCCCAAAAGAAAATCCTATCGTTTCCGTAGAAACGTATCTCGATTTAGAAGGACAATGCAGGGAATCCAGAGTATTTCATAGGGACGCAAATTGTGTGTTAATTCGTCAATGTGAGCGAGCGAGAGATGCAGTAAAGGAGGAATAATGCTTCGGAAAAGAGATACTCGACTCCCAAAAGAAAATCCTATCGTTTCTGTAGAAACGTATCTCGATTTAGAAGGACAATGCAGGGAATCCAGAGTATTTCATATGGACGCAAATTGTGTGTTAATTCGTCAATGTGAGGGAGCGAGGGATGCAGTAAAGGAGGAATAATGCATCGGAAAAGAGATACTCTGAACCCCAAAGAAAATCCTATCGTTTCCGTAAAAACGTATGTCGATTTAGAAGGGCAATGCAGGGAATCCAGAGTATTTCATATGGACGCAAATTGTGTGTTAATACGTCAATGTGAGAGAGCGAGGGATGCAGTTAAGTAGGAATAATGCATCGGAAAAGAGATACTCGGAAACCCAAAGAAAATCCTATCGTTTCCGTAGAAACGTATCTCGATTTAGAAGGACAATGCAGGGAACCCAGAGTATTTGTATGGACGCAAATTGTGTGTTAATTCGTCAATGAGACGGAGCGAGGGATTCAGTAAAGGAGGAATAAAGCATCGGAAAAGTGATAATCGGAACCCCAAAGAAAATGTTATCGTTTCCGTAGAAACATATCTCGATTTAGAAGGACAATGCAGGGAATCCAGAGTATTTCATATGGACGCAAATTGTGTGTTAATTCGTCAATGTGAGCGAGCGAGGGATGCAGTAAAGGAGGAATAATGCTTCGGAAATGAGATACTCGACTCCCAAAAGAAAATCCTATCGTTTCCGTAGAAACGTATCTCGATTTAGAAGGACAATCCAGGGAATCCAGAGTATTTCATATGGACGCAAATTGTGTGTTAATTCGTCAATGTGAGGGAGCGAGGGATGCAGTAAAGGAGGAATAATGCATCGGAAAAGAGATACTCGGAACACCAATGAAAATCCTATCGTTTCCGTAGAAACGTAACTCGATTTAGAAGGACAATGCAGGGAATCCAGAGTTTTCATATGGACGCAAATTGTGTGTTAATTCGTAAATGTGAAGGAGCAAGGGATGCAGTAAAGGAGGAATAATGCATCGGAAAGGAGATACTCGGACCCCCAATGAAAATGTTATCGTTTCCGTAGAAATGTATCTCGATTTAGAAGGACAATGCAGGGAATCCAGAGTATTTCATATGGACGCAAATTGTGTGTTAATTCGTCAATGTGAGGGAGCGAGGGATGCAGTAAAGGAGGATTAATGCATCGGAAAAGAGATACTCGACTCCTAAAAGAATATCCTATCGTTTCCGTAGAAACGTATCTCGTTTTAGAAAGATAATGCAGGGAACCCAGAGTATTTCATATGGACGCAAATTGTGTGTTAATTCGGCAATGTGAGATAGCGAGGGATGCAGTAAAGGAGGAATAATGCATCGGAAAAGAGATACTCGGAACCCCAATGAAAATCCTATCGTTTCCGTAGAAACGTAACTCGATTTAGAAGGACAATGCAGGGAATCCAGAGTATTTCATATGGACGCAAATTGTCTGTTAATTCGTCAATGTGAAGGAGCAAGGGATGCAGTAAAGGAGGAATAACGCATCGGAAAGGAGGTACTCGGACCCCCAATGAAAATGTTATCGTTTCCGTAGAAATGTATCTCGATTTAGAAGGGCAATGCAGGGAATCCAGAGTATTTCATATGGACGCAAATGGTCTGTTAATTCGTCAATGTGAGGGAGCGAGGGATGCAGTAAAGGAGGAATAATGCATCGGAAAAGAGATACTCGGAACCCCAAAGAAAATCCTATCGTTTCCGTAGAAACGTATCTCGTTTTAGAAAGATAATGCAGGAACCCAGAGTATTTCATATGGACGGAAATTGTGTGTTAATTCGGCAATGTGAGGGAGCGAATGATGCAGTAAAGGAGGAATAAAGCATCGGAAAAGGGATACTCGGAACCCCAAAGAAAATCCTATCGTTTCCGTAGAAACGTATCACGATTTAGAAGGACAATGCAGGGAATCCAGAGTATTTCATATGGACGGAAATTGTGTGTTAATTCGGCAATGTGAGGGAGCGAATGATGCAGTACAGGAGGAATAATGCATCGGAAAAGGGATACTCGGAACCCCAAAGAAAATCCTATCGTTTCCGTAGAAACGTATCTCGATTTCGAAGGACAATGCAGGGAATCCAGAGTATTTCATATGGACGCAAATTGTGTGTTAATACGTCAATGTGAGGGAGCGAGGGATGCAGTAAAGTAGAAATAATGCATCGGAAAAGAGATACTCGACTCCCAAAAGAAAATCCTATCGTTTCCGTAGAAACGTATCTCGATTTAGAAGGACAATGCAGGGAATCCAGAGTATTTCATATGGACGCAAATAGTGTGTTAATTCGTCAATGTGAGGGAGCGAGGGATGCAGTAAAGGAGGAATAATGCATCGGAAAAGAGATACTCGGAACCCCAAATAAAATCCTATCGTTTCCGTAGAAACGTATCTCGATTTAGAAAGACAATGCAGGGAATCCAGAGTATTTCATATGGACGCAAATTGTGTGTTAATTCGTCAATGTGAGGGAGCGAGGGATGCAGTGAAGGATGAATAATGCATCGGCAAAGAGATACTCGACTCCCAAAAGAAAATCCTATCGTTTCCGTAGAAACGTGTCTCGATTTAGAAGGACAATGCAGGGAATCCAGAGTATTTCATAGGGACGCAAATTGTGTGTTAATTCGTCAATGTGAGGGAGCGAGGGATGCAGTAAAGGAGGAA
Source organism: Schistocerca nitens (assembly GCF_023898315.1). Lineage (NCBI taxonomy): Eukaryota > Metazoa > Arthropoda > Insecta > Orthoptera > Acrididae > Schistocerca > Schistocerca nitens. Next base: position 1,273,992,089 of record NC_064614.1, on the reverse strand, counting down.
TAATGCATCGGAAAAGAGATACTCAACTCCCAAAAGAAAATCCTATCGTTTCCGTAGAAACGTATCTCGATTTAGAAGGACAATGCAGGGAATCCAGAGTATTTCATATGGACGCAAATTGTGTGTTAATTCGTCAATGTGAGGGAGCGAGGGATGCAGTAAAGGAGGATTAATGCATCGGAAAAGAGATACTCGACTCCTAAAAGAATATCCTATCGTTTCCGTAGAAACGTATCTCGTTTTAGAAAGATAATGCAGGGAACCCAGAGTATTTCATATGGACGCAAATTGTGTGTTAATTCGGCAATGTGAGATAGCGAGGGATGCAGTAAAGGAGGAATAATGCATCGGAAAAGAGATACTCGGAACCCCAATGAAAATCCTATCGTTTCCGTAGAAACGTAACTCGATTTAGAAGGACAATGCAGGGAATCCAGAGTATTTCATATGGACGCAAATTGTCTGTTAATTCGTCAATGTGAAGGAGCAAGGGATGCAGTAAAGGAGGAATAACGCATCGGAAAGGAGGTACTCGGACCCCCAATGAAAATGTTATCGTTTCCGTAGAAATGTATCTCGATTTAGAAGGGCAATGCAGGGAAACCAGAGTATTTCATATGGACGCAAATTGTGTGTTAATTCGTTAATGTGAGGGAGCGAGGGATGCAGTAAAGGAGGAATAACGCATCGGAAAATAGATACTCGGAACCCCAAAGAAAACCCTATCGTTTCTGTAGAAACGTATCTCGAATGAGAAGGACAATGCAGGGAATCCAGAGTAATTCATATGGACGCAAATTGTGTGTTAATTCGTCAATGTGAGGGAGCGAGGGATGCAGTAAAGGAGGAATAATGCATCGGAAAAGAGATACTCGGTACCCCAAAGAAAATCCTATCGTTTCCGTAGAAACGTATCTCGATTTAGAAGGACAATGCATGGAATCCAGGGTATTTCATATGGACGCAAATTGTGTGTTAATTCGTCAATGTGAGGGGCGGGGGATGCAGTAAAGGAGGAATAATGCATCGGAAAAGAGATACTCGGAACCCCAAAGAAAATCCTATCGTTTCCGTAGAAACGTATCTCGATTTAGAAGGACAATGCAGGGAATCCAGAGTTTTCATATGGACGCAAATTGTGTGTTAATTCGTAAATGTGAAGGAGCAAGGGATGCAGTAAAGTAGGAATAATGCATCGGAAAAGAGATACTCGGAACCCCAAAGAAAATCTTATCGTTTCCGTAGAAACGTATCACGACTTAGAAGGACAATGCAGGGAATCCAGAGTATTTCATATGGACGGAAATTGTGTGTTAATTCGGCAATGTGAGGGAGCGAATGATGCAGTAAAGGAGGAATAATGCATCGGAAAAGGGATACTCGGAACCCCAAAGAAAATCCTATCGTTTCCGTAGAAACGTATCTCGATTTCGAAGGACAATGCAGGGAATCCAGAGTATTTCATATGGACGCAAATTGTGTGTTAATACGTCAATGTGAGTGAGCGAGGGATGCAGTAAAGTAGAAATAATGCATCGGAAAAGAGATACTCGACTCCCAAAAGAAAATCCTATCGTTTCCGTAGAAACGTATCTCGATTTAGAAGGACAATGCAGGGAATCCAGAGTATTTCATATGGACGCAAATTGTGTGTTAATTCGTCAATGTGAGGGAGCGAGGGATGCAGTAAAGGAGGAATAATGCATCGGAAAAGAGATACTCGGAACCCCAAATAAAATCCTATCGTTTCCGTAGAAACGTATCTCGATTTAGAAAGACAATGCAGGGAATCCAGAGTATTTCATATGGACGCAAATTGTGTGTTAATTCGTCAATTAGAGGGAGCGAGGGATGCAGTGAAGGATGAATAATGCATCGGAAAAGAGATACTCGACTCCCAAAAGAAAATCCTATCGTTACCGTAGAAACGTATCTCGATTTAGAAGGACAATGCAGGGAATCCAGAGTATTTCATAGGGACGCAAATTGTGTGTTAATTCGTCAATGTGAGGGAGCGAGGGATGCAGTAAAGGAGGAATAATGCATCGGAAAGGAGATACTCGGACCCCCAATGAAAATGTTATCGTTTCCGTAGAAATGTATCTCGATTTAGAAGGACAATGCAGGGAATCCAGAGTATTTCATATGGACGCAAATTGTGTGTTAATTCGTCAATGTGAGGGAGCGAGGGATGCAGTAAAGGAGGAATAACGCATCGGAAAATAGATACTCGGAACCCCAAAGAAAATCCTATCGTTTCTGTAGAAACGTATCTCGAATGAGAAGGACAATGCAGGGAATCCAGAGTATTTCATATGGACGCAAATTGTCTGTTAATTCGTCAATGTGAGGGAGCGAGGGATGCAGTAAAGGAGGAATAATGCATCGGAAACGAGATACTCGAAACCCCAAAGACAATCCTATCGTTTCCGTATAAACGTATCTCGATTTAGAAGGACAATGCAGGTAATCCAGAGTATCTCATATGGACGCAAATTGTGTGTTAATTCGTCAATGTGAGGGAGCGGGGAATGCAGTAAAGGAGGAATAATGCATCGGAAAAGAGATACTCGACTCCTAAAAGAAAATCCTATCGTTTCCGTAGAAACGTATCTCGTTTTAGAAAGATAACGCAGGGAACCCAGAGTATTTCATACGGTCGCAAATTGTGTGTTAATTCGGCAATGTGAGGGAGCGAGGGATGCAGTAAAGGAGGAATAAAGCATCGGAAAAGAGATACTCGGAACCCCAAAGAAAATCCTATCGTTTCCGTAGAAACGTATCTCGATTTCGAAGGACAATGCAGGGAATCCAGAGTATTTCATATGGACGCAAATTGTGTGTTAATACGTCAATGTGAGGGAGCGAGGGATGCAGTAAAGTAGAAATAATGCATCGGAAAAGAGATACTCGACTCCCAAAAGAAAATCCTATCGTTTCCGTAGAATCGTATCTCGATTTAGAAGGACAATGCAGGGAATCCAGAATATTTCATATGGACGCAAATTGTGTGTTAATTCGTCAATGTGAGGGAGCGAGGGATGCAGTAAAGGAGGAATAATGCATCGGAAAAGGGATACTCGGAACCCCAAAGAAAATGTTATCGTTTCCGTAAAAACGTATCTCGATTTAGAAGGACAATGCAAGAGGTATAACGCATAGGAAAAGAAATACTCGGAACCCCAAAGAAAATCCTATCGTTTCCGTAGAAACGTATCTCGATATAGAAGGACAATGCAGGGAATCCAGAGTATTAAATATGGACGCAAATTGTGTGTTAATTCGTCAATGTGAGGGAGCGAGGGAAGCAGTAAAGGAGGAATAATGCATCGGAAAAGAGATACTCGGAACCCCAAAGAAATTCCTATCGTTTCCGTTGAAACGTATCTCGATTTAGAAGGACAATGCAGGGAATCCAGAGTATTTGTATGGACGCTAATTGTGTGTCAATTCGTCAATGTGAGGGAGCGAGGGATTCAGTAAAGGAGGAATAATGCATCGGAAAAGAAATACTCGGAACCCCAAAGAAAATGTTATCGTTTCCGTAAAAACATATCTCGATTTAGAAGGACAATGCAAGAGGAATAACGCATCGGAAAAGAAATACTCGGAAACCCAAACAAAATCCTATCATTTCCGTAGAAACGTATCTCGATTTAGAAGGACAATGCAGGGAATCCTGAGTATTTCATATGGACGCAAATTGTGTGTTAATTCGTCAATGTGAGGGAGCGAGGGATGCAGTAAAGGAGGAATAATGTATCGGAAAAGAGATACTCGACTCCCAAAAGAGAATGCTATCGTTTCCGTAGAAACGTATCTCGTTTTAGAAAGATAATGCAGGAACCCAGAGTATTTCATATGGACGCAAATTGTGTGTTAATTCGGCAATGTGAGGGAGCGAATGATGCAGTAAAGGAGGAATAATGCATCGGAAAAGAGATATTCGGAACCCCAAAGAAAATCCTATCGTTTCCGTAGAAACGTATCTCGATTTAGAAGGACAATGCAGGGAATCCAGAGTATTTCATATGGAAGCTAATTGTGTGTTAATTCGTCAATGTGAGGGAGCGAGGGATGCAGTAAAGGAGGAATAATGCATCGGAAAAGAGATACTCGGAACCCCAAAGAAAATCCTATCGTTTCCGTAGAAACGTATCTCGATTTAGAAGGACAATGCAGGGAATCCAGAGTTTTCATATGGACGCAAATTGTGTGTTAATTCGTAAATGTGAAGGAGCAAGGGATGCAGTAAAGTAGGAATAATGCATCGGAAAAGAGATACTCGGAACCCCAAAGAAAATCCTATCGTTTCCGTAGAAACGTATCACGACTTAGAAGGACAATGCAGGGAATCCAGAGTATTTCATATGGACGGAAATTGTGTGTTAATTCGGCAATGTGAGGGAGCGAATGATGCAGTAAAGGAGGAATAATGCATCGGAAAAGGGATACTCGGAACCCCAAAGAAAATCCTATCGTTTCCGTAGAAACGTATCTCGATTTCGAAGGACAATGCAGGGAATCCAGAGTATTTCATATGGACGCAAATTGTGTGTTAATACGTCAATGTGAGTGAGCGAGGGATGCAGTAAAGTAGAAATAATGCATCGGAAAAGAGATACTCGACTCCCAAAAGAAAATCCTATCGTTTCCGTAGAAACGTATCTCGATTTAGAAGGACAATGCAGGGAATCCAGAGTATTTCATATGGACGCAAATTGTGTGTTAATTCGTCAATGTGAGGGAGCGAGGGATGCAGTAAAGGAGGAATAATGCATCGGAAAAGAGATACTCGGAACCCCAAATAAAATCCTATCGTTTCCGTAGAAACGTATCTCGATTTAGAAAGACAATGCAGGGAATCCAGAGTATTTCATATGGACGCAAATTGTGTGTTAATTCGTCAATTAGAGGGAGCGAGGGATGCAGTGAAGGATGAATAATGCATCGGAAAAGAGATACTCGACTCCCAAAAGAAAATCCTATCGTTACCGTAGAAACGTATCTCGATTTAGAAGGACAATGCAGGGAATCCAGAGTATTTCATAGGGACGCAAATTGTGTGTTAATTCGTCAATGTGAGGGAGCGAGGGATGCAGTAAAGGAGGAATAATGCATCGGAAAAGAGATACTCACCTCCCAAAAGAAAATCCTATCGTTTCCGTAGAAACGTATCTCGATTTAGAAGGACAATGCAGGGAATCCAGAGTTTTTCATATGGACGCAAATTGTGTGTTAATACGTCAATGTGAGGGAGCGAGGGATGCAGTAAAGTAGAAATAATGCATCGGAAAAGAGAAACTCGACTCCCAAAAGAAAATCCTATCGTTTCCGTAGAATCGTATGTCGATTTAGAAGGACAATGCAGGGAATCCAGAATATTTCATATGGACGCAAATTGTGTGTTAATTCGTCAATGTGAGGGAGCGAGGGATGCAGTAAAGGAGGAATAATGCATCGGAAAAGAGATACTCGGAACCCCAAAGAAAATGTTATCGTTTCCGTAAAAACGTATCTCTATTTAGAAGGACAACGCAAGAGGAATAACGCATCAGAAAAGAAATACTCGGAACCCCAAAGAAAATCCTATCGTTTCCGTAGAAACGTATCTCGATTTAGAAGGACAATGCAGGGAATCCTGAGTATTTCATATGGACGCAAATTGTGTGTTAATTCGTCAATGTGAGGGAGCGAGGGATGCAGTAAAGGAGGAATAATATATCGGAAAAGAGATACTCGGAACCCCAAAGAAAATTCTATCGTTTCCGTAGAAACGTATCTCGATTTAGAAGGACAATGCAGGGAATCCAGAATATTTCATATGGACGCAAATTGTGTGTTAATTCGTCAATGTGAGAGAGCGAGGGATGCAGTAAAGGAGGAATAACGCATCGGAAAAGAGATACTCGACTCCTAAAAGAAAATCCTATCGTTTCCGTAGAAACGTATCTCGTTTTAGAAAGATAATGCAGGGAACCCAGAGTATTTCATATGGACGCAAATTGTGTGTTAATTCGGCAATGTGAGGGAGCGAGGGATGCAGTAAAGGAGGAATAATGCATCGGAAAAGAGATACTCGGAACCCCAATGAAAATCCTATCGTTTCCGTAGAAACGTAACTCGATTTAGAAGGGCAATGCAGGGAATCCAGAGTATTTCATATGGACGCAAATTGTCTGTTAATTCGTCAATGTGAAGGAGCAAGGGATGCAGTAAAGGAGGAATAATGCATCGGAAAGGAGATACTCGGACCCCCAATGAAAATGTTATCGTTTCCGTAGAAATGTATCTCGATTTAGAAGGACAATGCAGGGAATCCAGAGTATTTCATATGGACGCAAATATTGTGTTAATTCGTCAATGTGAGGGAGCGAGGAATGCAGTAAAGGAGGAATAATGCATCGGAAAAGAGATACTCGGAACCCCAAATAAAATCCTATCGTTTCCATGGAAACGTATCTTGATTTAGAAAGACAATGCAGGGAATCCAGAGTATTTCATATGGACGCAAATTGTGTGTTAATTCGTCAATGTGAGGGAGCGAGGGATGCAGTGAAGGACGAATAATGCATCGGAAAAGAGATACTCGACTCCCAAAAGAAAATCCTATCGTTTCCGTAGAAACGTATCTCGATTTAGAAGGACAATGCAGGGAATCCAGAGTATTTCATATGGAAGCTAATTGTGTGTTAATTCGTCAATGTGAGGGAGCGAGGGATGCATTAAAGGAGGAATAATGCATCGGAAAAGAGATACTCGGAACCCCAAAGAAAATCCTATCGTTTCCGTAGAAACGTATCTCGATTTAGAAGGACAATGCAGGGAATCCAGAGTTTTCATATGGACGCAAATTGTGTGTTAATTCGTAAATGTGAAGGAGCAAGGGATGCAGTAAAGTAGGAATAATGCATCGGAAAAGAGATACTCGGAACCCCAAAGAATATCCTATCGTTTCCGTAGAAACGTATCACGACTTAGAAGGACAATGCAGGGAATCCAGAGTATTTCATATGGACGGAAATTGTGTGTTAATTCGGCAATGTGAGGGAGCGAATGATGCAGTAAAGGAGGAATAATGCATCGGAAAAGGGATACTCGGAACCCCGAAGAAAATCCTATCGTTTCCGTAGAAACGTATCTCGATTTCGAAGGACAATGCAGGGAATCCAGAGTATTTCATATGGACGCAAATTGTGTGTTAATACGTCAATGTGAGGGAGCGAGGGATGCAGTAAAGTAGAAATAATGCATCGGAAAAGAGATACTCGACTCCCAAAAGAAAATCCTATCGTTTCCGTAGAAACGTATCTCGATTTAGAAAGATAATGCAGGGAACCCAGAGTATTTCATATGGACGCAAATTGTGTGTTAATTCGGCAATGTGAGGGAGCGAGGGATGCAGTAAAGGAGGAATAATGCATCGGAAAAGAGATACTCGGAACCCCAATGAAAATCCTATCGTTTCCGTAGAAACGTAACTCGATTTAGAAGGACAATGCAGGGAATCCAGAGTATTTCATATGGACGCAAATTGTCTGTTAATTCGTCAATGTGAAGGAGCAAGGGATGCAGTAAAGGAGGAATAATGCATCGGAAAGGAGATACTCGGACCCCCAATGAAAATGTTATCGTTTCCGTAGAAATGTATCTCGATTTAGAAGGACAATGCAGGGAATCCAGAGTATTTCATATGGACGCAAATAGTGTGTTAATTCGTCAATGTGAGGGAGCGAGGGATGCAGTAAAGGAGGAATAATGCATCGGAAAAGAGATACTCGGAACCCCAAATAAAATCCTATCGTTTCCGTAGAAACGTATCTCGATTTAGAAAGACAATGCAGGGAATCCAGAGTATTTCATATGGACGCAAATTGTGTGTTAATTCGTCAATGTGAGGGAGCGAGGGATGCAGTGAAGGATGAATAATGCATCGGAAAAGAGATACTCGACTCCCAAAAGAAAATCCTATCGTTTCCGTAGAAACGTATCTCGATTTAGAAGGACAATGCAGGGAATCCAGAGTATTTCATAGGGACGCAAATTGTGTGTTAATTCGTCAATGTGAGGGAGCGAGGGATGCAGTAAAGGAGGAATAATGCATCGGAAAAGAGATACTCAACTCCCAAAAGAAAATCCTATCGTTTCCGTAGAAACGTATCTCGATTTAGAAGGACAATGCAGGGAATCCAGAGTATTTCATATGGACGCAAATTGTGTGTTAATACGTCAATGTGAGGGAGCGAGGGATGCAGTAAAGTAGAAATAATGCATCGGAAAAGAGAAACTCGACTCCCAAAAGAAAATCCTATCGTTTCCGTAGAATCGTATCTCGATTTAGAAGGACAATGCAGGGAATCCAGAATATTTCATATGGACGCAAATTGTGTGTTAATTCGTCAATGTGAGGGAGCGAGGGATGCAGTAAAGGAGGAATAATGCATCGGAAAAGAGATACTCGGAACCCCAAAGAAAATGTTATCGTTTCCGTAAAAACGTGTCTCTATTTAGAAGGACAACGCAAGAGGAATAACGCATCGGAAAAGAAATACTCGGTACCCCAAAGAAAATCCTATCGTTTCCGTAGAAACGTATCTCGATTTAGAAGGACAATGCAGGGAATCCTGAGTATTTCATATGGACGCAAATTGTGTGTTAATTCGTCAATGTGAGGGAGCGAGGGATGCAGTAAAGGAGGAATAATATATCGGAAAAGAGATACTCGGAACCCCAAAGAAAATTCTATCGTTTCCGTAGAAACGTATCTCGATTTAGAAGGACAATGCAGGGAATCCAGAATATTTCATATGGACGCAAATTGTGTGTTAATTCGTCAATGTGAGAGAGCGAGGGATGCAGTAAAGGAGGAATAACGCATCGGAAAAGAGATACTCGACTCCTAAAAGAAAATCCTATCGTTTCCGTAGAAACGTATCTCGTTTTAGAAAGATAATGCAGGGAACCCAGAGTATTTCATATGGACGCAAATTGTGTGTTAATTCGGCAATGTGAGGGAGCGAGGGATGCAGTAAAGGAGGAATAATGCATCGGAAAAGAGATACTCGGAACCCCAATGAAAATCCTATCGTTTCCGTAGAAACGTAACTCGATTTAGAAGGACAATGCAGGGAATCCAGAGTATTTCATATGGACGCAAATTGTCTGTTAATTCGTCAATGTGAAGGAGCAAGGGATGCAGTAAAGGAGGAATAATGCATCGGAAAGGAGATACTCGGACCCCCAATGAAAATGTTATCGTTTCCGTAGAAATGTATCTCGATTTAGAAGGACAATGCAGGGAATCCAGAGTATTTCATATGGACGCAAATTGTGTGTTAATTCGTCAATGTGAGGGAGCGAGGGATGCAGTAAAGGAGGAATAACGCATCGGAAAATAGATACTCGGAACCCCAAAGAAAATCCTATCGTTTCTGTAGAAACGTATCTCGAATGAGAAGGACAATGCAGGGAATCCAGAGTATTTCATATGGACGCAAATTGTCTGTTAATTCGACAATGTGAGGGAGCGAGGGATGCAGTAAAGGAGGAATAATGAATCGGAAACGAGATACTCGAAACCCCAAAGAAAATCCTATCGTTTCCGTATAAACGTATCTCGATTTAGAAGGACAATGCAGGTAATCCAGAGTATCTCATATGGACGCAAATTGTGTGTTAATTCGTCAATGTGAGAGAGCGAGGGATGCAGTAAAGGAGGAATAACGCATCGGAAAAGAGATACTCGACTCCTAAAAGAAAATCCTATCGTTTCAGTAGAAACGTATCTCGTTTTAGAAAGATAATGCAGGGAACCCAGAGTATTTCATATGGACGCAAATTGTGTGTTAATTCGGCAATGTGAGGGAGCGAGGGATGCAGTAAAGGAGGAATAATGCATCGGAAAAGAGATACTCGGAACCCCAATGAAAATCCTATCGTTTCCGTAGAAACGTAACTCGATTTAGAAGGACAATGCAGGGAATCCAGAGTATTTCATATGGACGCAAATTGTCTGTTAATTCGTCAATGTGAAGGAGCCAGGGATGCAGTAAAGGAGGAATAATGCATCGGAAAGGAGATACTCGGACCCCCAATGGAAATGTTATCGTTTCCGTAGAAATGTATCTCGATTTAGAAGGACAATGCAGGGAATCCAGAGTATTTCATATGGACGCAAATAGTGTGTTAATTCGTCAATGTGAGGGAGCGAGGGCTGCAGTAAAGGAGGAATAATGCATCGGAAAAGAGATACTCGGAACCCCAAATAAAATCCTATCGTTTCCGTAGAAACGTAACTCGATTTAGAAAGACAATGCAGGGAATCCAGAGTATTTCATATGGACGCAAATTGTGTGTTAATTCGTCAATGTGAGGGAGCGAGGGATGCAGTGAAGGATGAATAATGCATCGGAAAAGAGATACTCGACTCCCAAAAGAAAATCCTATCGTTTCCGTAGAAACGTATCTCGATTTAGAAGGACAATGCAGGGAATCCTGAGTATTTCATAGGGACGCAAATTGTGTGTTAATTCGTCAATGTGAGGGAGCGAGGGATGCAGTAAAGGAGGAATAATGCATCGGAAAAGAGATACTCAACTCCCAAAAGAAAATCCTATCGTTTCCGTAGAAACGTATCTCGATTTAGAAGGACAATGCAGGGAATCCAGAGTATTTCATATGGACGCAAATTGTGTGTTAATACGTCAATGTGAGGGAGCGAGGGATGCAGTAAAGTAGAAATAATGCATAGGAAAAGAGAAACTCGACTCCCAAAAGAAAATCCTATCGTTTCCGTAGAATCGTATCTCGATTTAGAAGGACAATGCAGGGAATCCAGAATATTTCATATGGACGCAAATTGTGTGTTAATTCGTCAATGTGAGGGAGCGAGGGATGCAGTAAAGGAGGAATAATGCATCGGAAAAGAGATACTCGGAACCCCAAAGAAAATGTTATCGTTTCCGTAAAAACGTATCTCTATTTAGAAGGACAACGCAAGAGGAATAACGCATCGGAAAAGAAATACTCGGAACCCCAAAGAAAATCCTATCGTTTCCGTAGAAACGTATCTCGATTTAGAAGGACAATGCAGGGAATCCTGAGTATTTCATATGGTCGCAAATTGTGTGTTAATTCGTCAATGTGAGGGAGCGTGGGATGCAGTAAAGGAGGAATAATATATCGGAAAAGAGATACTCGGAACCCCAAAGAAAATTCTATCGTTTCCGTAGAAACGTATCTCGATTTAGAAGGACAATGCAGGGAATCCAGAATATTTCATATGGACGCAAATTGTGTGTTAATTCGTCAATGTGAGAGAGCGAGGGATGCAGTAAAGGAGGAATAACGCATCGGAAAAGAGATACTCGACTCCTAAAAGAAAATCCTATCGTTTCCGTAGAAACGTATCTCGTTTTAGAAAGATAATGCAGGGAACCCAGAGTATTTCATATGGACGCAAATTGTGTGTTAATTCGGTAATGTGAGGGAGCGAGGGATGCAGTAAAGGAGGAATAATGCATCGGAAAAGAGATACTCGGAACCCCAATGAAAATCCTATCGTTTCCGTAGAAACGTAACTCGATTTAGAAGGACAATGCAGGGAATCCAGAGTATTTCATATGGACGCAAATTGTCTGTTAATTCGTCAATGTGAAGGAGCAAGGGATGCAGTAAAGGAGGAATAATGCATCGGAAAGGAGATACTCGGACCCCCAATGAAAATGTTATCGTTTCCGTAGAAATGTATCTCGATTTAGAAGGACAATGCAGGGAATCCAGAGTATTTCATATGGACGCAAATTGTGTGTTAATTCGTCAATGTGAGGGAGCGAGGGATGCAGTAAAGGAGGAATAACGCATCGGAAAATAGATACTCGGAACCCCAAAGAAAATCCTATCGTTTCTGTAGAAACGTATCTCGAATGAGAAGGACAATGCAGGAAATCCAGAGTATTTCATATGGACGCAAATTGTCTGTTAATTCGTCAATGTGAGGGAGCGAGGGATGCAGTAAAGGAGGAATAATGCATCGGAAACGAGATACTCGAAACCCCAAAGAAAATCCTATCGTTTCCGTATAAACCTATCTCGATTTAGAAGGACAATGCAGGTAATCCAGAGTATCTCATATGGACGCAAATTGTGTGTTAATTCGTCAATGTGAGGGAGCGGGGAATGCAGTAAAGGAGGAATAATGCATCGGAAAAGAGATACTCGACTCCTAAAAGAAAATCCTATCGTTTCCGTAGAAACGTATCTCGTTTTAGAAAGATAATGCAGGGAACCCAGAGTATTTCATACGGACGCAAATTGTGTGTTAATTCGGCAATGTGAGGGAGCGAGGGATGCAGTAAAGGAGGAGTAAAGCATCGGAAAAGAGATACTCGGAACCCCAAAGAAAATCCAATCGTTTCCGTAGAAACGTATCTCGATTTCGAAGGACAATGCAGGGAATCCAGAGTATTTCATATGGACGCAAATTGTGTGTTAATACGTCAATGTGAGGGAGCGAGGCATGCAGTAAAGTAGAAATAATGCATCGGAAAAGAGATACTCGACTCCCAAAAGAAAATCCTATCGTTTCCGTAGAATCGTATCTCGATTTAGAAGGACAATGCAGGGAATCCAGAGTATTTCATATGGACGCAAATTGTGTGTTAATTCGTCAATGTGAGGGAGCGAGGGATGCAGTAAAGGAGGAATAATGCATCGGAAAAGAGATACTCGGAACCCCAAAGAAAATGTTATCGTTTCCGTAAAAACGTATCTCGATTTAGAAGGACAATGCAAGAGGAATAACGCATCGGAAAAGAAATACTCGGAACCCCAAAGAAAATCCTATCGTTTCCGTAGAAACGTATCTCGATTTAGAAGGACAATGCAGGGAATCCTGAGTATTTCATATGAACGCAAATTGTGTGTTAATTCGTCAATGTGAGGGAGCGAGGGATGCAGTAAAGGAGGAATAATGCATCGGAAAAGAGATACTCGGAACCCCAAAGAAAATTCTATCGTTTCCGTAGAAACGTATCTCGATTTAGAAGGACAATGCAGGGAATCAAGAGTATTTCATATGGACGCAAATTGTGTGTTAATTCGTCAATGTGAGAGAGCGAGGGATGCAGTAAAGGAGGAATAATGCATCGGAAAAGAGATACTCGACTCCAAAAGAAAATCCTATCGTTTCCGTAGAAACGTATCTCGTTTTAGAATTACAATGCTGGGAATCCAGAGTAATTCATATGGACGCAAATTGTGTGTTAATTCGTCAATGTGAGGGAGCGAGGGATGCAGTAATGGAGGAATAATGCATCGGAAAAGAGATACTCGGTACCCCAAAGAAAATCCTATCGTTTCCGTAGGAACGTATCTCGATTTAGAAGGACAATGCATGGAATCCAGAGTATTTCATATGGACGCAAATTGTGTGTTAATTCGTCAATGTGAGGGAGCGGGGGATGCAGTAAAGGAGGAATAATGCTTCGGAAAAGAGATACTCGACTCCAAAAAGAAAATCCTATCGTTTCTGTATAAACGTATCTCGTTTTCGAAAGATAATGCAGGAACCCAGAGTATTTCATATGGACGGAAATTGTGTGTTAATTCGGCAATGTGAGGGAGCGAATGATGCAGTAAAGGAGGAATAATGCATCGGAAAAGGGATACTCGGAACCCCAAAGAAAATCCTATCGTTTCCGTAGAAACGTATCTCGATTTAGAAGGACAATGCAGGGAATCCAGAGTATTTCATATGGACGGAAATTGTGTGTTAATTCGGCAATGTGAGGGAGCGAATGATGCAGTAAAGGAGGAATAATTCATCGGAAAAGGGATACTCGGAACCCCAAAGAAAATCCTATCGTTTCCGTAGAAACGTATCTCGATATAGAAGGACAATGCAGGGAATCCAGAGTATTAAATATGGACGCAAATTGTGTGTTAATTCGTCAATGTGTGGGAGCGAGGGATGCAGTAAAGGAGGAATAATGCATCGGAAAAGAGATACTCGGAACCCCAAAGAAATTCCTATCGTTTCCGTTGAAACGTATCTCGATTTAGAAGGACAATGCAGGGAATCCAGAGTATTTCATATGGACGCAAATTGTGTGTTAATACGTCAATGTGACGGAGCGAGGGGTGCAGTAAAGGAGGAATAATACATCGGAAAAGAGAAACTCGACTCCCAAAAGAAAATCCTATCGTTTCCGTAGAAACGTATCTCGATTTAGAAGGACAATGCAGGGAATCCAGAATATTTCATATGGACGCAAATTGTGTGTTAAGTCGTCAATGTTAGGAAGCGAGAGATGCAGTAAAGTAGGAATAATGCATCGGAAAAGAGATACTCGGAAACCCAAAGAAAATCCTATCGTTTCCGTAGAAACGTATCTCGATTTAGAAGGACAATGCAGGGAATCCAGAGTATTTGTGTGGACGCTAATTGTGTGTTAATTCGTCAATGTGAGGGAGCGAGGGATTCAGTAAAGGAGGAATAATGCATCGGAAAAGAAATACTCGGAACCCAAAAGAAAATGTTATCGTTTCCGTAAAAACGTATCTCGATTTAGAAGGACAATGCAAGAGGAATATCGCATCGGAAAAGAAATACTCGGAAACCCAAACAAAATCCTATCGTTTCCGTAGAAACGTATCTCGATTTAGAAGGACAATGCAGGGAATCCTGCGTATTTCATATGGACGCAAATTGTGTGTTAATTCGTCAATGTGAGGGAGCGAGGGATGCAGTAAAGGAGGAATAATGCATCGGAAAAGAGATACTCGGAACCCCAAAGAAAATCCTATCGTTTCCGTAGAAACGTATCTCGATTTAGAAGGACAATGCTGGGAATCCTGAGTATTTCATATGGACGCAAATTGTGTGTTAATTCGTCAATGTGAGGGAGCGAGGGATGCAGTAAAGGAGGAATAATGTATCGGAAAAGAGATACTCGACTCCCAAAAGAGAATGCTATCGTTCCCGTAGAAACGTATCTCGTTTTAGAAAGATAATGCAGGAACCCAGAGTATTTCATATGGACGCAAATTGAGTGTTAATTCGGCAATGTGAGGGAGCGAATGATGCAGTAAAGGAGGAATAATGCATCGCAAAAGAGATATTCGGAACCCCAAAGAAAATCCTATCGTTTCCGTAGAAACGTATCTCGATTTAGAAGGACAATGCAGGGAATCCAGAGTATTTCATATGGAAGCTAATTGTGTGTTAATTCGTCAATGTGAGGGAGCGAGGGATGCAGTAAAGGAGGAATAATGCATCGGAAAAGAGATAATCGGAACCCCAAAGAAATTCCTATCGTTTCCGTAGAAACGTATCTCGATTTAGAAAGACAATGCAGGGAATCCAGAGTATTTCATATGGACGCAAATTGTGTGTTAATTCGTCAATGTGAGGTGTTGTGTCGATTCCCTAAGGTCTCGACACAATGAGTGGCTAGGTGCACGCGAAACTAACGCAGACGGGCGTAAATTCTGAAACAGGAGACTGGATGAAAACTATAAAGAAAAGAAGAGAGATTTTAATATACTTAACTTTAATGTAGTCTTGTTCTTGTTGAAATACATCTCTTGCATAGTAGTAAGCAATTAGCAATGATACACATGGCGCCTTGCTAGGTAGTAGCGATGGACTAGCTGAAGGCTATTTAATCTGTCTCTCGGCAAATGAGAGGAAGACGTGATACGTCTTGTCGCAAGCTATGTCGTCCGTACAACTGGGGCGAGGTCAAGTCCGTGTCTTGTGACCTGCCCTGTGGTGGCGCTACGTTTGCGAATACACAGTGGCGACACGCGGGTCCGACATGTACTACAGGACCGCGGCCGATTTAAGTTACCACCTAGCAAGTGTGGTGTCTAGCGGTGACACCACATTCCTCCCCCGCAAATCGGCGAACGGTCGTGAGATAAGGCTTCCGCCCGCCGTGGGGAGGACCCCATGTTGACGTATGCGATGAGGTGGGGAGCCTAACAACAGGCGAGGCTGTGCCACCCGCACCCGGCCATTCGGTCCGAGGGGAGCTAGGAAACGCCTGCAAACCTAGTCCAGGGTGCACGTCAACATGAGGTGTATGCGCACGTAATGAGACAGAAGGGTCGACCTCCATGTGGTCGGAGCACCCGACGGGCGAAGACGACATCTGGTCCGGAGCGGGCAAGAGGTCCATGGCGGAGGACGGCTGGTCACGGGAAGCAAGCGGCGGCGCGTGACCCAGGGAGGCGCGAGGCGGCTGCAGCGAAGCGGCCGCTGCTGGCGGCGCCGGCGGCGGCTGCGGCGGCGCGACGCCATGAGGCAAAATGGAAGGCAGCGTCGGTAACACCTGGGGATGAGGCGAGCCAGTAGATGGGTCCCCAGGGCGCTGACCTGACGGCTCCGTCGCTGAAAGCAGACGGGGAGCGGCAGAACCCAGGCGACGACAGAGGCGCAGCTGATTGAGATGCCGACGCACCTCACCAGAGGCCCCCAAAACCAAATACATCGCGCGGCCGAGGCAGCGAAGAATGCGCCCTGCGAGCCAACGCTGTGAACCGCGATAGTTGCGATAATAGACAACGTCGCCAGGAGCAAAAGCAGGAGTCTGCCGCTGCACAGGAACCTGAAGTGGCGGATGCAGCAAAGACATCAGAGTTCGATGAGGACGACCATGGAGCAACTCAGCCGGCGAGCGACCATCGCGGGGCTGAGAGCGATATGAGGACAAAAAGAGCAACAAAGCGTCCTCCCGAGAATGCGACTCTTTCAATTTCAACATCTGGGACTTGAAAGTCCGGACCAATCGTTCAGCGGCACCGTTTGACTGAGGCGAAAACGGCGCGGATGTCAGATGTTGAATACCATTGGCCTTGCAGAACGACTGAAATTCTGCGGACATGAATTGTGGGCCATTGTCGGAAACAATAGTCTGCGGAAGACCTTCAATGCAAAAGATAGCAGACAAGGCTTGGATGGTGGCAGAAGACGTCGTGGAAGACATCCGGACAACAACAAAACACCACGTCGGACAAAAAGTCTCTCCTTGTGAGCAAAAAAACGGCGAACCAAAGGATCCGCGATCCGTGACTGTGACAAGGGCCATTGCGTAGCAACAAAACGCAAAACGGGAGCAAGGACAGGGTCAGCAGCTGTGGCTGTAGCTACACGACGAAAATCAATCGGAAACGATGCGACCACGTCATCGGCTTCCGAATCAATGAACATGCAAGCAAGTTCGGAAGAATCGAATGCTTTATCCTCAGCAACAGGCAAACGGGACAACGCATCAGCGTTTCCGTGCTTAGCAGTGGACCGATACAAGATATCGTAGCGGTACTGCGAGAGAAAAAGAGACCAGCGAATGAATTTCTGCGCTGTACGTAGAGGTACAGGCTTGTTCGGATGAAAAAGCGATGTCAAAGGCTTGTGGTCCGTGATGATGGTAAAGTGACGACCATACAAGAAATCGTGAAACTTTGTTACACCAAACACAAGAGCCAAAGCTTCCTTCTCTATTTGTGAATAATTGCTTTGCGCAGATGAGAGCAATTTGGACGCAAAGGCAATAGGGCGATCATGCGAGCCATCCTTGTGCGCAAGCACAGCACCGATCCCGAAATCCGATGCATCTACCATCAACAAAAGGGGTTTTCGGGGATCGAATGGCGTAAGGCAAGTATTTGATAGTAACGCCGATTTCAACTGGCGAAAGGCGCGTTCGCATTCCGTCGTCCAGACGAACGGAACACCTTTACGGCGTAAGCGATGAAGCGGAGCTGAAATGGAAGAAGCATTGCGCACAAATCGATGATAATAATTTACCTTACCCAGCACACTCTGTAGCTGTTTTAAGTTCTGCGGTGACGGCAAGTCCTGAATGGCACGAAG
Source organism: Schistocerca nitens (assembly GCF_023898315.1). Lineage (NCBI taxonomy): Eukaryota > Metazoa > Arthropoda > Insecta > Orthoptera > Acrididae > Schistocerca > Schistocerca nitens. Next base: position 1,273,974,214 of record NC_064614.1, on the reverse strand, counting down.
GTGCTCTGGACTCGGATGTATACCTTGGGCGTTAAGGACATGGCCCAGGTACGGTAAGTCACGAGCAAAAAACACACATTTGTCCTTCCTCAAGCGAAGACCATTCTGACGCAAGACCTGAAATAAGGTCCGGAGAGTCTGCAAATGTTCGGCTTCTGTCTTTCCTGAGATTACAATATCGTCCAGATAGTTCGCAGCCGTAGGGACCGACGCACAAATAGTTTGTAAATATTGCTGAAATAAAGCAGGGGCGGATGCACACCCGAATGGCAGTCTTTTGAAGCGATACAAGCCAAGATGCGTGTTAACCACTAAGACGCGCTGGGATTCTTCGTCCACAGGTATTTGCAAGTACGCATCTGCTAGGTCCAATTTTGAAAAATATTTTCCCGGGCACAGTTTGTCAAAAAGATCTTCCGGGCGGGGCAAAGGAAAAGTAGCAGTCACAAGTTGTGGATTCACAGTTGCCCTGAAGTCCACACAAAGTCTCAATTTTCCGGAAGGTTGTGGCAAAATTACTAAGGGTGAGGCCCAGAGAGAAGCCTGCACACGTTCAATTACACCTTGAGATTCTAATTCGGCTAATGTTCTTGCGACCTCATCACGCAATGCGTGGGGAACATTGCGCGCTCTGAAAAATTTTGGTTGCGCGTTATCTTTCAGTTCCAAATGCGCTTCATAGTTCTTAGCGCAACCAAGGCCCGGTGCAAAAATGTCTGCAAATTCTTCACAAAGACTAGAAACACTGGCGGAAGGCACAGTCTGATTCACTGATAGGACCTGATTCACTATAGACAAATTAAACAATTGAAACAAATCTAAACCAAACAAGTTCACTGCACTAGAGGAACGAAGAACATAAAATGACACAAGTTTTGTCTGTCCCTTGTATGTTGCAATAAGGCTGCACTGTCCTAACACAGGGATCTGCTGTCCTGAGTAACTAGTTAACTTAACATTTGCGGCACGCAATGGCGGTTGGCCCAGTTGTTTGTACGTGTCGTGATTGAGCAATGAAACTGCAGCTCCGGTATCGAGCTGGAATGTGATCACTCTTCCTTCAAAGTCTAAGTCCACAAAAAGTTTATTGTCTTGTTGACGACAAGAGCGACTGTCTCGTGCAATTTGAACTGATACAGGTCCAGAAGCACTTGCAACTTTACGGGATTTCCGGCGACGTCGACGCACACTTGTGGTGGGACGAACACAGTCACTGTTAGCTAAAGTGTCACTGGACGGGTGGGCATGAACTACATGAATGTCCATGGGCGAAGGTCCACGAGCCTGATTGTCCTGGGTGCGATTCCGGCGCGAAGCAAAAGGCCTGGAATGTGTGTGATTGTCTGATCTGAACTTTTTCTGGCAAACACTTTGTACATGTCCTTTCTTTTGACAGTAAAAGCAAATAGCTTGGCGTGACGGGCAATGTTCACGCGAATGTCTAGTTGCACACCGCGGGCAAGATTTCACTGCATTTGCTTGCTTACGCGGCGCACGTGGTTGCAAGCTAGGCGGCCGCTGCGAAGTCGGGCGCGAGGGCCGCTTAGCGTCCCGTGCAGCGGGCCGGGCGGGCCGATTAATGTGACACACTGCTGGCGAAGTTTCAAATGATTCCTGAGCAAAGTCAAGTGTGTCTTGCCTGTCCAATATGTCTATCACTTGTTGCAGGGAGGGATTAACTAGCTTCAAAATCTGTTCCCTTATGCGAACATCAGAAACGTTCTGTGCAATTGCATCACGCACCATAGTATCTGAATATGGGAGGCCACATTCACAGGCAAACGCGCAGTCTCTAGTAAGTCCTTGCAAAGTTGCTACCCACTCCCTATTAGTCTGACCGGCGGTACGTTTTGTACGAAAAAACGTATACCGTTTTGCAACAACATTAACTGTTTCTTTGAAATAGGCATCTAAAGCCGACAAAATTTCCTCGTAGGTCAGAGTTGCTACGTCGCGTCGGGGAAACAATTTCACTATCACACGGTAGGTAGACACACCGACACAAGAAAGCAAAAACGGCTGCCGCTCTTTACCTTGAATTCCATAAGCTGTGAGGTGGAACCGGAACTGATCGGCCCACTCAGTCCAGCTCTCGTTATGGGCCTCAAAGGGCCTAAATGGCGGTGCGACAGCGGTGTGTGGCTGCGGTAGCGATGAAGCGGCTGCTGCCGCATCGGTTTGCAGCGCACGTTGACCCTGGACGAGCTGTCCAAGGGCTTCCAATAACGCCTGCGTCTGCTGATTCTGCAAGCGAAAAAATTCGGACAGTACATCTGGAGAATGCGGCGAAGCCATGACACAAGCAAATTAGAGCAAATAGAACACAAAGACTGCAACGTGGGCGCGGCACCACACCTCGTCGCCAAAATATTGTTGTGTCGATTCCCTAAGGTCTCGACACAATGAGTGGCTAGGTGCACGCGAAACTAACGCAGACGGGCGTAAATTCTGAAACAGGAGACTGGATGAAAACTATAAAGAAAAGAAGAGAGATTTTAATATACTTAACTTTAATGTAGTCTTGTTCTTGTTGAAATACATCTCTTGCATAGTAGTAAGCAATTAGCAATGATACACATGGCGCCTTGCTAGGTAGTAGCGATGGACTAGCTGAAGGCTATTTAATCTGTCTCTCGGCAAATGAGAGGAAGACGTGATACGTCTTGTCGCAAGCTATGTCGTCCGTACAACTGGGGCGAGGTCAAGTCCGTGTCTTGTGACCTGCCCTGTGGTGGCGCTACGTTTGCGAATACACAGTGGCGACACGCGGGTCCGACATGTACTACAGGACCGCGGCCGATTTAAGTTACCACCTAGCAAGTGTGGTGTCTAGCGGTGACACCACATGAGGGAGCGAGGGATGCAGTAAAGTAGAAATAATGCATCGGAAAAGAGATACTAGACTCCCAAAAGAAAATCCTATCGTTTCCGTAGAATCGTATCTCGATTTAGAAGGACAATGCTGGGAATCCAGAATATTTCATATGGACGCAAATTGTGTGTTAATTCGTCAATGTGAGGGAGCGAGGGATGCAGTAAAGGAGGAATAATGCATCGAAAAAGAGATACTCGGAACCCCAAAGAAAATGTTATCGTTTCCGTAAAAACGTATCTCGATTTAGAAGGACAATGCAAGAGGAATAACGCATCGGAAAAGAAATACTCGGAACCCCAAAGAAAATCCTATCGTTTCCGTAGAAACGTATCTCGATTTAGAAGGAAAATGCAGGGAATCCAGAGTATTTCATATGGACGCAAATTGTGTGTTAATTCGTCAATGTGAGAGAGCGAGGGATGCAGTAAAGGAGGAATAATGCTTCGGAAAAGAGATACTCGACTCCAAAAGAAAATCCTATCGTTTCCGTAGAAACGTATCTCGTTTTAGAAAGATAATGCAGGGAACCCAGAGTATTTCATATGGACGCAAATTGTGTGTTAATTCGAAAATGTGAGGGAACGAGGGATGCAGTAAAGGAGGAACAAAGCATCGGAATAGAGATACTCGGAACCCCAAAGAAAATCCCATTGTTTCCGTGGAAACGTATCTCGATTTAGGAGGACAATGCAGGGAATCCAGAGTAATTCATATGGACGCAAATTGTGTGTTAATTCGTCAATGTGAGGGAGCGAGGGATGCAGTAATGGAGGAATAATGCATCGGAAAAGAGATACTCGGTACCCCAAAGAAAATCCTATCGTTTCCGTAGGAACGTATCTCGATTTAGAAGGACAATGCATGGAATCCAGAGTATTTCATATGGACGCAAATTGTGTGTTAATTCGTCAATGTGAGAGAGCGAGGGATTCAGTAAAGGAGGAATAATGCATCGGAAAAGAAATACTCGGAACCCCAAAGAAAATGTTATCGTTTCCGTAAAAACGTATCTCGATTTAGAAGGACAATGCAAGAGGAATAACGCATCGGAAAAGAAATACTCGGAAACCCAAACAAAATCCTATCGTTTCCGTAGAAACGTATCTCGATTTAGAAGGACAATGCAGGGAATCCTGAGTATTTCATATGGACGCAAATTGTGTGTTAATTCGTCAATGTGAGGGAGCGAGGGATGCAGTAAAGGAGGAATAATGCATCGGAAAAGAGATACTCGGAACCCCAAAGAAAATCCTATCGTTTCCGTAGAAACGTATCTCGATTTAGAAGGACAATGCTGGGAATCCTGAGTATTTCATATGGACGCAAATTGTGTGTTAATTCGTCAATGTGAGGGAGCGAGGGATGCAGTAAAGGAGGAATAATGTATCGGAAAAGAGATACTCGACTCCCAAAAGAGAATGCTATCGTTTCCGTAGAAACGTATCTCGTTTTAGAAAGATAATGCAGGAACCCAGAGTATTTCATATGGACGCAAATTGTGTGTTAATTCGGCAATGTGAGGGAGCGAATGATGCAGTAAAGGAGGAATAATGCATCGGAAAAGAGATATTCGGAACCCCAAAGAAAATCCTATCGTTTCCGTAGAAACGTATCTCGATGTAGAAGGACAATGCAGGGAATCCAGAGTATTTCATATGGAAGCTAATTGTGTGTTAATTCGTCAATGTGAGGGAGCGAGGGATGCAGTAAAGGAGGAATAATGCATCGGAAAAGAGATAATCGGAACCCCAAAGAAATTCCTATCGTTTCCGTAGAAACGTATCTCGATTTAGAAAGACAATGCAGGGAATCCAGAGTATTTCATATGGACGCAAATTGTGTGTTAATTCGTCAATGTGAGGGAGCGAGGGATGCAGTAAAGTAGAAATAATGCATCGGAAAAGAGATACTCGACTCCCAAAAGAAAATCCTATCGTTTCCGTAGAATCGTATCTCGATTTAGAAGGACAATGCAGGGAATCCTGAATATTTCATATGGACGCAAATTGTGTGTTAATTCGTCAATGTGAGGGAGCGAGGGATGCAGTAAAGGAGGAATAATGCATCGGAAAAGAGATACTCGGAACCCCAAAGAAAATGTTATCGTTTCCGTAAAAACGTATCTCGATTTAGAAGGACAATGCAAGAGGAATAACGCATCGGAAAAGAAATACTCGGAATCCCAAAGAAAATCCTATCGTTTCCGTAGAAACGTATCTCGATTTAGAAGGACAATGCAGGGAATCCTGAGTATTTCATATGGACGCAAATTGTGTGTTAATTCGTCAATGTGAGAGAGCGAGGGATGCAGTAAAGGAGGAATAATGCATCGGAAAAGAGATACTCGGAACCCCAAAGAAAATTCTATCGTTTCCGTAGAAACGTATCTCGATTTAGAAGGACAATGCAGGGAATCCAGAGTATTTCATATGGACGCAAATTGTGTGTTAATTCGTCAATGTGAGAGAGCGAGGGATGCAGTAAAGGAGGAATAATGCTTCGGAAAAGAGATACTCGACTCCAAAAGAAAATCCTATCGTTTCCGTAGAAACGTATCTCGTTTTAGAAAGATAATGCAGGGAACCCAGAGTATTTCATATGGACGCAAATTGTGTGTTAATTCGAAAATGTGAGGGAACGAGGGATGCAGTAAAGGAGGAACAAAGCATCGGAATACAGATACTCGGAACCCCAAAGAAAATCCTATTGTTTCCGTGGAAACGTATCTCGATTTAGAAGGACAATGCAGGGAATCCAGAGTAATTCACATGGACGCAAATTGTGTGTTAATTCGTCAATGTGAGGGAGCGAGGGATGCAGTAATGGAGGAATAATGCATCGGAAAAGAGATACTCGGTACCCCAAAGAAAATCCTATCGTTTCCGTAGGAACGTATCTCGATTTAGAAGGACAATGCATGGAATCCAGAGTATTTCATATGGACGCAAATTGTGTGTTAATTCGTCAATGTGAGGGAGCGGGGGATGCAGTAAAGGAGGAATAATGCATCGGAAAAGAGATACTCGATTCCAAAAAGAAAATCCTATCGTTTCTGTATAAACGTATCTCGTTTTAGAAAGATAATGCAGGAACCCAGAGAATTTCATATGGACGGAAATTGTGTGTTAATTCGGCAATGTGAGGGAGCGAATGATGCAGTAAAGGAGGAATAATGCATCGGAAAAGGGATACTCGGAACCCCAAAGAAAATCCTATCGTTTCCGTAGAAACGTATCTCGATTTAGAAGGACAATGCAGGGAATCCAGAGTATTTCATATGGACGGAAATTGTGCGTTAATTCGGCAATGTGAGGGAGCGAATGATGCAGTAAAGGAGGAATAATGCATCGGAAAAGGGATACTCGGAACCCCAAAGAAAATCCTATCGTTTCCGTACAAACGTATCTCGATATAGAAGGACAATGCAGGGAATCCAGAGTATTTCATATGGACGCAAATTGTGTGTTAATTCGTCAATGTGAGGGAGCGAGGGAAGCAGTAAAGGAGGAATAATATATCGGAAAAGAGATACTCGGAACCCCAAAGAAATTCCTATCGTTTCCGTTGAAACGTATCTCGATTTAGAAGGACAATGCAGGGAATCCAGAGTATTTCATATGGACGCAAATTGTGTGTTAATACGTCAATGTGACGGAGCGAGGGGTGCAGTAAAGGAGGAATAATACATCGGAAAAGAGAAACTCGACTCCCAAAAGAAAATCCTATCGTTTCCGTAGAAACGTATCTCGATTTAGAAGGACAGTGCATGGAATCCAGAATATTTCATATGGACGCAAATTGTGTGTTAAGTCGTCAATGTTAGGAAGCGAGGGATGCAGTAAAGTAGGAATAATGCATCGGAAGAGAGATACTCGGAAACCCAAAGAAAATCCTATCGTTTCCGTAGAAACGTATCTCGATGTAGAAGGACAATGCAGGGAATCCAGAGTATTTGTATGGACGCTAATTGTGTGTTAATTCGTCAATGTGAGGGAGCGAGGGATTCAGTAAAGGAGGAATAATGCATCGGAAAAGAAATACTCGGAACCCCAAAGAAAATCCTATCGTTTCCGTAGAAACGTATCTCGATTTAGAAGGACAATGCTGGGAATCCAGAGTATTTCATATGGACGCAAATTGTGTGTTAATTCGTCAATGTGAGGGAGCGAGGGATGCAGTAAAGGAGGAATAATGCATCGGAAAAGAGATACTCGACTCCCAAAAGAGAATGCTATCGTTTCCGTAGAAACGTATCCCGTTTTAGAAAGATAATGCAGGAACCCAGAGTATTTCATATGGACGCAAATTGTGTGTTAATTCGTCAATGTGAGGGAGCGAGGGATGCAGTAAAGGAGGAATAATGCATCGGAAAAGAGATACTCGACTCCCAAAAGAAAATCCTATCATTTCCGAAGAAAAGTATCTCGATTTAGAAGGACAATGCAGGGACTCCAGAGTATTTCATATGGACGCAAATTGTGTGTCAATTCGTCAATGTGTGGGAGCGAGGGATGCAGTAAAGGAGGAATAATGCATCGGAAAAGAGATACTCGGAACCCCAAAGTAGATCCTATCGTTTCCGTAGAAACGTAACTCGATTTAGAAGGACAATGCAGGGAATCCAGAGTATTTCATATGGACGCAAATTGTGTAATAATTCGTCAATGTGAAGGAGCAAGGGATGCAGTAAAGGAGGAATAATGCATCGGAAAAGAGATACTCGGAACCCCAATGAAAATGTTATCGTTTCCGTAGAAACGTATCTCGATTTAGAAGGACAATGCAGGGAATCCAGAGTATTTCATATGGACGCAAATTGTGTGTTAATTCGTCAATGTGAGGGAGCGACGGATGCAGTAAAGGAGGAATAACGCATCGGAAAAGAGATACTCGGAACTCCAAAGAAAATCCTCTCGTTTCTGTAGAAACGTATCTCGATTTAGAAGGACAATGCAGGGAATCCAGAGTGTTTCATATGGACGCAAATTGTCTGTTAATTCGTCAATGTGAGGGAGCGAGGGATGCAGTAAAGGAGGAATAATGCATCGGAAAAGAGATACTCGGAACCCCAAAGAAAATCCTATCGTTTCCGTAGAAACGTATCTCGTTTTAGAAAGATAATGCAGGAACCCAGAGTATTTCATGTGGACGGAAATTGTGTGTTAATTCGGCAATGTGAGGGAGCGAATGATGCAGTAAAGGAGGAATAATGCATCGGTAATGGGATACTCGGAACCCCAAAGAAATACCTATCGTTTCCGTAGAAACGTATCACGATTTAGAAGGACAATGCAGGGAATCCAGAGTATTTCATATGGACGGAAATTGTGTGTTAATTCGGCAATGTGAGGGAGCGAATGATGCAGTAAAGGAGGAATAATGCATCGGAAAAGGGATACTCGATTCCAAAAAGAAAATCCTATCGTTTCTGTATAATCGTATCTCGATTTAGAAAGATAATGCAGGAACCCAGAGAATTTCATATGGACGGAAATTGTGTGTTAATTCGGCAATGTGAGGGAGCGAATGATGCAGTAAAGGAGGAATAATGCATCGGAAAAGGGATACTCGAAACCCCAAAGAAAATCCTATCGTTTCCGTAGAAACGTATCTCGATTTAGAAGGACAATGCAGGGAATCCAGAGTATTTCATATGGACAGAAATTGTGTGTTAATTCGGCAATGTGAGGGAGCGAATGATGCAGTAAAGGAGGAATAATGCATCGGAAAAGGGATACTCGGAACCCCAAAGAAAATCCTATCGTTTCCGTACAAACGTATCTCGATATAGAAGGACAATGCAGGGAATCCAGAGTATTTCATATGGACGCAAATTGTGTGTTAATTCGTCAATGTGAGGGAGCGAGGGAAGCAGTAAAGGAGGAATAATGCATCGGAAAAGAGATACTCGGAACCCCAAAGAAATTCCTATCGTTTCCGTTGAAACGTATCTCGATTTAGAAGGACAATGCAGGGAATCCAGAGTATTTCATATGGACGCAAATTGTGTGTTAATACGTCAATGTGACGGAGCGAGGGGTGCAGTAAAGGAGGAATAATACATCGGAAAAGAGAAACTCGACTCCCAAAAGAAAATCCTATCGTTTCCGTAGAAACGTATCTCGATTTAGAAGGACAGTGCATGGAATCCAGAATATTTCATATGGACGCAAATTGTGTGTTAAGTCGTCAATGTTAGGAAGCGAGGGATGCAGTAAAGTAGGAATAATGCATCGGAAGAGAGATACTCGGAAACCCAAAGAAAATCCTATCGTTTCCGTAGAAACGTATCTCGATTTAGAAGGACAATGCAGGGAATCCAGAGTATTTGTATGGACGCTAATTGTGTGTTAATTCGTCAATGTGAGGGAGCGAGGGATTCAGTAAAGGAGGAATAATGCATCGGAAAAGAAATACTCGGAACCTTAAAGAAAATGTTTTCGTTTCCGTAAAAACATATTTCGATTTAGAAGGACAATGCAAGAGGAATAACGCATCGGAAAAGAAATATTCGGAAACCAAAACAAAATCCTATCGTTTCCGTAGAAACGTATCTCGATTTAGAAGGACAATGCAGGGAATCCTGAGTATTTCATATGGACGCAAATTGTGTGTTAATTCGTCAATGTGAGGGAGCGAGGGATGCAGTAAAGGAGGAATAATGCATCGGAAAAGAGATACTCGGAACCCCAAAGAAAATCCTATCGTTTCCGTAGAAACGTATCTCGATTTAGAAGGACAATGCTGGGAATCCAGAGTATTTCATATGGACGCAAATTGTGTGTTAATTCTTCAATGTGAGGGAGCGAGGGATGCAGTAAAGGAGGAATAATGCATTGGAAAAGAGATACTCGACTCCCAAAAGAGAATGCTATTGTTTCCGTAGAAACGTATGTCGTTTTAGAAAGATAATGCAGGAACCCAGAGTATTTCATATTGACGCAAATTGTGTGTTAATTCGGCAATGTGAGGGAGCGAATGATGCAGTAAAGGAGGAATAATGCATCGGAAAAGAGATATTCGGAACCCCAAAGAAAATCCTATCGTTTCCGTAGAAACGTATCTCGATTTAGAAGGACAATGCAGCGAATCCAGAGTATTTCATATGGAAGCTAATTGTGTGTTAATTCGTCAATGTGAGGGAGCGAGGGATGCAGTAATGGAGTAATAATGCATCGGAAAAGAGATAATCGGAACCCCAAAGAAAATCCTATCGTTTCCGTAGAAACGTATCTCGATTTAGAAAGACAATGCAGGGAATCCAGAGTATTTCATATGGACGCAAATTGTGTGTTAATTCGTCAATGTGAGGGAGCGAGGGATGCAGTAAAGGATGAATAATGCATCGGAAAAGAGATACTCGACTCCCAAAGGAAAATCCAATCGTTTCCGTAGAAACGTATCTCGATTTAGAAGGACAATGCAGGGAATCCAGAGTATTTCATAGGGACGCAAATTGTGTGTTAATTCGTCAATGTGAGGGAGCGAGGGATGCAGTAAAGGAGGAATAATGCATCGGAAAAGAGATACTCGACTCCCAAAAGAAAATCCTATCGTTTCCGAAGAAAAGTATCTCGATTTAGAAGGACAATGCAGGGACTCCAGAGTATTTCATATGGACGCAAATTGTGTGTCAATTCGTCAATGTGTGGGAGCGAGGGATGCAGTAAAGGAGGAATAATGCATCGGAAAAGAGATACTCGGAACCCCAAAGTAGATCCTATCGTTTCCGTAGAAACGTAACTCGATTTAGAAGGACAATGCAGGGAATCCAGAGTATTTCATATGGACGCAAATTGTGTAATAATTCGTCAATGTGAAGGAGCAAGGGATGCAGTAAAGGAGGAATAACGCATCGGAAAAGAGATACTCGGAACTCCAAAGAAAATCCTCTCGTTTCTGTAGAAACGTATCTCGATTTAGAAGGACAATGCAGGGAATCCAGAGTGTTTCATATGGACGCAAATTGTCTGTTAATTCGTCAATGTGAGGGAGCGAGGGATGCAGTAAAGGAGGAATAATGCATCGGAAAAGAGATACTCGGAATCCCAAAGAAAATCCTAATGTTTCCTTAGAAACGTATCTCGTTTTAGAAAGATAATGCAGGAACCCAGAGTATTTCATATGGACGGAAATTGTGTGTTAATTCGGCAATGTGAGGGAGCGAATGATGCAGTAAAGGAGCAATAATGCATCGGTAAAGGGATACTCGGAACCCCAAAGAAATACCTATCGTTTCCGTAGAAACGTATCACGATTTAGAAGGACAATGCAGGGAATCCAGAGTATTTCATATGGACGGAAATTGTGTGTTAATTCGGCAATGTGAGGGAGCGAATGATGCAGTAAAGGAGGAATAATGCATCGGAAAAGGGATACTCGGAACCCCAAAGAAAATCCTATCGTTTCCGTAGAAACGTATCTCGATTTAGAAGGACAATGCAGGGAATCCAGAGTATTTGTGTGGACGCTAATTGTGTGTTAATTCGTCAATGTGAGGGAGCGAGGGATTCAGTAAAGGAGGAATAATGCATCGGAAAAGAAATACTCGGAACCCAAAAGAAAATGTTATCGTTTCCGTAAAAACGTATCTCGATTTAGAAGGACAATGCAAGAGGAATATCGCATCGGAAAAGAAATACTCGGAAACCCAAACAAAATCCTATCGTTTCCGTAGAAACGTATCTCGATTTAGAAGGACAATGCAGGGAATCCTGCGTATTTCATATGGACGCAAATTGTGTGTTAATTCGTCAATGTGAGGGAGCGAGGGATGCAGTAAAGGAGGAATAATGCATCGGAAAAGAGATACTCGGAACCCCAAAGAAAATCCTATCGTTTCCGTAGAAACGTATCTCGATTTAGAAGGACAATGCTGGGAATCCTGAGTATTTCATATGGACGCAAATTGTGTGTTAATTCGTCAATGTGAGGGAGCGAGGGATGCAGTAAAGGAGGAATAATGTATCGGAAAAGAGATACTCGACTCCCAAAAGAGAATGCTATCGTTCCCGTAGAAACGTATCTCGTTTTAGAAAGATAATGCAGGAACCCAGAGTATTTCATATGGACGCAAATTGAGTGTTAATTCGGCAATGTGAGGGAGCGAATGATGCAGTAAAGGAGGAATAATGCATCGCAAAAGAGATATTCGGAACCCCAAAGAAAATCCTATCGTTTCCGTAGAAACGTATCTCGATTTAGAAGGACAATGCAGGGAATCCAGAGTATTTCATATGGAAGCTAATTGTGTGTTAATTCGTCAATGTGAGGGAGCGAGGGATGCAGTAAAGGAGGAATAATGCATCGGAAAAGAGATAATCGGAACCCCAAAGAAATTCCTATCGTTTCCGTAGAAACGTATCTCGATTTAGAAAGACAATGCAGGGAATCCAGAGTATTTCATATGGACGCAAATTGTGTGTTAATTCGTCAATGTGAGGTGTTGTGTCGATTCCCTAAGGTCTCGACACAATGAGTGGCTAGGTGCACGCGAAACTAACGCAGACGGGCGTAAATTCTGAAACAGGAGACTGGATGAAAACTATAAAGAAAAGAAGAGAGATTTTAATATACTTAACTTTAATGTAGTCTTGTTCTTGTTGAAATACATCTCTTGCATAGTAGTAAGCAATTAGCAATGATACACATGGCGCCTTGCTAGGTAGTAGCGATGGACTAGCTGAAGGCTATTTAATCTGTCTCTCGGCAAATGAGAGGAAGACGTGATACGTCTTGTCGCAAGCTATGTCGTCCGTACAACTGGGGCGAGGTCAAGTCCGTGTCTTGTGACCTGCCCTGTGGTGGCGCTACGTTTGCGAATACACAGTGGCGACACGCGGGTCCGACATGTACTACAGGACCGCGGCCGATTTAAGTTACCACCTAGCAAGTGTGGTGTCTAGCGGTGACACCACATTCCTCCCCCGCAAATCGGCGAACGGTCGTGAGATAAGGCTTCCGCCCGCCGTGGGGAGGACCCCATGTTGACGTATGCGATGAGGTGGGGAGCCTAACAACAGGCGAGGCTGTGCCACCCGCACCCGGCCATTCGGTCCGAGGGGAGCTAGGAAACGCCTGCAAACCTAGTCCAGGGTGCACGTCAACATGAGGTGTATGCGCACGTAATGAGACAGAAGGGTCGACCTCCATGTGGTCGGAGCACCCGACGGGCGAAGACGACATCTGGTCCGGAGCGGGCAAGAGGTCCATGGCGGAGGACGGCTGGTCACGGGAAGCAAGCGGCGGCGCGTGACCCAGGGAGGCGCGAGGCGGCTGCAGCGAAGCGGCCGCTGCTGGCGGCGCCGGCGGCGGCTGCGGCGGCGCGACGCCATGAGGCAAAATGGAAGGCAGCGTCGGTAACACCTGGGGATGAGGCGAGCCAGTAGATGGGTCCCCAGGGCGCTGACCTGACGGCTCCGTCGCTGAAAGCAGACGGGGAGCGGCAGAACCCAGGCGACGACAGAGGCGCAGCTGATTGAGATGCCGACGCACCTCACCAGAGGCCCCCAAAACCAAATACATCGCGCGGCCGAGGCAGCGAAGAATGCGCCCTGCGAGCCAACGCTGTGAACCGCGATAGTTGCGATAATAGACAACGTCGCCAGGAGCAAAAGCAGGAGTCTGCCGCTGCACAGGAACCTGAAGTGGCGGATGCAGCAAAGACATCAGAGTTCGATGAGGACGACCATGGAGCAACTCAGCCGGCGAGCGACCATCGCGGGGCTGAGAGCGATATGAGGACAAAAAGAGCAACAAAGCGTCCTCCCGAGAATGCGACTCTTTCAATTTCAACATCTGGGACTTGAAAGTCCGGACCAATCGTTCAGCGGCACCGTTTGACTGAGGCGAAAACGGCGCGGATGTCAGATGTTGAATACCATTGGCCTTGCAGAACGACTGAAATTCTGCGGACATGAATTGTGGGCCATTGTCGGAAACAATAGTCTGCGGAAGACCTTCAATGCAAAAGATAGCAGACAAGGCTTGGATGGTGGCAGAAGACGTCGTGGAAGACATCCGGACAACAACAAAACACCACGTCGGACAAAAAGTCTCTCCTTGTGAGCAAAAAAACGGCGAACCAAAGGATCCGCGATCCGTGACTGTGACAAGGGCCATTGCGTAGCAACAAAACGCAAAACGGGAGCAAGGACAGGGTCAGCAGCTGTGGCTGTAGCTACACGACGAAAATCAATCGGAAACGATGCGACCACGTCATCGGCTTCCGAATCAATGAACATGCAAGCAAGTTCGGAAGAATCGAATGCTTTATCCTCAGCAACAGGCAAACGGGACAACGCATCAGCGTTTCCGTGCTTAGCAGTGGACCGATACAAGATATCGTAGCGGTACTGCGAGAGAAAAAGAGACCAGCGAATGAATTTCTGCGCTGTACGTAGAGGTACAGGCTTGTTCGGATGAAAAAGCGATGTCAAAGGCTTGTGGTCCGTGATGATGGTAAAGTGACGACCATACAAGAAATCGTGAAACTTTGTTACACCAAACACAAGAGCCAAAGCTTCCTTCTCTATTTGTGAATAATTGCTTTGCGCAGATGAGAGCAATTTGGACGCAAAGGCAATAGGGCGATCATGCGAGCCATCCTTGTGCGCAAGCACAGCACCGATCCCGAAATCCGATGCATCTACCATCAACAAAAGGGGTTTTCGGGGATCGAATGGCGTAAGGCAAGTATTTGATAGTAACGCCGATTTCAACTGGCGAAAGGCGCGTTCGCATTCCGTCGTCCAGACGAACGGAACACCTTTACGGCGTAAGCGATGAAGCGGAGCTGAAATGGAAGAAGCATTGCGCACAAATCGATGATAATAATTTACCTTACCCAGCACACTCTGTAGCTGTTTTAAGTTCTGCGGTGACGGCAAGTCCTGAATGGCACGAAGGTGCTCTGGACTCGGATGTATACCTTGGGCGTTAAGGACATGGCCCAGGTACGGTAAGTCACGAGCAAAAAACACACATTTGTCCTTCCTCAAGCGAAGACCATTCTGACGCAAGACCTGAAATAAGGTCCGGAGAGTCTGCAAATGTTCGGCTTCTGTCTTTCCTGAGATTACAATATCGTCCAGATAGTTCGCAGCCGTAGGGACCGACGCACAAATAGTTTGTAAATATTGCTGAAATAAAGCAGGGGCGGATGCACACCCGAATGGCAGTCTTTTGAAGCGATACAAGCCAAGATGCGTGTTAACCACTAAGACGCGCTGGGATTCTTCGTCCACAGGTATTTGCAAGTACGCATCTGCTAGGTCCAATTTTGAAAAATATTTTCCCGGGCACAGTTTGTCAAAAAGATCTTCCGGGCGGGGCAAAGGAAAAGTAGCAGTCACAAGTTGTGGATTCACAGTTGCCCTGAAGTCCACACAAAGTCTCAATTTTCCGGAAGGTTGTGGCAAAATTACTAAGGGTGAGGCCCAGAGAGAAGCCTGCACACGTTCAATTACACCTTGAGATTCTAATTCGGCTAATGTTCTTGCGACCTCATCACGCAATGCGTGGGGAACATTGCGCGCTCTGAAAAATTTTGGTTGCGCGTTATCTTTCAGTTCCAAATGCGCTTCATAGTTCTTAGCGCAACCAAGGCCCGGTGCAAAAATGTCTGCAAATTCTTCACAAAGACTAGAAACACTGGCGGAAGGCACAGTCTGATTCACTGATAGGACCTGATTCACTATAGACAAATTAAACAATTGAAACAAATCTAAACCAAACAAGTTCACTGCACTAGAGGAACGAAGAACATAAAATGACACAAGTTTTGTCTGTCCCTTGTATGTTGCAATAAGGCTGCACTGTCCTAACACAGGGATCTGCTGTCCTGAGTAACTAGTTAACTTAACATTTGCGGCACGCAATGGCGGTTGGCCCAGTTGTTTGTACGTGTCGTGATTGAGCAATGAAACTGCAGCTCCGGTATCGAGCTGGAATGTGATCACTCTTCCTTCAAAGTCTAAGTCCACAAAAAGTTTATTGTCTTGTTGACGACAAGAGCGACTGTCTCGTGCAATTTGAACTGATACAGGTCCAGAAGCACTTGCAACTTTACGGGATTTCCGGCGACGTCGACGCACACTTGTGGTGGGACGAACACAGTCACTGTTAGCTAAAGTGTCACTGGACGGGTGGGCATGAACTACATGAATGTCCATGGGCGAAGGTCCACGAGCCTGATTGTCCTGGGTGCGATTCCGGCGCGAAGCAAAAGGCCTGGAATGTGTGTGATTGTCTGATCTGAACTTTTTCTGGCAAACACTTTGTACATGTCCTTTCTTTTGACAGTAAAAGCAAATAGCTTGGCGTGACGGGCAATGTTCACGCGAATGTCTAGTTGCACACCGCGGGCAAGATTTCACTGCATTTGCTTGCTTACGCGGCGCACGTGGTTGCAAGCTAGGCGGCCGCTGCGAAGTCGGGCGCGAGGGCCGCTTAGCGTCCCGTGCAGCGGGCCGGGCGGGCCGATTAATGTGACACACTGCTGGCGAAGTTTCAAATGATTCCTGAGCAAAGTCAAGTGTGTCTTGCCTGTCCAATATGTCTATCACTTGTTGCAGGGAGGGATTAACTAGCTTCAAAATCTGTTCCCTTATGCGAACATCAGAAACGTTCTGTGCAATTGCATCACGCACCATAGTATCTGAATATGGGAGGCCACATTCACAGGCAAACGCGCAGTCTCTAGTAAGTCCTTGCAAAGTTGCTACCCACTCCCTATTAGTCTGACCGGCGGTACGTTTTGTACGAAAAAACGTATACCGTTTTGCAACAACATTAACTGTTTCTTTGAAATAGGCATCTAAAGCCGACAAAATTTCCTCGTAGGTCAGAGTTGCTACGTCGCGTCGGGGAAACAATTTCACTATCACACGGTAGGTAGACACACCGACACAAGAAAGCAAAAACGGCTGCCGCTCTTTACCTTGAATTCCATAAGCTGTGAGGTGGAACCGGAACTGATCGGCCCACTCAGTCCAGCTCTCGTTATGGGCCTCAAAGGGCCTAAATGGCGGTGCGACAGCGGTGTGTGGCTGCGGTAGCGATGAAGCGGCTGCTGCCGCATCGGTTTGCAGCGCACGTTGACCCTGGACGAGCTGTCCAAGGGCTTCCAATAACGCCTGCGTCTGCTGATTCTGCAAGCGAAAAAATTCGGACAGTACATCTGGAGAATGCGGCGAAGCCATGACACAAGCAAATTAGAGCAAATAGAACACAAAGACTGCAACGTGGGCGCGGCACCACACCTCGTCGCCAAAATATTGTTGTGTCGATTCCCTAAGGTCTCGACACAATGAGTGGCTAGGTGCACGCGAAACTAACGCAGACGGGCGTAAATTCTGAAACAGGAGACTGGATGAAAACTATAAAGAAAAGAAGAGAGATTTTAATATACTTAACTTTAATGTAGTCTTGTTCTTGTTGAAATACATCTCTTGCATAGTAGTAAGCAATTAGCAATGATACACATGGCGCCTTGCTAGGTAGTAGCGATGGACTAGCTGAAGGCTATTTAATCTGTCTCTCGGCAAATGAGAGGAAGACGTGATACGTCTTGTCGCAAGCTATGTCGTCCGTACAACTGGGGCGAGGTCAAGTCCGTGTCTTGTGACCTGCCCTGTGGTGGCGCTACGTTTGCGAATACACAGTGGCGACACGCGGGTCCGACATGTACTACAGGACCGCGGCCGATTTAAGTTACCACCTAGCAAGTGTGGTGTCTAGCGGTGACACCACATGAGGGAGCGAGGGATGCAGTAAAGTAGAAATAATGCATCGGAAAAGAGATACTAGACTCCCAAAAGAAAATCCTATCGTTTCCGTAGAATCGTATCTCGATTTAGAAGGACAATGCTGGGAATCCAGAATATTTCATATGGACGCAAATTGTGTGTTAATTCGTCAATGTGAGGGAGCGAGGGATGCAGTAAAGGAGGAATAATGCATCGAAAAAGAGATACTCGGAACCCCAAAGAAAATGTTATCGTTTCCGTAAAAACGTATCTCGATTTAGAAGGACAATGCAAGAGGAATAACGCATCGGAAAAGAAATACTCGGAACCCCAAAGAAAATCCTATCGTTTCCGTAGAAACGTATCTCGATTTAGAAGGAAAATGCAGGGAATCCAGAGTATTTCATATGGACGCAAATTGTGTGTTAATTCGTCAATGTGAGAGAGCGAGGGATGCAGTAAAGGAGGAATAATGCTTCGGAAAAGAGATACTCGACTCCAAAAGAAAATCCTATCGTTTCCGTAGAAACGTATCTCGTTTTAGAAAGATAATGCAGGGAACCCAGAGTATTTCATATGGACGCAAATTGTGTGTTAATTCGAAAATGTGAGGGAACGAGGGATGCAGTAAAGGAGGAACAAAGCATCGGAATAGAGATACTCGGAACCCCAAAGAAAATCCCATTGTTTCCGTGGAAACGTATCTCGATTTAGGAGGACAATGCAGGGAATCCAGAGTAATTCATATGGACGCAAATTGTGTGTTAATTCGTCAATGTGAGGGAGCGAGGGATGCAGTAATGGAGGAATAATGCATCGGAAAAGAGATACTCGGTACCCCAAAGAAAATCCTATCGTTTCCGTAGGAACGTATCTCGATTTAGAAGGACAATGCATGGAATCCAGAGTATTTCATATGGACGCAAATTGTGTGTTAATTCGTCAATGTGAGAGAGCGAGGGATTCAGTAAAGGAGGAATAATGCATCGGAAAAGAAATACTCGGAACCCCAAAGAAAATGTTATCGTTTCCGTAAAAACGTATCTCGATTTAGAAGGACAATGCAAGAGGAATAACGCATCGGAAAAGAAATACTCGGAAACCCAAACAAAATCCTATCGTTTCCGTAGAAACGTATCTCGATTTAGAAGGACAATGCAGGGAATCCTGAGTATTTCATATGGACGCAAATTGTGTGTTAATTCGTCAATGTGAGGGAGCGAGGGATGCAGTAAAGGAGGAATAATGCATCGGAAAAGAGATACTCGGAACCCCAAAGAAAATCCTATCGTTTCCGTAGAAACGTATCTCGATTTAGAAGGACAATGCTGGGAATCCTGAGTATTTCATATGGACGCAAATTGTGTGTTAATTCGTCAATGTGAGGGAGCGAGGGATGCAGTAAAGGAGGAATAATGTATCGGAAAAGAGATACTCGACTCCCAAAAGAGAATGCTATCGTTTCCGTAGAAACGTATCTCGTTTTAGAAAGATAATGCAGGAACCCAGAGTATTTCATATGGACGCAAATTGTGTGTTAATTCGGCAATGTGAGGGAGCGAATGATGCAGTAAAGGAGGAATAATGCATCGGAAAAGAGATATTCGGAACCCCAAAGAAAATCCTATCGTTTCCGTAGAAACGTATCTCGATGTAGAAGGACAATGCAGGGAATCCAGAGTATTTCATATGGAAGCTAATTGTGTGTTAATTCGTCAATGTGAGGGAGCGAGGGATGCAGTAAAGGAGGAATAATGCATCGGAAAAGAGATAATCGGAACCCCAAAGAAATTCCTATCGTTTCCGTAGAAACGTATCTCGATTTAGAAAGACAATGCAGGGAATCCAGAGTATTTCATATGGACGCAAATTGTGTGTTAATTCGTCAATGTGAGGGAGCGAGGGATGCAGTAAAGTAGAAATAATGCATCGGAAAAGAGATACTCGACTCCCAAAAGAAAATCCTATCGTTTCCGTAGAATCGTATCTCGATTTAGAAGGACAATGCAGGGAATCCTGAATATTTCATATGGACGCAAATTGTGTGTTAATTCGTCAATGTGAGGGAGCGAGGGATGCAGTAAAGGAGGAATAATGCATCGGAAAAGAGATACTCGGAACCCCAAAGAAAATGTTATCGTTTCCGTAAAAACGTATCTCGATTTAGAAGGACAATGCAAGAGGAATAACGCATCGGAAAAGAAATACTCGGAATCCCAAAGAAAATCCTATCGTTTCCGTAGAAACGTATCTCGATTTAGAAGGACAATGCAGGGAATCCTGAGTATTTCATATGGACGCAAATTGTGTGTTAATTCGTCAATGTGAGAGAGCGAGGGATGCAGTAAAGGAGGAATAATGCATCGGAAAAGAGATACTCGGAACCCCAAAGAAAATTCTATCGTTTCCGTAGAAACGTATCTCGATTTAGAAGGACAATGCAGGGAATCCAGAGTATTTCATATGGACGCAAATTGTGTGTTAATTCGTCAATGTGAGAGAGCGAGGGATGCAGTAAAGGAGGAATAATGCTTCGGAAAAGAGATACTCGACTCCAAAAGAAAATCCTATCGTTTCCGTAGAAACGTATCTCGTTTTAGAAAGATAATGCAGGGAACCCAGAGTATTTCATATGGACGCAAATTGTGTGTTAATTCGAAAATGTGAGGGAACGAGGGATGCAGTAAAGGAGGAACAAAGCATCGGAATACAGATACTCGGAACCCCAAAGAAAATCCTATTGTTTCCGTGGAAACGTATCTCGATTTAGAAGGACAATGCAGGGAATCCAGAGTAATTCATATGGACGGAAATTGTGCGTTAATTCGGCAATGTGAGGGAGCGAATGATGCAGTAAAGGAGGAATAATGCATCGGAAAAGGGATACTCGGAACCCCAAAGAAAATCCTATCGTTTCCGTACAAACGTATCTCGATATAGAAGGACAATGCAGGGAATCCAGAGTATTTCATATGGACGCAAATTGTGTGTTAATTCGGCAATGTGAGGGAGCGAATGATGCAGTAAAGGAGGAATAATGCATCGGAAAAGAGATATTCGGAACCCCAAAGAAAATCCTATCGTTTCCGTAGAAACGTATCTCGATGTAGAAGGACAATGCAGGGAATCCAGAGTATTTCATATGGAAGCTAATTGTGTGTTAATTCGTCAATGTGAGGGAGCGAGGGATGCAGTAAAGGAGGAATAATGCATCGGAAAAGAGATAATCGGAACCCCAAAGAAATTCCTATCGTTTCCGTAGAAACGTATCTCGATTTAGAAAGACAATGCAGGGAATCCAGAGTATTTCATATGGACGCAAATTGTGTGTTAATTCGTCAATGTGAGGGAGCGAGGGATGCAGTAAAGTAGAAATAATGCATCGGAAAAGAGATACTCGACTCCCAAAAGAAAATCCTATCGTTTCCGTAGAATCGTATCTCGATTTAGAAGGACAATGCAGGGAATCCTGAATATTTCATATGGACGCAAATTGTGTGTTAATTCGTCAATGTGAGGGAGCGAGGGATGCAGTAAAGGAGGAATAATGCATCGGAAAAGAGATACTCGGAACCCCAAAGAAAATGTTATCGTTTCCGTAAAAACGTATCTCGATTTAGAAGGACAATGCAAGAGGAATAACGCATCGGAAAAGAAATACTCGGAATCCCAAAGAAAATCCTATCGTTTCCGTAGAAACGTATCTCGATTTAGAAGGACAATGCAGGGAATCCTGAGTATTTCATATGGACGCAAATTGTGTGTTAATTCGTCAATGTGAGAGAGCGAGGGATGCAGTAAAGGAGGAATAATGCATCGGAAAAGAGATACTCGGTACCCCAAAGAAAATCCTATCATTTCCGTAGGAACGTATCTCGATTTAGAAGGACAATGCATGGAATCCAGAGTATTTCATATGGACGCAAATTGTGTGTTAATTCGTCAATGTGAGGGAGCGGGGGATGCAGTAAAGGAGGAATAATGCATCGGAAAAGAGATACTCGATTCCAAAAAGAAAATCCTATCGTTTCTGTATAAACGTATCTCGTTTTAGAAAGATAATGCAGGAACCCAGAGAATTTCATATGGACGGAAATTGTGTGTTAATTCGGCAATGTGAGGGAGCGAATGATGCAGTAAAGGAGGAATAATGCATCGGAAAAGGGATACTCGGAACCCCAAAGAAAATCCTATCGTTTCCGTAGAAACGTATCTCGATTTAGAAGGACAATGCAGGGAATCCAGAGTATTTCATATGGACGGAAATTGTGCGTTAATTCGGCAATGTGAGGGAGCGAATGATGCAGTAAAGGAGGAATAATGCATCGGAAAAGGGATACTCGGAACCCCAAAGAAAATCCTATCGTTTCCGTACAAACGTATCTCGATATAGAAGGACAATGCAGGGAATCCAGAGTATTTCATATGGACGCAAATTGTGTGTTAATTCGTCAATGTGAGGGAGCGAGGGAAGCAGTAAAGGAGGAATAATATATCGGAAAAGAGATACTCGGAACCCCAAAGAAATTCCTATCGTTTCCGTTGAAACGTATCTCGATTTAGAAGGACAATGCAGGGAATCCAGAGTATTTCATATGGACGCAAATTGTGTGTTAATACGTCAATGTGACGGAGCGAGGGGTGCAGTAAAGGAGGAATAATACATCGGAAAAGAGAAACTCGACTCCCAAAAGAAAATCCTATCGTTTCCGTAGAAACGTATCTCGATTTAGAAGGACAGTGCATGGAATCCAGAATATTTCATATGGACGCAAATTGTGTGTTAAGTCGTCAATGTTAGGAAGCGAGGGATGCAGTAAAGTAGGAATAATGCATCGGAAGAGAGATACTCGGAAACCCAAAGAAAATCCTATCGTTTCCGTAGAAACGTATCTCGATGTAGAAGGACAATGCAGGGAATCCAGAGTATTTGTATGGACGCTAATTGTGTGTTAATTCGTCAATGTGAGGGAGCGAGGGATTCAGTAAAGGAGGAATAATGCATCGGAAAAGAAATACTCGGAACCCCAAAGAAAATCCTATCGTTTCCGTAGAAACGTATCTCGATTTAGAAGGACAATGCTGGGAATCCAGAGTATTTCATATGGACGCAAATTGTGTGTTAATTCGTCAATGTGAGGGAGCGAGGGATGCAGTAAAGGAGGAATAATGCATCGGAAAAGAGATACTCGACTCCCAAAAGAGAATGCTATCGTTTCCGTAGAAACGTATCCCGTTTTAGAAAGATAATGCAGGAACCCAGAGTATTTCATATGGACGCAAATTGTGTGTTAATTCGTCAATGTGAGGGAGCGAGGGATGCAGTAAAGGAGGAATAATGCATCGGAAAAGAGATACTCGACTCCCAAAAGAAAATCCTATCATTTCCGAAGAAAAGTATCTCGATTTAGAAGGACAATGCAGGGACTCCAGAGTATTTCATATGGACGCAAATTGTGTGTCAATTCGTCAATGTGTGGGAGCGAGGGATGCAGTAAAGGAGGAATAATGCATCGGAAAAGAGATACTCGGAACCCCAAAGTAGATCCTATCGTTTCCGTAGAAACGTAACTCGATTTAGAAGGACAATGCAGGGAATCCAGAGTATTTCATATGGACGCAAATTGTGTAATAATTCGTCAATGTGAAGGAGCAAGGGATGCAGTAAAGGAGGAATAATGCATCGGAAAAGAGATACTCGGAACCCCAATGAAAATGTTATCGTTTCCGTAGAAACGTATCTCGATTTAGAAGGACAATGCAGGGAATCCAGAGTATTTCATATGGACGCAAATTGTGTGTTAATTCGTCAATGTGAGGGAGCGACGGATGCAGTAAAGGAGGAATAACGCATCGGAAAAGAGATACTCGGAACTCCAAAGAAAATCCTCTCGTTTCTGTAGAAACGTATCTCGATTTAGAAGGACAATGCAGGGAATCCAGAGTGTTTCATATGGACGCAAATTGTCTGTTAATTCGTCAATGTGAGGGAGCGAGGGATGCAGTAAAGGAGGAATAATGCATCGGAAAAGAGATACTCGGAACCCCAAAGAAAATCCTATCGTTTCCGTAGAAACGTATCTCGTTTTAGAAAGATAATGCAGGAACCCAGAGTATTTCATGTGGACGGAAATTGTGTGTTAATTCGGCAATGTGAGGGAGCGAATGATGCAGTAAAGGAGGAATAATGCATCGGTAATGGGATACTCGGAACCCCAAAGAAATACCTATCGTTTCCGTAGAAACGTATCACGATTTAGAAGGACAATGCAGGGAATCCAGAGTATTTCATATGGACGGAAATTGTGTGTTAATTCGGCAATGTGAGGGAGCGAATGATGCAGTAAAGGAGGAATAATGCATCGGAAAAGGGATACTCGATTCCAAAAAGAAAATCCTATCGTTTCTGTATAATCGTATCTCGATTTAGAAAGATAATGCAGGAACCCAGAGAATTTCATATGGACGGAAATTGTGTGTTAATTCGGCAATGTGAGGGAGCGAATGATGCAGTAAAGGAGGAATAATGCATCGGAAAAGGGATACTCGAAACCCCAAAGAAAATCCTATCGTTTCCGTAGAAACGTATCTCGATTTAGAAGGACAATGCAGGGAATCCAGAGTATTTCATATGGACAGAAATTGTGTGTTAATTCGGCAATGTGAGGGAGCGAATGATGCAGTAAAGGAGGAATAATGCATCGGAAAAGGGATACTCGGAACCCCAAAGAAAATCCTATCGTTTCCGTACAAACGTATCTCGATATAGAAGGACAATGCAGGGAATCCAGAGTATTTCATATGGACGCAAATTGTGTGTTAATTCGTCAATGTGAGGGAGCGAGGGAAGCAGTAAAGGAGGAATAATGCATCGGAAAAGAGATACTCGGAACCCCAAAGAAATTCCTATCGTTTCCGTTGAAACGTATCTCGATTTAGAAGGACAATGCAGGGAATCCAGAGTATTTCATATGGACGCAAATTGTGTGTTAATACGTCAATGTGACGGAGCGAGGGGTGCAGTAAAGGAGGAATAATACATCGGAAAAGAGAAACTCGACTCCCAAAAGAAAATCCTATCGTTTCCGTAGAAACGTATCTCGATTTAGAAGGACAGTGCATGGAATCCAGAATATTTCATATGGACGCAAATTGTGTGTTAAGTCGTCAATGTTAGGAAGCGAGGGATGCAGTAAAGTAGGAATAATGCATCGGAAGAGAGATACTCGGAAACCCAAAGAAAATCCTATCGTTTCCGTAGAAACGTATCTCGATTTAGAAGGACAATGCAGGGAATCCAGAGTATTTGTATGGACGCTAATTGTGTGTTAATTCGTCAATGTGAGGGAGCGAGGGATTCAGTAAAGGAGGAATAATGCATCGGAAAAGAAATACTCGGAACCTTAAAGAAAATGTTTTCGTTTCCGTAAAAACATATTTCGATTTAGAAGGACAATGCAAGAGGAATAACGCATCGGAAAAGAAATATTCGGAAACCAAAACAAAATCCTATCGTTTCCGTAGAAACGTATCTCGATTTAGAAGGACAATGCAGGGAATCCTGAGTATTTCATATGGACGCAAATTGTGTGTTAATTCGTCAATGTGAGGGAGCGAGGGATGCAGTAAAGGAGGAATAATGCATCGGAAAAGAGATACTCGGAACCCCAAAGAAAATCCTATCGTTTCCGTAGAAACGTATCTCGATTTAGAAGGACAATGCTGGGAATCCAGAGTATTTCATATGGACGCAAATTGTGTGTTAATTCGTCAATGTGAGGGAGCGAGGGATGCAGTAAAGGAGGAATAATGCATTGGAAAAGAGATACTCGACTCCCAAAAGAGAATGCTATTGTTTCCGTAGAAACGTATGTCGTTTTAGAAAGATAATGCAGGAACCCAGAGTATTTCATATTGACGCAAATTGTGTGTTAATTCGGCAATGTGAGGGAGCGAATGATGCAGTAAAGGAGGAATAATGCATCGGAAAAGAGATATTCGGAACCCCAAAGAAAATCCTATCGTTTCCGTAGAAACGTATCTCGATTTAGAAGGACAATGCAGCGAATCCAGAGTATTTCATATGGAAGCTAATTGTGTGTTAATTCGTCAATGTGAGGGAGCGAGGGATGCAGTAATGGAGTAATAATGCATCGGAAAAGAGATAATCGGAACCCCAAAGAAAATCCTATCGTTTCCGTAGAAACGTATCTCGATTTAGAAAGACAATGCAGGGAATCCAGAGTATTTCATATGGACGCAAATTGTGTGTTAATTCGTCAATGTGAGGGAGCGAGGGATGCAGTAAAGGATGAATAATGCATCGGAAAAGAGATACTCGACTCCCAAAGGAAAATCCAATCGTTTCCGTAGAAACGTATCTCGATTTAGAAGGACAATGCAGGGAATCCAGAGTATTTCATAGGGACGCAAATTGTGTGTTAATTCGTCAATGTGAGGGAGCGAGGGATGCAGTAAAGGAGGAATAATGCATCGGAAAAGAGATACTCGACTCCCAAAAGAAAATCCTATCGTTTCCGAAGAAAAGTATCTCGATTTAGAAGGACAATGCAGGGACTCCAGAGTATTTCATATGGACGCAAATTGTGTGTCAATTCGTCAATGTGTGGGAGCGAGGGATGCAGTAAAGGAGGAATAATGCATCGGAAAAGAGATACTCGGAACCCCAAAGTAGATCCTATCGTTTCCGTAGAAACGTAACTCGATTTAGAAGGACAATGCAGGGAATCCAGAGTATTTCATATGGACGCAAATTGTGTAATAATTCGTCAATGTGAAGGAGCAAGGGATGCAGTAAAGGAGGAATAACGCATCGGAAAAGAGATACTCGGAACTCCAAAGAAAATCCTCTCGTTTCTGTAGAAACGTATCTCGATTTAGAAGGACAATGCAGGGAATCCAGAGTGTTTCATATGGACGCAAATTGTCTGTTAATTCGTCAATGTGAGGGAGCGAGGGATGCAGTAAAGGAGGAATAATGCATCGGAAAAGAGATACTCGGAATCCCAAAGAAAATCCTAATGTTTCCTTAGAAACGTATCTCGTTTTAGAAAGATAATGCAGGAACCCAGAGTATTTCATATGGACGGAAATTGTGTGTTAATTCGGCAATGTGAGGGAGCGAATGATGCAGTAAAGGAGCAATAATGCATCGGTAAAGGGATACTCGGAACCCCAAAGAAATACCTATCGTTTCCGTAGAAACGTATCACGATTTAGAAGGACAATGCAGGGAATCCAGAGTATTTCATATGGACGGAAATTGTGTGTTAATTCGGCAATGTGAGGGAGCGAATGATGCAGTAAAGGAGGAATAATGCATCGGAAAAGGGATACTCGGAACCCCAAAGAAAATCCTATCGTTTCCGTAGAAACGTATCTCGATTTAGAAGGACAATGCAGGGAATCCAGAGTATTTCATATGGACGCAAATTGTGTGTTAATACGTCAATGTGAGGGAGCGAGGGATGCAGTAAAGTAGAAATAATGCATCGGAAAAGAGATACTCGACTCCCAAAAGAAAATCCTATCGTTTCTGTAGAAACGTTCTCGATTTAGAAGGACAATGCAGGGAATCCAGAGTATTTCATAGGGACGCAAATTGTGTGTTAATTCGTCAATGTGAGGGAGCGAGGGATGCAGTAAAGGAGGATTAATGCATCGGAAAAGAGATACTCTACTCCTAAAATAATATCCTATCGTTTCCGTAGAAACGTATCTCGTTTTAGAAAGATAATGCAGGGAACCCAGAGTATTTCATATGGACGCAAATTGTGTGTTAATTCGGCAATGTGAGGGAGCGAGGGATGCAGTAAAGGAGGAATAATGCATCGGAAAAGAGATACTCGGAACCCCAATGAAAATCCTATCGTTTCCGTAGAAACGTAACTCGATTTAGAAGGACAATGCAGGGAATCCAGAGTTGTTCATATGGACGCAAATTGTGTGTTAATTCGTCAATGTGAGGGAGCGAGGGATGCAGTAAAGGAGGAATAATGCATCGGAAAAGAGATACTCGACTCCCAAAAGAAAATCCTATCGTTTCCGAAGAAAAGTATCTCGATTTAGAAGGACAATGCAGGGACTCCAGAGTATTTCATATGGACGCAAATTGTGTGTCAATTCGTCAATGTGTGGGAGCGAGGGATGCAGTAAAGGAGGAATAATGCATCGGAAAAGAGATACTCGGAACCCCAAAGTAGATCCTATCGTTTCCGTAGAAACGTAACTCGATTTAGAAGGACAATGCAGGGAATCCAGAGTATTTCATATGGACGCAAATTGTGTAATAATTCGTCAATGTGAAGGAGCAAGGGATGCAGTAAAGGAGGAATAACGCATCGGAAAAGAGATACTCGGAACTCCAAAGAAAATCCTCTCGTTTCTGTAGAAACGTATCTCGATTTAGAAGGACAATGCAGGGAATCCAGAGTGTTTCATATGGACGCAAATTGTCTGTTAATTCGTCAATGTGAGGGAGCGAGGGATGCAGTAAAGGAGGAATAATGCATCGGAAAAGAGATACTCGGAATCCCAAAGAAAATCCTAATGTTTCCTTAGAAACGTATCTCGTTTTAGAAAGATAATGCAGGAACCCAGAGTATTTCATATGGACGGAAATTGTGTGTTAATTCGGCAATGTGAGGGAGCGAATGATGCAGTAAAGGAGCAATAATGCATCGGTAAAGGGATACTCGGAACCCCAAAGAAATACCTATCGTTTCCGTAGAAACGTATCACGATTTAGAAGGACAATGCAGGGAATCCAGAGTATTTCATATGGACGGAAATTGTGTGTTAATTCGGCAATGTGAGGGAGCGAATGATGCAGTAAAGGAGGAATAATGCATCGGAAAAGGGATACTCGGAACCCCAAAGAAAATCCTATCGTTTCCGTAGAAACGTATCTCGATTTAGAAGGACAATGCAGGGAATCCAGAGTATTTCATATGGACGCAAATTGTGTGTTAATACGTCAATGTGAGGGAGCGAGGGATGCAGTAAAGTAGAAATAATGCATCGGAAAAGAGATACTCGACTCCCAAAAGAAAATCCTATCGTTTCTGTAGAAACGTTCTCGATTTAGAAGGACAATGCAGGGAATCCAGAGTATTTCATAGGGACGCAAATTGTGTGTTAATTCGTCAATGTGAGGGAGCGAGGGATGCAGTAAAGGAGGATTAATGCATCGGAAAAGAGATACTCTACTCCTAAAATAATATCCTATCGTTTCCGTAGAAACGTATCTCGTTTTAGAAAGATAATGCAGGGAACCCAGAGTATTTCATATGGACGCAAATTGTGTGTTAATTCGGCAATGTGAGGGAGCGAGGGATGCAGTAAAGGAGGAATAATGCATCGGAAAAGAGATACTCGGAACCCCAATGAAAATCCTATCGTTTCCGTAGAAACGTAACTCGATTTAGAAGGACAATGCAGGGAATCCAGAGTTGTTCATATGGACGCAAATTGTCTGTTAATTCGTCAATGTGAAGGAGCAAGGGATGCAGTAAAGGAGGAATAATGCATCGGAAAGGAGATACTCGGACCCCCAATGAAAATGTTATCGTTTCCGTAGAAATGTATCTCGATTTAGAAGGACAATGCAGGGATTCCCGAGTATTTCATATGGACGCAAATTGTGCTTTAATTCGTCAATGTGAGGGAGCGAGGGATGCAGTAAAGGAGGAATAACGCATCGGAAAATAGATATTCGGAACCCCAAAGAAAATCCTATCGTTTCTGTAGAAACGTATCTTGAATGAGAAGGACAATGCAGGGAATCCAGAGTATTTCATATGGAGGCAAATTGTGTGTTAACTCGTCAATGTGAGGGAGCGAGGGATGCAGTAAAGGAGGAATAATGCATCAGAAACGAGATACTCGAAACCCCAAAGAAAATCCTATCGTTTCCGTATAAACGTATCTTGATTTAGAAGGACAATGCAGGGAATCCAGAGTATCTCATATGGACGCAAATTGTGTGTTAATTCGTCAATGTGAGGGAGCGGGGGATGCAGTAAAGCAGGAATAATGCATCGGAAAAGAGATATCGACTCCTAAAAGAAAATCCTATCGTATCTGTAGAAACGTATCTCGATTTAGAAGGACAATGCATGGAATCCAGAGTATTTCATATGGACGCAAATTGTGGGTTAATTCGTCAATGTGAGGGGAGCGGGGGATGCAGTAAAGGAGGAATAATGCATCGGAAAAGAGATACTCGACTCCAAAAAGAAAATCCTATCGTTTCCGTAGAAACGTATCTCGTTTTAGAAAGATACTGCAGGAACCCAGAGTATTTCATATGGACGGAAATTGTGTGTTAATTCGGAATTGTGAGGGAGCGAATGATGCAGTAAAGGAAGAATAATGCATCGGAAAAAGGATACTCGGTACCCCAAAGAAAATCCTATCGTTTCCGTAGAAACGTATCTCGATTTAGAAGGACAATGCAGGGAATCCAGAGTATTTCATATGGACGGAAATTGTGTGTTAATTCGGCAATGTGAGGGAGCGAATGATGCAGTAAAGGAGGAATAATGCATCGGAAAAGGGATACTCGGAACCCCAAAGAAAATCCTATCGTTTCCGTATAAACGTATCTCGATTTCGAAGGACAATGCAGGGAATTCCAGAGTATTTCATATGGACTCAAATTGTGTGTTAATACGTCAATGTGAGGGAGCGAGGGATGCAGTAAAGTAGAAATAATGCATCGGAAAAGAGATACTCGACTCCCAAAAGAAAATCCAATCGTTTCCGTAGAATCGTATCTCGATTTAGAAGGACAATGCAGGGAATCCAGAGTATTTCATAGGGACGGAAATTGTGTGTTAATTCGTCAATGTGAGGGAGCGAGGGATGCAGTAAAGGAGGAAGAATGCATCGGAAAAGAGATACTCAACTCCCAAAAGAAAATCCTATCGTTTCCCTAGAAACGTATCTCGATTTAGAAGGACAATGCAGGGAATCCAGAGTATTTCATATGGACGGGAATTGTGTGTTAATTCGTCAATGTGAGGGAGCGAGGGATGCAGTAAAGGAGGAATAATGCATCGAAAAGAGATACTCGGAACCCCAATGAAAATCCTATCGTTTCCGTAGAAACGTAACTCGATTTAGAAGGACAATGCAGGGAATCCAGAGTATTTCATATGGACGCAAATTGTCTTTTAATTCGTCAATGTGAAGGAGCAAGGGATGCAGTAAGGAAGGAATAATGCATCGGAAAGGACATACTCGGACCCCCAATGAAAATGTTATCGTTTCCGTAGAAATGTATCTCGATTTAGAAGGACAATGCAGGGAATCCCGAGTATTTCATATGGACGCAAATTGTCTGTTAATTCGTCAATGTGAGGGAGCGATGGATGCAGTAAAGGAGGAATAATGCATCGGAAACGAGATACTCGAAACCCCAAAGAAAATCCTATCGTATCCGTATAAACGTATCTCGACTTAGAAGGACAATGCAGGGAATCCAGAGTATCTCATATGGACGCAAATTGTGTGTTAATTCGTCAACGTGAGGGAGCGAGGGATGCAGTAAAGGAGGAATAATGCATCGGAAAAGAGATACTCGGAACCCCAAAGAAAATCCTATCGTTTCCGTAGAAACGTATCTCGATTTATAAGGACAATGCTGGGAATGAAGAGTATTTCATATGGACGCAAATTGTGTGTTAATTCGTCAATGTGAGGGAGCGAGGGATGCAGTAAAGGAGGATTAATGCATCGGAAAAGAGATACTCTACTCCTAAAATAATATCCTATCGTTTCCGTAGAAACGTATCTCGTTTTAGAAAGATAATGCAGGGAACCCAGAGTATTTCATATGGACGCAAATTGTGTGTTAATTCGGCAATGTGAGGGAGCGAGGGATGCAGTAAAGGAGGAATAATGCATCGGAAAAGAGATACTCGGAACCCCAATGAAAATCCTATCGTTTCCGTAGAAACGTAACTCGATTTAGAAGGACAATGCAGGGAATCCAGAGTTGTTCATATGGACGCAAATTGTCTGTTAATTCGTCAATGTGAAGGAGCAAGGGATGCAGTAAAGGAGGAATAATGCATCGGAAAGGAGATACTCGGACCCCCAATGAAAATGTTATCGTTTCCGTAGAAATGTATCTCGATTTAGAAGGACAATGCAGGGAATCCCGAGTATTTCATATGGACGCAAATTGTGCTTTAATTCGTCAATGTGAGGGAGCGAGGGATGCAGTAAAGGAGGAATAACGCATCGGAAAATAGATATTCGGAACCCCAAAGAAAATCCTATCGTTTCTGTAGAAACGTATCTCGAATGAGAAGGACAATGCAGGGAATCCAGAGTATTTCATATGGAGGCAAATTGTGTGTTAACTCGTCAATGTGAGGGAGCGAGGGATGCAGTAAAGGAGGAATAATGCATCAGAAACGAGATACTCGAAACCCCAAAGAAAATCCTATCGTTTCCGTATAAACGTATCTTGATTTAGAAGGACAATGCAGGGAATCCAGAGTATCTCATATGGACGCAAATTGTGTGTTAATTCGTCAATGTGAGGGAGCGGGGGATGCAGTAAAGCAGGAATAATGCATCGGAAAAGAGATATCGACTCCTAAAAGAAAATCCTATCGTATCCGTAGAAACGTATCTCGATTTAGAAGGACAATGCATGGAATCCAGAGTATTTCATATGGACGCAAATTGTGGGTTAATTCGTCAATGTGAGGGGAGCGGGGGATGCAGTAAAGGAGGAATAATGCATCGGAAAAGAGATACTCGACTCCAAAAAGAAAATCCTATCGTTTCCGTAGAAACGTATCTCGTTTTAGAAAGATACTGCAGGAACCCAGAGTATTTCATATGGACGGAAATTGTGTGTTAATTCGGAATTGTGAGGGAGCGAATGATGCAGTAAAGGAAGAATAATGCATCGGAAAAAGGATACTCGGTACCCCAAAGAAAATCCTATCGTTTCCGTAGAAACGTATCTCGATTTAGAAGGACAATGCAGGGAATCCAGAGTATTTCATATGGACGGAAATTGTGTGTTAATTCGGCAATGTGAGGGAGCGAATGATGCAGTAAAGGAGGAATAATGCATCGGAAAAGGGATACTCGGAACCCCAAAGAAAATCCTATCGTTTCCGTATAAACGTATCTCGATTTCGAAGGACAATGCAGGGAATTCCAGAGTATTTCATATGGACTCAAATTGTGTGTTAATACGTCAATGTGAGGGAGCGAGGGATGCAGTAAAGTAGAAATAATGCATCGGAAAAGAGATACTCGACTCCCAAAAGAAAATCCAATCGTTTCCGTAGAATCGTATCTCGATTTAGAAGGACAATGCAGGGAATCCAGAGTATTTCATAGGGACGGAAATTGTGTGTTAATTCGTCAATGTGAGGGAGCGAGGGATGCAGTAAAGGAGGAAGAATGCATCGGAAAAGAGATACTCAACTCCCAAAAGAAAATCCTATCGTTTCCCTAGAAACGTATCTCGATTTAGAAGGACAATGCAGGGAATCCAGAGTATTTCATATGGACGGGAATTGTGTGTTAATTCGTCAATGTGAGGGAGCGAGGGATGCAGTAAAGGAGGAATAATGCATCGAAAAGAGATACTCGGAACCCCAATGAAAATCCTATCGTTTCCGTAGAAACGTAACTCGATTTAGAAGGACAATGCAGGGAATCCAGAGTATTTCATATGGACGCAAATTGTCATTTAATTCGTCAATGTGAAGGAGCAAGGGATGCAGTAAGGAAGGAATAATGCATCGGAAAGGACATACTCGGACCCCCAATGAAAATGTTATCGTTTCCGTAGAAATGTATCTCGATTTAGAAGGACAATGCAGGGAATCCCGAGTATTTCATATGGACGCAAATTGTCTGTTAATTCGTCAATGTGAGGGAGCGATGGATGCAGTAAAGGAGGAATAATGCATCGGAAACGAGATACTCGAAACCCCAAAGAAAATCCTATCGTATCCGTATAAACGTATCTCGACTTAGAAGGACAATGCAGGGAATCCAGAGTATCTCATATGGACGCAAATTGTGTGTTAATTCGTCAACGTGAGGGAGCGAGGGATGCAGTAAAGGAGGAATAATGCATCGGAAAAGAGATACTCGGAACCCCAAAGAAAATCCTATCGTTTCCGTAGAAACGTATCTCGATTTATAAGGACAATGCTGGGAATCCAGAGTATTTCATATGGACGCAAATTGTGTGTTAATTCGTCAATGTGAGGGAGCGAGGGATGCAGTAAAGGAGGATTAATGCATCGGAAAAGAGATACTCTACTCCTAAAATAATATCCTATCGTTTCCGTAGAAACGTATCTCGTTTTAGAAAGATAATGCAGGGAACCCAGAGTATTTCATATGGACGCAAATTGTGTGTTAATTCGGCAATGTGAGGGAGCGAGGGATGCAGTAAAGGAGGAATAATGCATCGGAAAAGAGATACTCGGAACCCCAATGAAAATCCTATCGTTTCCGTAGAAACGTAACTCGATTTAGAAGGACAATGCAGGGAATCCAGAGTTGTTCATATGGACGCAAATTGTCTGTTAATTCGTCAATGTGAAGGAGCAAGGGATGCAGTAAAGGAGGAATAATGCATCGGAAAGGAGATACTCGGACCCCCAATGAAAATGTTATCGTTTCCGTAGAAATGTATCTCGATTTAGAAGGACAATGCAGGGAATCCCGAGTATTTCATATGGACGCAAATTGTGCTTTAATTCGTCAATGTGAGGGAGCGAGGGATGCAGTAAAGGAGGAATAACGCATCGGAAAATAGATATTCGGAACCCCAAAGAAAATCCTATCGTTTCTGTAGAAACGTATCTCGAATGAGAAGGACAATGCAGGGAATCCAGAGTATTTCATATGGAGGCAAATTGTGTGTTAACTCGTCAATGTGAGGGAGCGAGGGATGCAGTAAAGGAGGAATAATGCATCAGAAACGAGATACTCGAAACCCCAAAGAAAATCCTATCGTTTCCGTATAAACGTATCTTGATTTAGAAGGACAATGCAGGGAATCCAGAGTATCTCATATGGACGCAAATTGTGTGTTAATTCGTCAATGTGAGGGAGCGGGGGATGCAGTAAAGCAGGAATAATGCATCGGAAAAGAGATATCGACTCCTAAAAGAAAATCCTATCGTATCCGTAGAAACGTATCTCGATTTAGAAGGACAATGCATGGAATCCAGAGTATTTCATATGGACGCAAATTGTGGGTTAATTCGTCAATGTGAGGGGAGCGGGGGATGCAGTAAAGGAGGAATAATGCATCGGAAAAGAGATACTCGACTCCAAAAAGAAAATCCTATCGTTTCCGTAGAAACGTATCTCGTTTTAGAAAGATACTGCAGGAACCCAGAGTATTTCATATGGACGGAAATTGTGTGTTAATTCGGAATTGTGAGGGAGCGAATGATGCAGTAAAGGAAGAATAATGCATCGGAAAAAGGATACTCGGTACCCCAAAGAAAATCCTATCGTTTCCGTAGAAACGTATCTCGATTTAGAAGGACAATGCAGGGAATCCAGAGTATTTCATATGGACGGAAATTGTGTGTTAATTCGGCAATGTGAGGGAGCGAATGATGCAGTAAAGGAGGAATAATGCATCGGAAAAGGGATACTCGGAACCCCAAAGAAAATCCTATCGTTTCCGTATAAACGTATCTCGATTTCGAAGGACAATGCAGGGAATTCCAGAGTATTTCATATGGACTCAAATTGTGTGTTAATACGTCAATGTGAGGGAGCGAGGGATGCAGTAAAGTAGAAATAATGCATCGGAAAAGAGATACTCGACTCCCAAAAGAAAATCCAATCGTTTCCGTAGAATCGTATCTCGATTTAGAAGGACAATGCAGGGAATCCAGAGTATTTCATAGGGACGGAAATTGTGTGTTAATTCGTCAATGTGAGGGAGCGAGGGATGCAGTAAAGGAGGAAGAATGCATCGGAAAAGAGATACTCAACTCCCAAAAGAAAATCCTATCGTTTCCCTAGAAACGTATCTCGATTTAGAAGGACAATGCAGGGAATCCAGAGTATTTCATATGGACGGGAATTGTGTGTTAATTCGTCAATGTGAGGGAGCGAGGGATGCAGTAAAGGAGGAATAATGCATCGAAAAGAGATACTCGGAACCCCAATGAAAATCCTATCGTTTCCGTAGAAACGTAACTCGATTTAGAAGGACAATGCAGGGAATCCAGAGTATTTCATATGGACGCAAATTGTCATTTAATTCGTCAATGTGAAGGAGCAAGGGATGCAGTAAGGAAGGAATAATGCATCGGAAAGGACATACTCGGACCCCCAATGAAAATGTTATCGTTTCCGTAGAAATGTATCTCGATTTAGAAGGACAATGCAGGGAATCCCGAGTATTTCATATGGACGCAAATTGTCTGTTAATTCGTCAATGTGAGGGAGCGATGGATGCAGTAAAGGAGGAATAATGCATCGGAAACGAGATACTCGAAACCCCAAAGAAAATCCTATCGTATCCGTATAAACGTATCTCGACTTAGAAGGACAATGCAGGGAATCCAGAGTATCTCATATGGACGCAAATTGTGTGTTAATTCGTCAACGTGAGGGAGCGAGGGATGCAGTAAAGGAGGAATAATGCATCGGAAAAGAGATACTCGGAACCCCAAAGAAAATCCTATCGTTTCCGTAGAAACGTATCTCGATTTATAAGG
Organism: Schistocerca nitens; assembly: GCF_023898315.1. Lineage (NCBI taxonomy): Eukaryota > Metazoa > Arthropoda > Insecta > Orthoptera > Acrididae > Schistocerca > Schistocerca nitens. The sequence goes on along the minus strand of NC_064614.1, from coordinate 1,273,937,834 downwards.
ACAATGCTGGGAATCCAGAGTATTTCATATGGACGCAAATTGTGTGTTAATTCGTCAATGTGAGGGAGCGAGGGATGCAGTAAAGGAGGATTAATGCATCGGAAAAGAGATACTCTACTCCTAAAATAATATCCTATCGTTTCCGTAGAAACGTATCTCGTTTTAGAAAGATAATGCAGGGAACCCAGAGTATTTCATATGGACGCAAATTGTGTGTTAATTCGGCAATGTGAGGGAGCGAGGGATGCAGTAAAGGAGGAATAATGCATCGGAAAAGAGATACTCGGAACCCCAATGAAAATCCTATCGTTTCCGTAGAAACGTAACTCGATTTAGAAGGACAATGCAGGGAATCCAGAGTTTTTCATATGGACGCAAATTGTCTGTTAATTCGTCAATGTGAAGGAGCAAGGGATGCAGTAAAGGAGGAATAATGCATCGGAAAGGAGATACTCGGACCCCCAATGAAAATGTTATCGTTTCCGTAGAAATGTATCTCGATTTAGAAGGACAATGCAGGGAATCCCGAGTATTTCATATGGACGCAAATTGTGCTTTAATTCGTCAATGTGAGGGAGCGAGGGATGCAGTAAAGGAGGAATAACGCATCGGAAAATAGATATTCGGAACCCCAAAGAAAATCCTATCGTCTCTGTAGAAACGTATCTCGAATGAGAAGGACAATGCAGGGAATCCAGAGTATTTCATATGGAGGCAAATTGTGTGTTAACTCGTCAATGTGAGGGAGCGAGGGATGCAGTAAAGGAGGAATAATGCATCAGAAACGAGATACTCGAAACCCCAAAGAAAATCCTATCGTTTCCGTATAAACGTATCTCGATTTAGAAGGACAATGCAGGGAATCCAGAGTATCTCATATGGACGCAAATTGTGTGTTAATTCGTCAATGTGAGGGAGCGGGGGATGCAGTAAAGCAGGAATAATGCATCGGAAAAGAGATATCGACTCCTAAAAGAAAATCCTATCGTATCCGTAGAAACGTATCTCGATTTAGAAGGACAATGCATGGAATCCAGAGTATTTCATATGGACGCAAATTGTGGGTTAATTCGTCAATGTGAGGGGAGCGGGGGATGCAGTAAAGGAGGAATAATGCATCGGAAAAGAGATACTCGACTCCAAAAAGAAAATCCTATCGTTTCCGTAGAAACGTATCTCGTTTTAGAAAGATACTGCAGGAACCCAGAGTATTTCATATGGACGGAAATTGTGTGTTAATTCGGAATTGTGAGGGAGCGAATGATGCAGTAAAGGAAGAATAATGCATCGGAAAAAGGATACTCGGTACCCCAAAGAAAATCCTATCGTTTCCGTAGAAACGTATCTCGATTTAGAAGGACAATGCAGGGAATCCAGAGTATTTCATATGGACGGAAATTGTGTGTTAATTCGGCAATGTGAGGGAGCGAATGATGCAGTAAAGGAGGAATAATGCATCGGAAAAGGGATACTCGGAACCCCAAAGAAAATCCTATCGTTTCCGTATAAACGTATCTCGATTTCGAAGGACAATGCAGGGAATTCCAGAGTATTTCATATGGACTCAAATTGTGTGTTAATACGTCAATGTGAGGGAGCGAGGGATGCAGTAAAGTAGAAATAATGCATCGGAAAAGAGATACTCGACTCCCAAAAGAAAATCCAATCGTTTCCGTAGAATCGTATCTCGATTTAGAAGGACAATGCAGGGAATCCAGAGTATTTCATAGGGACGGAAATTGTGTGTTAATTCGTCAATGTGAGGGAGCGATGGATGCAGTAAAGGAGGAATAATGCATCGGAAACGAGATACTCGAAACCCCAAAGAAAATCCTATCGTATCCGTATAAACGTATCTCGACTTAGAAGGACAATGCAGGGAATCCAGAGTATCTCATATGGACGCAAATTGTGTGTTAATTCGTCAATGTGAGGGAGCGAGGGATGCAGTAATGGAGGAATAATGCATCGGAAAAGAGATACTCGGAACCCCAAAGAAAATCCTATCGTTTCCGTAGAAACGTATCTCGATTTAGAAGGACAATGCTGGGAATCCAGAGTATTTCATATGGACGCAAATTGTGTGTTAATTCGTCAATGTGAGGGAGCGAGGGATGCAGTAAAGGAGGAATAATGCATCGGAAAAGAGATACTCGACTCCCAAAAGAGAATGCTATCGTTTCCGTAGAAACGTATCTCTTTTTAGAAAGATAATGCAGGAACCCAGAGTATTTCATATGGACGCAAATTGTGTGTTAATTCGGCAGTGTGAGGGAGCGAATGATGCAGTAAAGGAGGAATAATGCATCGGAAATGAGATATTCATAACCCCAAAGAAAATCCTATCGTTTCCGTAGAAACGTATCTCGATTTAGAAGGACAATGCAGCGAATCCAGAGTATTTCATATGGAAGCTAATTGTGTGTTAATTCGTCAATGTGAGGGAGCGAGGGATGCAGTAAAGGAGTAATAATGCATCGGAAAAGAGATAATCGGAACCCCAAAGAAAATCCTATCGTTTCCGTAGAAACGTATCTCGATTTAGAAAGACAATGCAGGGAATCCAGAGTATTTCATATGGACGCAAATTGTGTGTTAATTCGTCAATGTGAGGGAGCGAGGGATGCAGTAAAGGATGAATAATGCATCGGAAAAGAGATACTCGACTCCCAAAGGAAAATCCAATCGTCTCCGTAGAAACGTATCTCGATTTAGAAGGACAATGCAGGGAATCCAGAGTATTTCATAGGGACGCAAATTGTGTGTTAATTCGTCAATGTGAGGGAGCGAGGGATGCAGTAAAGGAGGATTAATGCATCGGAAAAGAGATACTCGACTCCCAAAAGAAAATCCTATCGTTTCCGAAGAAAAGTATCTCGATTTAGAAGGACAATGCAGGGATTCCAGAGTATTTCATATGGACGCAAATTGTGTGTTAATTCGTCAATGTGTGGGAGCGAGGGATGCAGTAAAGGTGGAATAATGCATCGGAAAAGAGATACTCGGAACCCCAAAGTAGATCCTATCGTTTCCGTAGAAACGTAACTCGATTTAGAAGGACAATGCAGGGAATCCAGAGTATTTCATATGGACGCAAATTGTGTAATAATTCGTCAATGTGAAGGAGCAAGGGATGCAGTAAAGGAGGAATAATGCATCGGAAAAGAGATACTCGGAACCCCAATGAAAATGTTATCGTTTCCGTAGAAACGTATCTCGATTTAGAAAGACAATGCAGGGAATCCAGAGTATTTCATATGGACGCAAATTGTGTGTTAATTCGTCAATGTGAGGGAGCGAGGGATGCAGTAAAGGAGGAATAACGCATCGGAAAAGAGATACTCGGAACCCCAAAGAAAATCCTATCGTTTCCGTAGAAACGTATCTCGTTTTAGAAAGATAATGCAGGAACCCAGAGTATTTCATATGGACGGAAATTGTGTGTTAATTCGGCAATGTGAGGGAGCGAATGATGCAGTAAAGGAGGAATAATGCATCGGTAAAGGGATACTCGGAACCCCAAAGAAATACCTATCGTTTCCGTAGAAACGTATCACGATTTAGGAGGACAATGCAGGGAATCCAGAGTATTTCATATGGACGGAAATTGTGTGTTAATTCGGCAATGTGAGGGAGCGAATGATGCAGTAAAGGAGGAATAATGCATCGGAAAAGGGATACTCGACTCCCAAAAGAAAATCCTATCGTTTCCGTAGAAACGTATCTCGATTTAGAAGGACAATGCAGGGAATCCAGAGTATTTCATATGGACGCAAATTGTGTGTTAATACGTCAATGTGAGGGAGCGAGGGATGCAGTAAAGTAGAAATAATGCATCGGGAAAGAGATACTCGACTCCCAAAAGAAAATCCTATCGTTTCTGTAGAAACGTTCTCGATTTAGAAGGACAATGCAGGGAATCGAGAGTATTTCATATGGACGCAAATTGTGTGTTAATTCGTTAATGTGAGGGAGCGAGGGATGCAGTAAAGGAGGAATAATGCATCGGAAAAGAGATGCTCGACTCCCAAAAGAAAATCCTATCGTTTCCGTAGAAACGTATCTCGATTTAGAAGGACAATGCAGGGAATCCAGAGTATTTCATAGGGACGCAAATTGTGTGTTAATTCGTCAATGTGAGGGGGGCGAGGGATGCAGTAAAGGAGGAATAATGCATCGGAAAAGAGATACTCAACTCCCAAAAGAAAATCCTATCGTTTCAGTAGAAACGTATCTCGATTTATAAGGACAATGCAGGGAATCCAGAGTATTTCATATGGACGCAAATTGTGTGTTAATTCGTCAATGTGAGGGAGCGAGGGATGCAGTAAAGAAGGATTAATGCATCGGAAAAGAGATACTCTACTCCTAAAATAATATGCTATCGTTTCCGTAGAAACGTATCTCGTTTTAGAAAGATAATGCAGGGAACCCAGAGTATTTCATATGGACGCAAATTGTGCTTTAATTCGTCAATGTGAGGGAGCGAGGGATGCAGTAAAGGAGGAATAACGCATCGGAAAATAGATATTCGGAACCCCAAAGAAAATTTTATCGTTTCTGTAGAAACGTATCTCGAATGAGAAGGACAATGCAGGGAATCCAGAGTATTTCATATGGACGCAAATTGTGTGTTAATTCGTCAATGTGAGGGAGCGAGGGATGCAGTAAAGGAGGAATAATGCATCAGAAACGAGATACTCGGAACCCCAAAGAAAATCCTATCGTTTCCGTAGAAACGTATCTCGATTTAGAAGGACAATGCAGGGAATCCAGAGTAATTCATATGGACGCAAATTGTGTGTTAATTCGTCAGTGTGAGGGAGCGAGGGATGCAGTAAAGGAGGAATAATGCATCGGAAAAGAGATACTCGGTACCCCAAAGAAAATCCTATCGTTTCCGTAGAAACGTATCTCGATTTAGAAGGACAATGCATGGAATCCAGAGTATTTCATATGGACGCAAATTGTGGGTTAATTCGTCAATGTGAGGGAGCGGGGGATGCAGTAAAGGAGGAATAATGCATCGGAAAAGAGATACTCGACTCCAAAAAGAAAATCCTATCGTTTCCGTAGAAACGTATCTCCTTTTAGAAAGATACTGCAGGAACCCAGAGTATTTCATATGGACGGAAATTGTGTGTTAATTCGGAATTGTGAGGGAGCGAATGATGCAGTAAAGGAAGAATAATGCATCGGAAAAAGGATACTCGGTACCCCAAAGAAAATCCTATCGTTTCCGTAGAAACGTATCTCGATTTAGAAGGACAATGCAGGGAATCCAGAGTATTTCATATGGACGGAAATTGTGTGTTAATTCGGCAAAGTGAGGGAGCGAATGATGCAGTAAAGGAGGAATAATGCATCGGAAAAGGGATACTCGGAACCCCAAAGAAAATCCTATCGTTTCCGTATAAACGTATCTCGATTTCGAAGGACAATGCAGGGAATTCCAGAGTATTTCATATGGACGCAAATTGTCTTTTAATTCGTCAATGTGAAGGAGCAAGGGATGCAGTAAAGAAGGAATAATGCATCGGAAAGGACATACTCGGACCCCCAATGAAAATGTTATCGTTTCCGTAGAAATGTATCTCGATTTAGAAGGACAATGCAGGGAATCCCGAGCATTTCATATGGACGCAAATTGTCTGTTAATTCGTCAATGTGAGGGAGCGATGGATGCAGTAAAGGAGGAATAATGCATCGGAAACGAGATACTCGAAACCCCAAAGAAAATCCTATCGTATCCGTATAAACGTATCTCGACTTAGAAGGACAATGCAGGGAATCCAGAGTATCTCATATGGACGCAAATTGTGTGTTAATTCGTCAATGTGAGGGAGCGGGGGATGCAGTAAAGCAGGAATAATGCATCGGAAAAGAGATATCGACTCCTAAAAGAAAATCCTATCGTATCCGTAGAAACGTATCTCGATTTAGAAGGACAATGCATGGAATCCAGAGTATTTCATATGGACGCAAATTGTGGGTTAATTCGTCAATGTGAGGGGAGCGGGGGATGCAGTAAAGGAGGAATAATGCATCGGAAAAGAGATACTCGACTCCAAAAAGAAAATCCTATCGTTTCCGTAGAAACGTATCTCGTTTTAGAAAGATACTGCAGGAACCCAGAGTATTTCATATGGACGGAAATTGTGTGTTAATTCGGAATTGTGAGGGAGCGAATGATGCAGTAAAGGAAGAATAATGCATCGGAAAAAGGATACTCGGTACCCCAAAGAAAATCCTATCGTTTCCGTAGAAACATATCTCGATTTAGAAGGACAATGCAGGGAATCCAGAGTATTTCATATGGACGGAAATTGTGTGTTAATTCGGCAATGTGAGGGAGCGAATGATGCAGTAAAGGAGGAATAATGCATCGGAAAAGGGATACTCGGAACCCCAAAGGAAATCCTATCGTTTCCGTATAAACGTATCTCGATTTCGAAGGACAATGCAGGGAATTCCAGAGTATTTCATATGGACTCAAATTGTGTGTTAATACGTCAATGTGAGGGAGCGAGGGATGCAGTAAAGTAGAAATAATGCATCGGAAAAGAGATACTCGACTCCCAAAAGAAAATCCAATCGTTTCCGTAGAATCGTATCTCGATTTAGAAGGACAATGCAGGGAATCCAGAGTATTTCATAGGGACGGAAATTGTGTGTTAATTCGTCAATGTGAGGGAGCGAGGGATGCAGTAAAGGAGGAAGAATGCATCGGAAAAGAGATACTCGACTCCCAAAAGAAAATCCTATCGTTTCCCTAGAAACGTATCTCGATTTAGTAGGACAATGCAGGGAATCCAGAGTATTTCATATGGACGGGAATTGTGTGTTAATTCGTCAATGTGAGGGAGCGAGGGATGCAGTAAAGGAGGAATAATGCATCGAAAAGAGATACTCGGAACCCCAATGAAAATCCTATCGTTTCCGTAGAAACGTAACTCGATTTAGAAGGACAATGCAGGGAATCCAGAGTATTTCATATGGACGCAAATTGTCTTTTAATTCGTCAATGTGAAGGAGCAAGGGATGCAGTAAAGAAGGAATAATGCATCGGAAAGGACATACTCGGACCCCCAATGAAAATGTTATCGTTTCCGTAGAAATGTATCTCGATTTAGAAGGACAATGCAGGGAATCCCGAGTATTTCATATGGACGCAAATTGTCTGTTAATTCGTCAATGTGAGGGAGCGATGGATGCAGTAAAGGAGGAATAATGCATCGGAAACGAGATACTCGAAACCCCAAAGAAAATATTATCGTATCCGTATAAACGTATCTCGACTTAGAAGGACAATGCAGGGAATCCAGAGTATCTCATATGGACGCAAATTGTGTGTTAATTCGTCAATGTGAGGGAGCGAGGGATGCAGTAAAGGAGGAATAATGCATCGGAAAAGAGATACTCGGAACCCCAAAGAAAATCCTATCGTTTCCGTAGAAACGTATCTCGATTTAGAAGGACAATGCTGGGAATCCAGAGTATTTCATATGGACGCAAATTGTGTGTTAATTCGTCAATGTGAGGGAGCGAGGGATGCAGTAAAGGAGGAATAATGCATCGGAAAAGAGATACTCGACTTCCAAAAGAGAATGCTATCGTTTCCGTAGAAACGTATCTCGTTTTAGAAAGATAATGCAGGAACCCAGAGTATTTCATATGGACGGAAATTGTGTGTTAATTCGGCAGTGTGAGGGAGCGAATGATGCAGTAATGGAGGAATAATGCATCGGAAATGAGATATTCGGAACCCCAAAGAAAATCCTATCGTTTCCGTAGAAACGTATCTCGATTTAGAAGGACAATGCAGCGAATCCAGAGTATTTCATATGGAAGCTAATTGTGTGTTAATTCGTCAATGTGAGGGAGCGAGGGATGCAGTAAAGGAGTAATAATGCATCGGAAAAGAGATAATCGGAACCCCAAAGAAAATCCTATCGTTTCCGTAGAAACGTATCTCGATTTAGAAAGACAATGCAGGGAATCCAGAGTATTTCATATGGACGCAAATTGTGTGTTAATTCGTCAATGTGAGGGAGCGAGGGATGCAGTAAAGGATGAATAATGCATCGGAAAAGAGATACTCGACTCCCAAAGGAAAATCCAATCGTCTCCGTAGAAACGTATCTCGATTTAGAAGGACAATGCAGGGAATCCAGAGTATTTCATAGGGACGCAAATTGTGTGTTAATTCGTCAATGTGAGGGAGCGAGGGATGCAGTAAAGGAGGAATAATGCATCGGAAAAGAGATACTCGACTCCCAAAAGAAAATCCTATCGTTTCCGAAGAAAAGTATCTCGATTTAGAAGGACAATGCAGGGATTCCAGAGTATTTCATATGGACGCAAATTGTGTGTTAATTCGTCAATGTGTGGGAGCGAGGGATGCAGTAAAGGTGGAATAATGCATCGGAAAAGAGATACTCGGAACCCCAAAGTAGATCCTATCGTTTCCGTAGAAACGTAACTCGATTTAGAAGGACAATGCAGGGAATCCAGAGTATTTCATATGGACGCAAATTGTGTAATAATTCGTCAATGTGAAGGAGCAAGGGATGCAGTAAAGGAGGAATAATGCATCGGAAAAGAGATACTCGGAACCCCAATGAAAATGTTATCGTTTCCGTAGAAACGTATCTCGATTTAGAAGGACAATGCAGGGAATCCAGAGTATTTCATATGGACGCAAATTTTGTGTTAATTCGTCAATGTGAGGGAGCGAGGGATGCAGTAAAGGAGGAATAACGCATCGGAAAAGAGATACTCGGAACCCCAAAGAAAATCCTCTCGTTTCCGTAGAAACGTATCTCGTTTTAGAAAGATAATGCAGGAACCCAGAGTATTTCATATGGACGGAAATTGTGTGTTAATTCGGCAATGTGAGGGAGCGAATGATGCAGTAAAGGAGGAATAATGCATCGGTAAAGGGATACTCGGAACCCCAAAGAAATACCTATCGTTTCCGTAGAAACGTATCACGATTTAGGAGGACAATGCAGGGAATCCAGAGTATTTCATATGGACGGAAATTGTGTGTTAATTCGGCAATGTGAGGGAGCGAATGATGCAGTAAAGGAGGAATAATGCATCGGAAAAGGGATACTCGACTCCCAAAAGAAAATCCTATCGTTTCCGTAGAAACGTATCTCGATTTAGAAGGACAATGCAGGGAATCCAGAGTATTTCATATGGACGCAAATTGTGTGTTAATACGTCAATGTGAGGGAGCGAGGGATGCAGTAAAGTAGAAATAATGCATCGGGAAAGAGATACTCGACTCCCAAAAGAAAATCCTATCGTTTCTGTAGAAACGTTCTCGATTTAGAAGGACAATGCAGGGAATCGAGAGTATTTCATATGGACGCAAATTGTGTGTTAATTCGTTAATGTGAGGGAGCGAGGGATGCAGTAAAGGAGGAATAATGCATCGGAAAAGAGATGCTCGACTCCCAAAAGAAAATCCTATCGTTTCCGTAGAAACGTATCTCGATTTAGAAGGACAATGCAGGGAATCCAGAGTATTTCATAGGGACGCAAATTGTGTGTTAATTCGTCAATGTGAGGGGGGCGAGGGATGCAGTAAAGGAGGAATAATGCATCGGAAAAGAGATACTCAACTCCCAAAAGAAAATCCTATCGTTTCAGTAGAAACGTATCTCGATTTATAAGGACAATGCAGGGAATCCAGAGTATTTAATATGGACGCAAATTGTGTGTTAATTCGTCAATGTGAGGGAGCGAGGGATGCAGTAAAGAAGGATTAATGCATCGGAAAAGAGATACTCTACTCCTAAAATAATATCCTATCGTTTCCGTAGAAACGTATCTCGTTTTAGAAAGATAATGCAGGGAACCCAGAGTATTTCATATGGACGCAAATTGTGCTTTAATTCGTCAATGTGAGGGAGCGAGGGATGCAGTAAAGGAGGAATAACGCATCGGAAAATAGATATTCGGAACCCCAAAGAAAATTTTATCGTTTCTGTAGAAACGTACCTCGAATGAGAAGGACAATGCAGGGAATCCAGAGTATTTCATATGGACGCAAATTGTGTGTTAATTCGTCAATGTGAGGGAGCGAGGGATGCAGTAAAGGAGGAATAATGCATCAGAAACGAGATACTCGGAACCCCAAAGAAAATCCTATCGTTTCCGTAGAAACGTATCTCGATTTAGAAGGACAATGCAGGGAATCCAGAGTAATTCATATGGACGCAAATTGTGTGTTAATTCGTCAGTGTGAGGGAGCGAGGGATGCAGTAAAGGAGGAATAATGCATCGGAAAAGAGATACTCGGTACCCCAAAGAAAATCCTATCGTTTCCGTAGAAACGTATCTCGATTTAGAAGGACAATGCATGGAATCCAGAGTATTTCATATGGACGCAAATTGTGGGTTAATTCGTCAATGTGAGGGAGCGGGGGATGCAGTAAAGGAGGAATAATGCATCGGAAAAGAGATACTCGACTCCAAAAAGAAAATCCTATCGTTTCCGTAGAAACGTATCACCTTTTAGAAAGATACTGCAGGAACCCAGAGTATTTCATATGGACGGAAATTGTGTGTTAATTCGGAATTGTGAGGGAGCGAATGATGCAGTAAAGGAAGAATAATGCATCGGAAAAAGGATACTCGGTACCCCAAAGAAAATCCTATCGTTTCCGTAGAAACGTATCTCGATTTAGAAGGACAATGCAGGGAATCCAGAGTATTTCATATGAACGGAAATTGTGTGTTAATTCGGCAATGTGAGGGAGCGAATGATGCAGTAAAGGAGGAATAATGCATCGGAAAAGGGATACTCGGAACCCCAAAGAAAATCCTATCGTTTCCGTATAAACGTATCTCGATTTCGAAGGACAATGCAGGGAATTCCAGAGTATTTCATATGGACGCAAATTGTCTTTTAATTCGTCAATGTGAAGGAGCAAGGGATGCAGTAAAGAAGGAATAATGCATCGGAAAGGACATACTCGGACCCCCAATGAAAATGTTATCGTTTCCGTAGAAATGTATCTCGATTTAGAAGGACAATGCAGGGAATCCCGAGTATTTCGTATGGACGCAAATTGTCTGTTAATTCGTCAATGTGAGGGAGCGATGGATGCAGTAAAGGAGGAATAATGCATCGGAAACGAGATACTCGAAACCCCAAAGAAAATCCTATCGTATCCGTATAAACGTATCTCGACTTAGAAGGACAATGCAGGGAATCCAGAGTATCTCATATGGACGCAAATTGTGTGTTAATTCGTCAATGTGAGGGAGCGAGGGATGCAGTAAAGGAGGAATAATGCATCGGAAAAGAGATACTCGGAACCCCAAAGAAAATCCTATCGTTTCCGTAGAAACGTATCTCGATTTAGAAGGACAATGCTGGGAATCCAGAGTATTTCATATGGACGCAAATTGTGTGTTAATTCGTCAATGTGAGGGAGCGAGGGATGCAGTAAAGGAGGAATAATGCATCGGAAAAGAGATACTCGACTCCCAAAAGAGAATGCTATCGTTTCCGTAGAAACGTATCTCGATTTAGAAGGACAATGCAGCGAATCCAGAGTATTTCATATGGAAGCTAATTGTGTGTTAATTCGTCAATGTGAGGGAGCGAGGGATGCAGTAAAGGAGTAATAATGCATCGGAAAAGAGATAATCGGAACCCCAAAGAAAATCCTATCGTTTCCGTAGAAACGTATCTCGATTTAGAAAGACAATGCAGGGAATCCAGAGTATTTCATATGGACGCAAATTGTGTGTTAATTCGTCAATGTGAGGGAGCGAGGGATGCAGTAAAGGATGAATAATGCATCGGAAAAGAGATACTCGACTCCCAAAGGAAAATCCAATCGTCTCCGTAGAAACGTATCTCGATTTAGAAGGACAATGCAGGGAATCCAGAGTATTTCATAGGGACGCAAATTGTGTGTTAATTCGTCAATGTGAGGGAGCGAGGGATGCAGTAAAGGAGGAATAATGCATCGGAAAAGAGATACTCGACTCCCAAAAGAAAATCCTATCGTTTCCGAAGAAAAGTATCTCGATTTAGAAGGACAATGCAGGGATTCCAGAGTATTTCATATGGACGCAAATTGTGTGTTAATTCGTCAATGTGTGGGAGCGAGGGATGCAGTAAAGGAGGAATAATGCATCGGAAAAGAGATACTCGGAACCCCAAAGTAGATCCTATCGTTTCCGTAGAAACGTAACTCGATTTAGAAGGACAATGCAGGGAATCCAGAGTATTTCATATGGACGCAAATTGTGTAATAATTCGTCAATGTGAAGGAGCAAGGGATGCAGTAAAGGAGGAATAATGCATCGGAAAAGAGATACTCGGAACCCCAATGAAAATGTTATCGTTTCCGTAGAAACGTATCTCGATTTAGAAGGACAATGCAGGGAATCCAGAGTATTTCATATGGACGCAAATTGTGTGTTAATTCGTTAATGTGAGGGAGCGAGGGATGCAGTAAAGGAGGAATAACGCATCGGAAAAGAGATACTCGGAACCCCAAAGAAAATCCTATCGTTTCCGTAGAAACGTATCTCGTTTTAGAAAGATAATGCAGGAACCCAGAGTATTTCATATGGACGGAAATTGTGTGTTAATTCGGCAATGTGAGGGAGCGAATGATGCAGTAAAGGAGGAATAATGCATCGGTAAAGGGATACTCGGAACCCCAAAGAAATACCTATCGTTTCCGTAGAAACGTATCACGATTTAGAAGGACAATGCAGGGAATCCAGAGTATTTCATATGGACGGAAATTGTGTGTTAATTCGGCAATGTGAGGGAGCGAATGATGCAGTAAAGGAGGAATAATGCATCGGAAAAGGGATACTCGACTCCCAAAAGAAAATCCTATCGTTTCCGTAGAAACGTATCTCGATTTAGAAGGACAATGCAGGGAATCCAGAGTATTTCATATGGACGCAAATTGTGTGTTAATACGTCAATGTGAGGGAGCGAGGGATGTAGTAAAGTAGAAATAATGCATCGGGAAAGAGATACTCGACTCCCAAAAGAAAATCCTATCGTTTCTGTAGAAACGTTCTCGATTTAGAAGGACAATGTAGGGAATCCAGAGTATTTCATATGGACGCAAATTGTGTGTTAATTCGTTAATGTGAGGGAACGAGGGATGCAGTAAAGGAGGAATAATGCATCGGAAAAGAGATGCTCGACTCCCAAAAGAAAATCCTATCGTTTCCGTAGAAACGTATCTCGATTTAGAAGGACAATGCAGGGAATCCAGAGTATTTCATAGGGACGCAAATTGTGTGTTAATTCGTCAATGTGAGGGGGGCGAGGGATGCAGTAAAGGAGGAATAATGCATCGGAAAAGAGATACTCAACTCCCAAAAGAAAATCCTATCGTTTCAGTAGAAACGTATCTCGATTTATAAAGACAATGCAGGGAATCCAGAGTATTTCATATGGACGCAAATTGTGTGTTAATTCGTCAATGTGAGGGAGCGAGGGATGCAGTAAAGAAGGATTAATGCATCGGAAAAGAGATACTCTACTCCTAAAATAATATCCTATCGTTTCCGTAGAAACGTATCTCGTTTTAGAAAGATAATGCAGGGAACCCAGAGTATTTCATATGGACGCAAATTGTGTGTTAATTCGGCAATGTGAGGGAGCGAGGGATGCAGTAAAGGAGGAATAATGCATCGGAAAAGAGATACTCGGAACCCCAATGAAAATCCTGTCGTTTCCGTAGAAACGTAACTCGATTTAGAAGGACAATGCAGGGAATCCAGAGTTTTTCATATGGACGCAAATTGTCTGTTAATTCGTCAATGTGAAGGAGCAAGGGATGCAGTAAAGGAGGAATAATGCATCGGAAAGGAGATACTCGGACCCCCAATGAAAATGTTATCGTTTCCGTAGAAATGTATCTCGATTTAGAAGAACAATGCAGGGAATCCAGAGTATTTCATATGGACGCAAATTGTGCTTTAATTCGTCAATGTGAGGGAGCGAGGGATGCAGTAAAGGAGGAATAACGCATCGGAAAATAGATATTCGGAACCCCAAAGAAAATCCTATCGTTTCTGTAGAAACGTATCTCGAATGAGAAGGACAATGCAGGGAATCCAGAGTATTTCATATGGACGCAAATTGTGTGTTAATTCGTCAATGTGAGGGAGCGAGGGATGCAGTAAAGGAGGAATAATGCATCAGAAACGAGATACTCGAAACCCCAAAGAAAATCCTATCGTTTCCGTATAAACGTATCTCGTTTTAGAAAGATAATGCAGGGAACCCAGAGTATTTCATACGGACGCAAATTGTGTGTTAATTCGGCAATGTGAGGGAGCGAGGGATGCAGTAAAGGAGGAATAAAGCATCGGAAAAGAGATACTCGGAACCCCAAAGAAAATCCTATCGTTTCCGTAGAAACGTATCTCGATTTAGAAGGATAATGCAGGGAATCCAGAGTAATTCATATGGACGCAAATTGTGTGTTAATTCGTCAGTGTGAGGGAGCGAGGGATGCAGTAAAGGAGGAATAATGCATCGGAAAAGAGATACTCGGTACCCCAAAGAAAATCCTGTCGTTTCCGTAGAAACGTATCTCGATTTAGAAGGACAATGCATGGAATCCAGAGTATTTCATATGGACGCAAATTGTGGGTTAATTCGTCAATGTGAGGGAGCGGGGGATGCAGTAAAGGAGGAATAATGCATCGGAAAAGAGATACTCGACTCCAAAAAGAAAATCCTATCGTTTCCGTAGAAACGTATCTCCTTTTAGAAAGATACTGCAGGAACCCAGAGTATTTCATATGGACGCAAATTGTGTGTTAATTCGTCAATGTGAGGGGGGCGAGGGATGCAGTAAAGGAGGAATAATGCATCGGAAAAGAGATACTCAACTCCCAAAAGAAAATCCTATCGTTTCAGTAGAAACGTATCTCGATTTATAAGGACAATGCAGGGAATCCAGAGTATTTCATATGGACGCAAATTGTGTGTTAATTCGTCAATGTGAGGGAGCGAGGGATGCAGTGAAGGATGAATAATGCATCGGAAAAGAGATACTCGACTCCCAAAGAAAAATCCTATCGTTTCCGTAGAAACGTATCTCGATTTAGAAGGACAATGCAGGGAATCCAGAGTATTTCATAGGGACGCAAATTGTGTGTTAATTCGTCAATGTGAGGGGGGCGAGGGATGCAGTAAAGGAGGAATAATGCATCGGAAAAGAGATACTCAATTCCCAAAAGAAAATCCTATCGTTTCAGTAGAAACGTATCTCGATTTATAAGGACAATGCAGGGAATCCAGAGTATTTCATATGGACGCAAATTGTGTGTTAATTCGTCAATGTGAGGGAGCGAGGGATGCAGTAAAGGAGGATTAATGCATCGGAAAAGAGATGCTCTACTCCTAAAACAATATCCTATCGTTTCCGTAGAAACGTATCTCGTTTTAGAAAGATAATGCAGGGAACCCAGAGTATTTCATATGGACGCAAATTGTGTGTTAATTCGGCAATGTGAGGGAGCGAGGGATGCAGTAAAGGAGGAATAATGCATCGGAAAAGAGATTCTCGGAACCCCAATGAAAATCCTATCGTTTCCGTAGAAACGTAACTCGATTTAGAAGGACAATGCAGGGAATCCAGAGTATTTCATATGGACGCAAATTGTCTGTTAATTCGTCAATGTGAAGGAGCAAGGGATGCAGTAAAGGAGGAATAATGCATCGGAAAGGAGATACTCGGACCCCCAATGAAAATGTTATCGTTTCCGTAGAAATGTATCTCGATTTAGAAGGACAATGCAGGGAATCCAGAGTATTTCATATGGACGCAAATTGTGTTTTAATTCGTCAATGTGAGGGAGCGAGGGATGCAGTAAAGGAGGAATAACGCATCGGAAAATAGATATTCGGAACCCCAAAGAAAATCCTATCGTTTCTGTAGAAACGTATCTCGAATGAGAAGGACAATGCAGGGAATCCAGAGTATTTCATATGGACGCAAATTGTCTGTTAATTCGTCAGTGTGAGGGAGCGAGGGATGCAGTAAAGGAGGAATAATGCATCAGAAACGAGATACTCGAAACCCCAAAGAAAATCCTATCGTTTCCGTATAAACGTATCTCGATTTAGAAGGACAACGCAGGGAATCCAGAGTATCTCATATGGACGCAAATTGTGTGTTAATTCGTCAATGTGAGGGAGCGGGGGATGCAGTAAAGCAGGAATAATGCATCGGAAAAGAGATACTCGACTCCTAAAAGAAAATCCTATCGTATCCGTAGAAACGTATCTCGTTTTAGAAAGATAATACAGGGAACCCAGAGTATTTCATACGGACGCAAATTGTGTATTAATTCGGCAATGTGAGGGAGCGAGGGATGCAGTAAAGGAGGAATAAAGCATCGGAAAAGAGATACTCGGAACCCCAAAGAAAATCCTATCGTTTCCGTAGAAACGTATCTCGATTTAGAAGGACAATGCAGGGAACCAGAGTAATTCATATGGACGCAAATTGTGTGTTAATTCGTCAATGTGAGGGAGCGAGGGATGCAGTAAAGGAGGAATAATGCATCGGAAAAGAGATACTCGGTACCCCAAAGAAAATCCTATCGTTTCCGTAGAAACGTATCTCGATTTAGAAGGACAATGCATGGAATCCAGAGTATTTCATATGGACGCAAATTGTGGGTTAATTCGTCAATGTGAGGGAGCGGGGGATGCAGTAAAGGAGGAATAATGCATCGGAAAAGAGATACTCGACTCCAAAAAGAAAATCCCATCGTTTCCGTAGAAACGTATCTCGTTTTAGAAAGATACTGCAGGAACCCAGAGTATTTCATATGGACGGAAATTGTGTGTTAATTCGGAATTGTGAGGGAGCGAATGATGCAGTAAAGGAAGAATAATGCATCGGAAAAGGGATACTCGGTACCCCAAAGAAAATCCTATCGTTTCCGTAGAAACGTATCTCGATTTAGAAGGACAATGCAGGGAATCCAGAGTATTTCATATGGACGGAAATTGTGTGTTAATTCGGCAATGTGAGGGAGCGAATGATGCAGTAAAGGAGGAATAATGCATCGGAAAAGGGATACTCGGAACCCCAAAGAAAATCCTATCGTTTCCGTAGAAACGTATCTCGATTTCGAAGGACAATGCAGGGAATCCAGAGTATTTCATAGGGACGCAAATTGTGTGTTAATACGTCAATGTGAGGGAGGGAGGGATGCAGTAAAGTATAAATAATGCATCGGAAAAGAGATACTCGACTCCCAAAAGAAAATCCTATCGTTTCCGTAGAATCGTATCTCGATTTAGAAGGACAATGCAGGGAATCCAGAGTATTTCATAGGGACGCAAATTGTGTGTTAATTCGTCAATGTGAGGGAGCGAGGGATGCAGTAAAGGAGGAATAATGCATCGGAAAAGAGATACTCAACTCCCAAAAGAAAATCTTATCGTTTCCGTAGAAACGTATCTCGATTTAGAAGGACAATGCAGGGAATCGAGAGTATTTCATATGGACGCAAATTGTGTGTTAATTCGTCAATGTGAGGGAGCGAGGGATGCAGTAAAGGAGGATCAATGCATCGGAAAAGAGATACTCGACTCCTAAAAGAATATCCTATCGTTTCCGTAGAAACGTATCTCGTTTTAGAAAGATAATGCATGGAACCCAGAGTATTTCATATGGACGCAAATTGTGTGTTAATTCGGCAATGTGAGGGAGCGAGGGATGCAGTAAAGGAGGAATAATGCATCGGAAAAGAGATACTCGGAACCCCAATGAAAATCCTATCGTTTCCGTAGAAACGTAACTCGATTTAGAAGGACAATGCAGGGAATCCAGAGTATTTCATATGGACGCAAATTGTCTGTTAATTCGTCAATGTGAAGGAGCAAGGGATGCAGTAAAGAAGGAATAATGCATCGGAAAGGAGATACTCGGACCCCCAATGAAAATGTTATCGTTTCCGTAGAAATGTATCTCGATTTAGAAGGACAATGCAGGGAATCCAGAGTATTTCATATGGACGCAAATTGTCTGTTAATTCGTCAATGTGAGGGAGCGAGGGATACAGTAAAGGAGGAATAATGCATCGGAAAAGAGATACTCGGAACCCCAAAGAAAGTCCTATCGTTTCCGTAGAAACGTATCTCGTTTTAGAAAGATAATGCAGGAACCCAGAGTAATTCATATGGACGGAAATTGTGTGGTAATTCGGCAATGTGAGGGAGCCAATGATGCAGTAAAGGAGGAATAATGCATCGGAAAAGGGATACTCGGAACCCCAAAGAAAATCCTATCGTTTCCGTAGAAACATATCACGATTTAGGACAATGCAGGGAATCCAGAGTATTTCATATGGACGGAAATTGTGTGTTAATTCGGCAATGTGAGGGAGCGAATGATGCAGTAAAGGAGGAATAATGCATCGGAAAAGGGATACTCGGAACCCCAAAGAAAATCCTATCGTTTCCGTAGAAACGTATTTCGATTTAGAAGGACAATGCAGGGAATCCAGAGTATTTCATATGGACGCAAATTGTGTGTTAATACGTCAATGTGAGGGAGCGAGGGATGCAGTAAAGTAGAAATAATGCATCGGAAAAAAGATACTCGACTCCCAAAAGAAAATCCTATCGTTTCCGTAGAATTATATCTCGATTTAGAAGGACAATGCAGGGAATCCAGAGTATTTCATATGGACGCAAATTGTGTGTTAATTCGTCAATGTGAGGGAGCGAGGGATGCAGTGAAGGATGAATAATGCATCGGAAAAGAGATACTCGACTCCCAAAAAAAATCCTACCGTTTCCGTAGAAACGTATCTCGATTTAGAAGGACAATGCAGGGAATCCAGAGTATTTCATAGGGACGCAAATTGTGTGTTAATTCGTCAATGTGAGGGAGCGAGGGATGCAGTAAAGGAGGAATAATGCATCGGAAAAGAGATACTCAACTCCCAAAAGAAAATCCTATCGTTTCCGTAGAAACGTATCTCGATTTAGAAGGACAATGCAGGGAATCCAGAGTATTTCATATGGACGCAAATTGTGTGTTGATTCGTCAATGTGAGGGAGCGAGGGATGCAGTAAAGGAGGATTAATGCATCGGAAAAGAGATACTCGACTCCTAAAAGAATATCCTATCGTTTCCGTAGAAACGTATCTCGTTTTAGAAAGATAATGCAGGGAACCCAGACTATTTCATATGGACGCAAATTGTCTGTTAATTCGTCAATGTGAGGGACCGAGGGATGCAGTAAAGGAGGAATAATGCATCGGAAAAGAGATACTCGGAACCCCAAAGAAAAACCTATCGTTTCCGTAGAAACGTATCTCGATTTAGAAGGACAATGCAGGGAATCCAGAGTATTTCATATGGAAGGAAATTGTGTGTTAATTCGGCAATGTGAGGGAGCGAATGATGCAGTAAAGGAGGAATAATGCATCGGAAAAGGGATACTCGGAACCCCAAAGAAAATCCTATCGTTTCCGTAGAAACGTATCTCGATTTAGAAGGACAATGCAGGGAATCCAGAGTATTTCATATGGACGCAAATTGTGTGTTAATACGTCAATGTGAGGGAGCGAGGGATGCAGTAAAGTAGAAATAATGCATCGGAAAAAAGATACTCGACTCCCAAAAGAAAATCCTATCATTTCCGCAGAAACGTATCTCGATTTAGAAGGACAATGCAGGGAATCCAGAGTATTTCATATGGACGCAAATTGTGTGTTAATTCGTCAATGTGAGGGAGCGAGGGATGCAGTAAAGGAGTAATAATGCATCGGAAAAGAGATACTCGGAACCCCAAAGAAAATCCTATCGTTTCCGTATAAACGTATCTCGATTTAGAAAGACAATGCATGGAATCCAGAGTATTTCATATGGACGCAAATTGTGGGTTAATTCGTCAATGTGAGGGAGCGGGGGATGCAGTAAAGGAGGAATAATGCATCGGAAAAGAGATACTCGACTCCAAAAAGAAAATCCTATCGTTTCCGTAGAAACGTATCTCGTTTTAGAAAGATACTGCAGGAACCCAGAGTATTTCATATGGACGGAAATTGTGTGTTAATTCGGAATTGTGAGGGAGCGAATGATGCAGTAAAGGAAGAATAATGAATCGGAAAAGGGATACTCGGTACCCCAAAGAAAATCCTATCGCTTCCGTAGAAACGTATCTCGATTTAGAAGGACAATGCAGGGAATCCAGAGTATTTCATATGGACGGAAATTGTGTGTTAATTCGGCAATGTGAGGGAGCGAATGATGCAGTAAAGGAGGAATAATGCATCGGAAAAGGGATACTCGGAACCCCAAAGAAAATCCTATCGTTTCCGTAGAAACGTATCTCGATCTCGAAGGACAATGCAGGGAATCCAGAGTATTTCATATGGACGCAAATTGTGTGTTAATACGTCAATGTGAGGGAGGGAGGGATGCAGTAAAGTATAAATAATGCATCGGAAAAGAGATACTCGACTCCCAAAAGAAAATCCTATCGTTTCCGTAGAATCGTATCTCGATTTAGAAGGACAATGCAGGGAATCCAGAGTATTTCATAGGGACGCAAATTGTGTGTTAATTCGTCAATGTGAGGGAGCGAGGGATGCAGTAAAGGAGGAATAATGCATCGGAAAAGAGATACTCAACTCCCAAAAGTAAATCCTATCGTTTCCGTAGAAACGTATCTCGATTTAGAAGGACAATGCAGGGAATCCAGAGTATTTCATATGGACGCAAATTGTGTGTTAATTCGTCAATGTGAGGGAGCGAGGGATGCAGTAAAGGAGGATTAATGCATCGGAAAAGAGATACTCGACTCCTAAAAGAATATCCCATCGTTTCCGTAGAAACGTATCTCGTTTTAGAAAGATAATGCAGGGAACCCAGAGTATTTCATATGGACGCAAATTGTGTGTTAATTCGGCAATGTGAGGGAGCGAGGGATGCAGTAAAGGAGGAATAATGCATCGGAAAAGAGATACTCGGAACCCCAATGAAAATCCTATCGTTTCCGTAGAAACGTAACTCGATTTAGAAGGACAATGCAGGGAATCCAGAGTATTTCATATGGACGCAAATTGTCTGTTAATTCGTCAATGTGAAGGAGCAAGGGATGCAGTAAAGAAGGAATAATGCATCGGAAAGGAGATACTCGGACCCCCAATGAATATGTTATCGTTTCCGTAGAAATGTATCTCGATTTAGAAGGACAATGCAGGGAATCCAGAGTATTTCATATGGACGCAAATTGTCTGTTAATTCGTCAATGTGAGGGAGCGAGGGATGCAGTAAAGGAGGAATAATGCATCGGAAAAGAGATACTCGGAACCCCAAAGAAAATCCTATCGTTTCCGTAGAAACGTATCTCGTTTTAGAAAGATAATGCAGGAACCCAGAGTAATTCATATGGACGGAAATTGTGTGGTAATTCGGCAATGTGAGGGAGCCAATGATGCAGTAAAGGAGGAATAATGCATCGGAAAAGGGATACTCGGAACCCCAAATAAAATCCTATCGTTTCCGTAGAAACATATCACGATTTAGAAGGACAATGCAGGGAATCCAGAGTATTTCATATGGACGGAAATTGTGTGTTAATTCGGCAATGTGAGGGAGCGAATGATGCAGTAAAGGAGGAATAATGCATCGGAAAAGGGATACTCGGAACCCCAAAGAAAATCCTATCGTTTCCGTAGAAACGTATTTCGATTTAGAAGGACAATGCAGGGAATCCAGAGTATTTCATATGGACGCAAATTGTGTGTTAATACGTCAATGTGAGGGAGCGAGGGATGCAGTAAAGTAGAAGTAATGCATCGGAAAAAAGATACTCGACTCCCAAAAGAAAATCCTATCGTTTCCGTAGAAACGTATCTCGATTTAGAAGGACAATGCAGGGAATCCAGAGTATTTCATATGGACGCAAATTGTGTGTTAATTCGTCAATGTGAGGGAGCGAGGGATGCAGTAAAGGAGTAATAATGCATCGGAAAAGAGATACTCGGAACCCCAAATAAAATCCTATCGTTTCCGTAGAAACGTATCTCGATTTAGATAGACAATGCAGGGAATCCAGAGTATTTCATATGGACGCAAATTGTGTGTTAATTCGTCAATGTGAGGGAGCGAGGGATGCAGTGAAGGATGAATAATGCATCGGAAAAGAGATACTCGACTCCCAAAAAAAATCCTATCGTTTCCGTAGAAACGTATATCGATTTAGAAGGACAATGCAGGGAATCCAGAGTATTTCATAGGGACGCAAATTGTGTGTTAATTCGTCAATGTGAGGGAGCGAGGGATGCAGTAATGGAGGAATAATGCATCGGAAAAGAGATACTCAACTCCCAAAAGAAAATCCTATCGTTTCCGTAGAAACGTATCTCTATTTAGAAGGACAATGCAGGGAATCCAGAGTATTTCATATGGACGCAAATTGTGTGTTAATTCGTCAATGTGAGGGAGCGAGGGTTGCAGTAAAGGAGGATTAATGCATCGGAAAAGAGATACTCGACTCCTAAAAGAATATCCTATCGTTTCCGTAGAAACGTATCTCGTTTTAGAAAGATAATGCAGGGAACCCAGAGTATTTCATATGGACGCAAATTGTCTGTTAATTCGTCAATGTGAGGGACCGAGGGATGCAGTAAAGGAGGAATAATGCATCGGAAAAGAGATACTCGGAACCCCAAAGAAAATCCTATCGTTTCCGTAGAAACGTATCTCGTTTTAGAAAGATAATGCAGGAACCCAGAGTAATTCATATGGACGGAAATTGTGTGGTAATTCGGCAATGTGAGGGAGCCAATGATGCAGTAAAGGAGGAATAATGCATCGGAAAAGGGATACTCGGAACCCCAAAGAAAATCCTATCGTTTCCGTAGAAACATATCACGATTTAGAAGGACAATGCAGGGAATCCAGAGTATTTCATATGGACGGAAATTGTGTGTTAATTCGGCAATGTGAGGGAGGGAATGATGCAGTAAAGGAGGAATAATGCATCGGAAAAGGGATACTCGGAACCCCAAAGAAAATTCTATCGTTTCCGTAGAAACGTATCTCGATTTAGAAGGACAATGCAGGGAATCCAGAGTATTTCATATGGACGCAAATTGTGTGTTAATACGTCAATGTGAGGGGGCGAGGGATGCAGTAAAGTAGAAATAATGCATCGGAAAAAAGATACTCGACTCCCAATAGAAAATCCTATCATTTCCGTAGAAACGTATCTCGATTTAGAAGGACAATGCAGGGAATCCAGAGTATTTCATATGGACGCAAATTGTGTGTTAATTCGTCAATGTGAGGGAGCGAGGGATGCAGTAAAGGAGTAATAATGCATCGGAAAAGAGATACTCGGAACCCCAAATAAAATCCTATCGTTTCCGTAGAAACGTATCTCGATTTAGAAAGACAATGCAGGGAATCCAGAGTATTTCATATGGACGCAAATTGTGTGTTAATTCGTCAATGTGAGGGAGCGGGGGATGCAGTAAAGGAGGAATAATGCATCGGAAAAGAGATACTCGACTCCTAAAAGAAAATCCTATCGTTTCCGTAGAAACGTATCTCGATTTAGAAGGACAATGCAGGGAATCCAGAGTATTTCATATGGACTTAAATTGTGTGTTAATTCGTCAATGTGAGGGAGCGAGGGATGCAGTAAAGGAGGATTAATGCATCGGAAAAGAGATACTCGACTCCTAAAAGAATATCCTATCGTTTCCGTAGAAACGTATCTCGTTTTAGAAAGATAATGCAGGGAACCCAGAGTATTTCATATGGACGCAAATTGTCTGTTAATTCGTCAATGTGAGGGAGCGAGGGATGCAGTAAAGGAGGAATAATGCATCGGAAACGAGATACTCGAAACCCCAAAGAAAATCCTATCGTTTCCGTATAAACGTATCTCGATTTAGAAGGACAATGCAGGGAATCCAGAGTATTTCATAGGGACGCAAATTGTGTGTTAATTCGTCAATGTGAGGGAGCGAGGGATGCAGTAATGGAGGAATAATGCATCGGAAAAGAGATACTCAACTCCCAAAAGAAAATCCTATCGTTTCCGTAGAAACGTATCTCGATTTAGAAGGACAATGCAGGGAATCCAGAGTATTTCATATGGACGCAAATTGTGTGTTAATTCGTCAATGTGAGGGAGCGAGGGTTGCAGTAAAGGAGGATTAATGCATTGGAAAAGAGATACTCGACTCCTAAAAGAATATCCTATCGTTTCCGTAGAAACGTATCTCGTTTTAGAAAGATAATGCAGGGAACCCAGAGTATTTCATATGGACGCAAATTGTCTGTTAATTCGTCAATGTGAGGGACCGAGGGATGCAGTAAAGGAGGAATAATGCATCGGAAAAGAGATACTCGGAACCCCAAAGAAAATCCTATCGTTTAAGTAGAAACGTATCTCGTTTTAGAAAGATAATGCAGGAACCCAGAGTAATTCATATGGACGGAAATTGTGTGGTAATTCGGCAATGTGAGGGAGCCAATGATGCAGTAAAGGAGGAATAATGCATCGGAAAAGGGATACTCGGAACCCCAAAGAAAATCCTATCGTTTCCGTAGAAACATATCACGATTTAGAAGGACAATGCAGGGAATCCAGAGTATTTCATATGGACGGAAATTGTGTGTTAATTCGGCAATGTGAGGGAGGGAATGATGCAGTAAAGGAGGAATAATGCATCGGAAAAGGGATACTCGGAACCCCAAAGAAAATTCTATCGTTTCCGTAGAAACGTATCTCGATTTAGAAGGACAATGCAGGGAATCCAGAGTATTTCATATGGACGCAAATTGTGTGTTAATACGTCAATGTGAGGGGGCGAGGGATGCGGTAAAGTAGAAATAATGCATCGGAAAAAAGATACTCGACTCACAATAGAAAATCCTATCATTTCCGTAGAAACGTATCTCGATTTAGAAGGACAATGCAGGGAATCCAGAGTATTTCATATGGACGCAAATTGTGTGTTAATTCGTCAATGTGAGGGAGCGAGGGATGCAGTAAAGGAGTAATAATGCATCGGAAAAGAGATACTCGGAACCCCAAATAAAATCCTATCGTTTCCGTAGAAACGTATCTCGATTTAGAAAGACAATGCAGGGAATCCAGAGTATTTCATATGGACGCAAATTGTGTGTTAATTCGTCAATGTGAGGGAGCGGGGGATGCAGTAAAGGAGGAATAATGCATCGGAAAAGAGATACTCGACTCCTAAAAGAAAATCCTATCGTTTCCGTAGAAACGTATCTCGATTTAGAAGGACAATGCAGGGAATCCAGAGTATTTCATATGGACGCAAATTGTGTGTTAATTCGTCAATGTGAGGGAGCGAGGGATGCAGTAAAGGAGGATTAATGCATCGGAAAAGAGATACTCGACTCCTAAAAGAATATCCTATCGTTTCCGTAGAAACGTATCTCGTTTTAGAAAGATAATGCAGGGAACCCAGAGTATTTCATATGGACGCAAATTGTCTGTTAATTCGTCAATGTGAGGGAGCGAGGGATGCAGTAAAGGAGGAATAATGCATCGGAAACGAGATACTCGAAACCCCAAAGAAAATCCTATCGTTTCCGTATAAACGTATCTCGATTTAGAAGGACAATGCAGGGAATCCAGAGTATCTCATATGGACGCAAATTGTGTGTTAATTCGTCAATGTGAGGGAGCGGGGGATGCAGTAAAGGAGG
The DNA here is from genome assembly GCF_023898315.1 of Schistocerca nitens. NCBI lineage: Eukaryota > Metazoa > Arthropoda > Insecta > Orthoptera > Acrididae > Schistocerca > Schistocerca nitens. Next base: position 1,273,912,092 of record NC_064614.1, on the reverse strand, counting down.
AGTAATGCATCGGAAAAGAGATACTCGACTCCTAAAAGAAAATCCTATCGTTTCCGTAGAAACGTATCTCGTTATTGAAAGATAATACAGGGAACACAGAGTATTTCATACGGACGCAAATTGTGTGTTAATTCGGCAATGTGAGGGAGCGAGGGATGCAGTAAAGGAGGAATAAAGCATCAGAAAAGAGATACTCGGAACCCCAAAGAAAATCCTATCGTTTCCGTAGAAACGTATCTCGATTTAGAAGGACAATGCAGGGAATCCAGAGTAATTCACATGGACGCAAATTGTGTGTTAATTCGTCAATGTGAGGTAGCGAGGGATACAGTAAAGGAGGAATAATGCATCGGAAAAGAGATACTCGGTACCCCAAAGAAAATCCTATCGTTTCCGTAGAAACGTATCTCGATTTAGAAGGACAATGCATGGAATCCAGAATATTTCATATGGACGCAAATTGTGTGTTAATTCGTCAATGTGAGGGAGCGGGGGATGCAGTAAAAGAGGAATAATGCATCGGAAAAGAGATACTCGACTCCAAAAAGAAAATCCTATCGTTTCCGTAGAAACGTATCTCGTTTTAGAAAGATACTGCAGGAACCCAGAGTATTTCATATGGACGGAAATTGTGTGTTAATTCGGAATTGTGAGGGAGGGAATGATGCAGTAAAGGAAGAATAATGCATCGGAAAATGGATACTCGGAACCCCAAAGAAAATCCTATCGTTTCCGTAGAAATGTATCTCGATTTAGAAGGACAATGCAGGGAATCCAGAGTATTTCATATGGACGGGAATTGTGTGTTAATTCGGCAATGTGAGGGAGCAAATGATGCAGTAAAGGAGGAATAATGCATCGGAAAAGGGATACTCGGAACCCCAAAGAAAATCCTATCGTTTCCGTGGAAACGTATCTCGATTTCGAAGGACAATGCAGGGAATCCAGAGTATTTCATATGGACGCAAATTGTGTGTTAATTCGTCAATGTGAGGGAGCGAGGGATGCAGTAAAGGAGGAATAATGCATCGGAAAAGAGATACTCGGTACCCCAAAGAAAATCCTATCGTTTCCGTAGAAACGTATCTCGATTTAGAAGGACAATGCATGGAATCCAGAGTATTTCATATGGACCCAAATTGTGTGTTAATTCGTCAATGTGAGGGAGCGGGGGATGCAGTAAAGGATGAATAATGCATCGGAAAAGAGATACTCGACTCCAAAAAGAAAATCCTATCGTTTCCGTAGAAACGTATCTCGTTTTAGAAAGATACTGCAGGAACCCAGAGTATTTCATATGGACGGAAATTGTGTGTTAATTCGGAATTGTGAGGGAGCGAATGATGCAGTAAAGGAAGAATAATGCATCGGAAAAGGGATACTCGGAACCCCAAAGAAAATCCTATCGTTTCCGTAGAAACGTATCTCGATTTAGAAGGACAATGCATGGAATCCAGAGTATTTCATATGGACGCAAATTGTGTGTTAATTCTTCAATGTGTGGGAGCGGGGGATGCAGTAAAGGATGAATAATGCATCGGAAAAGAGATACTCGACTCCAAAAAGAAAATCCTATCGTTTCCGTAGAAACGTATCTCGTTTTAGAAAGATACTGCAGGAACCCAGAGTATTTCATATGGACGGAAATTGTGTGTTAATTCGGAATTGTGAGGGAGCGAATGATGCAGTAAAGGAAGAATAATAAATCGGAAAAGGGATACTCGGAACCCCAAAGAAAATCCTATCGTTTCCGTAGAAACGTATCTCGATTTCGAAGGACAATGCAGGGAATCCAGAGTATTTCATATGGACGCAAATTGTGTGTTAATACGTCAATGTGAGGGAGCGAGGGATGCAGTAAAGTAGAAATAATGCATCGGAAAAGAGATACTCGACTCCAAAAAGAAAATCCTATCGTTTCCGTAGAATCGTATCTCGATTTAGAAGGACAATGCAGGGAATCCAGAGTATTTCATATGGACGGAAATTGTGTGTTAATTCAGCAATGTGAGGGAGCGAATGATGCAGTAAAGGAGGAATAATGCATCGGAAAATGGATACTCGGAACCCCAAAGAAAATCCTATCGTTTCCGTAGAAACGTATCTCGATTTCGAAGGACAATGCAGGGAATCCAGAGTATTTCATATGGACGCAAATTGTGTGTTAATACGTCAATGTGAGGGAGCGAGGGATGCAGTAAAGTAGAAATAATGCATCGGAAAAGAGATACTCGACTCCCAAAAGAAAATCCTATCGTTTCCGTAGAATCGTATCTCGATTTAGAAGGACAATGCAGGGAATCCAGAATATTTCATATGGACGCAAATTGTGAGTTAATTCGTCAATGTGAGGGAGCGAGGGATGCAGTAAAGGAGGAATAATGCATCGGAAAAGAGATACTCGGAACCCCAAAGAAAATGTTATCGTTTCCGTAAAAACGTATCTCGATTTAGAAGGACAATGCAAGAGGAATAACGCATCGGAAAAGAAATACACGGAACCCCAAAAAAAATCCTATCGTTTCCGTAGAAACGTATCTCGATTTAGAAGGACAATGCACGGAATCCTGAGTATTTCATATGGACGCAAATTGTGTGTTAATTCGTCAATGTGAGGGAGCGAGGGATGCAGTAAAGGAGGAATAATGCATCGGATAAGAGATACTCGGAACCCCAAAGAAAATTCTATCGTTTCCGTAGAAACGTATCTCGATTTAGAAGGACAATGCAGGGAATCCAGAGTATTTCATATGGACGCAAATTGTATGTTAATTCGTCAATGTGAGAGAGCGAGGGATGCAGTAAAGGAGGAATAATGCATCGGAAAAGAGATACTCGACTCCTAAAAGAAAATCCTATCGTTTCCGTAGAAACGTATCTCGTTTTAGAAATATAATGCAGGGAACCCAGAGTATTTCATATGGACGCAAATTGTGTGTTAATTCGAAAATGTGAGGGAACGAGGGATGCAGTAAAGGAGGAACAAAGCATCGGAATAGAGATACTCGGAACCCCAAAGAAAATCCTATTGTTTCCGTAGAAACGTATCTCGATTTAGAAGGACAATGCAATGAATCCAGAGTAATTCATATGGACGCAAATTGTGTGTTAATACGTCAATGTGAGGGAGCGAGGGATGCAGTAATGGAGGAATAATGCATCGGAAAAGAGATACTCGGTACCCCAAAGAAAATCCTATCGTTTCCGTAGGAACGTATCTCGATTTAGAAGGACAATGCATGGAATCCAGAGTATTTCATATGGACGCAAATTGTGTGTTAATTCGTCAATGTGAGGGAGCGGGGGATCCAGTAAAGGAGGTTTAATGCATCGGAAAAGAGATACTCGACTCCAAAAAGAAAATCCTATCGTTTCTGTAGAAACGTATCTCGTTTTAGAAAGATAATGCAGGAACCCAGAGTATTTCATATGGACGGAAATTGTGTGTTAAATCGGCAATGTGAGGGAGCGAATGATGCAGTAAAGGAGGAATAATGCATCGGAAAAGGGATACTCGGAACCCCAAAGAAATTCCTATCGTTTCCGTAGAAACGTATCTCGATTTAGAAGGACAATGCAGGGAATCCAGATTATTTTATATGGACGGAAATTGTGTGTTAATTCGGCAATGTGAGGGAGCCAATGATGCAGTGAAGGAGGAATAATGCATCGGAAAAGGGATACTCGGAACCCCAAAGAAAATCCTATCGTTTCCGTAGAAACGTATCTCGATATAGAAGGACAATGCAGGGAATCCAGAGTACTTCATATGGACGCAAATTGTGTGTTAATTCGTCAATGTGAGGGAGCGGGGGATCCAGTAAAGGAGGTTTAATGCATCGGAAAAGAGATACTCGACTCCAAAAAGAAAATCCTATCGTTTCTGTAGAAACGTATCTCGTTTTAGAAAGATAATGCAGGAACCCAGAGTATTTCATATGGACGGAAATTGTGTGTTAATTCGGCAATGTGAGGGAGCGAATGATGCAGTAAAGGAGGAATAATGCATCGGAAAAGAGATACTCGGACCCCCAATGAAAATGTTATCGTTTCCGTAGAAATGTATCTCGATTTAGAAGGACAATGCAGGGAATCCAGAGTATTTCATATGGACGCAAATTGTGTTTTAATTCGTCAATGTGAGGGAGCGAGGGATGCAGTAAAGGAGGAATAACGCATCGGAAAATAGATACTCGGAACCCCAAATAAAATCCTATCGTTTCTGTAGAAACGTATCTCGAATGAGAAGGACAATGCAGGGAATCCAGAGTATTTCATATGGACGCAAATTGTCTGTTAATTCGTCAATGTGAGGGAGCGAGGGATGCAGTAAAGGAGGAATAATGCATCGGAAACGAGATACTCGAAACCCCAAACAAAATCCTATCGTTTCCGTATAAACGTATCTCGATTTAGAAGGACAATGCAGGGAATTCAGAGTATCTCATATGGACGCAAATTGTGTGTTAATTCGTCAATGTGAGGGTGCGGGGGATGCAGTAAAGGAGGAATAATGCATCGGAAAAGAGATACTCGACTCCTAAAAGAAAATCCAATCGTTTCCGTAGAAACGTATCTAGTTTTAGAAAGATAATGCAGGGAACACAGAGTATTTCATACGGACGCAAATTGTGTGTTAATTCGGCAATGTGAGGGAGCGAGGGATGCAGTAAAATAGGAATAAAGCATCGGAAAAGAGATACTCTGAACCCCAAAGAAAATCCTATCGTTTCCGTAGAAACGTATCTCGATTTAGAAGGACAATGCAGGGAATCCAGAGTAATTCATATGGACGCAAATTGTGTGTTAATTCGGCAATGTGAGGGAGCGAATGATGCAGTAAAGGAGGAATAATGCATCGGAAAAGGGATACTCGGAACCCCAAAGAAAATCCTATCGTTTCCGTAGAAACGTATCTCGATTTCGAAGGACAATGCAGGGAATCCAGAGTATTTCATATGGACGCAAATTGTGTGTTAATACGTCAATGTGAGGGAGCGAGGGATGCAGTAAAGTAGAAATAATGCATCGGAAAAGAGATACTCGACTCCCAAAAGAAAATCCTATCGTTTCCGTAGAATCGTATCTCGATTTAGAAGGACAATGCAGGAATCCAGAATATTTCATATGGACGGAAATTGTGTGTTAATTCGTCAATGTGAGGGAGCGAGGGATGCAGTAAAGGAGGAATAATGCATCGGAAAAGAGATACTCGGTACCCCAAAGAAAATCCTATCGTTTCCGTAGAAACGTATCTCGATTTAGAAGGACAATGCATGGAATCCAGAGTATTTCATATGGACGCAAATTGTGTGTTGATTCGTCAATGTGAGGGAGCGTGGGATGCAGTAAAGGAGGAATAATGCATCGGAAAAGAGATATTCGACTCCAAAAAGAAAATCCTATCGTTTCCGTAGAAACGTATCTCGTTTTAGAAAGATACTGCAGGAACCCAGAGTATTTCATATGGACGGAAATTGTGTGTTAATTCGGAATTGTGAGGGAGCGAATGATGCAGTAAAGGAAGAATAATGCATCGGAAAAGGGATACTCGGAACCCCAAAGAAAATCCTATCGTTTCCGTAGAAACGTATCTCGATTTAGAAGGACAATGCAGGGAATCCAGAGTATTTCATATGGACGGAAATTGTGTGTTAATTCGGCAATGTGAGGGAGCGAATGATGCAGTAACGGAGGAATAATGCATCGGAAAAGGGATACTCGGAACCCCAAAGAAAATCCTATCGTTTCCGTAGAAACGTATCTCGATTTCGAAGGACAATGCAGGGAATCCAGAGTATTTCATATGGACGCAAATTGTGTGTTAATACGTCAATGTGAGGGAGCGAGGGATGCAGTAAAGTAGAAATAATGCATCGGAAAAGAGATACTCGACTCCCAAAAGAAAATCCTATCGTTTCCGTAGAATCGTATCTCGATTTAGAAGGACAATGCATGGAATCCAGAATATTTCATATGGACGCAAATTGTGTGTTAATTCGTCAATGTGAGGGAGCGAGGGATGCAGTATAGGAGGAATAATGCATCGGAAAAGAGATACTCGGAACCCCAAAGGAAATGTTATCGTTTCCGTAAAAACGTATCTCGATTTAGAAGGACAATGCAAGAGGAATAACGCATCGGAAAAGAAAAACTCGGAACCCCAATGAAAATCCTATCGGCTCCGTAGAAACGTATCTCGATTTAGAAGGACAATGCAGGGAAACCTGAGTATTTCATATGGACGCAAATTGTGTGTTAATTCGTCAGTGTGAGAGAGCGAGGGATCCAGTAAAGGAGGAATAATGCATCGGAAAAGAGATACTCGACTCCTAAAAGAAAATCCTATCGTTTCCGTAGAAACGTATCTCGTTTTAGAAAGATAATGCAGGGAACCCAGAGTATTTCATATGGACGCAAATTGTGTGTTAATTCGAAAATGTGAGGGAACGAGGGATGCAGTAAAGGAGGAACAAAGCATCGGAATAGAGATACTCGGAACCCCAAAGAAAATCCTATTGTTTCCGTAGAAACGTATCTCCATTTAGAAGGACAATGCAGGGAATCCAGAGTAATTCATATGGACGCAAATTGTGAGTTAATTCGTCAATGTGAGGGAGCGAGGGATGCAGTAATGGAGGAATAATGCATCGGAAAAGAAATACTCGGTACCCCAAAGAAAATCCTATCGTTTCCGTAGGAACGTATCTCGATTTAGAAGGACAATGCATGGAATCCCGAGTATTTCATATGGACGCAAATTGTGTGTTAATTCGTCAATGTGAGGGAGCGGGGGATGCAGTAAAGGAGGAATAATGCATCGGAAAAGAGATACTCGACTCCAAAAAGAAAATCCTATCGTTTCTGTAGAAACGTATCTCGTTTTAGAAAGATAATGCAGGAACCCAGAGTATTTCATATGGACGGAAATTGTGTGTTAATTCGGCAATGTGAGGGAGCGAATGATGCAGTAAAGGGGGAATAATGCATCGGAAAAGGGATACTCGGAACCCCAAAGAAAATCCTATCGTTTCCGTAGAAACGTATCTCGATTTAGAAGGACAATGCAGGGAATCCAGAGTATTTCATATGGACGGAAATTGTGTGTTAATTCGGCAATGTGAGGGAGCGAATGATGCAGTAAAGGAGGAATAATGCATCGGAAAAGGGATAGTCGGAACCCCAAAGAAAATCCTATCGTTTCCGTAGAAACGTATCTCGATATAGAAAGACAATGCAGGGAATCCAGAGTATTTCATATGGACGCAAATTGTGTGTTAATTCGTCAATGTGAGGGAGCGAGGGAAGCAGTAAAGGAGGAATAATGCATCGGAAAAGAGATACTCGGAACCCCAAAGAAATTCCTATCGTTTCCGTTGAAACGTATCTCGATTTAGAAGGACAATGCAGGGAATCCAGAGTATTTCATATGGACGCAAATTGTGTGTTAATACGTAAATGTGACGGAGCGAGGGGTGCAGTAAAGGAGGAATAATGCATCGGAAAAGAGATACGCGGAACCCCAATGAAAATGTTATCGTTTCCGTAGAAACGTATCTCGATTGAGAAGGACAATGCAGGGAATCCAGAGTATTTCATATGGACGCAAATTGTGTGTTAATTCGTCAATGTGAGGGAGCGAGGGATGCAGTAAAGGAGGAATAACGCATCGGAAAAGAGATACTCGGAACCCCAAAGAAAATCCTATCTTTTCTGTAGAAACGTATCTCGATTTAGAAGGACAATGCATGGAATGCAGAGTGTTTCATATGGACGCAAATTGTCTGTTAATTCGTCAATGTGAGGGAGCGAGGGATGCAGTAAAGGTGGAATAATGCAACGGAAAAGAAATACTCGGAAACCCAAAGAAAATAATATCGTTTCCGTAGAAACGTATCTCGATTTAGAAGGACAATGCAGGGAATCCAGAGTATTTGTATGGACGCTAATTGTGTGTTAATTCGTCAATGTGAGGGAGCGAGGGATTCAGTAAAGGAGGAATAATGCATCGGAAAAGAAATACTCGGAACCCCAAAGAAAATGTTATCGTTTCCGTAAAAACGTATCTCGATTTAGAAGGACAATGCAAGAGGAATAACGCATCGGAAAAGAAATACTCAGAAACCCAAAGAATATCCTATCGCTTCCGTAGAAACGTATCTCGATTTAGAAGGACAATGCTGGGAATCCAGAGTATTTCATATGGACGCAAATTGTGTGTTAATTCGTCAATGTGAGGGAGCGAGGGATGCAGTAAAGGAGGAATAATGCATCGGAAAAGGGATACTCGACTCCCAAAAGAGAATGCTATCGTTTCCGTAGAAACGGATCTCGTTTTAGAAAGATAATGCAGGAACCCAGAGTATTTCATATGGACGCAAATTGTGTGTTAATTCCGCAATGTGAGGGAGCGAATGATGCAGTAAAGGAGGAATAATGCATCGGAAAAGAGATATTCGGAACCCCAAAGAAAATCCTATCGTTTCCGTAGAAACGTATCTCGATTTAGAAGGACAATGCAGGGAATCCAGAGTATTTCATATGGACGCTAATTGTGTGTTAATTCGTCAATGTGAGGGAGCGAGGGATGCAGTAAAGGAGGAATAATGCATCGGAAAAGAGATACTCGACTCCAAAAGGAAAATCCTATCGTTTCCGTAGAAACGTATCTCGATTTAGAAGGACAATGCAGGGAATCCAGAGTATTTCATAGGGACGCAAATTGTGTGTTAATTCGTCAATGTGAGGGAGCGAGTTATGCAGTAAAGGAGGAATAATGCATCGGAAAAGAGATAATCGTCTCCCAAAAGAAAATCCTATCGTTTCCGAAGAAACGTATCTCGATTTAGAAGGACAATGCAGGGAATCCTGAGTATTTCATATGGACGCAAATTGTGTGTTAATTCGTCAATGTGAGGGAGCGAGGGATGCAGTAAAGGAGGAATAATGCATCGGAAAAGAGATACTCGGAACCCCAAAGAAAATCCTATCGTTTCCGTAGAAACGTAACTCGATTTAGAAGGACAATGCAGGGAATCCAGAAAATTTCATATGGACCAAATTTTGTAATAATTCGTCAATGTGAAGGAGCAAGGGATGCAGTAAAGGAGGAATAATGCATCGGAAAAGAGATACGCGGAACCCCAATGAAAATGTTATCGTTTCCGTAGAAACGTATCTCGATTTAGAAGGACAATGCAGGGAATCCAGAGTATTTCATATGGACGCAAATTGTGTGTTAATTCGTCAATGTGAGGGAGCGAGGGATGCAGGAAAGGAGGAATAACGCATCGGAAAAGAGATACTCGGAACCCCAAAGAAAATCCTCTCGTTTCCGTAGAAACGTATCTCGATTTAGACGGACAATGCAGGGAATCCAGAGTGTTTCATATGGACGCAAATTGTCTGTTAATTCCTCAATGTGAGGGAGCGAGGGATGCAGTAAAGGTGGAATAATGCAACGGAAAAGAGATACTCGGAACCGCAAAGAAAATCCTATCGTTTCCATAGAAACGTATCTCGATTTAGAGGGACAATGCAGGGAATCCAGAGTATTTCATATGGACGCAAATTGTGTGTTAATTCGTCAATGTGAGGGAGCGGGGGATGCAGTAAAGGAGGAATAATGCATCGGAAAAGAGATACTCGATTCCTAAAAGGAAATCCTATCGTTTCCGTAGAAACGTATCTCGTTTTAGAAAGATAATGCAGGGAACCCAGAGTATTTCATATGGACGCAAATTGTGCGTTAATTCGGAAATGTGAGGGAGCGAGGAATGCAGTAAAGGAGGAATAAAGCATCGGAAAAGAGATACTCGGAACCCCAAAGAAAATCCTATCGTTTCCGTAGAAACGTATCTCGATTTAGAAGGTCAATGCAGGGAATCCAGAGTAATTCATATGGACGCAAATTGTGTCTTAATTCGTCGATGTGAGGGAGCGAGGGATGCAGTAAAGGAGGAATAATGCATCGGAAAAGAGATATTTGGAACCCCAAAGAAAATCCTATCGTTTCCGTAGAAACGTATCTCGATTTAGAAGGACAATGCAGGGAATCCAGAGTATTTCATATGGACGCAAATTGTGTGTTAATTCGTCAATGTGAGGGAGCGAGGGATGCAGTAAAGGAGGAATAACGCATCGGAAAAGAGATACTCGGAACCCCAAAGAAAATCCTCTCGTTTCCGTAGAAACGTATCTCGATTTAGAAGGACAATGCAGGGAATCCAGAGTGTTTCATATGGACGCAAATTGTCTGTTAATTCGTCAATGTGAGGGAGCGAGGGATGCAGTAAAGGTGGAATAATGCAACGGAAAAGAGATACTCGGAACCGCAAAGGAAATCCTATCGTTTCCATAGAAACGTATCTCGATTTAGAGGGACAATGCAGGGAATCCAGAGTATTTCATATGGACGCAAATTGTGTGTTAATTCGTCAATGTGAGAGAGCGGGGGATGCAGTAAAGGAGGAATAATGCATCGGAAAAGAGATACTCGACTCCTAAAAGGAAATCCTATCGTTTCCGTAGAAACGTATCTCGTTTTAGAAACATAATGCAGGAACCCAGAGTATTTCATATGGACGCAAATTGTGTGTTAATTCGGCAATGTGAGGGAGCGAATGATGCAGTAAAGGAGGAATAATGCATCGGAAAATAGATACTCGGAACCCCAAAGAAAATCCTATCGTTTCCGTAGAAACGTATCTCGATTTAGAAGGACAATGCAGGGAATCCAGAGTATTTCATATGGACGCAAATTGTGTGTTAATTCGTCAATGTGAGGGAGCGAGGGATGCAGTAAAGGAGGAATAACGCATCGGAAAAGAGATATTCGGAACCCCAAAGAAAATCCTATCGTTTCCGTAGAAACGTATCTCGATTTGGAAGGACAATGCAGGGAATCCAGAGTATTTCATGTGGACGCAAATTGTGTGTTAATTCGTCAATGTGAGGGAGCGAGGGATGCAGTAAAGGACGAATAATGCATCGGAAAATAGATACTCGGAACCCCAAAGAAAATCCTATCGTTTCCGTAGAAACGTAACTCGATTTAGAAGGACAATGCAGGGAATCCAGAGTATTTCATATGGACGCAAATTGTGTAATAATTCGTCAATGTATTAGAGCAAGGGATGCAGTAAAGGAGGAATAATGCATCGGAAAAGAGATACTCGGGACCCCAAAGAAAATCCTATCGTTTCCGTAGAAACGTATCTCGATTTAGAAGGACAATGCAGGGAATCCAGAGTATTTCATATGGACGCAAATTGTCTGTTAATTCGTCAATGTGAGGGAGCGAGCGATGCAGTAAAGGAGGAATAATGCATCGGAAAAGAGATACTCGGAACCCCAAAGAAAATCCTGTCGTTTCCGTGAAACGTATCTCGATTTAGAAGGACAATGCAGGGAATCCAGAGTATTTCATATGGACGCCAATTGTGTGTTAATTCGTCAATTTGAGGGTGCGGGGGATGCAGTTAAGGAGGAATAATGCATCGGAAAAGAGATACTCGACTCCTAAAAGAAAATCCTGTCGTTTCCGTAGAAACGTATCTCGTTTTAGATAGATAATGCAGGGGACACAGAGTATTTCATATGAACGCAAATTATGTGTTAATTCGGCAATGTGAGGGAGCGAGGAATGCAGTAAAGGAGGAATAAAGCATCGGAAAAGAGATACTCGGAACCCCAAAGAAAATCCTATCGTTTCCGTAGAAACGTACCTCGATTTAGAAGGACAATGCAGGGAATCCAGAGTATTTCATATGGACGCAAATTGTGTGTTAATTCGTCAATGTGAGGGAGCGAGGGATGCAGTAAAGGAGGAATAATGCATCGGAAAAGAGATACTCGGAACCCCAAAGAAAATCCTATCGTTTCCGTAGAAACGTATCTCGATTTAGAACGACAATGCAGGGAATCCAGAGTATTTCATATGGACGCAAATTGTGTGCTAATTCGTCAATGTGAGGGAGCGAGGGATGCAGTAAAGGAGGAATAATGCATCGGAAATGAGATACTCGGAACCCCAAAGAAAATCCTATCGTTTCCGTAGAAACGTATCTCGATTCAGAAGGACAATGCAGGGAATCCAGAGTATTTCATATGGACGCAAATTGTGTGTTAATTCGTCAATGTGAGGGAGCGAGGGATGCAGTAAAGGAGGAATAATGCATAGGAAAAGAGATACTCGGAACCCCAAAGAAAATCCTATCGTTTCCGTAGAAACGTATCTCGATTTAGAAGGACAATGCAGGGAATCCAGAGTATTTCATATGGACGCAAATTGTGTGTTAATTCGGCAATGTGAGGGAGCGGGGGATGCAGTAAAGGAGGAATAATGCATCGGAAAAGAGATACTCGACTCCTAAAAGGAAATCCTATCGTTTCCGTAGAAACGTATCTCGTTTTAGAAAGATAATGCAGGGAACCTAGAGTATTTCATATGGACGCAAATTGTGCGTTAATTCGGCAATGTGAGGGAGCGAGGAATGCAGTAAAGGAGGAATAAAGCATCGGAAAAGAGATACTCGGAACCCCAAAGAAAATCCTATCGTTTCCGTAGAAACGTATCTCGATTTAAAAGGACAATGCAGGGAATCCAGAGTAATTCATATGGACGCAAATTGTGTGTTAATTCGTCAATGTGAGGGAGCGAGGGATGCAGTAAAGGAGGAATAATGCATGGGAAAAGAGATACTCGGAACCCCAAAGAAAATCCTATCGTTTCCGTAGAAACGTATCTCGATTTAGAAGGACAATGCAGGGAATCCAGAGTATTTCATATGGACGCAAATTGTGTGTTAATTCGTCAATGTGAGGGAGCGAGGGATGCAGTAAAGGAGGAATAATGCATCGGAAAAGAGATACTCGGAACCCCAAAGAAAATCCTATCGTTTACGTACAAACGTATTTCGATTCAGAAGGACAATGCAGGGAATCCAGAGTATTTCATATGGACGCAAATTGTGTGTTAATTCGTCAATGTGAGGGAGCGAGGGATGCAGTAAAGGAGGAAAAATGCATCGGAAAAGAGATACTCGACTCCCAGAAGAAAATCCTATCGTTTCCGTAGAAACGTATCTCGTTTTAGAAACATAATGCAGGAACCCAGAGTATTTCATATGGACGCAAATTGTGTGTTAATTCGGCAATGTGAGGGAGCGAATGATGCAGTAAAGGAGGAATAATGCATCGGAAAATAGATACTCGGAACCCCAAAGAAAATCCTATCGTTTCCGTAGAAACGTATCTCGATTTAGAAGGACAATGCAGGGAACCTAGAGTATTTCATATGGACTCAAATTGTGTAATAATTCGTCAATGTGAAGGAGCAAGGGATGCAGTAAAGGAGGAATAATGCATCGGAAAAGAGATACTCTGAACCCCAATGAAAATGTTATCGTTTCCGTAGAAACGTATCTCGATTTAGAAGGACAATGCAGGGAATCCAGAGTATTTCATATGGACGCAAATTGTGTGTTAATTCGTCAATGTGAGGGAGCGATCGATGCAGTAAAGGAGGAATAATGCATCGGAAAAGAGATACTCGACTCCCAAAAGAAAATCCTATCGTTTCCGTAGAAACGTACCTCGATTTAGAAGGACAATGCAGGGAATCCAGAGTATTTCATATGGACGCAAATTGTGTGTTAATTCGTCAATGTGAGAGAGCGAGGGATGCAGTAAAGGAGGAATAATGCATCGGAAAAGAGATACTCGACTCCCAAAAGAAAATCCTATCGTTTCCGTAGAAACGTATCTCGATTAAAAGGACAATGCAGGGAATCCAGAGTATTTCATATGGACGCAAATTGTGTCTTAATTCGTCAATGTTAGGGAACGAGGGATGCAGTAAAGGAGGAATAATGCATCGGAAAAGAGATACTCGAAAACCCAAAGAAAATCCTATCGTTTCCGTAGAAACGTATCTCGATTTAGAAGGACAATGCAGGGAACCCAGAGTATTTCATATGGACGCAAATTGTGTGTTAATTCGTGAATGTGAGGGAGCGAGGGATGCAGTAAAGGAGGAATAATGCATCGGAAAAGAGATACTCGACTCCCAAAAGAAAATCCTATCGTTTCCGTAGAAATGTATCTCGATTTAGAAGGACCATGCAGGGAATCCAAAGTATTTCATATGGACGCAAATTGTGTGTTAATTCGTCAATGTGAGGGAGCGAGGGATGCAGTAAAGGAGGAATAATGCATCGGAAAAGAGTTACTCGACTCCCAAAAGAAAATCCTATCGTTTCCGTAGGAACGTATCTCGATTTAGAAGGACAATGCAGGGAATCCAGAGTATTTCATATGGACGCAAATTGCGTGTTAATTCGTAAATGTGAGGGAGCGAGGGATGTAGTAAAGGAGGAGTAACGCATTGGAAAAGAGATACTCGGAACCATAAAGAAAATCCTATCGTTTCCGTAGAAACGTATCTCGATTTAGAAGCACAATGCAGGGAATCCAGAGTATTTCATATGGACGCAAATTGTGTGTTAATTCGTCAATGTGAGGGAGCGAGGGATGCAGTAAAGGAGGAATAATGCATCGGAAAAGAGATACTCGGAACCCCAAAGAAAATCCTATCGTTTCCGTAGAAACGTATCTCGATTTAGAAGGACAATGCAGGGATTCCAGAGTATTTCATATGTATGCAAATTGTGTGTTAATTCGGCAATGTGAGGGAGCGAGGGATGCAGTAAAGGAAGAATAATGCATCGGAAAAGAGATACTCGGAACCCCAAAGAAAATCCTATCGTTTCCGTAGAAACGTATCTCGATTTAGAAGGACAATGCAGGGAATCCAGAGTATTTCATATGGACGCAAATTGTGTGTTAATTCGGCAATGTGAGGGAGCGAGGGATGCAGTAAAGGAGGAATGATGCATCGGAAAAGAGATACTCGACTCCCAAAAGAAAATCCTAACGTTTCCGTAGAAACGTATCTCGTTTTAGAAAGATAATGCAGGGAACCCAGAGTATTACGTATTGACGCAAATTGTGAGTTAATTCGTCAATGTTAGGGAGCGAGGGATGCAGTAAAGGAGTAATAAAGCATCGGAAAAGACATACTCGAAAACCCAAAGAAAATCCTATCGTTTCCATAGAAACGTATCTCGATTTAGAAGGACAATGCAGGGAACCCAGAGTATTTCATATGGACGCAAATTGTGTGTTAATTCGTCAATGTGAGAGAGCGAGGGATGCAGTAAAGGAGGAATAATGCATCGGAAAAGAGATACTCGACTCCCAAAAGAAAATCCTATCGTTTCCGTAGAAACGTATCTCGATTTAGAAGGACAATGCAGGGAATCCAGAGTATTTCATATGGACGCAAATTGTGTCTTAATTCGTCAATGTTAGGGAACGAGGGATGCAGTAAAGGAGGAATAATGCATCGGAAAAGAGATACTCGAAAACCCAAAGAAAATCCTATCGTTTCCGTAGAAACGTATCTCGATTTAGAAGGACAATGCAGGGAACCCAGAGTATTTCATATGGACGCAAATTGTGTGTTAATTCGTGAATGTGAGGGAGCGAGGGATGCAGTAAAGGAGGAATATTGCATCGGAAAAGAGATACTCGGAACCCCAAAGAAAATGTTATCGTTTCCGTAGAAACGTATCTCGATTTAGAAGGACAATGCAGGGAATCCAGAGTATTTCATATGGACGCAAATTGTGTGTTAATTCGTCAATGTGAGGGAGCGAGGGATGCAGTAAAGGACGAATAACGCATCGAAAAACAGATATTCATAACCCCAAAGAAAATCCTATCGTTTCCGTAGAAACGTATCTCGATTTAGAAGGACAATGCAGGGAATCCAGAGTATTTCATATGGACGCAAATTGTGTGATAATTCGTCAATGTGAGGGAGCGAGGGATGCAGTAAAGGAGGAATAATGCATCGGAAAAGAGATACCCGATACCCAAAAGAAAATCCTATCGTTTCCGTAGAAACGTATCTCGATTTAGAAAGACAATGCAGGGAATCCAGAGTATTTCATATGGACTCAAATTGTGTGTTAATTCGTCAATGTGAGGGAGCGAGGGATGCAGTAAAGGAGGAATAATGCATCGGAAAAGAGATACTCGACTCCCAAAAGAAAATCCTATCGTTTCCGTAGAAATGTATCTCGATTTAGAAGGACCATGCAGGGAATCCAAAGTATTTCATATGGACGCAAATTGTGTGTTAATTCGTCAATGTGAGGGAGCGAGGGATGCAGTAAAGGAGGAATAATGCATCGGAAAAGAGTTACTCGACTCCCAAAAGAAAATCCTATCGTTTCCGTAGGAACGTATCTCGATTTAGAAGGACAATGCAGGGAATCCAGAGTATTTCATATGGACGCAAATTGCGTGTTAATTCGTAAATGTGAGGGAGCGAGGGATGTAGTAAAGGAGGAGTAACGCATTGGAAAAGAGATACTCGGAACCATAAAGAAAATCCTATCGTTTCCGTAGAAACGTATCTCGATTTAGAAGCACAATGCAGGGAATCCAGAGTATTTCATATGGACGCAAATTGTGTGTTAATTCGTCAATGTGAGGGAGCGAGGGATGCAGTAAAGGAGGAATAATGCATCGGAAAAGAGATACTCGGAACCCCAAAGAAAATCCTATCGTTTCCGTATAAACGTATCTCGATTTAGAAGGACAATGCAGGGAATCCAGAGTATTTCATATGTACGCAAATTGTGTGTTAATTCGGCAATGTGAGGGAGCGAGGGATGCAGTAAAGGAGGAATAATGCATCGGAAAAGAGATACTCGGAACCCCAAAGAAAATCCTATCGTTTCCGTAGAAACGTATCTCGATTTAGAAGGACAATGCAGGGAATCCAGAATATTTCATATGGACGCAAACTGTGTGTTAATTCGGCAATGTGAGGGAGCGAGGGATGCAGTAAAGGAGGAATGATGCATCGGAGAAGAGATACTCGACTCCCAAAAGAAAATCCTAACGTTTCCTTAGAAACGTATCTCGTTTTAGAAAGATAATGCAGGGAACCCAGAGTATTACGTATTGACGCAAATTGTGTGTTAATTCGTCAATGTTAGGGAGCGAGGGATGCAGTAAAGGAGTAATAAAGCATCGGAAAAGACATACTCGAAAACCCAAAGAAAATCCTATCGTTTCCATAGAAACGTATCTCGATTTAGAAGGACAATGCAGGGAACCCAGAGTATTTCATATGGACGCAAATTGTGTGTTAATTCGTCAATGTGAGGGAGCGAGGAATGCAGTAAAGGAGGAATAATGCATCGGAAAAGAGATACTCGACTCCCAAACGAAAATCCTATCGTTTCCGTAGAAACTTATCTCGTTTTAGAAAGATAATGCAGGGATGCCAGAGTATTTCATATGGACGCAAATTGTGTGTTAATTCGGCAATGTGAGGGAACGAGGGATGCAGTAAAGGAGGAATAATGCATCGGAAAAGAGATACTCGGAACCCCAAAGAAAATCCTATCGTTTCCGTAGAAACGTATCTCGATTAAGTAGGACAATGCAGGGAATCCAGAGTATTTCATATGGACGCAAATTGTGTGTTAGTTCGTCAATGTGAGGCAGCGAGGTATGCAGTAAAGGAGGTATAATGCATCGGAAAAGAGATACTCGGAACCCCAAAGAAAATCCTATCGTTTCCGTAGAAACGTATCTCGATTTAGAAGGACAATGCAGGGAAACCACAGTATATCATATGGACGCAAAATGTGTGTTAATTCGTCAATGTGAGGGAGCGAGGGATGCAGTAAAGGAGGAATAATGCATCGGAAAAGAGATGCACGGAAACCCAAAGAAAATGTTATCGTTTCCGTAGAAACGTATCTCGATGTAGAAGGACAATGCAGGAAATCCAGAGTATATCATATGGACGCAAATTGTGTGTTAAATCGTCAATGTGAGGGAGCGAGGGATGCAGTAAAGGAGGAATAACGCATCGGAAAAGAGATACCCGGAACCCCAAAGAAAATCTTATCGTTTCCATAGAAACGTATCTCGATTTAGAAGGACAATGCAGGGAATCCAAGGAATTTCATATGGTCGCAAATTGTGTGTTAATTCGTCAATGTGAGGAAGCGAGGAATGCAGTAAAGGAAGGATAATGCATCGGAAAAGAGATACTCGGAACCCCAAAGAAAATCCTATCGTTTCCGTAGAAACGTTTCTCGATTTAGAAGGACAATGCAGGGAATCCAGAGTATTTCATATGTACGCAAATTGTGTGTTAATTCGGCAATGTGAGGGAGCGAGGAATGCAGTAAAGGAGGAATAATGCATCGGAAAAGAGATACTCGGAACCCCAAAGAAAATCCTTTCGTTTCCGTAGAAACGTATCTCGATTTAGAAGGACAATGTAGGGAATCCAGAGTATTTCATATGGACGCAAATTGTGTGTTAATTCGTCAATATGAGGGAGCGAGGGATGCAGTAAAGGAGGAATAATGCATCGGAAAAGAGATACTCGACTCCCAAAAGAAAATCCTATCGTTTCCGTAGAAACGTATCTCGATTTAGAAGGACAATGCAGGGAATCCAGAGTATTTCATATGGACGCAAATTGTGTGTTAATTCGGCAATGTGAGGGAGCGGGGGATGCAGTAAAGGAGGAATAATGCATCGGAAAAGAGATACTCGACTCCTAAAAGGAAATCCTATCGTTTCCGTAGAAACGTATCTCGTTTTAGAAAGATAATGCAGGGAACCTAGAGTATTTCATATGGACGCAAATTGTGCGTTAATTCGGCAATGTGAGGGAGCGAGGAATGCAGTAAAGGAGGAATAAAGCATCGGAAAAGAGATACTCGGAACCCCAAAGAAAATCCTATCGTTTCCGTAGAAACGTATCTCGATTTAAAAGGACAATGCAGGGAATCCAGAGTAATTCATATGGACGCAAATTGTGTCTTAATTCGTCAATGTGAGGGAGCGAGGGATGCAGTAAGGGAGGAATAATGCATGGGAAAAGAGATACTCGGAACCCCAAAGAAAATCCTATCGTTTCCGTAGAAACGTATCTCGATTTAGAAGGACAATGCAGGGAATCCAGAGTATTTCATATGGACGCAAATTGTGTGTTAATTCGTCAATGTGAGGGAGCGAGGGATGCAGTAAAGGAGGAATAATGCATCGGAAAAGAGATACTGGGAACCCCAAAGAAAATCCTATCGTTTACGTAGAAACGTATTTCGATTCAGAAGGACAATGCAGGGAATCCAGAGTATTTCATATGGACGCAAATTGTGTGTTAATTCGTCAATGTGAGGGAGCGAGGGATGCAGTAAAGGAGGAATAATGCATCGGAAAAGAGATACTCGACTCCCAGAAGAAAATCCTATCGTTTCCGTAGAAACGTATCTCGTTTTAGAAACATAATGCAGGAACCCAGAGTATTTCATATGGACGCAAATTGTGTGTTAATTCGGCAATGTGAGGGTGCGAATGATGCAGTAAAGGAGGAATAATGCATCGGAAAATAGATACTCGGAACCCCAAAGAAAATCCTATCGTTTCCGTAGAAACGTATCTCGATTTAGAAGGACAATGCAGGGAATCCAGAGTATCTCATATGGACGCAAATTGTGTGTTAATTCGGCAATGTGAGGGTGCGAATGATGCAGTAAAGGAGGAATAATGCATCGGAAAATAGATACTCGGAACCCCAAAGAAAATCCTATCGTTTCCGTAGAAACGTATCTCGATTTAGAAGGACAATGCAGGGAATCCAGAGTATTTCATATGGACGCCAATTGTGTGTTAATTCGTCAATGTGAGGGAGCTGGGGATGCAGTTAAGGAGGAATAATGCATCGGAAAAGAGATACTCGACTCCTAAAAGAAAATCCTGTCGTTTCCGTAGAAACGTATGTCGTTTTAGATAGATAATGCAGGGGACACAGAGTATTTCATATGAACGCAAATTATGTGTTAATTCGGCAATGTGAGGGAGCGAGGAATGCAGTAAAGGAGGAATAAAGCATCGGAAAAGAGATACTCGGAACCCCAAAGAAAATCCTATCGTTTCCGTAGAAACGTACCTCGATTTAGAAGGACAATGCAGGGAATCCAGAGTATTTCATATGGACGCAAATTGTGTGTTAATTCGTCAATGTGAGGGAGCGAGGGATGCAGTAAAGGAGGAATAATGCATCGGAAAAGAGATACTCGGAACCCCAAAGAAAATCCTATCGTTTCCGTAGAAACGTATCTCGATTTAGAAGGACAATGCAGGGAATCCAGAGTATTTCATATGGACGCAAATTGTGTGCTAATTCGTCAATGTGAGGGAGCGAGGGATGCAGTAAAGGAGGAATAATGCATCGGAAATGAGATACTCGGAACCCCAAAGAAAATCCTATCGTTTCCGTAGAAACGTATCTCGATTCAGAAGGACAATGCAGGGAATCCAGAGTATTTCATATGGACGCAAATTGTGTGTTAATTCGTCAATGTGAGGGAGCGAGGGATGCAGTAAAGGAGGAATAATGCATAGGAAAAGAGATACTCGGAACCCCAAAGAAAATCCTATCGTTTCCGTAGAAACGTATCTCGATTTAGAAGGACAATGCAGGGAATCCAGAGTATTTCATATGGACGCAAATTGTGTGTTAATTCGGCAATGTGAGGGAGCGGGGGATGCAGTAGAGGAGGAATAATGCATCGGAAAAGAGATACTCGACTCCTAAAAGGAAATCCTATCGTTTCCGTAGAAACGTATCTCGTTTTAGAAAGATAATGCAGGGAACCTAGAGTATTTCATATGGACGCAAATTGTGCGTTAATTCGGCAATGTGAGGGAGCGAGGAATGCAGTAAAGGAGGAATAAAGCATCGGAAAAGAGATACTCGGAACCCCAAAGAAAATCCTATCGTTTCCGTAGAAACGTATCTCGATTTAAAAGGACAATGCAGGGAATCCAGAGTAATTCATATGGACGCAAATTGTGTCTTAATTCGTCAATGTGAGGGAGCGAGGGATGCAGTAAGGGAGGAATAATGCATGGGAAAAGAGATACTCGGAACCCCAAAGAATATCCTATCGTTTCCGTAGAAACGTATCTCGATTTAGAAGGACAATGCAGGGAATCCAGAGTATTTCATATGGACGCAAATTGTGTGTTAATTCGACAATGTGAGGGAGCGAGGGATGCAGTAAAGGAGGAATAATGCATCGGAAAAGAGATACTCGGAACCCCAAAGAAAATCCTATCGTTTACGTAGAAACGTATTTCGATTCAGAAGGACAATGCAGGGAATCCAGAGTATTTCATATGGACGCAAATTGTGTGTTAATTCGTCAATGTGAGGGAGCGAGGGATGCAGTAAAGGAGGAATAATGCATCGGAAAAGAGATACTCGACTCCCAGAAGAAAATCCTATCGTTTCCGTAGAAACGTATCTCGTTTTAGAAACATAATGCAGGAACCCACAGTATTTCATATGGACGCAAATTGTGTGTTAATTCGGCAATGTGAGGGTGCGAGTGATGCAGTAAAGGAGGAATAATGCATCGGAAAATAGATACTCGGAACCCCAAAGAAAATCCTATCGTTTCCGTAGAAACGTATCTCGATTTAGAAGGACAATGCAGGGAATCCAGAGTATTTCATATGGACGCAAATTGTGTAATAATTCGTCAATGTGAAGGAGCAAGGGATGCATAAAGGAGGAATAATGCATCGGAAAAGAGATACTCGGAACCCCAATGAAAATGTTATCGTTTCCGTAGAAACGTATCTCGATTTAGAAGGACAATGCAGGGAATCCAGCGTATTTCATATGGACGCAAATTGTGTGTTAATTCGTCAATGTGAGGGAGCGAGGGATGTAGTAAAGGAGGAATAACGCATCGGAAAAGAGATATTCGGAACGCCAAAGAAAATCCTATCGTTTCCATAGAAACGTATCTCGATTTGGAAGGACAATGCAGGGAATCCAGAGTATTTCATATGGACGCAAATTGTGTGTTAATTCGTCAATGTGAGGGAGCGAGGGATGCAGTAAAGGAGGAATAACGCATCGGAAAAGAGATACTCGGAACCCCAAAGAAAATCCTACCGTTTCCGTAGAAACGTAACTCGATTTAGAAGGACAATGCAGGGAATCCAGAGTATTTCATATGGACGCAAATTGTGTAATAATTCGTCAATGTATTAGTGCAAGGGATGCAGTAAAGGAGGAATAATGCATCGGAAAAGAGATACTCGGGACCCCAATGAAAATGTTATCATTTCCGTAGAAACGTATCTCGATTTAGAAGGACAATGTAGGGAATCGAGAGTATTTCATATGGACGCAAATTGTGTGTTAATTCGTCAATGTGATGGAGCGAGAGATGCAGTAAAGGAGGAATAACGCATCGGAAAAGAGATACTCGGAACCCCAAAGAATATCCTATCGTTTCCGTAGAAACGTATCTCGATTTAGAAGGACAATGCAGGGAATCCAGAGTATTTCATATGGACGCAAATTGTCTGTTAATTCGTCAATGTGTGGGAGCGAGCGATGCAGTAAAGGAGGAATAATGCATCGGAAAAGAGATACTCGGAACCCCAAAGAAAATCCTGTCGTTTCCGTGAAACGTATCTCGATTTAGAAGGACAATGCAGGGAATCCAGAGTATTTCATATGGACGCAAATTGTGTAATAATTCGTCAATGTATTAGAGCAAGGGATGCAGTAAAGGAGGAATAATGCATCGGAAAAGAGATACTCGGGACCCCAATGAAAATGTTATCATTTCCGTAGAAACGTATCTCGATTTAGAAGGACAATGTAGGGAATCGAGAGTATTTCATATGGACGCAAATTGTGTGTTAATTCGTCAATGTGATGGAGCGAGAGATGCAGTAAAGGAGGAATAACGCATCGGAAAAGAGATACTCGGAACCCCAAAGAATATCCTATCGTTTCCGTAGAAACGTATCTCGATTTAGAAGGACAATGCAGGGAATCCAGAGTATTTCATATGGACGCAAATTGTCTGTTAATTCGTCAATGTGAGGGAGCGAGCGATGCAGTAAAGGAGGAATAATGCATCGGAAAAGAGATACTCGGAACCCCAAAGAAAATCCTGTCGTTTCCATGAAACGTATCTCGATTTAGAAGGACAATGCAGGGAATCCAGAGTATTTCATATGGACGCCAATTGTGTGTTAATTCGTCAATGTGAGGGAGCGGGGGATGCAGTTAAGGAGGAATAATGCATCGGAAAAGAGATACTCGACTCCTAAAAGAGAATCCTGTCGTTTCCGTAGAAACGTATCTCGTTTTAGATAGATAATGCAGGGGACCCAGAGTATTTCATATGAACGCAAATTATGTGTTAATTCGGCAATGTGAGGGAGCGAGGAATGCAGTAAAGGAGGAATAAAGCATCGGAAAAGAGAACCTCGGAACCCCAAAGAAAATCCTATCGTTTCCGTAGAAACGTACCTCGATTTAGAAGGACAATGTAGGGAATCCAGAGTATTTCATATGGACGCAAATTGTGTGTTAATTCGTCAATGTGAGGTAGCGAGGGATGCAGTAAAGGAGGAATAATGCATCGGAAAAGAGATACTCGGAACCCCAAAGAAAATCCTATCGTTTCCGTAGAAACGTATCTCGATTTAGAAGGACAATGCAGGGAATCCAGAGTATTTCATATGGACGCAAATTGTGTGCTAATTCGTCAATGTGAGGGAGCGAGGGATGCAGTAAAGGAGGAATAATGCATCGGAAATGAGATACTCGGAACCCCAAAGAAAATCCTATCGTTTCCGTAGAAACGTATCTCGATTCAGAAGGACAATGCAGGGAATCCTGAGTATTTCATATGGACGCAAATTGTGTGTTAATTCGTCAATGTGAGGGAGCGAGGGATGCAGTAAAGGAGGAATAATGCATAGGAAAAGAGATACTCGGAACCCCAAAGAAAATCCTATCGTTTCCGTAGAAACGTATCTCGATTTAGAAGGACAATGCAGGGAATCCAGAGTATTTCATATGGACGCAAATTGTGTGTTAATTCGGCAATGTGAGGGAGCGGGGGATGCAGTAAAGGAGGAATAATGCATCGGAAAAGAGATACTCGACTCCTAAAAGAAAATCCTATCGTTTCCGTAGAAACGTATCTCGTTTTAGAAAGATAATGCAGGGAACCTAGAGTATTTCATATGGACGCAAATTGTGCGTTAATTCGGCAATGTGAGGGAGCGAGGAATGCAGTAAAGGAGGAATAAAGCATCGGAAAAGAGATACTCGGAACCCCAAAGAAAATCCTATCGTTTCCGTAGAAACGTATCTCGATTTAAAAGGACAATGCAGGGAATCCAGAGTAATTCATATGGACGCAAATTGTGTCTTAATTCGTCAATGTGAGGGAGCGAGGGATGCAGTAAAGGAGGAATAATGCATGGGAAAAGAGATACTCGGAACCCCAAAGAAAATCCTATCGTTTCCGTAGAAACGTATCTCGATTTAGAAGGACAATGCAGGGAATCCAGAGTATTTCATATGGACGCAAATTGTGTGTTAATTCGTCAATGTGAGGGAGCGAGGGATGCAGTAAAGGAGGAATAATGCATCGGAAAAGAGATACTCGGAACCCCAAAGAAAATCCTATCGTTTACGTACAAACGTATTTCGATTCAGAAGGACAATGCAGGGAATCCAGAGTATTTCATATGGACGCAAATTGTGTGTTAATTCGTCAATGTGAGGGAGCGAGGGATGCAGTAAAGGAGGAAAAATGCATCGGAAAAGAGATACTCGACTCCCAGAAGAAAATCCTATCGTTTCCGTAGAAACGTATCTCGTCTTAGAAACATAATGCAGGAACCCAGAGTATTTCATATGGACGCAAATTGTGTGTTAATTCGGCAATGTGAGGGAGCGAATGATGCAGTAAAGGAGGAATAATGCATCGGAAAATAGATACTCGGAACCCCAAAGAAAATCCTATCGTTTCCGTAGAAACGTATCTCGATTTAGAAGGACAATGCAGGGAACCTAGAGTATTTCATATGGACTCAAATTGTGTAATAATTCGTCAATGTGAAGGAGCAAGGGATGCAGTAAAGGAGGAATAATGCATCGGAAAAGAGATACTCTGAACCCCAATGAAAATGTTATCGTTTCCGTAGAAACGTATCTCGATTTAGAAGGACAATGCAGGGAATCCAGAGTATTTCATATGGACGCAAATTGTGTGTTAATTCGTCAATGTGAGGGAGCGATCGATGCAGTAAAGGAGGAATAATGCATCGGAAAAGAGATACTCGACTCCCAAAAGAAAATCCTATCGTTTCCGTAGAAACGTACCTCGATTTAGAAGGACAATGCAGGGAATCCAGAGTATTTCATATGGACGCAAATTGTGTGTTAATTCGTCAATGTGAGAGAGCGAGGGATGCAGTAAAGGAGGAATAATGCATCGGAAAAGAGATACTCGACTCCCAAAAGAAAATCCTATCGTTTCCGTAGAAACGTATCTCGATTAAAAGGACAATGCAGGGAATCCAGAGTATTTCATATGGACGGAAATTGTGTCTTAATTCGTCAATGTTAGGGAACGAGGGATGCAGTAAAGGAGGAATAATGCATCGGAAAAGAGATACTCGAAAACCCAAAGAAAATCCTATCGTTTCCGTAGAAACGTATCTCGATTTAGAAGGACAATGCAGGGAACCCAGAGTATTTCATATGGACGCAAATTGTGTGTTAATTCGTGAATGTGAGGGAGCGAGGGATGCAGTAAAGGAGGAATAATGCATCGGAAAAGAGATACTCGACTCCCAAAAGAAAATCCTATCGTTTCCGTAGAAATGTATCTCGATTTAGAAGGACCATGCAGGGAATCCAAAGTATTTCATATGGACGCAAATTGTGTGTTAATTCGTCAATGTGAGGGAGCGAGGGATGCAGTAAAGGAGGAATAATGCATCGGAAAAGAGTTACTCGACTCCCAAAAGAAAATCCTATCGTTTCCGTAGGAACGTATCTCGATTTAGAAGGACAATGCAGGGAATCCAGAGTATTTCATATGGACGCAAATTGCGTGTTAATTCGTAAATGTGAGGTAGCGAGGGATGTAGTAAAGGAGGAGTAACGCATTGGAAAAGAGATACTCGGAACCATAAAGAAAATCCTATCGTTTCCGTAGAAACGTATCTCGATTTAGAAGCACAATGCAGGGAATCCAGAGTATTTCATATGGACGCAAATTGTGTGTTAATTCGACAATGTGAGGGAGCGAGGGATGCAGTAAAGGAGGAATAATGCATCGGAAAAGAGATACTCGGAACCCCAAAGAAAATCCTATCGTTTCCGTAGAAACGTATCTCGATTTAGAAGGACAATGCAGGGAATCCAGAGTATTTCATATGTATGCAAATTGTGTGTTAATTCGGCAATGTGAGGGAGCGAGGGATGCAGTAAAGGAAGAATAATGCATCGGAAAAGAGATACTCGGAACCCCAAAGAAAATCCTATCGTTTCCGTAGAAACGTATCTCGATTTAGAAGGACAATGCAGGGAATCCAGAGTATTTCATATGGACGCAAATTGTGTGTTAATTCGGCAATGTGAGGGAGCGAGGGATGCAGTAAAGGAGGAATGATGCATCGGAAAAGAGATACTCGACTCCCAAAAGAAAATCCTAACGTTTCCGTAGAAACGTATCTCGTTTTAGAAAGATAATGCAGGGAACCCAGAGTATTACGTATTGACGCAAATTGTGTGTTAATTCGTCAATGTTAGGGAGCGAGGGATGCAGTAAAGGAGTAATAAAGCATCGGAAAAGACATACTCGAAAACCCAAAGAAAATCCTATCGTTTCCATAGAAACGTATCTCGATTTAGAAGGACAATGCAGGGAACCCAGAGTATTTCATATGGACGCAAATTGTGTGTTAATTCGTCAATGTGAGAGAGCGAGGGATGCAGTAAAGGAGGAATAATGCATCGGAAAAGAGATACTCGACTCCCAAAAGAAAATCCTATCGTTTCCGTAGAAACGTATCTCGATTTAGAAGGACAATGCAGGGAATCCAGAGTATTTCATATGGACGCAAATTGTGTCTTAATTCGTCAATGTTAGGGAACGAGGGATGCAGTAAAGGAGGAATAATGCATCGGAAAAGAGATACTCGACTCCCAAAAGAAAATCCTATCGTTTCCGTAGAAACGTATCTCGATTTAGAAGGACAATGCAGGGAACCCAGAGTATTTCATATGGACGCAAATTGTGTGTTAATTCGTGAATGTGAGGGAGCGAGGGATGCAGTAAAGGAGGAATATTGCATCGGAAAAGAGATACTCGGAACCCCAAAGAAAATGTTATCGTTTCCGTAGAAACGTATCTCGATTTAGAAGGACAATGCAGGGAATCCAGAGTATTTCATATGGACGCAAATTGTGTGTTAATTCGTCAATGTGAGGGAGCGAGGGATGCAGTAAAGGACGAATAACGCATCGAAAAACAGATATTCATAACCCCAAAGAAAATCCTATCGTTTCCGTAGAAACGTATCTCGATTTAGAAGGACAATGCAGGGAATCCAGAGTATTTCATATGGACGCAAATTGTGTGATAATTCGTCAATGTGAGGGAGCGAGGGATGCAGTAAAGGAGGAATAATGCATCGGAAAAGAGATACCCGATACCCAAAAGAAAATCCTATCGTTTCCGTAGAAACGTATCTCGATTTAGAAAGACAATGCAGGGAATCCAGAGTATTTCATATGGACTCAAATTGTGTGTTAATTCGTCAATGTGAGGGAGCGAGGGATGCAGTAAAGGAGGAATAATGCATCGGAAAAGAGATACTCGACTCCCAAAAGAAAATCCTATCGTTTCCGTAGAAATGTATCTCGATTTAGAAGGACCATGCAGGGAATCCAAAGTATTTCATATGGACGCAAATTGTGTGTTAATTCGTCAATGTGAGGGAGCGAGGGATGCAGTAAAGGAGGAATAATGCATCGGAAAAGAGTTACTCGACTCCCAAAAGAAAATCCTATCGTTTCCGTAGGAACGTATCTCGATTTAGAAGGACAATGCAGGGAATCCAGAGTATTTCATATGGACGCAAATTGCGTGTTAATTCGTAAATGTGAGGGAGCGAGGGATGTAGTAAAGGAGGAGTAACGCATTGGAAAAGAGATACTCGGAACCATAAAGAAAATCCTATCGTTTCCGTAGAAACGTATCTCGATTTAGAAGCACAATGCAGGGAATCCAGAGTATTTCATATGGACGCAAATTGTGTGTTAATTCGTCAATGTGAGGGAGCGAGGGATGCAGTAAAGGAGGAATAATGCATCGGAAAAGAGATACTCGGAACCCCAAAGAAAATCCTATCGTTTCCGTAGAAACGTATCTCGATTTAGAAGGACAATGCAGGGAATCCAGAGTATTTCATA
Organism: Schistocerca nitens; assembly: GCF_023898315.1. Lineage (NCBI taxonomy): Eukaryota > Metazoa > Arthropoda > Insecta > Orthoptera > Acrididae > Schistocerca > Schistocerca nitens. The sequence continues at coordinate 1,273,883,672 of NC_064614.1, read as the reverse complement.
TGTACGCAAATTGTGTGTTAATTCGGCAATGTGAGGGAGCGAGGGATGCAGTAAAGGAGGAATAATGCATCGGAAAAGAGATACTCGGAACCCCAAAGAAAATCCTATCGTTTCCGTAGAAACGTATCTCGATTTAGAAGGACAATGCAGGGAATCCAGAATATTTCATATGGACGCAAATTGTGTGTTAATTCGGCAATGTGAGGGAGCGAGGGATGCAGTAAAGGAGGAATGATGCATCGGAAAAGATATACTCGACTCCCAAAAGAAAATCCTAACGTTTCCTTGGAAACGTATCTCGTTTTAGAAAGATAATGCAGGGAACCCAGAGTATTACGTATTGACGCAAATTGTGTGTTAATTCGTCAATGTTAGGGAGCGAGGGATGCAGTAAAGGAGTAATAAAGCATCGGAAAAGACATACTCGAAAACCCAAAGAAAATCCTATCGTTTCCATAGAAACGTATCTCGATTTTGAAGGACAATGCAGGGAACCCAGAGTATTTCATATGGACGCAAATTGTGTGTTAATTCGTCAATGTGAGGGAGCGAGGAATGCAGTAAAGGAGGAATAATGCATCGGAAAAGAGATACTCGACTCCCAAACGAAAATCCTATCGTTTCCGTAGAAACTTATCTCGTTTTAGATAGATAATGCAGGGATGCCAGAGTATTTCATATGGACGCAAATTGTGTGTTAATTCGGCAATGTGAGGGAACGAGGGATGCAGTAAAGGAGGAATAATGCATCGGAAAAGAGATACTCGGAACCCCAAAGAAAATCCTATCGTTTCCGTAGAAACGTATCTCGATTAAGTAGGACAATGCAGGGAATCCAGAGTATTTCATATGGACGCAAATTGTGTGTTAGTTCGTCAATGTGAGGCAGCGAGGGATGCAGTAAAGGAGGTATAATGCATCGGAAAAGAGATACTCGGAACCCCAAAGAAAATCCTATCGTTTCCGTAGAAACGTTTCTCGATTTAGAAGGACAATGCAGGGAATCCAGAGTATTTCATATGTACGCAAATTGTGTGTTAATTCGGCAATGTGAGGGAGCGAGGAATGCAGTAAAGGAGGAATAATGCATCGGAAAAGAGATACTCGGAACCCCAAAGAAAATCCTGTCGTTTCCGTAGAAACGTATCTCGATTTAGAAGGACAATGTAGGGAATCCAGAGTATTTCATATGGACGCAAATTGTGTGTTAATTCGTCAATATGAGGGAGCGAGGGATGCAGTAAAGGAGGAATAATGCATCGGAAAAGAGATACTCGACTCCCAAAAGAAAATCCTATCGTTTCCGTAGAAACGTATCTCGATTTAGAAGGACAATGCAGGGAATCCAGAGTGTTTCATATGGACGCAAATTGTGTGTTAATTCGTCAATGTGAGGGAGCAAGAGATGCAGTAAAGGAGGAATAATGCATCGGAAAAGAGATACTCGACTCCCAAAAGAAAATCCTATTGTTTCCGTAGAAACGTATCTCGATTTAGAAGGACAATGCAGGGAATCCAGAGTATTTCATATGGACGCAAATTGTGTGTTAATTCGTCAATGAGAGGGAGCGAGGGATGCAGTAAAGGAGGAATAATGCATCGGAAAAGAGATACTCGACTCCCAAAAGAAAATCCTATCGTTTCCGTAGAAACGTTTCTCGATTTAGAAGGACAATGCAGGGAATCCAGAGTACTTCATATGGACGCAAATTGTGTGTTAATTTGTAAATGTGAGGGAGCGAGGGATGTAGTAAAGGAGGAATAACGCATCGGAAAAGAGATACTCGAAACCCCAAAGAAAATCCTATCGTTTCCGTAGAAACGTATCTCGATTTAGAAGGATAATGCAGGGAATCCAGAGTATTTCATATGGACGCAAATTGTGTGTTAATTCGTCAATGTGAGGGAGCGAGGGATGCAGTAAAGGAGGAATAATGCATCGGAAAAGAGATACTCGGAACCCCAAAGAAAATCCTATCGTTTCCGTTGAAACGTATCTCGATTTAGAAGGACAATGCAGGGAATCCAGAGTATTTCATATGGACGCAAATTGTGTGTTAATTCGGCAATGTGAGGGAGCGAGGGATGCAGTAAAGGAGGAATAATGCATCGGAAAAGAGATATTCGGAACCCCAAAGAAAATCCTATCGTTTCCGTAGAAACGTATCTCGATTTAGAAGGACAATGCAGGCAATCCAGAGTATTTCATATGGACGCAAATTGTGTGTTAATTCGGCAATGTGAGGGAGCGAGGGATGCAGTAACGGAGGAATAATGCATCGGAAAAGAGATACTCGACTCCCAAAATAAAATCCTGACGTTTCCGTAGAAACGTATCTCGATTTAGAAGGACAATGCAGGGAATCCAGAGTATTTCATATGGACGCAAATTGTGTGTTAATTCGTCAATGTTAGGGAGCGAGGGATGCAGTAAAGGAGTAATAAAGCATGGGAAAAGACATACTCGAAAACCCAAAGAAAATCCTATCGTTTCCATAGAAACGTATTTCGATTTAGAACGACAATGCAGGGAACCCGGAGTATTTCATATGGACGCAAATTGTGTGTTAATTCGTCAATGTGAGGGAGCGAGGGATGCAGTAAAGGTGGAATATTGCATCGGAAAAGAGATACTCGGAACCCCAATGAAAATGTTATCGTTTCCGTAGAAACGTATCTCGATTTAGAAGGACAATGCAAGGTATCCAGAGTATTTCATATGGACGCAAATTGTGTGTTAATTAGTCAATGTGAGGGAGCGAGGGATGCAGTAAAGGAGGAATAACGCATCGAAAAAGAGATACTCGGAACCCCAAAGAAAATCCTATCGTTTCCGTAGAAACGTTTCTCGATTTAGAAGGACAATGCAGGGAATCCAGAGTATTTCATATGGACGCAAATTGTGTGTTAATTCGGCAATGTGAGGGAGCGAGGGATGCAGTAAAGGAGGAATAATGCATCGGAAAAGAGATACTCGGAACCCCAAAGAAAATCCTATCGTTTCCGTAGAAACGTATCTCGATTTAGAAGGACAATGCAGGGAATCCAGAGTATTTCATATCGACGCAAATTGTGTGTTAATTCGGCAATGTGAGGGATCGAGGGATGCAGTAAAGGTGGAATATTGCATCGGAAAAGAGATACTCGCAACCCCAAAGAAAATGTTATCGTTTCCGTAGAAACGTATCTCGATTTAGAAGGACAATGCAAGGTATCAAGAGTATTTCATATGGACGCAAATTGTGTGTTAATTCGTCAATGTGAGGGAGCGAGGGATGCAGTAAAGGAGGAATAATGCATCGGAAAAGAGATACTCGGAACCCCAAAGAAAATCCTATCGTTTCCGTAGAAACGTATCTCGATTCAGAAGGACAATGCACGGAATCCAGAGTATTTCATATGGACGTAAATTGTGTGTTAATTCGTCAATGTGAGGGAGCGAGGAATGCAGTAAAGGAGGAATAATGCATCGGAAAAGAGATACTCGACTCCCAAACGAAAATCCTATCGTTTCCGTAGAAACTTATCTCGTTTTAGAAAGATAATGCAGGGATGCCAGAGTATTTCATATGGACGCAAATTGTGTGTTAATTCGGCAATGTGAGGGAACGAGGGATGCAGTAAAGGAGGAATAATGCATCGGAAAAGAGATACTCGGAACCCCAAAGAAAATCCTATCGTTTCCGTAGAAACGTATCTCGATTAAGTAGGACAATGCAGGGAATCCAGAGTATTTCATATGGACGCAAATTGTGTGTTAGTTCGTCAATGTGAGGCAGCGAGGGATGCAGTAAAGGAGGTATAATGCATCGGAAAAGAGATACTCGGAACCCCAAAGAAAATCCTATCGTTTCCGTAGAAACGTATCTCGATTTATAAGGACAATGCAGGGAAACCACAGTATATCATATGGACGCAAATTGTGTGTTAATTCGTCAATGTGAGGGAGCGAGGGATGCAGTAAAGGAGGAATAATGCATCGGAAAAGAGATACTCGGAACCCCAAAGAAAATCCTATCGTTTCCATAGAAACGTATCTCGATTTAGAAGGACAATGCAGGGAATCCAGAGAATTTCATATGGACGCAAATTGTGTGTTAATTCGTCAATATGAGGGAGCGAGGGATGCAGTAAAGGAGGAATAATGCATCGGAAAAGAGATACTCGACTCCCAAAAGAAAATCCTATCGTTTCCGTAGAAACGTATCTCGATTTAGAAGGACAATGCAGGGAATCCAGAGTGTTTCATATGGACGCAAATTGTGTGTTAATTCGTCAATGTGAGGGAGCAAGAGATGCAGTAAAGGAGGAATAATGCATCGGAAAAGAGATACTCGACTCCCAAAAGAAAATCCTATTGTTTCCGTAGAAACGTATCTCGATTTAGAAGGACAATGCAGGGAATCCAGAGTATTTCATATGGACGCAAATTGTGTGTTAATTCGTCAATGAGAGGGAGCGAGGGATGCAGTAAAGGAGGAATAATGCATCGGAAAAGAGATACTCGACTCCCAAAAGAAAATCCTATCGTTTCCGTAGAAACGTTTCTCGATTTAGAAGGACAATGCAGGGAATCCAGAGTACTTCATATGGACGCAAATTGTGTGTTAATTCGTAAATGTGAGGGAGCGAGGGATGTAGTAAAGGAGGAATAACGCATCGGAAAAGAGGTACTCGGAACCCCAAAGAAAATCCTATCGTTTCCGTAGAAACGTATCTCGATTTAGAAGGATAATGCAGGGAATCCAGAGTATTTCATATGGACGCAAATTGTGTGTTAATTCGTCAATGTGAGGGAGCGAGGGATGCAGTAAAGGAGGAATAATGCATCGGAAAAGAGATACTCGGAACCCCAAAGAAAATCCTTTCGTTTCCGTTGAAACGTATCTCGATTTAGAAGGACAATGCAGGGAATCCAGAGTATTTCATATGGACGCAAATTGTGTGTTAATTCGGCAATGTGAGGGAGCGATGGATGCAGTAAAGGAGGAATAATGCATCGGAAAAGAGATACTCGGAACCCCAAAGAAAATCCTATCGTTTCCGTAGAAACGTATCTCGATTTAGAAGGACAATGCAGGGAATCCAGAGTATTTCATATGGACGCAAATTGTGTGTTAATTCGGCAATGTGAGGGAGCGAGGGATGCAGTAACGGAGGAATAATGCATCGGAAAAGAGATACTCGACTCCCAAAATAAAATCCTGACGTTTCCGTAGAAACGTATCTCGATTTAGAAGGACAATGCAGGGAATCCAGAGTATTTCATATGGACGCAAATTGTGTGTTAATTCGTCAATGTTAGGGAGCGAGGGATGCAGTAAAGGAGTAATAAAGCATGGGAAAAGACATACTCGAAAACCCAAAGAAAATCCTATCGTTTCCATAGAAACGTATTTCGATTTAGAACGACAATGCAGGGAACCCGGAGTATTTCATATGGACGCAAATTGTGTGTTAATTCGTCAATGTGAGGGAGCGAGGGAGGCAGTAAAGGTGGAATATTGCATCGGAAAAGAGTTACTCGGAACCCCAATCAAAATGTTATCGTTTCCGTAGAAACGTATCTCGATTTAGAAGGACAATGCAAGGTATCCAGAGTATTTCATATGGACGCAAATTGTGTGTTAATTAGTCAATGTGAGGGAGCGAGGGATGCAGTAAAGGAGGAATAACGCATCGAAAAAGAGATACTCGGAACCCCAAAGAAAATCCTATCGTTTCCGTAGAAACGTTTCTCGATTTAGAAGGACAATGCAGGGAATCCAGAGTATTTCATATGGACGCAAATTGTGTGTTAATTCGTCAATGTGAGGGAGCGAGGGATGCAGTAAAGGAGGAATAATGCATCGGAAAAGAGATACTCGGAACCCCAAAGAAAATCCTATCGTTTCCGTAGAAACGTATCTCGATTTAGAAGGACAATGCAGGGAATGCAGAGTATTTCATATGGACGTAAATTGTGTGTTAATTCGTCAATGTGAGGGAGCGAGGAATGCAGTAAAGGAGTAATAATGCATCGGAAAAGAGATACTCGACTCCCAAAAGACAATCCTATCGTTTCCGTAGAAACGGTTCTCGTTTTAGAAAGATAATGCAGGGATGCCAGAGTATTTGATATGGACGCAAATTGTGTGTTCATTCGGCAATGTGAGGGAGCGAGGGATGCAGTAAAGGAGGAATAATGCATCGGAAAAGAGATACTCGGAACCCCAAAGAAAATCCTATCGTTTCTGTAGAAACGTATCTCGATTTAGAAGGACAATGCAGGTAATCCAGAGTATTTCATATGGACGCAAATTGTGTGTTAATTCGGCAATGTGAGGGAGCGAGGGATGCAGTAAAGGAGGAATAATGCATCGGAAAAGAGATACTCGGAACCCCAAAGAAAATCCTGTCGTTTCCGTAGAAACGTATCTCGATATAGAAGGACAATGCAGGGAATCCAGAGTATTTCATATGGACGCAAATTGTGTGTTAATTTGGCAATGTGAGGGAGCGAGGGATGCAGTAAAGGAGGAATGATGCATCGGAAAAGAGATACTCGACTCCCAAAAGATAATCCTAACGTTTCCGTAGAAACGTATCTCGATTTAGAAGGACAATGCAGGCAATCCAGAGTATTTCATATTGACGCAAATGGTGTGTTAATTCGTCAATGTTAGGGAGCGAGGGATGCAGTAAAGGAGTAATAAAGCATCGGAAATGACATACTCGAAAACCCAAAGAAAATCCTATCGTTTCCATAGAAACGTATCTCGATTTAGAAGGACAATGCAGGGAACCCAGAGTATTTCATATGGACGCAAATTGTGTGTTAATTCGTCAATGTGAGGGATCGAGGAATGCAGTAAAGGTGGAATATTGCATCGGAAAAGAGATACTCGCAACCCCAAAGAAAATGTTATCGTTTCCGTAGAAACGTATCTCGATTTAGAAGGACAATGCAGGGTATCAAGAGTATTTCATATGGACGCAAATTGTGTGTTAATTCGTCAATGTGAGGGAGCGAGGGATGCAGTAAAGGAGGAATAATGCATCGGAAAAGAGATACTCGGAACCCCAAAGAAAATCCTATCGTTTCCGTAGAAACGTATCTCGATTTAGAAGGACAATGCATGGAATCCAGAGTATTTCATATGGACGCAAATTGTGTGTTAATTCGTAAATGTGAGGGAGCGAGGGATGTAGTAAAGGAGGAATAACGCATCGGAAAAGAGATACTCGGAACCCCAAAGAAAATCCTATCGTTTCCGTAGAAACGTATCTCGATTTAGAAGGATAATGCAGGGAATCCAGAGTATTTCATATGGACGCAAATTGTGTGTTAATTCGTCAATGTGAGGGAGCGAGGGATGCAGTAAAGGAGGAATAATGCATCGGAAAAGAGATACTCGGAACCCCAAAGAAAATCCTTTCGTTTCCGTTGAAACGTATCTCGATTTAGAAGGACAATGCAGGGAATCCAGCGTATTTCATATGGACGCAAATTGTGTGTTAATTCGGCAATGTGAGGGAGCGAGGGATGCAGTAAAGGAGGAATAATGCATCGGAAAAGAGATACTCGGAACCCCAAAGAAAATCCTATCGTTTCCGTAGAAACGTATCTCGATTTAGAAGGACAATGCAGGGAATCCAGAGTATTTCATATGGACGTAAATTGTGTGTTAATTCGGCAATGTGAGGGAGCGAGGGATGCAGTAACGGAGGAATAATGCATCGGAAAAGAGATACTCGACTCCCAAAATAAAATCCTGACGTTTCCGTAGAAACGTATCTCGATTTAGAAGGACAATGCAGGGAATCCAGAGTATTTCATATGGACGCAAATTGTGTGTTAATTCGTCAATGTTAGGGAGCGAGGGATGCAGTAAAGGAGTAATAAAGCATGGGAAAAGACATACTCGAAAACCCAAAGAAAATCCTATCGTTTCCATAGAAACGTATTTCGATTTAGAACGACAATGCAGGGAACCCGGAGTATTTCATATGGACGCAAATTGTGTGTTAATTCGTCAATGTGAGGGAGCGAGGGATGCAGTAAAGGTGGAATATTGCATCGGAAAAGAGATACTCGGAACCCCAATCAAAATGTTATCGTTTCCGTAGAAACGTATCTCGATTTAGAAGGACAATGCAAGGTATCCAGAGTATTTCATATGGACGCAAATTGTGTGTTAATTAGTCAATGTGAGGGAGCGAGGGATGCAGTAAAGGAGGAATAACGCATCGAAAAAGAGATACTCGGAACCCCAAAGAAAATCCTATCGTTTCCGTAGAAACGTTTCTCGATTTAGAAGGACAATGCAGGGAATCCAGAGTATTTCATATGGACGCAAATTGTGTGTTAATTCGTCAATGTGAGGGAGCGAGGGATGCAGTAAAGGAGGAATAATGCATCGGAAAAGAGATACACGGAACCCCAAAGAAAATCCTATCGTTTCCGTAGAAACGTATCTCGATTTAGAAGGACAATGCAGGGAATGCAGAGTATTTCATATGGACGTAAATTGTGTGTTAATTCGTCAATGTGAGGGAGCGAGGAATGCAGTAAAGGAGGAATAATGCATCGGAAAAGAGATACTCGACTCCCAAAAGACAATCCTATCGTTTCCGTAGAAACGGTTCTCGTTTTAGAAAGATAATGCAGGGATGCCAGAGTATTTCATATGGACGCAAATTGTGTGTTCATTCGGCAATGTGAGGGAGCGAGGGATGCAGTAAAGGAGGAATAATGCATCGGAAAAGAGATACTCGGAACCCCAAAGAAAATCCTATCGTTTCTGTAGAAACGTATCTCGATTTAGAAGGACAATGCAGGTAATCCAGAGTATTTCATTTGGACGCAAATTGTGTGTTAATTCGGCAATGTGAGGGAGCGAGGGATGCAGTAAAGGAGGAATAATGCATCGGAAAAGAGATACTCGGAACCCCAAAGAAAATCCTGTCGTTTCCGTAGAAACGTATCTCGATATAGAAGGACAATTCAGGGAATCCAGAGTATTTCATATGGACGCAAATTGTGTGTTAATTTGGCAATGTGAGGGAGCGAGGGATGCAGTAAAGGAGGAATGATGCATCGGAAAAGAGATACTCGACTCCCAAAAGATAATCCTAACGTTTCCGTAGAAACGTATCTCGATTTAGAAGGACAATGCAGGCAATCCAGAGTATTTCATATTGACGCAAATTGTGTGTTAATTCGTCAATGTTAGGGAGCGAGGGATGCAGTAAAGGAGTAATAAAGCATCGGAAATGACATACTCGAAAACCCAAAGAAAATCCTATCGTTTCCATAGAAACGTATCTCGATTTAGAAGGACAATGCAGGGAACCCAGAGTATTTCATATGGACGCAAATTGTGTGTTAATTCGTCAATGTGAGGGATCGAGGAATGCAGTAAAGGTGGAATATTGCATCGGAAAAGAGATACTCGCAACCCCAAAGAAAATGTTATCGTTTCCGTAGAAACGTATCTCGATTTAGAAGGACAATGCAGGGTATCAAGAGTATTTCATATGGACGCAAATTGTGTGTTAATTCGTCAATGTGAGGGAGCGAGGGATGCAGTAAAGGAGGAATAATGCATCGGAAAAGAGATACTCGGAACCCCAAAGAAAATCCTATCGTTTCCGTAGAAACGTATCTCGATTTAGAAGGACAATGCACGGTAGCCAGAGTATTTCATATGGACGTAAATTGTGTGTTAATTCGTCAATGTGAGGGAGCGAGGAATGCAGTAAAGGAGGAATAATGCATCGGAAAAGAGATACTCGGAGCCCCAAAGAAAATCCTATCGTTTCCGTAGAAACGTATCTCGATTTAGAAGGATAATGCAGGGAATCCAGAGTATTTCATATGGACGCAAATTGTGTGTTAATTCGTCAATGTGAGGGAGCGAGGGATGCAGTAAAGGAGGAGTAATGCATCGGAAAAGAGATACTCGGAACCCCAAAGAAAATCCTATTGTTTCCGTAGAAACGTATCTCGATTTAGAAGGACAATGCAGGGAATCCAGAGTATTTCATATGGACGCAAATTGTGTGTTAATTCGGCAATGTGAGGGAGCGAGGGATGCAGTAAAGGAGGAATAATGCATCGGAAAAAAGATACTCGGAACCCCAAAGAAAATCCTATCGTTTCCGTAGAAACGTATCTCGATTTAGAAGGACAATGCAGGGAATCCAGAGTATTTCATATGGACGCAAATTGTGTGTTAATTCGGCAATGTGAGGGAGCGAGGGATGCAGTAACGGAGGAATAATGCATCGGAAAAGAGATACTCGACTCCCAAATGTAAATCCTAACGTTTCCGTAGAAACGTATCTCGATTTAGAAGGACAATGCAGGGAATCCAGAGTGTTTCATATGGACGCAAATTGTGTGTTAATTCGTCAATGTGAGGCAGCAAGAGATGCAGTAAAGGAGGAATAATGCATCGGAAAAGAGATACTCGACTCCCAAAAGAAAATCCTATCGTTTCCGTAGAAACGTTTCTCGATTTAGAAGGACAATGCAGGGAATCCAGAGTATTTCATATGGACGCAAATTGTGTGTTAATTCGTAAATGTGAGGGAGCGAGGGATGTAGTAAAGGAGGAATAACGCATCGGAAAAGAGATACTCGGAACCCCAAAGAAAATCCTATCGTTTCCGTAGAAACATATCTCGATTTAGAAGGATAATGCAGGGAATCCAGAGTAGTTCATATGGACGCAAATTGTGTGTTAATTCGGCAATGTGAGGGAGCGAGGGATGCAGTAAAGGAGGAATAATGCATCGGAAAAGAGATACTCGGAACCCCAAAGAAAATCCTATCGTTTCCGTAGAAACGTATCTCGATTTAGAAGGACAATGCAGGGAATCCAGAGTATTTCATATGGACGCAAATTGTGTGTTAATTCGGCAATGTGAGGGAGCGAGGGATGCAGTAACGGAGGAATAATGCATCATAAAAGAGATATTCGACTCCCAAAAGAAAATCCTAACGTTTCCGTAGAAACGTATCTCGATTTAGAAGGACAATGCAGGGAATCCAGAGTATTTCATATGGATGCAAATTGTGTGTTAATTCGTCAATGTTAGGGAGCGAGGGGTGCAGTAAAGGAGTAATAAAGCATCGGAAAAGACATACTCGAAAACCCAAAGAAAATCCTATCGTTTCCATAGAAACGTATTTTGATTTAGAACGACAATGCAGAGAACCCGGAGTATTTCATATGGACGCAAATTGTGTGTTAATTCGTCAATGTGAGGGAGCGAGGGATGCAGTAAAGGTAGAATATTGCATCGGAAAAGAGATACTCGGAACCCCAATGAAAATGTTATCGTTTTCGTAGAAACGTATCTCGATTTAGAAGGACAATGCAAGGTATCCAGAGTATTTCATATGGACGCAAATTGTGTGTTAATTAGTCAATGTGAGGGAGCGAGGGATGCAGTAAAGGAGGAATAACGCATCGAAAAAGAGATACTCGGAACCCCAAAGAAAATCCTATCGTTTCCGTAGAAACGTTTCTCGATTTAGAAGGACAATGCAGGGAATCCAGAGTATTTCATATGGACGCAAATTGTGTGTTAATTCGTCAATGTGAGGGAGCGAGGGATGCAGTAAAGGAGGAATAATGCATCGGAAAAGAGATACTCGGAACCCCAAAGAAAATCCTATCGTTTCCGTAGAAACGTATCTCGATTTAGAAGGACAATGCAGGGAATGCAGTGTATTTCATATGGACGTAAATTGTGTGTTAATTCGTCAATGTGAGGGAGCGAGGAATGTGCAGTAAAGGAGGAATAATGCATCGGAAAAGAGATACTCGACTCCCAAAAGAAAATCCTATCGTTTCCGTAGAAACGTATCTCGTTTTAGAAAGATAATGCAGGGATGCCAGTGTATTTCATATGGACGCAAATTGTGTGTTCATTCGGCAATGTGAGGGAGCGAGGGATGCAGTAAAGGAGGAATAATGCATCGGAAAAGAGATACTCGGAACCCCAAAGAAAATCCTATCGTTTCCGTAGAAACGTATCTCGATTTAGAAGGACAATGCAGGGAATCCAGAGTATTTCATATGGACGCAAATTGTGTGTTAATTCGGCAATGTGAGGGAGCGAGGGATGCAGTAAAGGAGGAATGATGCATCGGAAAAGAGATACTCGACTCCCAAAAGAAAATCCTAACGTTTCCGTAGAAACGTATCTCGATTTAGAAGGACAATGCAGGGAATCCAGAGTATTTCATATTGACGCAAATTGTGTGTTAATTCGTCAACGTTAGGGAGCGAGGGATGCAGTAAAGGAGTAATAAAGCATCGGAAATGACATACTTGAAAACCCAAAGAAAATCCTATCGTTTCCATAGAAACGTATCTCGATTTAGAAGGACAATGCAGGGAACCCAGAGTATTTCATATGGACGCAAATTGTGTGTTAATTCGTCAATGTGAGGGATCGAGGGATGCAGTAAAGGTGGAATATTGCATCGGAAAAGAGATACTCGGAAACCCAAAGAAAATGTTATCGTTTCCGTAGAAACGTATCTCGATTTAGAAGGACAATGCAGGGAATCCAGAGTATTTCATATGGACGCAAATTGTGTGTTAATTCGTCAATGTGAGGGAGCGAGGGATGCAGTAAAGGAGGAATAATGCATCGGAAAAGAGATACTCGGAACCCCAAAGAAAATCCTATCGTTTCCGTAGAAACGTATCTCGATTTAGAAGGACAATGCACGGAATCCAGAGTATTTCATATGGACGTAAATTGTGTGTTAATTCGTCAATGTGAGGGAGCGAGGAATGCAGTAAAGGAGGAATAATGCATCGAAAAGAGATACTCGGAACCCCAAAGAAAATCCTATCGTTTCCGTAGAAACGTATCTCGATTTAGAAGGATAATGCAGGGAATCCAGAGTATTTCATATGGACGCTAATTGTGTGTTAATTCGTCAATGTGAGGGAGCGAGGGATGCAGTAAAGGAGGAATAATGTATCGGAAAAGAGATACTCGGAACCCCAAAGAAAATCCTATCGTTTCCGTAGAAACGTATCTCGATTTAGAAGGACAATGCAGGGAATCCAGAGTATTTCATATGGACGCAAATTGTGTGTTAAATCGGCTATGTGAGGGAGCGAGGGATGCAGTAAAGGAGGAATAATGCATCGGAAAAGAGATACTCGGAACCCCAAAGAAAATCCTATCGTTTCCGTAGAAACGTATCTCGATTTAGAAGGACAATGCACGGAATCCAGAGTATTTCATATGGACGTAAATTGTGTGTTAATTCGTCAATGTGAGGGAGCGAGGAATGCAGTAAAGGAGGAATAATGCATCGGAAAAGAGATACTCGGAACCCCAAAGAAAATCCTATCGTTTCCGTAGAAACGTATCTCGATTTAGAAGGATAATGCAGGGAATCCAGAGTATTTCATATGGACGCAAATTGTGTGTTAATTCGTCAATGTGAGGGAGCGAGGGATGCAGCAAAGGAGGAATAATGCATCGGAAAAGAGATACTCGGAACCCCAAAGAAAATCCTATCGTTTCCGTAGAAACGTATCTCGATTTAGAAGGACAATGCAGGGAATGCAGAGTATTTCATATGGACGTAAATTGTGTGTTAATTCGTCAATATGAGGGAGCGAGGAATGCAGTAAAGGAGGAATAATGCATCGGAAAAGAGATACTCGACTCCCAAAAGAAAATCCTATCGTTTCCGTAGAAACGTATCTCGTTTTAGAAAGATAATGCAGGGATGCCAGAGTATTTCATATGGACGCAAATTGTGTGTTCATTCGGCAATGTGAGGGAGCGAGGGATGCAGTAAAGGAGGAATAATGCATCGGAAAAGAGATACTCGGAACCCCAAAGAAAATCCTATCGTTTCCGTAGAAACGTATCTCGATTTAGAAGGACAATGCAGGGAATCCAGAGTATTTCATATGGACACAAATTGTGTGTTAATTCGGCAATGTGAGGGAGCGAGGGATGCAGTAAAGGAGGAATAATGCATCGGAAAAGAGATACTCGGAACCCCAAAGAAAATCCTATCGTTTCCGTAGAAACGTATCTCGATTTAGAAGGACAATGCAGGGAATCCAGAGTGTTTCATATGGACGCAAATTGTGTGTTAATTCGTCAATGTGAGGCAGCAAGAGATGCAGTAAAGGAGGAATAATGCATCGGAAAAGAGATACTCGACTCCCAAAAGAAAATCCTATCGTTTCCGTAGAAACGTTTCTCGATTTAGAAGGACAATGCAGGGAATCCAGAGTATTTCATATGGACGCAAATTGTGTGTTAATTCGTAAATGTGAGGGAGCGAGGGATGTAGTAAAGGAGGAATAACGCATCGGAAAAGAGATACTCGGAACCCCAAAGAAAATCCTATCGTTTCCGTAGAAACATATCTCGATTTAGAAGGATAATGCAGGGAATCCAGAGTAGTTCATATGGACGCAAATTGTGTGTTAATTCGGCAATGTGAGGGAGCGAGGGATGCAGTAAAGGAGGAATAATGCATCGGAAAAGAGATACTCGGAACCCCAAAGAAAATCCTATCGTTTCCGTAGAAACGTATCTCGATTTAGAAGGACAATGCAGGGAATCCAGAGTATTTCATATGGACGCAAATTGTGTGTTAATTCGGCAATGTGAGGGAGCGAGGGATGCAGTAACGGAGGAATAATGCATCGGAAAAGAGATATTCGACTCCCAAAAGAAAATCCTAACGTTTCCGTAGAAACGTATCTCGATTTAGAAGGACAATGCAGGGAATCCAGAGTATTTCATATGGACGCAAATTGTGTGTTAATTCGTCAATGTTAGGGAGCGAGGGGTGCAGTAAAGGAGTAATAAAGCATCGGAAAAGACATACTCGAAAACCCAAAGAAAATCCTATCGTTTCCATAGAAACGTATTTTGATTTAGAACGACAATGCAGGGAACCCGGAGTATTTCATATGGACGCAAATTGTGTGTTAATTCGTCAATGTGAGGGAGCGAGGGATGCAGTAAAGGTAGAATATTGCATCGGAAAAGAGATACTCGGAACCCCAATGAAAATGTTATCGTTTTCGTAGAAACGTATCTCGATTTAGAAGGACAATGCAAGGTATCCAGAGTATTTCATATGGACGCAAATTGTGTGTTAATTAGTCAATGTGAGGGAGCGAGGGATGCAGTAAAGGAGGAATAACGCATCGAAAAAGAGATACTCGGAACCCCAAAGAAAATCCTATCGTTTCCGTAGAAACGTTTCTCGATTTAGAAGGACAATGCAGGGAATCCAGAGTATTTCATATGGACGCAAATTGTGTGTTAATTCGTCAATGTGAGGGAGCGAGGGATGCAGTAAAGGAGGAATAATGCATCGGAAAAGAGATACTCGGAACCCCAAAGAAAATCCTATCGTTTCCGTAGAAACGTATCTCGATTTAGAAGGACAATGCAGGGAATGCAGAGTATTTCATATGGACGTAAATTGTGTGTTAATTCGTCAATGTGAGGGAGCGAGGAATGTGCAGTAAAGGAGGAATAATGCATCGGAAAAGAGATACTCGACTCCCAAAAGAAAATCCTATCGTTTCCGTAGAAACGTATCTCGTTTTAGAAAGATAATGCAGGGATGCCAGTGTATTTCATATGGACGCAAATTGTGTGTTCATTCGGCAATGTGAGGGAGCGAGGGATGCAGTAAAGGAGGAATAATGCATCGGAAAAGAGATACTCGGAACCCCAAAGAAAATCCTATCGTTTCCGTAGAAACGTATCTCGATTTAGAAGGACAATGCAGTGAATCCAGAGTATTTCATATGGACGCAAATTGTGTGTTAATTCGGCAATGTGAGGGAGCGAGGGATGCAGTAAAGGAGGAATGATGCATCGGAAAAGAGATACTCGACTCCCAAAAGAAAATCCTAACGTTTCCGTAGAAACGTATCTCGATTTAGAAGGACAATGCAGGGAATCCAGAGTATTTCATATTGACGCAAATTGTGTGTTAATTCGTCAACGTTAGGGAGCGAGGGATGCAGTAAAGGAGTAATAAAGCATCGGAAATGACATACTCGAAAACCCAAAGAAAATCCTATCGTTTCCATAGAAACGTATCTCGATTTAGAAGGACAATGCAGGGAACCCAGAGTATTTCATATGGACGCAAATTGTGTGTTAATTCGTCAATGTGAGGGATCGAGGGATGCAGTAAAGGTGGAATATTGCATCGGAAAAGAGATACTCGGAACCCCAAAGAAAATGTTATCGTTTCCGTAGAAACGTATCTCGATTTAGAAGGACAATGCAGGGAATCCAGAGTATTTCATATGGATGCAAATTGTGTGTTAATTCGTCAATGTGAGGGAGCGAGGGATGCAGTAAAGGAGGAATAATGCATCGGAAAAGAGATACTCGGAACCCCAAAGAAAATCCTATCGTTTCCGTAGAAACGTATCTCGATTTAGAAGGACAATGCACGGAATCCAGAGTATTTCATATGGACGTAAATTGTGTGTTAATTCGTCAATGTGAGGGAGCGAGGAATGCAGTAAAGGAGGAATAATGCATCGGAAAAGAGATACTCGGAACCCCAAAGAAAATCCTATCGTTTCCGTAGAAACGTATCTCGATTTAGAAGGATAATGCAGGGAATCCAGAGTATTTCATATGGACGCTAATTGTGTGTTAATTCGTCAATGTGAGGGAGCGAGGGATGCAGTAAAGGAGTAATAAAGCATCGGAAAAGACATACTCGAAAACCCAAAGAAAATCCTATCGTTTCCATAGAAACGTATTTCGATTTAGAACGACAAAACAGGGAACCCGAAGTATTTCATATGGACGCAAATTGTGTGTTAATTCGTCAATGTGAGGGAGCGAGGGATGCAGTAAAGGTGGAATATTGCATCGGAAAAGAGATACTCGGAACCCCAAAGAAAATGTTATCGTTTCCGTAGAAACGTATCTCGATTTAGAAGGACAATGCAAGGTATCCAGAGTATTTCATATGGACGCAAATTGTGTGTTACTTAGTCAATGTGAGGGAGCGAGGGATGCAGTAAAGGAGGAATAACGCATCGAAAAAGAGATACTCGGAACCCCAAAGAAAATCCTATCGTTTCCGTAGAAACGTATCTCGATTTAGAAGGATAATGCAGGGAATCCAGAGTATTTCATATGGACGCAAATTGTGTGTTAATTCGTCAATGTGAGGGAGCGAGGGATGCAGCAATGGAGGAATAATGCATCGGAAAAGAGATACTCGGAACCCCAAAGAAAATCCTATCGTTTCCGTAGAAACGTATCTCGATTTAGAAGGACAATGCAGGGAATGCAGAGTATTTCATATGGACGTAAATTGTGTGTTAATTCGTCAATATGAGGGAGCGAGGAATGCTGTAAAGGAGGAATAATGCATCGGAAAAGAGATACTCGACTCCCAAAAGAAAATCCTATCGTTTCCGTAGAAACGTATCTCGTTTTAGAAAGATAATGCAGGGATGCCAGAGTATTTCATATGGACGCAAATTGTGTGTTAATTCGTCAATGTGAGGGAGCGAGGGATGCAGTAAAGGAGGAATAATGCATCGGAAAAGAGATACTCGGAACCCCAAAGAAAATCCTATCGTTTCCGTAGAAACGTATCTCGATTTAGAAGGACAATGCAGGGAATCCAGAGTATTTCATATGGACGCAAATTGTGTGTTAATTCGGCAATGTGAGGGAGCGAGGAATGCAGTAAAGGAGGAATAATGCATCGGAAAAGAGATACTCGGAACCCCAAAGAAAATCCTATCGTTTCCGTAGAAACGTATCTCGATTTAGAAGGACAATGCAGGGAATCCAGAGTATTTCATATGGACGCAAATTGTGTGTTAATTCGGCAATGTGAGGGAGCGAGGGATGCAGTAACGGAGGAATAATGCATCGGAAAAGAGATATTCGACTCCCAAAAGAAAATCCTAACGTTTCCGTAGAAACGTATCTCGATTTAGAAGGACAATGCAGGGAATCCAGAGTATTTCATATGGACGCAAATTGTGTGTTAATTCGTCAATGTTAGGGAGCGAGGGATGCAGTAAAGGAGTAATAAAGCATCGGAAAAGACATACTCGAAAACCCAAAGAAAATCCTATCGTTTCCATAGAAACGTATTTCGATTTAGAACGACAAAACAGGGAACCCGAAGTATTTCATATGGACGCAAATTGTGTGTTAATTCGTCAATGTGAGGGAGCGAGGGATGCAGTAAAGGTGGAATATTGCATTGGAAAAGAGATACTCGGAACCCCAAAGAAAATGTTATCGTTTCCGTAGAAACGTATCTCGATTTAGAAGGACAATGCAAGGTATCCAGAGTATTTCATATGGACGCAAATTGTGTGTTACTTAGTCAATGTGAGGGAGCGAGGGATGCAGTAAAGGAGAAATAACGCATCGAAAAAGAGATACTCGGAACCCCAAAGAAAATCCTATCGTTTCCGTAGAAACGTTTCTCGATTTAGAAGGACAATGCAGGGAATCCAGAGTACTTCATATGGACGCAAATGGTGTGTTAATTCGTCAATGTGAGGGAGCGAGGGATGCAGTAAAGGAGGAATAATGCATCGGAAAAGAGATACTCGGAACCCCAAAGAAAATCCTATCGTTTCCGTAGAAACGTATCTCGATTTAGAATGACGATGCCGGGAATGCAGAGTATTTCATATGGACGTAAATTGTGTGTTAATTCGTCAATGTGAGGGAGCGAGGAATGTGCAGTAAAGGAGGAATAATGCATCGGAAAAGAGATACTCGACTCCCAAAAGAAAATCCTATCGTTTCCGTAGAAACGTATCTCGTTTTAGAAAGATAATGCAGGGATGCAAGAGTATTTCATATGGACGCAAATTGTGTGTTCATTCGGCAATGTGAGGGAGCGAGGGATGCAGTAAAGGAGGAATAATGCATCGGAAAAGAGATACTCGGAACCCCAAAGAAAATCCTATCGTTTCCGTAGAAACGTATCTCGATTTAGAAGGACAATGCAGGGAATCCAGAGTATTTCATATGGACGCAAATTGTGTGTTAATTCGGCAATGTGAGGGAGCGAGGGTTGCAGTAAAGGAGGAATAATGCATCGGAAAAGAGATACTCGGAACCCCACAGAAAATCCTATCGTTTCCGTAGAAACGTATCTCGATTTAGAAGGACAATGCAGGGAACCCAGAGTATTTCATATGGACGCAAATTGTGTGTTAATTCGTCAATGTGAGGGATCGAGGGATGCAGTAAAGGTGGAATATTGCATCGGAAAAGAGATACTCGGAACCCCAAAGAAAATGTTATCGTTTCCGTAGAAACGTATCTCGATTTAGAAGGACAATGCAGGGAATCCAGAGTATTTCATATGGACGCAAATTGTGTGTTAATTCGTCAATGTGAGGGAGCGAGGGATGCAGTAAAGGAGGAATAATGCATCGGAAAAGAGATACTCGGAACCCCAAAGAAAATCCTATCGTTTCCGTAGAAACGTATCTCGATTTAGAAGGACAATGCACGGAATCCAGAGTATTTCATATGGACGTAAATTGTGTGTTAATTCGTCAATGTGAGGGAGCGAGGAATGCAGTAAAGGAGGAATAATGCATCGGAAAAGAGATACTCGGAACCCCAAAGAAAATCCTATCGTTTCCGTAGAAACGTATCTCGATTAAGAAGGATAATGCAGGGAATCCAGAGTATTTCATATGGACGCAAATTGTGTGTTAATTCGTCAATGTGAGGGAGCGAGGGATGCAGTAAAGGAGGAATAATGTATCGGAAAAGAGATACTCGGAACCCCAAAGAAAATCCTATCGTTTCCGTAGAAACGTATCTCGATTTAGAAGGACAATGCAGGGAATCCAGAGTATTTCATATGGACGCAAATTGTGTGTTAAATCGGCTATGTGAGGGAGCGAGGGATGCAGTAAAGGAGGAATAATGCATCGGAAAAGAGATACTCGGAACCCCAAAGAAAATCCTATCGTTTCCGTAGAAACGTATCTCGATTTAGAAGGACAATGCACGGAATCCAGAGTATTTCATATGGACGTAAATTGTGTGTTAATTCGTCAATGTGAGGGAGCGAGGAATGCAGTAAAGGAGGAATAATGCATCGGAAAAGAGATACTCGGAACCCCAAAGAAAATCCTATCGTTTCCGTAGAAACGTATCTCGATTTAGAAGGATAATGCAGGGAATCCAGAGTATTTCATATGGACGCAAATTGTGTGTTAATTCGTCAATGTGAGGGAGCGAGGGATGCAGCAAAGGAGGAATAATGCATCGGAAAAGAGATACTCGGAACCCCAAAGAAAATCCTATCGTTTCCGTAGAAACGTATCTCGATTTAGAAGGACAATGCAGGGAATGCAGAGTATTTCATATGGACGTAAATTGTGTGTTAATTCGTCAATATGAGGGAGCGAGGAATGCAGTAAAGGAGGAATAATGCATCGGAAAAGAGATACTCGACTCCCAAAAGAAAATCCTATCGTTTCCGTAGAAACGTATCTCGTTTTAGAAAGATAATGCAGGGATGCCAGAGTATTTCATATGGACGCAAATTGTGTGTTCATTCGGCAATGTGAGGGAGCGAGGGATGCAGTAAAGGAGGAATAATGCATCGGAAAAGAGATACTCGGAACCCCAAAGAAAATCCTATCGTTTCCGTAGAAACGTATCTCGATTTAGAAGGACAATGCAGGGAATCCAGAGTATTTCATATGGACACAAATTGTGTGTTAATTCGGCAATGTGAGGGAGCGAGGGATGCAGTAAAGGAGGAATAATGCATCGGAAAAGAGATACTCGGAACCCCAAAGAAAATCCTATCGTTTCCGTAGAAACGTATCTCGATTTAGAAGGACAATGCAGGGAATCCAGAGTATTTCATATGGACGCAAATTGTGTATTAATTCGTAAATGTCAGGGAGCGAGGGATGTAGTAAAGGAGGAATAACGCATCGGAAAAGAGATACTCGGAACCCCAAAGAAAATCCTACCGTTTCCGTAGAAACGTATCTCGATTTAGAAGGATAATGCAGGGAATCCAGAGTATTTCATATGGACGCAAATTGTGTGTTAATTCGTCAATGTGAGGGAGCGAGGGATGCAGTAAAGGAGGAATAATGCATCGGAAAAGAGATACTCGGAACCCCAAAGAAAATCCTAACGTTTCCGTAGAAACGTATCTCGATTTAGAAGGACAATGCAGGGATTCCAGAGTATTTCATATGGACGCAAATTGTGTGTTAATTCGGCAATGTGAGGGAGCGAGGAATGCAGTAAAGGAGGAATAATGCATCGGAAAAGAGATACTCGGAACCCCAAAGAAAATCCTATCGTTTCCGTAGAAACGTATCTCGATTTAGAAGGACAATGCAGGGAATCCAGAGTATTTCATATGGACGCAAATTGTGTGTTAATTCGTCAATGTGAGGGAGCGAGGGATGCAGTAACGGAGGAATAATGCATCGGAAAAGAGATATTCGACTCCCAAAAGAAAATCCTAACGTTTCCGTAGAAACGTATCTCGATTTAGAAGGACAATGCAGGGAATCCAGAGTATTTCATATGGACGCAAATTGTGTATTAATTCGTCAATGTTAGGGAGCGAGGGATGCAGTAAAGGAGTAATAAAGCATCGGAAAAGACATACTCGAAAACCCAAAGAAAATCCTATCGTTTCCATAGAAACGTATTTCGATTTAGAACGACAAAACAGGGAACCCGAAGTATTTCATATGGACGCAAATTGTGTGTTAATTCGTCAATGTGAGGGAGCGAGGGATGCAGTAAAGGTGGAATATTGCATCGGAAAAGAGATACTCGGAACCCCAAAGAAAATGTTATCGTTTCCGTAGAAACGTATCTCGATTTAGAAGGACAATGCAAGGTATCCAGAGTATTTCATATGGACGCAAATTGTGTGTTACTTAGTCAATGTGAGGGAGCGAGGGATGCAGTAAAGGAGGAATAACGCATCGAAAAAGAGATACTCGGAACCCCAAAGAAAATCCTATCGTTTCCGTAGGAACGTTTCTCGATTTAGAAGGACAATGCAGGGAATCCAGAGTATTTCATATGGACGCAAATGGTGTGTTAATTCGTCAATGTGAGGGAGCGAGGGATGCAGTAAAGGAGGAATAATGCATCGGAAAAGAGATACTCGGAACCCCAAAGAAAATCCTATCGTTTCCGTAGAAACGTATCTCGATTTAGAATGACAATGCAGGGAATGCAGAGTATTTCATATGGACGTTAATTGTGTGTTAATTCGTCAATGTGAGGGAGCGAGGAATGCAGTAAAGGAGGAATAATGCATCGGAAAAGAGATACTCGGAACCCCAAAGAAAATCCTATCGTTTCCGTAGAAACGTATCTCGATTTAGAAGGACAATGCAGGGAATCCAGAGTATTTCATATGGACACAAATTGTGTGTTAATTCGGCAATGTGAGGGAGCGAGGGATGCAGTAAAGGAGGAATAATGCATCGGAAAAGAGATACTCGGAACCCCAAAGAAAATCCTATCGTTTCCGTAGAAACGTATCTCGATTTAGAAGGACAATGCAGGGAATCCAGAGTATTTCATATGGACGCAAATTGTGTATTAATTCGTAAATGTCAGGGAGCGAGGGATGTAGTAAAGGAGGAATAACGCATCGGAAAAGAGATACTCGGAACCCCAAAGAAAATCCTACCGTTTCCGTAGAAACGTATCTCGATTTAGAAGGATAATGCAGGGAATCCAGAGTATTTCATATGGACGCAAATTGTGTGTTAATTCGTCAATGTGAGGGAGCGAGGGATGCAGTAAAGGAGGAATAATGCATCGGAAAAGAGATACTCGGAACCCCAAAGAAAATCCTATCGTTTCCGTAGAAACGTATCTCGATTTAGAACGACAATGCAGGGAATCCAGAGTATTTCATATGGACGCAAATTGTGTGTTAATTCGGCAATGTGAGGGAGCGAGGGTTGCAGTAAAGGAGGAATAATGCATCGGAAAAGAGATACTCGGAACCCCAAAGAAAATCCTATCGTTTCCGTAGAAACGTATCTCGATTTAGAAGGACAATGCACGGAATCCAGAGTATTTCATATGGACGTAAATTGTGTGTTAATTCGTCAATGTGAGGGAGCGAGGAATGCAGTAAAGGAGGAATAATGCATCGGAAAAGAGATACTCGGAACCCCAAAGAAAATCCTATCGTTTCCGTAGAAACGTATCTCGATTTAGAAGGATAATGCAGGGAATCCAGAGTATTTCATATGGACGCAAATTGTGTGTTAATTCGTCAATGTGAGGGAGCGAGGGATGCAGTAAAGGAGGAATAATGCATCGGAAAAGAGAAACTCGGAACCCCAAAGAAAATCCTATCGTTTCCGTAGAAACGTATCTCGATTTAGAAGGACAATGCAGGCAATCCAGAGTATTTCATATGGACGTAAATTGTGTGTTAATTCGTCAATGTGAGGGAGCGAGGAATGCAGTAAAGGAGGAATAATGCATCGGAAAAGAGATACTCGACTCCCAAAAGAATATCCTATCGTTTCCGTAGAAACGTATCTCGTTTTAGAAAGATAATGCAGGGATGCCAGAGTATTTCATATTGACGCAAATTGTGTGTTAATTCGTCAATGTTAGGGAGCGAGGGATGCAGTAAAGGAGTAATAAAGCATCGGAAATGACATACTCGAAAACCCAAAGAAAATCCTATCGTTTCCATAGAAACGTATCTCGATTTAGAAGGACAATGCAGGGAACCCAGAGTATTTCATATGGACGCAAATTGTGTGTTAATTCGTCAATGTGAGGGATCGAGGGATGCAGTAAAGGTGGAATATTGCATCGGAAAAGAGATACTCGCAACCCCAAAGAAAATGTTATCGTTTCCGTAGAAACGTATCTCGATTTAGAAGGACAATGCAGGGTATCAAGAGTATTTCATATGGACGCAAATTGTGTGTTAATTCGTCAATGTGAGGGAGCGAGGGATGCAGTAAAGGAGGAATAATGCATCGGAAAAGAGATACTCGGAACCCCAAAGGAAATCCTATCGTTTCCGTAGAAACGTATCTCGATTTAGAAGGACAATGCAGGGAATCCAGAGTATTTCATATGGACGTAAATTGTGTGTTAATTCGTCAATGTGAGGGAGCGAGGAATGCAGTAACGGAGGAATAATGCATCGGAAAAGAGATACTCGGAACCCCAAAGAAAATCCTATCGTTTCCGTAGAAACGTATCTCGATTTAGAAGGATAATGCAGGGAATCCAGAGTATTTCATATGGACGCAAATTGTGTGTTAATTCGTCAATGTGAGGGAGCGAGGGATGCAGTAAAGGAGGAATAATGCATCGGAAAAGAGATACTCGGAACCCCAAAGAAAATCCTATCGTTTCCGTAGAAACGTATCTCGATGTAGAAGGACAATACAGGGAATCCAGAGTATTTCATATGGACGCAAATTGTGTGTTAATTCGGCAATGTGAGGGAGCGAGGGATGCAGTAAAGGAGGAATAATGCATCGGAAAAGAGATACTCGGAACCCCAAAGAAAATCCTATAGTTTCCGTAGAAACGTATCTCGATTTAGAAGGACAATGCAGGGAATCCAGAGTATTTCGTATGGACGCAAATTGTGTGTTAATTCGTCAATGTTAGGGAGCGAGTGATGCAGTAAATGAGTAATAAAGCATCTTAAAAGACATACTCGAAAACCCAAAGAAAATCCTATCGTTTCCATAGAAACGTATTTCGATTTAGTACGACAATGCAGGGAACCCGGAGTATTTCATATGGACGCAAATTGTGTGTTAATTCGTCAATGTGAGGGAGCGAGGGATGCAGTAAAGGTGGAATATTGCATCGGAAAAGAGATACTCGGAACCCCAAAGAAAATGTTATCGTTTCCGTAGAAACGTATCTCGATTTAGAATGACAATGCAAGGTATCCAGAGTATTTCATATGGACGCAAATTGTGTGTTACTTAGTCAATGTGAGGGAGCGAGGGATGCAGTAAAGGAGGAATAACGCATCGAAAAAGAGATACTCGGAACCCCAAAGAAAATCCTATCGTTTCCGTAGAAACGTTTCTCGATTTAGAAGGACAATGCAGGGAATCCAGAGTATTTCATATGGACGCAAATTGTGTGTTAATTCGTCAATGTGAGGGAGCGTGGGATGCAGTAAAGGAGGAATAATGCATCGGAAAAGAGATACTCGGAACCCCAAAGAAAATCCTATCGTTTCCGTAGAAACGTATCTCGATTTAGAAGGACAATGCAGGGAATGCAGAGTATTTCATATGGACGTAAATTGTGTGTTAATTCGTCAATATGAGGGAGCGAGGAATGCAGTAAAGGAGGAATAATGCATCGGAAAAGAGATACTCGACTCCCAAAAGAAAATCCTATCGTTTCCGTAGAAACGTATCTCGTTTTAGAAAGATAATGCAGGGATGCCAGAGTATTTCATATGGACGCAAATTGTGTGTTCATTCGGCAATGTGAGGGAGCGAGGGATGCAGTAAAGGAGGAATAATGCATCGGAAAAGAGATACTCGGAACCCCAAAGAAAATCCTATCGTTTCCGTAGAAACGTATCTCGATTTAGAAGGACAATGCAGGGAACCCAGAGTATTTCATATGGACGCAAATTGTGTGTCAATTCGGCAATGTGAGGGAGCGAGGGATGCAGTAAAGGAGGAATGATGCATCGGAAAAGATATACTCGACTCCCAAAAGAAAATCCTAACGTTTCCGTAGAAACGTATCTCGATTTAGAAGGACAATGCAGGGAATCCAGAGTATTTCATATTGACGCAAATTGTGTGTTAATTCGTCAATGTTAGGGAGCGAGGGATGCAGTAAAGGAGTAATAAAGCATCGGAAATGACATACTCGAAAACCCAAAGAAAATCCTATCGTTTCCATAGAAACGTAACTCGATTTAGAAGGACAATGCAGGGAACACAGAGTATTTCATATGGACGCAAATTGTGTGTTAATTCGTCAATGTGAGGGATCGAGGGATGCAGTAAAGGTGGTATATTGCATCGGAAAAGAGATACTCGCAACCCCAAAGAAAATGTTATCGTTTCCGTAGAAACGTATCTCGATTTAGAAGGACAATGCAGGGTATCAAGAGTATTTCATATGGACGCAAATTGTGTGTTAATTCGTCAATGTGAGGGAGCGAGGGATGCAGTAAAGTAGGAATAATGCATCGGAAAAGAGATACTCGGAACCCCAAAGAAAATCCTATCGTTTCCGTAGAAACGTATCTCGATTTAGAAGGACAATGCACGGAATCCAGAGTATTTCATATGGACGTATATTGTGTGTTAATTCGTCAATGTGAGGGAGCGAGGAATGCAGTAAAGGAGGAATAATGCATCGGAAAAGAGATACTCGACTCCCAAAAGAAAATCCTATCGTTTCCATAGAAACTTATCTCGTTTTAGAAAGATAATGCAGGGATGCCAGAGTATTTCATATGGACGCAAATTGTGTGTTAATTCGGCAATGTGAGGGAACGGGGGATGCAGTAAAGGAGGAATAATGCATCGGAAAAGAGATACTCGGAACCCCAAAGAAAATCCTATCGTTTCCGTAGAAACGTATCTCGATTAAGTAGGACAATGCAGGGAATCCAGAGTATTTCATTTGGACGCAAATAGTGTGCTAGTTCGTCAATGTGAGGCAGCGAGGGATGCAGTAAAGGAGGTATAATGCATCGGAAAATAGATCCTCAAAACCCCAAAGAAAATCCTATCGTTTCCGTAGAAACGTATCTCGATTTAGAAGGACAATGCAGGGAAACCACAGTATTTCATATGGACGCAAATTGTGTGTTAATTCGTCAATGTGAGGGAGCGAGGGATGCAGTAAAGGAGGAATAATGCAACGGAAAAGAGGTACTCGGAAACCCAAAGAAAATGTTATCGTTTCCGTAGAAACGTATCTCGATGTAGAAGGACAATGCAGGAAATCCTGAGTATTTCATATGGACACAAATTGTGTGTTAAATCGGCAATGTGAGGGAGCGAGGGATGCAGTAAAGGAGGAATAATGCATCGGAAAAGAGATACTCGGAACCCCAAAGAAAATCCTGTCGTTTCCGTAGAAACGTATCTCGATTTAGAAGGACAATGTAGGGAATCCAGAGTATTTCATATGGACGCAAATTGTGTTTTAATTCGTCAATATGAGGGAGCGAGGGATGCAGTAAAGGAGGAATAATGCATCGGAAAAGAGATACTCGACTCCCAAAAGAAAATCCTATCGTTTCCATAGAAACGTATCTCGATTTAGAAGGACAATGCAGGGAATCCAGAGTGTTTCATATGGACGCAAATTGTGTGTTAATTCGTTAATGTGAGGGAGCAAGAGATGCAGTAAAGGAGGAATAATGCATCGGAAAAGAGATACTCGACTCCCAAAAGAAAATCCTATCGTTTCCGTAGAAACGTATCTCGATTTAGAAGGACAATGCAGGGAATCCAGAGTATTTCATATGGACGCAAATTGTGTGTTAATTCGTCAATGTGAGGGAGCGAGGGATGCAGTAAAGGAGGAATAATGCATCGGAAAAGAGATACTCGACTCCCAAAAGAAAATCCTATCGTTTCCGTAGAAACGTTTCTCGATTTAGAAGGACAATGCAGGGAATCCAGAGTATTTCATATGGACGCAAATTGTGTGTTAATTCGTAAATGTGAGGGAGCGAGGGATGTAGTAAAGGAGGAATAACACATCGCAAAAGAGATACACGGAACCCCAAAGAAAATCCTATCGTTTCCGTAGAAACGTATCTCGATTTAGAAGGACAATGCAGGGAATCCAGAGTATTTCATATGGACGCAAATTGTGTGTTAATTCGTCAATGTGAGGGAGCGAGGGATGCAGTAAAGGAGGAATAATGCATCGGAAAAGAGATACTCGGAACCCCAAAGAAAATCCTATCGTTTCCGTAGAAACGTATCTCGATTTAGAAGGACAATGCAGGGAATCCAGAGTATTTCATATGGACGCAAATTGTGTGTTAATTCGGCAATGTGAGGGGGCGAGGGATGCAGTAACGGAGGAATAATGCATTGGAAAAGAGATACTCGACTCCCAAAAGAAAATCCTAACGTTTCCGTAGAAACGTATCTCGATTTAGAAGGACAATGCAGGGAATCCAGAGTATTTCATATGGACGCAAATTGTGTGTTAATTCGTCAATGTTAGGGAGCGAGGGATGCAGTAAAGGAGTAATAAAGCATCGGAAAAGACATACTCGAAAACCCAAAGAAAATCCTATCGTTTCCATAGAAACGTATTTCGATTTAGAAGGACAATGCAGGGAACCCGGAGTATTTCATATGGACGCAAATTGTGTGTTAATTCGTCAATGTGAGGGAGCGAGGGATGCAGTAAAGGTGGAATATTGCATCGGAAAAGAGATACTCGGAACCCCAAAGAAAATGTTATCGTTTCCGTAGAAACGTATCTCGATTTAGAAGGACAATGCAAGGTATTCAGAGTATTTCATATGGACGCAAATTGTGTGATAATTAGTCAATGTGAGGGAGCGAGGGATGCAGTAAAGGAGGAATAACGCATCGAAAAAGAGATACTCGGAACCCCAAAGAAAATCCTTTCGTTTCCGTAGAAGCGTTTCTCGATTTAGAAGGATAATGCAGGGAATCCAGAGTATTTCATATGGACGCAAATTGTGTGTTAATTCGTCAATGTGAGGGAGCGAGGGATGCAGTAAAGGAGGAATAACGCATCGGAAAAGAGATACACGGAACCCCAATGAAAATCCTATCGTTTCCGTAGAAACGTATCTCGATTTAGAAGGACAATGCAGGGTATCCAGAGTATTTCATATGGACGCAAATTGTCTGTTAATTCGTCAATGTGAGGGAGCGATGGATGCAGTAAAGGAGGAATAATGCATCGGATAAGAGATACTCGGAACCCCAAAGAAAAAGTTATCGTTTCCGTAGAAACGTATCTCGATTTAGAAGGACAATGCAGGGTATCCAGAATATTTCATATGGACGCAAATTGTGTGTTAATTTGTCAATGTGAGGGAGCGAGGGATGCAATAAAGGAGGAATAACGCATCGAAAAAGAGATACTCGGAACCCCTAAGAAAATCCTATCGTTTCCGTAGAAACGTATCTCGATTTAGAAGGACAATGTAGGGAATCCAGAGTACTTCATATGGACGCAAATTGTGTGTTAATTCGTCAATGTGAGGGAGCGAGGGATGCAGTAAAGGAGGAATAACGCATCGGAAAAGAGATACTCGGAACCCCAAAGAAAATGTTATCGTTTCCGTAGAAACGTATCTCGATGTAGAAGGACAATGCAGGAAATCCAGATTATTTCATATGGACGCAAATTGTGTGTTAAATCGTCAATGTGAGGGAGCGAGGGATGCAGTAAAGGAGGAATAACGCATCGGAAAAGAGATACTCGGAACCCCAAAGAAAATCCTATCGTTTCCGTAGAAACTTATCTCGATTTAGAAGGACAATGCAGGGTATCCAGAGTATATCTTATGGACACAAATTGTGTGTTAATTCGTCAATGTGAGGGAGCGAGGGATGCAGTAAAGGAGCAATAATGCATCGGAAAAGAGATACTCGGAACCCCAAAGAAAATCCTATCGTTTCCGTAGAAACGTATCTCGATTTAGAAGGACAATGCAGGGAAACCACAGTATTTCATATGGACGCAAATTGTGTGTTAATTCGTCAATGTGAGGGAGCGAGGGATGCAGTAAAGGAGGAATAATGCATCGGAAAAGAGATACTCGGAACCCCAAAGGAAATGTTATCGTTTCCGTAGAAACGTATCTCGATGTAGAAGGACAATGCAGGAAATCCAGAGTATTTCATATGGACGCAAATTGTGTGTTAATTCGTCAATGTGAGGGAGCGAGGGATGCAGTAAACGAGGAATAACACATCGGAAAAGAGATACTCGGAACCCCAAAGAAAATCCTATCGTTTCCGTAGAAACGTATCTCGATTTAGAAGGACAATGCAGGGAATCCAGAGTATTTCATATGGACGCAAATTGTGTGTTAATTCGTCAATGTGAGGGAGCGAGGGATGCAGTAAAGGAGGAATAATGCATCGGAAATGAGATACTCGGAACCCCAAAGAAAATTCTATCGTTTCCGTAGAAACGTATCGCGATTTAGAAGGACAATGCCGGGAATCCAATTTCATATGGACGCAAATTGTGTGTTAATTCGTCAATGTGAGGGAGCGAGGGATGCAGTAAAGGAGGAATAACGCATCGGAAAAGAGATACTCGGAACCCCAAAGATAATCCTATCGTTTCCGTAGAAACGTATCTCGATTTAGAAAGACAATGCAGGGAACCCAGAGTATTTGTATGGACGCAAATTGTGTGTTAATTCGTCAATGTGAGGGAGCGAGGGATGCAGTTAAGGAGGAAAAATGCATCGGAAAAGAGATACTCGACTCCCAAAAGAAAATCCTATCGTTTCCGTAGAAACGTATCTCGTTTTAGAAAGATAATGCAGGAACCCAGAGTATTTCATATGGACGCAAATTGTGTGTTAATTCGGCAATGTGAGGGAGCGAATGATGCAGTAAAGGAGGAATAATGCATCGGAAAAGAGATACTCGGAACCCCAAAGTAAATCATATCGTTTCCGTAGAAACGTATATCGATTTAGAAAGACAATGCAGGGAATCCAGAGTATTTCATATGGACGCAAATTGTGTGTTATTTCGTCAATGTGAGGGAGCGAGGGATGCAGTAAATGATGAATAATGCATCGGAAAAAAGATACTCGACTTCCAAAAGAAAATCCTATCGTTCCCGTAAAAACGTATCTCGTTTTAGAAAGATAATGCAGTGAACCCAGAGTATTTCATATGGACGCAAATTGTGTGTTAATTCGGCAATGTGAGGGAGCGAGGGATGCAGTAAAGGAGGAATAAGGCTTCATAAAAGAGATACTCGGAACCCCAAAGAAAATCCTATCGTTTCCGTAGAAACGTATCTCGATTTAGAAGGACAATGCAGGGAATCCAGAGTATTTCATATGGACGCAAATTGTGTGTTAATTCATCAATGTGATGGAGCAAGGGATGCAGTAAAGGAGGAATAATGCATCGGAAAAGAGATACTCGGAACCCCAATGAATATGTTAGCGTTTCCGTAGAAACGTATCTCGATTTAGAAGGACAATGCAGGGAATCCAGAGTATTTCATATGGACGCAAATTGTGTGTTAATTCGTCAATGTGAGGGAGCGAGGGATGCAGTAAAGGAGGAATAACGCATCGGAAAAGAGATACACGGAACCCCAATGAAAATCCTATCGTTTCCGTAGAAACGTATTTCGTTTTTAGAAGGACAATGCAGGGAATCCAGAGTATTTCATATGGACGCAAATTGTCTGTTAATTCGTCAACGTGAGGGAGCGAGGGATGCAGTAAAGGAGGAATAATGCATCGGATAAGAGATACTCGGAACCCCAAAGAAAATCCTATCGTTTCCGTAGAAACGTATCTCGATTTAGAAAGACAATGCAGGGAATCCAGAGTATTTCATATGGACGCAAATTGTGTGTTAATTCGTCAATGTGAGGGAGCGAGGGCTGCAGTAAAGGTAGAATATTGCATCGGAAAAGAGATACTCGGAACCCCAAAGAAAAAGTTATCGTTTCCGTAGAAACGTATCTCGATGTAGAAGGACAATGCAGAGTATCCAGAGTATTTCATATGGACGCAAATTGTGTGTTAATTCGTCAATGTGAGGGAGCGAGGGATGCAATAAAGGAGGAATAACGCATCGAAAAAGAGATACTCGGAACCCCTAAGAAAATCCTATCGTTTCCGTAGAAACGTATCTCGTTTTAGAAGGACAATGTAGGGAATCCAGAGTACTTCATATGGACGCAAATTGTGTGTTAATTCGTCATTGTGAGGGAGCGAGGGATGCAGTAAAGGAGGAATAATGCATCGGAAAAGAGATACTCGGAACCCCAAAGAAAATGTTATCGTTTCCGTAGAAACGTATCTCGATGTAGAAGGACAATGCAGGAAATCCAGATTATTTCATATGGACGCAAATTGAGTGTTAAATCGTCAATGTGAGGCAGCGAGGGATGCAGTAAAGGAGGAATAACGCATCGGAAAAGAGATACTCGGAACCCCAAAGAAAATCCTATCGTTTCCGTAGAAACGTATCTCGATTTAGAAGGACAATGCAGGGAATCCAGAGTATATCATATGGACGCAAATTGTGTGTTAATTCGTCAATGTGAGGGAGCGAGGGATGCAGTAAAGGAGGTATAATGCATCGGAAAAGAGATAGTCGGAACCCCAAAGAAAATTCTATCGTTACCGTAGAAACGTATCTCATTTTAGAAAGATAATGCAGGGAACCCAGAGTATTTCATATGGACGCAAATTGTGAGTTAATTCGGCAATGTGAGGGAGCGAGGGATGCAGTAAAGGAGGAATAATGCATCGGAAAAGAGATACTCGAAAACACAAAGAAAATCATATCGTTTCCATAGAAACGTATCTCGATTTAGAAGGACAATGCAGGGAACCCAGAGTATTTCATATGGACGCAAATTGTGTGTTAATTCGTCAATGTGAGGGAGCGAGGGCTGCAGTAAAGGTGGAATATTGCATCGGAAAAGAGATACTCGGAACCCCAAAGAAAAAGTTATCGTTTCCGTAGAACCGTATCTCGATTTAGAAGGACAATGCAGGGTATCCAGAGTATTTCATATGGACGCAAATTGTGTGTTAATTCGTCAATGTGAGGGAGCGAGGGATGCAATAAAGGAGGAATAACGCATCGAAAAAGAGATACTCGGAACCCCTAAGAAAATCCTATCGTTTCCGTAGAAACGTATCTCGATTTAGAAGGACAATGTAGGGAATCCAGAGTACTTCATATGGACGCAAATTGTGTGTTAATTCGTCAATGTGAGGGAGCGAGGGATGCAGTAAAGGAGGAATAACGCATCGGAAAAGAGATACTCGGAACCCCAAAGAAAATCCTATCGTTTCCGTAGAAACGTATCTCGATTTCGAAGGACAATGCAGGGAATCCAGAGTATTTCATATGGACGCAAATTGTGTGTTAATACGTCAATGTGAGGGAGCGAGGGATGCAGTAAAGTAGAAATAATGCATCGGAAAAGAGATACTCGACTCCCAAAAGAAAATCCTATCGTTTCCGTAGAATCGTATCTCGATTTAGAAGGACAATGCAGGGAATCCAGAATATTTCATATGGACGCAAATTGTGAGTTAATTCGTCAATGTGAGGGAGCGAGGGATGCAGTAAAGGAGCAATAATGCATCGGAAAAGAGATACTCGACTCCTAAAAGAATATCCTATCGTTTCCGTAGAAACGTATCTCGTTTTAGAAAGATAATGCAGGGAACCCAGAGTATTTCATATGGACGCAAATTGTCTGTTAATTCGTCAATGTGAGGGACCGAGGGATGCAGTAAAGGAGGAATAATGCATCGGAAAAGAGATACTCGGAACCCCAAAGAAAATCCTATCGTTTCCGTAGAAACGTATCTCGTTTTAGAAAGATAATGCAGGAACCCAGAGTAATTCATATGGACGGAAATTGTGTGGTAATTCGGCAATGTGAGGGAGCCAATGATGCAGTAAAGGAGGAATAATGCATCGGAAAAGGGATACTCGGAACCCCAAAGAAAATCCTATCGTTTCCGTAGAAACATATCACGATTTAGAAGGACAATGCAGGGAATCCAGAGTATTTCATATGGACGGAAATTGTGTGTTAATTCGGCAATGTGAGGGAGGGAATGATGCAGTAAAGGAGGAATAATGCATCGGAAAAGGGATACTCGGAACCCCAAAGAAAATTCTATCGTTTCCGTAGAAACGTATCTCGATTTAGAAGGACAATGCAGGGAATCCAGAGTATTTCATATGGACGCAAATTGTGTGTTAATACGTCAATGTGAGGGAGCGAGGGATGCAGTAAAGTAGAAATAATGCATCGGAAAAAAGATACTCGACTCCCAAAAGAAAATCCTATCATTTCCGTAGAAACGTATCTCGATTTAGAAGGACAATGCAGGGAATCCAGAGTATTTCATATGGACGCAAATTGTGTGTTAATTCGTCAATGTGAGGGAGCGAGGGATGCAGTAAAGGAGTAATAATGCATCGGAAAAGAGATACTCGGAACCCCAAATAAAATCCTATCGTTTCCGTAGAAACGTATCTCGATTTAGAAAGACAATGCAGGGAATCCAGAGTATTTCATATGGACGCAAATTGTGTGTTAATTCGTCAATGTGAGGGAGCGGGGGATGCAGTAAAGGAGGAATAATGCATCGGAAAAGAGATACTCGACTCCTAAAAGAAAATCCTATCGTTTCCGTAGAAACGTATCTCGATTTAGAAGGACAATGCAGGGAATCCAGAGTATTTCATATGGACGCAAATTGTGTGTTAATTCGTCAATGTGAGGGAGCGAGGGATGCAGTAAAGGAGGATTAATGCATCGGAAAAGAGATACTCGACTCCTAAAAGAATATCCTATCGTTTCCGTAGAAACGTATCTCGTTTTAGAAAGATAATGCAGGGAACCCAGAGTATTTCATATGGACGCAAATTGTGTGTTAATTCGTCAATGTGAGGGAGCGAGGGATGCAGTAAAGGAGGAATAATGCATCGGAAACGAGATACTCGAAACCCCAAAGAAAATCCTATCGTTTCCGTATAAACGTATCTCGATTTAGAAGGACAATGCAGGGAATCCAGAGTATCTCATATGGACGCAAATTGTGTGTTAATTCGTCAATGTGAGGGAGCGGGGGATGCAGTAAAGGAGGAGTAATGCATCGGAAAAGAGATACTCGACTCCTAAAAGAAAATCCTATCGTTTCCGTAGAAACGTATCTCGTTATTGAAAGATAATACAGGGAACACAGAGTATTTCATACGGACGCAAATTGTGTGTTAATTCGGCAATGTGAGGGAGCGAGGGATGCAGTAAAGGAGGAATAAAGCATCAGAAAAGAGATACTCGGAACCCCAAAGAAAATCCTATCGTTTCCGTAGAAACGTATCTCGATTTAGAAGGACAATGCAGGGAATCCAGAGTAATTCACATGGACGCAAATTGTGTGTTAATTCGTCAATGTGAGGGAGCGAGGGATGCAGTAAAGGAGGAATAATGCATCGGAAAAGAGATACTCGGTACCCCAAAGAAAATCCTATCGTTTCCGTAGAAACGTATCTCGATTTAGAAGGACAATGCATGGAATCCAGAATATTTCATATGGACGCAAATTGTGTGTTAATTCGTCAATGTGAGGGAGCGGGGGATGCAGTAAAGGAGGAATAATGCATCGGAAAAGAGATACTCGACTCCAAAAAGAAAATCCTATCGTTTCCGTAGAAACGTATCTCGTTTTAGAAAGATACTGCAGGAACACAGAGTATTTCATATGGACGGAAATTGTGTGTTAATTCGGAATTGTGAGGGAGGGAATGATGCAGTAAAGGAAGAATAATGCATCGGAAAATGGATACTCGGAACCCCAAAGAAAATCCTATCGTTTCCGTAGAAACGTATCTCGATTTAGAAGGACAATGCAGGGAATCCAGAGTATTTCATATGGACGGGAATTGTGTGTTAATTCGGCAATGTGAGGGAGCGAATGATGCAGTAAAGGAGGAATAATGCATCGGAAAAGGGATACTCGGAACCCCAAAGAAAATCCTATCGTTTCCGTAGAAACGTATCTCGTTTTAGAAAGATAATGCAGGGAACCCAGAGTATTTCATATGGACGCAAATTGTCTGTTAATTCGTCAATGTGAGGGACCGAGGGATGCAGTAAAGGAGGAATAATGCATCGGAAAAGAGATACTCGGAACCCCAAAGAAAATCCTATCGTTTCCGTAGAAACGTATCTCGTTTTAGAAAGATAATGCAGGAACCCAGAGTAAGTCATATGGACGGAAATTGTGTGGTAATTCGGCAATGTGAGGGAGCCAATGATGCAGTAAAGGAGAAATAATGCATCGGAAAAGGGATACTCGGAACCCCAAAGAAAATCCTATCGTTTCCGTAGAAACATATCACGATTTAGAAGGACAATGCAGGGAATCCAGAGTATTTCATATGGACGGAAATTGTGTGTTAATTCGGCAATGTGAGGGAGGGAATGATGCAGTAAAGGAGGAATAATGCATCGGAAAAGGGATACTCGGAACCCCAAAGAAAATTCTATCGTTTCCGTAGAAACGTATCTCGATTTAGAAGGACAATGCAGGGAATCCAGAGTATTTCATATGGACGCAAATTGTGTGTTAATACGTCAATGTGAGGGAGCGAGGGATGCAGTAAAGTAGAAATAATGCATCGGTAAAAAGATACTCGACTCCCAAAAGAAAATCCTATCATTTCCGTAGAAACGTATCTCGATTTAGAAGGACAATGCAGGGAATCCAGAGTATTTCATATGGACGCAAATTGTGTGTTAATTCGTCAATGTGAGGGAGCGAGGGATGCAGTAAAGGAGTAATAATGCATCGGAAAAGAGATACTCGGAACCCCAAATAAAATCCTATCGTTTCCGTAGAAACGTATCTCGATTTAGAAAGACAATGCAGGGAATCCAGAGTATTTCATATGGACGCAAATTGTGTGTTAATTCGTCAATGTGAGGGAGCGGGGGATGCAGTAAAGGAGGAATAATGCATCGGAAAAGAGATACTCGACTCCTAAAAGAAAATCCTATCGTTTCCGTAGAAACGTATCTCGATTTAGAAGGACAATGCAGGGAATCCAGAGTATTTCATATGGACGCAAATTGTGTGTTAATTCGTCAATGTGAGGGAGCGAGGGATGCAGTAAAGGAGGATTAATGCATCGGAAAAGAGATACTCGACTCCTAAAAGAATATCCTATCGTTTCCGTAGAAACGTATCTCGTTTTAGAAAGATAATGCAGGGAACCCAGAGTATTTCATATGGACGCAAATTGTGTGTTAATTCGTCAATGTGAGGGAGCGAGGGATGCAGTAAAGGAGGAATAATGCATCGGAAACGAGATACTCGAAACCCCAAAGAAAATCCTATCGTTTCCGTATAAACGTATCTCGATTTAGAAGGACAATGCAGGGAATCCAGAGTATCTCATATGGACGCAAATTGTGTGTTAATTCGTCAATGTGAGGGAGCGGGGGATGCAGTAAAGGAGGAGTAATGCATCGGAAAAGAGATACTCGACTCCTAAAAGAAAATCCTATCGTTTCCGTAGAAACGTATCTCGTTATTGAAAGATAATACAGGGAACACAGAGTATTTCATACGGACGCAAATTGTGTGTTAATTCGGCAATGTGAGGGAGCGAGGGATGCAGTAAAGGAGGAATAAAGCATCAGAAAAGAGATACTCGGAACCCCAAAGAAAATCCTATCGTTTCCGTAGAAACGTATCTCGATTTAGAAGGACAATGCAGGGAATCCAGAGTAATTCACATGGACGCAAATTGTGTGTTAATTCGTCAATGTGAGGGAGCGAGGGATGCAGTAAAGGAGGAATAATGCATCGGAAAAGAGATACTCGGTGCCCCAAAGAAAATCCTATCGTTTCCGTAGAAACGTATCTCGATTTAGAAGGACAATGCATGGAATCCAGAATATTTCATATGGACGCAAATTGTGTGTTAATTCGTCAATGTGAGGGAGCGGGGGATGCAGTAAAGGAGGAATAATGCATCGGAAAAGAGATACTCGACTCCAAAAAGAAAATCCTATCGTTTCCGTAGAAACGTATCTCGTTTTAGAAAGATACTGCAGGAACACAGAGTATTTCATATGGACGGAAATTGTGTGTTAATTCGGAATTGTGAGGGAGGGAATGATGCAGTAAAGGAAGAATAATGCATCGGAAAATGGATACTCGGAACCCCAAAGAAAATCCTATCGTTTCCGTAGAAACGTATCTCGATTTAGAAGGACAATGCAGGGAATCCAGAGTATTTCATATGGACGGGAATTGTGTGTTAATTCGGCAATGTGAGGGAGCGAATGATGCAGTAAAGGAGGAATAATGCATCGGAAAAGGGATACTCGGAACCCCAAAGAAAATCCTATCGTTTCCGTAGAAACGTATCTCGATTTCGAAGGACAATGCAAGGAATCCAGAGTATTTCATATGGACGCAAATTGTGTGTTAATTCGTCAATGTGAGAGAGCGAGGGATGCAGTAAAGGAGGAATAATGCATCGGAAAAGAGATACTCGGTACCCCAAAGAAAATCCTATCGTTTCCGTAGAAACGTATCTCGATTTAGAAGGACAATGCATGGAATCCAGAGTATTTCATATGGACGCAAATTGTGTGTTAATTCGTCAATGTGAGGGAGCGGGGGATGCAGTAAAGGATGAATAATGCATCGGAAAAGAGATACTCGACTCCAAAAAGAAAATCCTATCGTTTCCGTAGAAACGTATCTCGTTTTAGAAAGATACTGCAGGAACCCAGAGTATTTCATATGGACGGAAATTGTGTGTTAATTCGGAATTGTGAGGGAGCGAATGATGCAGTAAAGGAAGAATAATGCATCGGAAAAGGGATACTCGGAACCCCAAAGAAAATCCTATCGTTTCCGTAGAAACGTATCTCGATTTCGAAGGACAATGCAGGGAATCCAGAGTATTTCATATGGACGCAAATTGTGTGTTAATACGTCAATGTGAGGGAGCGAGGGATGCAGTAAAGTAGAAATAATGCATCGGAAAAGAGATACTCGACTCCCAAAAGAAAATCCTATCGTTTCCGTAGAATCGTATCTCGATTTAGAAGGACAATGCAGGAAATCCAGATTATTTCATATGGACGCAAATTGAGTGTTAAATT
Source organism: Schistocerca nitens (assembly GCF_023898315.1). Taxonomy (NCBI): domain Eukaryota; kingdom Metazoa; phylum Arthropoda; class Insecta; order Orthoptera; family Acrididae; genus Schistocerca; species Schistocerca nitens. The sequence continues at coordinate 1,273,844,723 of NC_064614.1, read as the reverse complement.
GTCAATGTGAGGCAGCGAGGGATGCAGTAAAGGAGGAATAACGCATCGGAAAAGAGATACTCGGAACCCCAAAGAAAATCCTATCGTTTCCGTAGAAACGTATCTCGATTTAGAAGGACAATGCAGGGAATCCAGAGTATTTCATATGGACGCAAATTGTCTGTTAATTCGTCAATGTGAGGGAGCGATGGATGCAGTAAAGGAGGAATAATGCATCGGATAAGAGATACTCGGAACCCCAAAGAAAAAGTTATCGTTTCCGTAGAAACGTATCTCGATTTAGAAGGACAATGCAGGGTATCCAGAATATTTCAAATGGACGCAAATTGTGTGTTAATTTGTCAATGTGAGGGAGCGAGGGATGCAATAAAGGAGGAATAACGCATCGAAAAAGAGATACTCGGAACCCCTAAGAAAATCCTATCGTTTCCGTAGAAACGTATCTCGATTTAGAAGGACAATGTAGGGAATCCAGAGTACTTCATATGGACGCAAATTGTGTGTTAATTCGTCAATGTGAGGGAGCGAGGGATGCAGTAAAGGAGGAATAACGCATCGGAAAAGAGATACTCGGAACCCCAAAGAAAATGTTATCGTTTCCGTAGAAACGTATCTCGATGTAGAAGGACAATGCAGGAAATCCAGATTACTTCATATGGACGCAAATTGTGTGTTAAATCGTCAATGTGAGGGAGCGAGGGATGCAGTAAAGGAGGAATAACGCATCGGAAAAGAGATACTCGGAACCCCAAAGAAAATCCTATCGTTTCCGTAGAAACTTATCTCGATTTAGAAGGACAATGCAGGGTATCCAGAGTATATCTTATGGACACAAATTGTGTGTTAATTCGTCAATGTGAGGGAGCGAGGGATGCAGTAAAGGAGCAATAATGCATCGGAAAAGAGATACTCGGAACCCCAAAGAAAATCCTATCGTTTCCGTAGAAACGTATCTCGATTTAGAAGGACAATGCAGGGAAACCACAGTATTTCATATGGACGCAAATTGTGTGTTAATTCGTCAATGTGAGGGAGCGAGGGATGCAGTAAAGGAGGAATAATGCATCGGAAAAGAGATACTCGGAACCCCAAAGGAAATGTTATCGTTTCCGTAGAAACGTATCTCGATGTAGAAGGACAATGCAGGAAATCCAGAGTATTTCATATGAACGCAAATTGTGTGTTAATTCGTCAATGTGAGGGAGCGAGGGATGCAGTAAACGAGGAATAACACATCGGAAAAGAGATACTCGGAACCCCAAAGAAAATCCTATCGTTTCCGTAGAAACGTATCTCGATTTAGAAGGACAATGCAGGGAATCCAGAGTATTTCATATGGACGCAAATTGTGTGTTAATTCGTCAATGTGAGTGAGCGAGGGATGCAGTAAAGGAGGAATAATGCATCGGAAATGAGATACTCGGAACCCCAAAGAAAATTCTATCGTTTCCGTAGAAACGTATCGCGATTTAGAAGGACAATGCCGGGAATCCAGAGTATTTCATATGGACGCAAATTGTGTGTTAATTCGTCAATGTGAGGGAGCGAGGGATGCAGTAAAGGAGGAATAACGCATCGGAAAAGAGATACTCGGAACCCCAAAGATAATCCTATCGTTTCCGTAGAAACGTATCTCGATTTAGAAAGACAATGCAGGGAACCCAGAGTATTTGTATGGACGCAAATTGTGTGTTAATTCGTCAATGTGAGGGAGCGAGGGATGCAGTTAAGGAGGAAAAATGCATCGGAAAAGAGATACTCGACTCCCAAAAGAAAATCCTATCGTTTCCGTAGAAACGTATCTCGTTTTAGAAAGATAATGCAGGAACCCAGAGTATTTCATATGGACGCAAATTGTGTGTTAATTCGGCAATGTGAGGGAGCGAATGATGCAGTAAAGGAGGAATAATGCATCGGAAAAGAGATACTCGGAACCCCAAAGTAAATCATATCGTTTCCGTAGAAACGTATATCGATTTAGAAAGACAATGCAGGGAATCCAGAGTATTTCATATGGACGCAAATTGTGTGTTATTTCGTCAATGTGAGGGAGCGAGGGATGCAGTAAATGATGAATAATGCATCGGAAAAAAGATACTCGACTTCCAAAAGAAAATCCTATCGTTCCCGTAAAAACGTATCTCGTTTTAGAAAGATAATGCAGTGAACCCAGAGTATTTCATATGGACGCAAATTGTGTGTTAATTCGTCAATGTGAGGGAGCGAGGGATGCAGTAAAGGAGGAATAAGGCTTCGGAAAAGAGATACTCGGAACCCCAAAGAAAATCCTATCGTTTCCGTAGAAACGTATCTCGATTTAGAAGGACAATGCAGGGAATCCAGAGTATTTCATATGGACGCAAATTGTGTGTTAATTCATCAATGTGATGGAGCAAGGGATGCAGTAAAGGAGGAATAATGCATCGGAAAAGAGATACTCGGAACCCCAATGAATATGTTAGCGTTTCCGTAGAAAGGTATCTCGATTTAGAAGGACAATGCAGGGAATCCAGAGTATTTCATATGGACGCAAATTGTGTGTTAATTCGTCAATGTGAGGGAGCGAGGGATGCAGTAAAGGAGGAATAACGCATCGGAAAAGAGATACACGGAACCCCAATGAAAATCCTATCGTTTCCGTAGAAACGTATTTCGATTTAGAAGAACAATGCAGGGAATCCAGAGTATTTCATATGGACGCAAATTGTCTGTTAATTCGTCAACGTGAGGGAGCGAGGGATGCAGTAAAGGAGGAATAATGCATCGGATAAGAGATACTCGGAAACCCAAAGAAAATCCTATCGTTTCCGTAGAAACGTATCTCGATTTAGAAAGACAATGCAGGGAATCCAGAGTATTTCATATGGACGCAAATTGTGTGTTAATTCGTCAATGTGAGGGAGCGAGGGCTGCAGTAAAGGTGGAATATTGCATCGGAAAAGAGATACTCGGAACCCCAAAGAAAAAGTTATCGTTTCCGTAGAAACGTATCTCGATGTAGAAGGACAATGCAGGGTATCCAGAGTATTTCATATGGACGCAAATTGTGTGTTAATTCGTCAATGTGAGGGAGCGAGGGATGCAATAAAGGAGGAATAACGCATCGAAAAAGAGATACTCGGAACCCCTAAGAAAATCCTATCGTTTCCGTAGAAACGTATCTCGTTTTAGAAGGACAATGTAGGGAATCCAGAGTACTTCATATGGACGCAAATTGTGTGTTAATTCGTCATTGTGAGGGAGCGAGGGATGCAGTAAAGGAGGAATAATGCATCGGAAAAGAGATACTCGGAACCCCAAAGAAAATGTTATCGTTTCCGTAGAAACGTATCTCGATGTAGAAGGACAATGCAGGAAATCCAGATTATTTCATATGGACGCAAATTGAGTGTTAAATCGTCAATGTGAGGCAGCGAGGGATGCAGTAAAGGAGGAATAACGCATCGGAAAAGAGATACTCGGAACCCCAAAGAAAATCCTATCGTTTCCGTAGAAACGTATCTCGATTTAGAAGGACAATGCAGGGAATCCAGAGTATATCATATGGACGCAAATTGTGTGTTAATTCGTCAATGTGAGGGAGCGAGGGATGCAGTAAAGGAGGTATAATGCATCGGAAAAGAGATAGTCGGAACCCCAAAGAAAATTCTATCGTTTCCGTAGAAACGTATCTCATTTTAGAAAGATAATGCAGGGAACCCAGAGTATTTCATATGGACGCAAATTGTGAGTTAATTCGGCAATGTGAGGGAGCGAGGGATGCAGTAAAGGAGGAATAATGCATCGGAAAAGAGATACTCGAAAACACAAAGAAAATCATATCGTTTCCATAGAAACGTATCTCGATTTAGAAGGACAATGCAGGGAACCCAGAGTATTTCATATGGACGCAAATTGTGTGTTAATTCGTCAATGTGAGGGAGCGAGGGCTGCAGTAAAGGTGGAATATTGCATCGGAAAAGAGATACTCGGAACCCCAAAGAAAATCCTATCGTTTCCGTAGAACCGTATCTCGATTTAGAAGGACAATGCAGGGTATCCAGAGTATTTCATATGGACGCAAATTGTGTGTTAATTCGTCAATGTGAGGGAGCGAGGGATGCAGTAAAGGAGGAATAACGCATCGGAAAAGAGATACTCGGAACCCCAAAGAAAATGTTATCGTTTCCGTAGAAACGTATCTCGATGTAGAAGGACAATGCAGGAAATCCAGATTATTTCATATGGACGCAAATTGTGTGTTAAATCGTCAATGTGAGGCAGCGAGGGATGCAGTAAAGGAGGAATAACGCATCGGAAAAGAGATACTCGGAACCCCAAAGAAAATCCTATCGTTTCCGTAGAAACGTATCTCGATTTAGAAGGACAATGCAGGGAACCCAGAGTATTTCATATGGACGCAAATTGTGTGTTAATTCGTCAATGTGAGGGAGCGAGGGCTGCAGTAAAGGTGGAATATTGCATCGGAAAAGAGATACTCGGAACCCCAAAGAAAATCCTATCGTTTCCGTAGAAACGTATCTCGATTTAGAAGGACAATGCAGGGTATCCAGAGTATTTCATATGGACGCAAATTGTGTGTTAATTCGTCAATGTGAGGGAGCGAGGGATGCAATAAAGGAGGAATAACGCATCGAAAAAGAGATACTCGGAACCCCTAAGAAAATCCTATCGTTTCCGTAGAAACGTATCTCGATTTAGAAGGACAATGTTGGGAATCCAGAGTACTTCATATGGACGCAAATTGTGTGTTAATTCGTCATTGTGAGGGAACGAGGGATGCAGTAAAGGAGGAATAACGCATCGGAAAAGAGATACTCGGAACCCCAAAGAAAATGTTATCGTTTCCGTAGAAACGTATCTCGATGTAGAAGGACAATGCAGGAAATCCAGATTATTTCATATGGACGCAAATTGTGTGTTAAATCGTCAATGTGAGGCAGCGAGGGATGCAGGAAAGGAGGAATAACGCATCGGAAAAGAGATACTCGGAACCCCAAAGAAAATCCTATCGTTTCCGTAGAAACGTATCTCGATTTAGAAGGACAATGCAGGGAATCCAGAGTATATCATATGGACGCAAATTGTGTGTTAATTCGTCAATGTGAGGGAGCGAGGGATGCAGTAAAGGAGGTATAATGCATCGGAAAAGAGATAGTCGGAACCCCAAAGAAAAATCTATCGTTTCCGTAGAAACGTATCTCATTTTAGAAAGATAATGCAGGGAACCCAGAGTATTTCATATTGACGCAAATTGTGAGTTAATTCGGCAATGTGAGGGAGCGAGGGATGCAGTAAAGGAGGAATAATGCATCGGAAAAGAGATACTCGAAAACACAAAGAAAATCATATCGTTTCCATAGAAACGTATCTCGATTTAGAAGGACAATGCAGGGAACCCAGAGTATTTCATATGGACGCAAATTGTGTGTTAATTCGTCAATGTGAGGGAGCGAGGGCTGCAGTAAAGGTGGAATATTGCATCGGAAAAGAGATACTCGGAACCCCAAAGAAAAAGTTATCGTTTCCGTAGAACCGTATCTCGATTTAGAAGGACAATGCAGGGTATCCAGAGTATTTCATATGGACGCAAATTGTGTGTTAATTCGTCAATGTGAGGGAGCGAGGAATGCAATAAAGGAGGAATAACGCATCGAAAAAGAGATACTCGGAACCCCTAAGAAAATCCTATCGTTTCCGTAGAAACGTATCTCGATTTAGAAGGACAATGTAGGGAATCCAGAGTACTTCATATGGACGCAAATTGTGTGTTAATTCGTCAATGTGAGGGAGCGAGGGATGCAGTAAAGGAGGAATAACGCATCGGAAAAGAGATACTCGGAACCCCAAAGAAAATGTTATCGTTTCCGTAGAAACGTATCTCGATGTAGAAGGACAATGCAGGAAATCCAGATTATTTCATATGGACGCAAATTGTGTGTTAAATCGTCAATGTGAGGCAGCGAGGGATGCAGTAAAGGAGGAATAACGCATCGGAAAAGAGATACTCGGAACCCCAAAGAAAATCCTATCGTTTCCGTAGAAACGTATCTCGATTTAGAAGGACAATGCAGGGAATCCAGAGTATATCATATGGACGCAAATTGTGTGTTAATTCGTCAATGTGAGGGAGCGAGGGATGCAGTAAAGGAGGTATAATGCATCGGAAAAGAGATAGTCGGAACCCCAAAGAAAATTCTATCGTTTCCGTAGAAACGTATCTCATTTTAGAAAAATAATGCAGGGAACCCAGAGTATTTCATATTGACGCAAAGTGTGAGTTAATTCGGCAATGTGAGGGAGCGAGGGATGCAGTAAAGGAGGAATAATGCATCGGAAAAGAGATACTCGAAAACACAAAGAAAATCATATCGTTTCCATAGAAACGTATCTCGATTTAGAAGGACAATGCAGGGAACCCAGAGTATTTCATATGGAAGCAAATTGTGTGTTAATTCGTCAATGTGAGGGAGCGAGGGCTGCAGTAAAGGTGGAATATTGCATCGGAAAAGAGATACTCGGAACCTCAAAGAAAAAGTTATCGTTTCCGTAGAACCGTATCTCGATTTAGAAGGACAATGCAGGGTATCCAGAGTATTTCATATGGACGCAAATTGTGTGTTAATTCGTCAATTTGAGGGAGCGAGGGATGCAATAAAGGAGGAATAATGCATCGAAAAAGAGATACTCGGAACCCCTAAGAAAATCCTATCGTTTCCGTAGAAACGTATCTCGATTTAGAAGGACAATGTAGGGAATCCAGAGTACTTCATATGGACGCAAATTGTGTGTTAATTCGTCAATGTGAGGGAGCGAGGGATGCAGTAAAGGAGGAATAACGCATCGGAAAAGAGATACTCGGAACCCCAAAGAAAATGTTATCGTTTCCGTAGAAACGTATCTCGATGTAGAAGGACAATGCAGGAAATCCAGATTATTTCATATGGACGCAAATTGTGTGTTAAATCGTCAATGTGAGGGAGCGAGGGATGCAGTAAAGGAGGAATAACGCATCGGAAAAGAGATACTCGGAACCCCAAAGAAAATCCTATCGTTTCCGTAGAAACGTATCTCGATTTAGAAGGACAATGCAGGGAATCCAGAGTATATCATATGGACGCAAATTGTGTGTTAATTCGTCAATGTGAGGGAGCGAGGGATGCAGTAAAGGAGATATAATGCATCGGAAAAGAGATAGTCGGAACCCCAAAGAAAATTCTATCGTTTCCGTAGAAACGTATCTCGTTTTAGAAAGATAATGCAGGGAACCCAGAGTATTTCATATGGACGCAAATTGTGAGTTAATTCGGCAATGTGAGGGAGCGAGGGATGCAGTAAAGGAGCAATAATGCATCGGAAAAGAGATACTCGGAACCCCAAAGGAAATCCTATCGTTTCCGTAGAAACGTATCTCGATTTAGAAGGACAATGCAGGGAATCCAGAGTATTTCATATGGACGCAAATTGTGTGTTAATTCGTCAATGTTAGGAAGCGAGGGATGCAGTAAAGGAGGAATAATGCATCGGAAAAGAGATACTCGGAAACCCAAAGAAAATTCTATCGTTTCCGTAGAAACGTATCTCGATTTAGAAGGACAATGCAGGGAACCCAGAGTATTTGTATGGACGCAAATTGTGTGTTAATTCGTCAATGTGAGGGAGCGAGGGATGCAGTAAAAGAGGAATAATGCATCGGAAAACAGATACTCGGAACCCCAAAGAAAATCCTATCGTTTCCGTACAAACGTATTTCGATTTAGAAGGACAATGCAAGGAAACCACAGTATTTCATATGGACGCAAATTGTGTGTTAATTCGTCAATGTGAGGGAGCGAGGGATGCAGTAAAGGAGGAATAATGCATCGGAAAAGAGATACTCGGAACCCCAAAGGAAATGTTATCGTTTCCGTAGAAACGTATCTCGATGTAGAAGGACAATGCAGGAAATCCAGAGTATTTCCTATGGACGCAAATTGTGTGTTAATTCGTCAATGTGAGGGAGCTAGGGATGCAGTAAAGGAGGAATGATGCATCGGAAATGAGATACTCGGAACCCCAAAGAAAATTCTATCGTTTCCGTAGAAACGTATCTCGATTTAGAAGGACAATGTAGGGATTCCAGAGTACTTCATATGGACGCAAATTGTGTGTTAATTCGTCAATGTGAGGGAGCGAGGGATGCAGTAAAGGAGGAATAACGCATCGGAAAAGAGATACTCGGAACCCCAAAGAAAATGTTATCGTTTCCGTAGAAACGTATCTCGATGTAGAAGGACAATGCAGGAAATCCAGATTATTTCATATGGACGCAAATTGTGTGTTAAATCGTCAATGTGAGGGAGCGAGGGATGCAGTAAAGGAGGAATAACGCATCGGAAAAGAGATACTCGGAACCCCAAAGAAAATCCTATCGTCTCCGTAGAAACGTATCTCGATTTAGAAGGGATATGCAGGGAATCCAGAGTATATCATATGGACGCAAATTGTGTGTTAATTCGTCAATGTGAGGGAGCGAGGGATGCAGTAAAGGAGGTATAATGCATCGGAAAAGAGATAGTCGGAACCCCAAAGAAAATGTTATCGTTTCCGTAGAAACGTATCTCGTTTTAGAAAGATAATGCAGGGAACCCAGAGTATTTCATATGTACGCAAATTGTGAGTTAATTCGGCAATGTGAGGGAGCGAGGGATGCAGTAAAGGAGCAATAATGCATCGGAAAAGAGATACTCGGAACCCCAAAGAAAATCCTATCGTTTCCGTAGAAACGTATCTCGATTTAGAAGGACAATGCAGGGAATCCAGAGAATTTCATATGGACGCAAATTGTGTGTTAATTCGTCAATGTTAGGAAGCGAGGGATGCAGTAAAGGAGGAATAATGCATCGGAAAAGAGATACTCGGAAACCCAAAGAAAATTCTATCGTTTCCGTAGAAACGTATCTCGATTTAGAAGGACAATGCAGGGAACCCAGAGTATTTGTATGGACGCAAATTGTGTGTTAATTCGTCAATGTGAGGGAGCGAGGGATGCAGTAAAAGAGGAATAATGCATCGGAAAAGAGATACTCGGAACCCCAAAGAAAATCCTATCGTTTCCGTAGAAACGTATCTCGATTTAGAAGGACAATGCAGGGAAACCGCAGTATTTCATATGGACGCAAATTGTGTGTTAATTCGTCAATGTGAGGGTGCGAGGGATGCAGTAAAGGAGGAATAATGCATCGGAAAAGAGATACTCGGAACCCCAAAGGTAATGTTATCGTTTCCGTAGAAACGTATCTCGATGTAGAAGGACAATGCAGGAAATCCAGAGTATTTCATATGGACGCAAATTGTGTGTTCATTCGTCAATGTGAGGGAGCGAGGGCTGCAGTAAAGGAGGAATAACGCATCGGAAATGAGATACTCGGAAACCCAAAGAAAATTCTATCGTTTCCGTAGAAACGTATCGCGATTTAGAAGGACAATGCAGGGAATCCAGAGTATTTCATATGGACGCAAATTGTGTGTTAATTCGTCAATGTGAGGGAGCGAGGGATGCAGTAAAGGAGGAATAACGCATCGGAAAAGAGATACTCGGAACCCCAAAGATAATCCTATCGTTTCCGTAGAAACGTATCTCGATTTAGAAGGACAATGCAGGGAACCCAGAGTATTTGTATGGACGCAAATTGTGTGTTAATTCGTCAATGTGAGGGAGCGAGGGATGCAGTTAAGGAGGAAAAATGCATCGGAAAAGAGATACTCGACACCCAAAAGAAAATCCTATCGTTTCCGTAGAAACGTATCTCGTTTTAGAAAGATAATGCAGGAACCCAGAGTATTTCATATGGACGCAAATTGTGTGTTAATTCGCAATGTGAGGGAGCGAATGATGCAGTAAAGGAGGAATAATGCATCGGAAAAGAGATACTCGGAACCCCAAAGTAAATCATATCGTTTCCGTAGAAACGTATATCGATTTAGAAAGACAATGCAGGGAATCCAGAGTATTTCATATGGACGCAAATTGTGTGTTATTTCGTCAATGTGAGGGAGCGAGGGATGCAGTAAATGATGAATAATGCATCGGAAAAAAGATACTCGACTTCCAAAAGGAAATCCTATCGTTTCCGTAGAAACGTATCTAGTTTTAGAAAGATAATGCAGTGAACCCGGAGTATTTCATATGGACGCAAATTGTGTGTTAATTCGGCAATGTGAGGGAGCGAGGGATGCAGTAAAGGAGGAATAAGGCATCGGAAAAGAGATACTCGGAACCCCAAAGAAAATCCTATCGTTTCCGTAGAAACGTATCTCGATTTAGAAGGACAATGCAGGGAATCCAGAGTATTTCATATGGACGCAAATTGTGTGTTAATTCGTGAATGTGATGGAGCAAGGGATGCAGTAAAGGAGGAATAATGCATCGGAAAAGAGATACTCGGAACCCCAATGAATATGTTAGCGTTTCCGTAGAAACGTATCTCGATTTAGAAGGACAATGCAGGGAATCCAGAGTATTTCATATGGACGCAAATTGTGTGTTAATTCGTCAATGTGAGGGAGCGAGGGATGCAGTAAAGGAGGAATAACGCATCGGAAAAGAGATACACGGAACCCCAATGAAAATCCTATCTTTCCGTAGAAACGTATCTCGATTTAGAAGGACAATGCAGGGAATCCAGAGTATTTCATATGGACGCAAATTGTGTGTTAATTCGTCAATGTGAGGGAGCGGGGGATGCAGTAAAGGAGGAATAATGCATCGGAAAAGAGATACTCGAAAACACAAAGAAAATCATATCGTTTCCATAGAAACGTATCTCGATTTAGAAGGACAATGCAGGGAACCCAGAGTATTTCATATGGACGCAAATTGTGTGTTAATTCGTCAATGTGAGGGAGCGAGGGCTGCAGTAAAGGTGGAATATTGCATCGGAAAAGAGATACTCGGAACCCCAAAGAAAAAGTTATCGTTTCCGTAGAAACGTATCTCGATTTAGAAAGACAATGCAGGGTATCCAGAGTATTTCATATGGACGCAAATTGTGTGTTAATTCGTCAATGTGAGGGAGCGAGGGATGCAATAAAGGAGGAATAACGCATCGAAAAAGAGATACTCGGAACCCCTAAGAAAATCCTATCGTTTCCGTAGAAACGTATCTCGATTTAGAAGGACAATGTAGGGAATCCAGAGTACTTCATATGGACGCAAATTGTGTGTTAATTCGTCAATGTGAGGGAGCGAGGGATGCAGTAAAGGAGGAATAACGCATCGGAAAAGAGATACTCGGAACCCCAAAGAAAATGTTATCGTTTCCGTAGAAACGTATCTCGATGTAGAAGGACAATGCAGGAAATCCAGATTATTTCATATAGGCGCAAATTGTGTGTTAAATCGTCAATGTGAGGGAGCGAGGGATGCAGTAAAGGAGGAATAACGCATCGGAAAAGAGATACTCGGAACCCCAAAGAAAATCCTATCGTTTCCGTAGAAACGTATTTCGATTTAGAAGGACAATGCAGGGAATCCAGAGTATATCATATGGACGCAAATTGTGTGTTAATTCGTCAATGTGAGGGAGCGAGGGATGCAGTAAAGGAGGTATAATGCATCGGAAAAGAGATAGTCGGAACCCCAAAGAAAATTCTATCGTTTCCGTAGAAACGTATCTCGTTTTAGAAAGATAATGCAGGGAACCCAGAGTATTTCATATGGACGCAAATTGTGAGTTAATTCGGCAATGTGAGGGAGCGAGGGATGCAGTAAAGGAGGAATAATGCATCGGAAAAGTGATACTCGAAAACACAAAGAAAATCATATCGTTTCCATAGAAACGTGTCTCGATTTAGAAGGACAATGCAGGGAACCCAGAGTATTTCATATGGACGCAAATTGTGTGTTAATTCGTCAATGTGAGGGAGCGAGGGCTGCAGTAAAGGTGGAATATTGCATCGGAAAAGAGATACTCGGAACCACAAAGAAAAAGTTATCGTTTTCGTAGAAACGTATCTCGATTTAGAAGGACAATGCAGGGTATCCAGAGTATTTCATATGGACGCAAATTGTGTGTTAATTCGTCAATGTGAGGGAGCGAGGGATGCAATAAAGGAGGAATAACGCATCGAAAAAGAGATACTCGGAACCCCTAAGAAAATCCTATCGTTTCCGTAGAAACGTATCTCGATTTAGAAGGACAATGTAGGGAATCCAGAGTACTTCATATGGACGCAAATTGTGTGTTAATTCGTCAATGTGAGGGAGCGAGGGATGCAGTAAAGGAGGAATAACGCATCGGAAAAGAGATACTCGGAACCCCAAAGAAAATGTTATCGTTTCCGTAGAAACGTATCTCGATGTAGAAGGACAATGCAGGAAATCCAGATTATTTCATATGGACGCAAATTGTGTGTTAAATCGTCAATGTGAGGGAGCGAGGGATGCAGTAAAGGAGGAATAACGCATCGGAAAAGAGATACTCGGAACCCCAAAGAAAATCCTATCGTTTCCGTAGAATCGTATCTCGATATAGAAGGACAATGCAGGGAATCCAGAGTATATCATATGGACGCAAATTGTGTGTTAATTCGTCAATGTGAGGGAGCGAGGGATGCAGTAAAGGAGGTATAATGCATCGGAAAAGAGATAGTCGGAACCCCAAAGAAAATTCTATCGTTTCCGTAGAAACATATCTCGTTTTAGAAAGATAATGCAGGGAACCCAGAGTATTTCATATGGACGCAAATTGTGAGTTAATTCGGCAATGTGAGGGAGCGAGGGATGCAGTAAAGGAGGAATAATGCATCGGAAAAGAGATACTCGAAAACACAAAGAAAATCATATCGTTTCCATACCAACGTATCTCGATTTAGAAGGACATTGCAGGGAACCCAGAGTATTTCATATGGACGCAAATTGTGTGTTAATTCGTCAATGTGAGGGAGCGAGGGCTGCAGTAAAGGTGGAATATTGCATCGGAAAAGGGATACTCGGAACCCCAAAGAAAAAGTTATCGTTTCCGTAGAAACGTATCTCGATTTAGAAGGACAATGCAGGGTATCCAGAGTATTTCATATGGACGCAAATTGTGTGTTAATTCGTCAATGTGAGGGAGCGAGGGATGCAGTAAAGGAGGAATAACGCATCGGAAAAGAGATACTCGGAACCCCAAAGAAAATGTTATCGTTTCCGTAGAAACGTATCTCGATGTAGAAGGACGATGCAGGAAATCCAGATTATTTCATATGGACGCAAATTGTGTGTTAAATCGTCAATGTGAGGGAGCGAGGGATGCAGTAAAGGAGGAATAACGCATCGGAAAAGAGATACTCGGAACCCCAAAGAAAATCCTATCGTTTCCATAGAAACGTATCTCGATTTAGAAGGACAATGCAGGGAATCCAGAGTATATCATATGGACGCAAATTGTGTGTTAATTCGTCAATGTGTGGGAGCGAGGGATGCAGTAAAGGAGGTATAATGCATCGGAAAAGAGATAGTCGGAACGCCAAAGAAAATTCTATCGTTTCCATAGAAACGTATCTCGTTTTAGAAAGATAATGCAGGGAACCCAGAGTATTTCATATGGACGCAAATTGTGAGTTAATTCGGCAATGTGAGGGAGCGAGGGATGCAGTAAAGGAGCAATAATGCATCGGAAAAGAGATACTCGGAACCCAAAAGAAAATCCTATCGTTTCCGTAGAAACGTATCTCGATTTAGAAGGACAATGCAATGAATCCAGAGTATTTCATATGGACGCAAATTGTGTGTTAATTCGTCAATGTTAGGAAGCGAGGGATGCAGTAAAGGAGGAATAATGCATCGGAAAAGAGGTACTCGGAAACCCAAAGAAAATTCTATCGTTTCCGTAGAAACGTATCTCGATTTAGAAGGACAATGCAGGGAACCCAGAGTATTTGTATGGACGCAAATTGTGTGTTAATTCGTCAATGTGAGGGAGCGAGGGATGCAGTAAAAGAGGAATAATGCATCGGAAAACAGATACTCGGAACCCCAAAGAAAATCCTATCGTTTCCGTAGAAACGTATCTCGATTTAGAAGGACAATGCAGGGAAACCACAGTATTTCATATGGTCGCAAATTGTGTGTTAATTCGTCAATGTGAGGGAGCGAGGGATGCAGTAAAGGAGGAATAATGCATCGGAAAAGAGATACTCGGAACCCCAAAGTAAATGTTATCGTTTCCGTAGAAACGTATCTCGATGTAGAAGGACAATGCAGGAAATCCAGAGTATTTCATATGGACGCAAATTGTGTGTTAATTCGTCAATGTGAGGGAGCGAGGGCTGCAGTAAAGGAGGAAAAACACATCGGAAAAGAGATACTCGGAACCCCAAAGAAAATCCTATCGTTTCTGTAGAAACGTATCTCGATTTAGAAGGACAATGCAGGGAATCCAGAGTATTTCATATGGACGCAAATTGTGTGTTAATTCGTCAATGTGAGGGAGCGAGGGATGCAGTAAAGGAGGAATAATGCATCGGAAAAGAGATACTCGGAACCCCAAAGAAAATCCTATCGTTTCCGTAGAAACGTATCTCGATTTAGAAGGACAATGCAGGGAATCCAGAGTATTTCATATGGACGCAAATTGTGTGTTAATTCGTCAATGTGAGGGAGCGAGGGATGCAATACAGGAGGAATAACGCATCGTAAAAGAGATACTCGGAACCCCAAAGAAAATCCTATCGTTTCCGTAGAAACGTATCTCGATTTAGAAGGACAATGTAGGGAATCCAGAGTACTTCATATGGACGCAAATTGTGTGTTAATTCGTCAATGTGAGGGAGCGAGGGATGCAGTAAAGGAGGAATAACGCATCGGAAAAGAGATACTCGGAACCCCAAAGAAAATGTTATCGTTTCCGTAGAAACGTATCTCGATGTAGAAGGACAATGCAGGAAATCCAGATTATTTCATATGGACGCAAATTGTGTGTTAAATCGTCAATGTGAGGGAGCGAGGGATGCAGTAAAGGAGGAATAACGCATAGGAAAAGAGATACTCGGAACCCCAAAGAAAATCCTATCGTTTCCGTAGAAACGTATCTCGATTTAGAAGGACAATGCAGGGAACCCAGAGTATTTCATATGGACGCAAATTGTGTGTTAATTCGTCAATGTGAGGGAGCGAGGGATGCAGTAAAGGAGGTATAATGCATCGGAAAAGAGATAGTCGGAACCCCAAAGAAAATTCTATCGTTTCCGTAGAAACGTATCTCGTTTTAGAAAGATAATGCAGGGAACCCAGAGTATTTCATATGGACGCAAATTGTGAGTTAATTCGGCAATGTGAGGGAGCGAGGGATGCAATAAAGGAGGAATAACGCATCGAAAAAGAGATACTCGGAACCCCTGAGAAAATCCTATCGTTTCCGTAGAAACGTATCTCGATTTAGAAGGACAATGTAGGGAATCCAGAGTACTTCATATGGTCGCAAATTGTGTGTTAATTCGTCAATGTGAGGGAGCGAGGGATGCAGTAAAGGAGGAATAACGCATCGGAAAAGAGATACTCGGAACCCCAAAGAAAATGTTATCGTTTCCGTAGAAACGTATCTCGATGTAGAAGGACAATGCAGGAAATCCAGAGTATTTCATATGGACGCAAATTGTGTGTTAAATCGTCAATGTGAGGGAGCGAGGGATGCAGTAAAGGAGGAATAACGCATCGGAAAAGAGATACTCGGAACCCCAAAGAAAATCCTATCGTTTCCGTAGAAACGTATCTCGATTTAGAAGGACAATGCAGGGAATCCAGAGTATATCATATGGACGCAAATTGTGTGTTAATTCGTCAAATGAGGGAGCGAGGGATGCAGTAAAGGAGGTATAATGCATCGGAAAAGAGATAGTCGGAACGCCAAAGAAAATTCTATCGTTTCCATAGAAACGTATCTCGTTTTAGAAAGATAATGCAGGGAACCCAGAGTATTTCATATGGACGCAAATTGTGAGTTAATTCGGCAATGTGAGGGAGCGAGGGACGCAGTAAAGGAGCAATAATGCATCGGAAAAGAGATACTCGGAACCCCAAAGAAAATTCTATCGTTTCCGTAGAAACGTATCTCGATTTAGAAGGACAATGCAATGAATCCAGAGTATTTCATATGGACGCAAATTGTGTGTTAATTCGTCAATGTTAGGAAGCGAGGGATGCAGTAAAGGAGGAATAATGCATCGGAAAAGAGGTACTCGGAAACCCAAAGAAAATTCTATCGTTTCCGTAGAAACGTATCTCGATTTAGAAGGACAATGCAGGGAACCCAGAGTATTTGTATGGACGCAAATTGTGTGTTAATTCGTCAATGTGAGGGAGCGAGGGATGCAGTAAAGGAGGAATAACGCATCGGAAAAGAGATACTCGGAACCCCAAAGAAAATGTTATCGTTTCCGTAGAAACGTATCTCGATGTAGAAGGACAATGCAGGAAATCCAGATTATTTCATATGGACGCAAATTGTGTGTTAAATCGTCAATGTGAGGGAGCGAGGGATGCAGTAAAGGAGGAATAACGCATCGGAAAAGAGATACTCGGAACCCCAAAGAAAATCCTATCGTTTCCGTAGAATCGTATCTCGATATAGAAGGATAATGCAGGGAATCCAGAGTATATCATATGGACGCAAATTGTGTGTTAATTCGTCAATGTGAGGGAGCGAGGGATGCAGTAAAGGAGGTATAATGCATCGGAAAAGAGATAGTCGGAACCCCAAAGAAAATTCTATCGTTTCCGTAGAAACATATCTCGTTTTAGAAAGATAATGCAGGGAACCCAGAGTATTTCATATGGACGCAAATTGTGAGTTAATTCGGCAATGTGAGGGAGCGAGGGATGCAGTAAAGGAGGAATAATGCATCGGAAAAGAGATACTCGAAAACACAAAGAAAATCATATCGTTTCCATACCAACGTATCTCGATTTAGAAGGACATTGCAGGGAACCCAGAGTATTTCATATGGACGCAAATTGTGTGTTAATTCGTCAATGTGAGGGAGCGAGGGCTGCAGTAAAGGTGGAATATTGCATCGGAAAAGGGATACTCGGAACCCCAAAGAAAAAGTTATCGTTTCCGTAGAAACGTATCTCGATTTAGAAGGACAATGCAGGGTATCCAGAGTATTTCATATGGACGCAAATTGTGTGTTAATTCGTCAATGTGAGGGAGCGAGGGATGCAGTAAAAGAGGAATAATGCATCGGAAAACAGATACTCGGAACCCCAAAGAAAATCCTATCGTTTCCGTAGAAACGTATCTCGATTTAGAAGGACAATGCAGGGAAACCACAGTATTTCATATGGACGCAAATTGTGTGTTAATTCGTCAATGTGAGGGAGCGAGGGATGCAGTAAAGGAGGAATAATGCATCGGAAAAGAGATACTCGGAACCCCAAAGTAAATGTTATCGTTTCCGTAGAAACGTATCTCGATGTAGAAGGACAATGCAGGAAATCCAGAGTATTTCATATGGACGCAAATTGTGTGGTAATTCGTCAATGTGAGGGAGCGAGGGCTGCAGTAAAGGAGGAATAACACATCGGAAAAGAGATACTCGGAACCCCAAAGAAAATCCTATCGTTTCTGTAGAAACGTATCTCGATTTAGAAGGACAATGCAGGGAATCCAGAGTATTTCATATGGACGCAAATTGTGTGTTAATTCGTCAATGTGAGGGAGCGAGGGATGCAGTAAAGGAGGAATAATGCATCGGAAAAGAGATACTCGGAACCCTAAAGAAAATCCTATCGTTTCCGTAGAAACGTATCTCGATTTAGAAGGACAATGCAGGGAATCCAGAGTAATTCATATGGACGCAAATTGTGTGTTAATTCGTCAATGTGAGGGAGCGAGGGATGCAGTAAAGGAGGAATAATGCATCGGAAAAGAGATACTCGGAACCCCAAAGAAAATCCTATCGTTTCCGTAGAAACGTATCTCGATTTAGAAAGACAATGCTGGGAATCCTGAGTATTTCATATGGACGCAAATTGTGTGTTATTTCGTCAATGTGAGGGAGCGAGGGATTCAGTAAATGATGAATAATGCATCGGAAAAAAGATACTCGACTCCCAAAAGAAAATCCTATCGTTTCCGTAGAAACGTATCTCGATTTAGAAGGACAATGCAGGGAATCCAGAGTAATTCATATGGACGCAAATTGTGTGTTAAATCGTCAATGTGAGGGAGCGAGGGATGCAGTAAAGGAGGAATAACGCATCGGAAAAGAGATACTCGACTCCTAAAAAAAAATCGTATCTTTTCCGTAGAGACGTATCTCGTTTTAGAAAGGTAATACAGAGAACCCAGAGTATTTCATATGGACGCATATTGTGTGTTAATTCGGCAATGTGAGGGAGCGAGGGATGCAGTAAAGGAGGAATAATGCATCGGAAAAGAGATACTCGGAACCCCAAATACAATCCTATCGTTTCCGTAGAAACGTATCTCGATTTAGAAGGACAATGCAGGGAATCCAGAGTATTTCATATGGACGCAAATTCTGTGTTAATTCGTCAATGTGAAGGAGCAAGGGATGCAGTAAAGGAGGAATAATGCATCGGAAAAGAGATACTCGGAACCCCAATGAATATGTTATCGTTTCCGTAGAAACGTATCTCGATTTAGAAGGACAATGCAGGGAATCCAGAGTATTTCATATGGACGCAAATTGTGTGTTAATTCGTCAATGTGAGGGAGCGAGGGATGCAGTAAAGGAGGAATAACGCATCGAAAAAGAGATACTCGGAACCCCAATGAAAATCCTATCGTTTCCGTAGAAACGTATCTCGATTTAGAAGGACAATGCAGGGAATCCAGAGTATTTCATATGGACGCAAATTGTCTGTTAATTCGTCAATGTGAGGGAGCGAGGGATGCAGTAAAGGAGGAATAACGCATCGGAAAAGAGATACTCGGAACCCCAAAGAAAATGTTATCGTTTCCGTAGAAACGTATCTCGATGTAGAAGGACAATGCAGGAAATCCAGATTATTTCATATGGACGCAAATTGTGTGTTAAATCGTCAATGTGAGGGAGCGAGGGATGCAGTAAAGGAGGAATAACGCATCGGAAAAGAGATACTCGGAACCCCAGAGAAAATCCTATCGTTTCCGTAGAAACGTATCTCGATTTAGAAGGACAATGCAGGGAATCCAGAGTATATCATATGGACGCAAATTGTGTGTTAATTCGTCAATGTGAGGGAGCGAGGGATGCAGTAAAGGAGGTATAATGCATCGGAAAAGAGATAGTCGGAACGCCAAAGAAAATTCTATCGTTTCCATAGAAACGTATCTCGTTTTAGAAAGATAATGCAGGGAACCCAGAGTATTTCATATGGACGCAAATTGTGAGTTAATTCGGCAATGTGAGGGAGCGAGGGATGCAGTAAAGGAGCAATAATGCATCGGAAAAGAGATACTCGGAACCCCAAAGGAAATCCTATCGTTTCCGTAGAAACGTATCTCGATTTAGAAGGACAATGCAATGAATCCAGAGTATTTCATATGGACGCAAATTGTGTGTTAATTCGTCAATGTTAGGAAGCGAGGGATGCAGTAAAGGAGGAATAATGCATCGGAAAAGAGGTACTCGGAAACCCAAAGAAAATTCTATCGTTTCCGTAGAAACGTATCTCGATTTAGAAGGGCAATGCAGGGAACCCAGAGTATTTGTATGGACGCAAATTGTGTGTTAATTCGTCAAAGTGAGGGAGCGAGGGATGCAGTAAAAGAGGAATAATGCATCGGAAAACAGATACTCGGAACCCCAAAGAAAATCCTATCGTTTCCGTAGAAACGTATCTCGATTTAGAAGGACAATGCAGGGAAACCACAGTATTTCATATGGACGCAAATTGTGTGTTAATTCGTCAATGTGAGGGAGCGAGGGATGCAGTAAAGGAGGAATAATGCATCGGAAAAGAGATACTCGGAACCCCAAAGTAAATGTTATCGTTTCCGTAGAAACGTATCTCGATGTAGAAGGACAATGCAGGAAATCCGGAGTATTTCATATGGACGCAAATTGTGTGTTAATTCGTCAATGTGAGGGAGCGTGGGCTGCAGTAAAGTAGGAATAACACATCGGAAAAGAGATACTCGGAACCCCAAAGAAAATCCTATCGTTTCTGTAGAAACGTATCTCGATTTAGAAGGACAATGCAGGGAATCCAGAGTATTTCATATGGACGCAAATTGTGTGTTAATTCGTCAATGTGAGGGAGCGAGGGATGCAGTAAAGGAGGAATAATGCATCGGAAAAGAGATACTCGGAACACCAAAGAAAATCCTATCGTTTCCGTAGAAACGTATCTCGATTTAGAAGGACAATGCAGGGAATCCAGAGTATTTCATATGGACGCAAATTGTGTGTTAATTCGTCAATGTGAGGGAGCGAGGGATGCAGTAAAGGAGGAATAATGCATCGGAAAAGAGATACTCGGAACCCCAAAGAAAATCCTATCGTTTCCGTAGAAACGTATCTCGATTTAGAAAGACAATGCTGGGAATCCTGAGTATTTCATATGGACGCAAATTGTGTGTTATTTCGTCAATGTGAGGGAGCGAGGGATGCAGTAGATGATGAGTAATGCATCGGAAAAAAGATACTCGACTCCCAAAAGAAAATCCTATCGTTTCCGTAGAAACGTATCTCGATTTAGAAGGACAATGCAGGGAATCCAGAGTAATTCATATGGACGCAAATTGTGTGTTAATTCGTCAATGTGAGGGAGCGAGGGATGCAGTAAAGGAGGAATAACGCATCGGAAAAGAGATACTCGACTCCTAAAAAAAAATCGTATCTTTTCCGTAGAGACGTATCTCGTTTTAGAAAGGTAATGCAGAGAACCCAGAGTATTTCATATGGACGCAAATTGTGTGTTAATTCGGCAATGTGAGGGAGCGAGGGATGCAGTAAAGGAGGAATAATGCATCGGAAAAGAGATACTCGGAACCCCAAATACAATCATATCGTTTCCGTAGAAACGTATCTCGATTTAGAAGGACAATGCAGGGAATCCAGAGTATTTCATATGGACGCAAATTGTGTGTTAATTCGTCAATGTGAAGGAGCAAGGGATGCAGTAAAGGAGGAATAATGCATCGGAAAAGAGATACTCGGAACCCCAATGAATATGTTATCGTTTCCGTAGAAACGTATCTCGATTTAGAAGGACAAAGCAGGGAATCCAGAGTATTTCATATGGACGCAAATTGTGTGTTAATTCGTCAATGTGAGGGAGCGAGGGATGCAGTAAAGGAGGAATAACGCATCGAAAAAGAGATACTCGGAACCCCAATGAAAATCCTATCGTTTCCGTAGAAACGTATCTCGATTTAGAAGGACAATGCAGGGAATCCAGAGTATTTCATATGGACGCAAATTGTCTGTTAATTCGTCAATGTGAGGGAGCGAGGGATGCAGTAAAGGAGGAATAATGCATCGGAAAAGAGATACTCGGAACCCCAAAGAAAATCCTATCGTTTCCGTAGAAACGTATCTCGATTTAGAAAGACAATGCAGGGAATCCAGAGTATTTCATATGGACGCAAATTGTGTGTTAATTCGTCAATGTGAGGGAGCGGGGGATGCAGTAAAGGAGGAATAATGCATCGGAAAAGAGATACTCGAAAACCCAAAGAAAATCACATTGTTTCCATAGAAACGTATCTCGATTTAGAAAGACAATGCAATAAACCCAGAGTATTTCATATGGACGCAAATTGTGTGTTAATTCGTCAATGTGAGGGAGCGAGGGCTGCAGTAAAGGTGGAATATTGCATAGGAAAAGAGATACTCGGAACCCCAAAGAAAATGTTATCGTTTCCGTAGAAACGTATCTCGATTTAGAAGGACAATGCAGGGTATCCAGAGTATTTCATATGGACGCAAATTGTGTGTTAATTCGTCAATGTGAGGGAGCGAGGGATGCAGTAAAGGAGGAATAACGCATCGGAAAAGAGATACTCGGAACCCCAAAGAAAATCCTATCGTTTCCGTAGAAACGTATCTCGATTTAGAAGGACAATGCAGGGAATCCAGAGTATATCATATGGACGCAAATTGTGTGTTAATTCGTCAATGTGAGGGAGCGAGGGATGCAGTAAAGGAGGTATAATGCATCGGAAAAGAGATAGTCGGAACCCCAAAGAAAATTCTATCGTTTCCGTTGAAACGTATCTCGTTTTAGAAAGATAATGCAGGGAACCCAGAGTATTTCATATGGACGCAAATTGTGAGTTAATTCGGCAATGTGAGGGAGCGAGGGATGCAGTAAAGGAGGAATAATGCATCGGAAAAGAGATACTCGAAAACACAAAGAAAATCATATCGTTTCCATAGAAACGTATCTCGATTTAGAAGGACAATGCAGGGAACCCAGAGTATTTCATATGGACGCAAATTGTGTGTTAATTCGGCAATGTGAGGGAGCGAAAGATGCAGTGAAGGAGGAATAATGCATCGGAAAAGAGGTACTCGGAACCCCAAAGTAAATCATATCGTATCCGTAGAAACGTATATCGATTTAGAAAGACAATGCAGGGAATCCAGAGTATTTCATATGGACGCAAATTGTGTGTTATTTCGTCAATGTGAGGGAGCGAGGGATGCAGTAAATGATGAATAATGCATCGGAAAAAAGATACTCGACTTCCAAAAGGAAATCCTATCGTTTCCGTAGAAACGTATCTCGTTTTAGAAAGATAATGCAGGAACCCAGAGTATTTCATATGGACGCAAATTGTGTGTTAATTCGGCAATGTGAGGGAGCGAATGATGCAGTAAAGGAGGAATAATGCATCGGAAAAGAGATACTCGGAACCCCAAAGTAAATCATATCGTTTCCGTAGAAACGTATATCGATTTAGAAAGACAATGCAGGAAATCCAGAGTATTTCATATGGACGCAAATTGTGTGTTATTTCGTCAATGTGAGGGAGCGAGGGATGCAGTAAATGATGAACAATGCATCGGAAAAAAGATACTCGACTTCCAAAAGGAAATCCTATCGTTTCCGTAGAAACGTATCTTGTTTTAGAAAGATAATGCAGGAACCCAGAGTATTTCATATGGACGCAAATTGTGTGTTAATTCGGCAATGTGAGGGAGCGAATGATGCAGTAAAGGAGGAATAATGCATCGGAAAAGAGATACTCGGAACCCCAAAGAAAATCCTATCGTTTCCGTAGAAACGTATCTCGATTTAGAAGGACAATGCAGGGAATCCAGAGTATATCATATGGACGCAAATTGTGTGTTAATTCGGCAATGTGAGGGAGCGAGGGATGCAGTAAAGGAGGAATAAGGCATCGGAAAAGAGATACTCGGAACCTCAAAGAAAATCCTATCGTTTCCGTAGAAACGTATCTCGATTTAGAAGGACAATGCAGGGAATCCAGAGTATTTCATATGGACGCAAATTGTGTGTTAATTCGTCAATGTGATGGAGCAAGGGATGCAGTAAAGGAGGAATAACGCATCGGAAAAGAGATACTCGGAACGCCAATGAATATGTTAGCGTTTCCGTAGAAACGTATCTCGATTTAGAAGGACAATGCAGGGAATCCAGAGTATTTCATATGGACGCAAATTGTGTGTTAATTCGTCAATGTGAGGGAGCGAGGGATGCAGTAAAGGAGGAATAACGCAACGGAAAAGAGATACACGGAACCCCAATGAAAATCCTATCGTTTCCGTAGAAACGTATCTCGATTTAGAAGGACAATGCAGGGAATCCAGAGTATTTCATATGGACGCAAATTGTGTGTTAATTCGTCAATGTGAGGGAGCGGGGGATGCAGTAAAGGAGGAATAATGTATCGGAAAAGAGATACTCGAAAACACAAAGAAAATCATATCGTTTCCATAGAAACGTATCTCGATTTAGAAGGACAATGCAGGGAACCCAGAGTATTTCTTATGGACGCAAATTGTGTGTTAATTCGTCAATGTGAGGGAGCGAGGGCTGCAGTAAAGGTGGAATATTGCATCGGAAAAGAGATACTCGGAACCCCAAAGAAAAAGTCATCGTTTCCGTAGAAACGTATCTCGATTTAGAAGGACAATGCAGGGTATCCAGAGTATTTCATATGGACGCAAATTGTGTGTTAATTCGTCAATGTGGGGAGCGAGGGATGCAATAAAGGAGGAATAACGCATCGAAAAAGAGATACTCGGAACCCCTAAGAAAATCCTATCGTTTCCGTAGAAACGTATCTCGATTTAAAAGGACAATGTAGGGAATCCAGAGTACTTCATATGGACGCAAATTGTGTGTTAATTCGTCAATGTGAGGGAGCGAGGGATGCAGTAAAGGAGGAATAACGCATCGGAAAAGAGATACTCGGAACCCCAAAGAAAATGTTATCGTTTCCGTAGAAACGTATCTCGATGTAGAAGGACAATGCAGGAAATCCAGAATATTTCATATGGACGCAAATTCTGTGTTAAATCGTCAATGTGAGGGAGCGAGGGATGCAGTAAAGGAGGAATAACTCATCGGAAAAGAGATACTCGGAACCCCAAAGAAAATCCTATCGTTTCCGTAGAAACGTATCACGATTTAGAAGGACAATGCAGGGAATCCAGAGTATATCATATGGACGCAAATTGTGTGTTAATTCGTCAATGTGAGGGAGCGAGGGATGCAGTAAAGGAGGTATAATGCATCGGAAAAGAGATAGTCGGAACCCCAAAGAAAATTCTATCGTTTCCGTAGAAACGTATCTCGTTTTAGAAAGATAATGCAGGGAACCCAGAGTATTTCATATGGACGCAAATTGTGAGTTAATTCGGCAATGTGAGGGAGCGAGGGATGCAGTAAAGGAGGACTAATGCATCGGAAAAGAGATACTCGAAAACACAAAGAAAATCATATCGTTTCCATAGAAACGTATCTCGATTTAGAAGGACAATGCAGGGAACCCAGAGTATTTCATATGGACGCAAATTGTGTGTTAATTCGGCAATGTGAGGGAGCGAGGGATGCAGTAAAGGAGGAATAAGGCATCGGAAAAGAGATACTCGGAACCCCAAAGAAAATCCTATCGTTTCCGTAGAAACGTATCTCGATTTAGAAGGACAATGCAGGGAATCCAGAGTATTTCATATGGACGCAAATTGTGTGTTAATTCGTCAATGTGATGGAGCAAGGGATGCAGTAAAGGAGGAATAATGCATCGGAAAAGAGATACTCGGAACGCCAATGAATATGTTAGCGTTTCCGTAGAAACGTATCTCGATTTAGAAGGACAATGCAGGGAATCCAGAGTATTTCATATGGACGCAAATTGTGTGTTAATTCGTCAATGTGAGGGAGCGAGGGATGCAATAAAGGAGGAATAACGCATCGAAAAAGAGATACTCGGAACCCCAAAGAAAATGTTATCGTTTCCGTAGAAACGTATCTCGATGTAGAAGGACAATGCAGGAAATCCAGATTATTTCATATGGACGCAAATTGTGTGTTAAATCGTCAATGTGAGGGTGCGAGGGATGCAGTAAAGGAGGAATAACGCATCGGAAAAGAGATACTCGGAACCCCAAAGAAAATCCTATCGTTTCCGTAGAAACGTATCTCGATTTAGAAGGACAATGCAGGCAATCCAGAGTATATCATATGGACGCAAATTGTGTGTTAATTCGTCAATGTGAGGGAGCGAGGGATGCAGTAAAGGAGGAATAACGCATCGGAAAAGAGATACTCGGAACCCCAAAGAAAATGTTATCGTTTCCGTAGAAACGTATCTCGATGTAGAAGGACAATGCAGGAAATCCAGATTATTTCATATGAACGCAAATTGTGTGTTAAATCGTCAATGTGAGGGAGCGAGGGATGCAGTAAAGGAGGAATAACGCATCGGAAAAGAGATACTCGGAACCCCAAAGAAAATCCTATCGTTTCCGTGTAAACGTATCTCGATTTAGAAGGACAATGCAGGGAATCCAGAGTATATCATATGGACGCAAATTGTGTGTTAATTCGTCAATGTGAGGGATCGAGGGATGCAGTAAAGGAGGTATAATGCATCGGAAAAGAGATAGTCGGAACCCCAAAGAAAATTCTATCGTTTCCGTAGAAACGTATCTCGTTTTAGAAAGATAATGCAGGGAACCCAGAGTATTTCATATGGACGCAAATTATGAGTTAATTCGGCAATGTGAGGGAGCGAGGGATGCAGTAAAGGAGGAATAATGCATCGGAAAAGAGATACTCGAAAACACAAAGAAAATCATATCGTTTCCATAGAAACGTATCTCGATTTAGAAGGACAATGCAGGGAACCCAGAGTATTTCATATGGACGCAAATTGTGTGTTAATTCGTCAATGTGAGGGAGCGAGGGCTGCAATAAAGGTGGAATATTGCATCGGAAATAGATACTCGGAACCCCAAAGAAAATGTTATCGTTTCCGTAGAAACGTATCTCGATGTAGAAGGACAATGCAGGAAATCCAGATTATTTCATATGGACGCAAATTGTGTGTTAAATCGTCAATGTGAGGGAGCGAGGGATGCAGTAAAGGAGGTATAATGCATCGGAAAAGAGATAGTCGGAACCCCAAAGAAAATTCTATCGTTTCCGTAGAAACGTATCTCGTTTTAGAAAGATAATGCAGGGAACCCAGAGTATTTCATATGGACGCAAATTGTGAGTTAATTCGGCAATGTGAGGGAGCGAGGGATGCAGTAAAGGAGGAATAATGCATCGGAAAAGAGATACTCGAAAACACAAAGAAAATCATATCGTTTCCATAGAAACGTATCTCGATTTAGAAGGACAATGCAGGGAACCCAGAGTATTTCATATGGACGCAAATTGTGTGTTAATTCGTCAATGTGAGGGAGCGAGGGCTGCAATAAAGGTGGAATATTGCATCGGAAATAGATACTCGGAACCCCAAAGAAAATGTTATCGTTTCCGTAGAAACGTATCTCGATGTAGAAGGACAATGCAGGAAATCCAGATTATTTCATATGGACGCAAATTGTGTGTTAAATCGTCAATGTGAGGGAGCGAGGGATGCAGTAAAGGAGGTATAATGCATCGGAAAAGAGATAGTCGGAACCCCAAAGAAAATTCTATCGTTTCCGTAGAAACGTATCTCGTTTTAGAAAGATAATGCAGGGAACCCAGAGTATTTCATATGGACGCAAATTGTGAGTTAATTCGGCAATGTGAGGGAGCGAGGGCTGCAATAAAGGTGGAATATTGCATCGGAAAAGAGATACTCGGAACCCCAAGGAAAAAGTTATCGTTTCCGTAGAAACGTATCTCGATTTAGAAGGACAATGCAGGGTATCCAGAGTATTTCATATGGACGCAAATTGTGTGTTAATTCGTCAATGTGAGGGAGCGAGGGATGCAATAAAGGAGGAATAACGCATCGAAAAAGAGATACTCGGAACCCCTAAGAAAATCCTATCGTTTCCGTAGAAACGTATCTCGATTTAGAAGGACAATGTAGGGAATCCAGAGTACTTCATATGGACGCAAATTGTGTGTAAATTCGTCAATGTGAGGGAGCGAGGGATGCAGTAAAGGAGGAATAACGCATCGGAAAAGAGATACTCGGAACCCCAAAGAAAATGTTATCGTTTCCGTAGAAACGTATCTCGATGTAGAAGGACAATGCAGGAAATCCAGATTATTTCATATGGACGCAAATTGTGTGTTAAATCGTCAATGTGAGGGAGCGAGGGATGCAGTAAAGGAGGAATAACGCATCGGAAAAGAGATACTCGGAACCCCAAAGAAAATCCTATCGTTTCCGTAGAAACGTATCTCGATTTAGAAGGACAATGCAGGGAATCCAGAGTATATCATATGGATGCAAATTGTGTGTTAATTCCTCAATGTGAGGGAGCGAGGGATGCAGTAAAGGAGGTATAATGCATCGGAAAAGAGATAGTCGGAACCCCAAAGAAAATTCTATCGTTTCCATAGAAACGTATCTCGTTTTAGAAAGATAATGCAGGGAACCCAGAGTATTTCATATGGACGCAAATTGTGAGTTAATTCGGCAATATGAGGGAGCGAGGGATGCAGTAAAGGAGCAATAACGCATCGGAAAAGAGATACTCGGAACCCCAAAGAAAATGTTATCGTTTCCGTAGAAACGTATCTCGATGTAGAAGGACAATGCAGGAAATCCAGAATATTTCATATGGACGCAAATTCTGTGTTAAATCGTCAATGTGAGGGAGCGAGGGATGCAGTAAAGGAGGAATAACTCATCGGAAAAGAGATACTCGGAACCCCAAAGAAAATCCTATCGTTTCCGTAGAAACGTATCACGATTTAGAAGGACAATGCAGGGAATCCAGAGTATATCATATGGACGCAAATTGTGTGTTAATTCGTCAATGTGAGGGAGCGAGGGATGCAGTAAAGGAGGTATAATGCATCGGAAAAGAGATAGTCGGAACCCCAAAGAAAATTCTATCGTTTCCGTAGAAACGTATCTCGTTTTAGAAAGATAATGCAGGGAACCCAGAGTATTTCATATGGACGCAAATTGTGAGTTAATTCGGCAATGTGAGGGAGCGAGGGATGCAGTAAAGGAGGACTAATGCATCGGAAAAGAGATACTCGAAAACACAAAGAAAATCATATCGTTTCCATAGAAACGTATCTCGATTTAGAAGGACAATGCAGGGAACCCAGAGTATTTCATATGGACGCAAATTGTGTGTTAATTCGGCAATGTGAGGGAGCGAGGGATGCAGTAAAGGAGGAATAAGGCATCGGAAAAGAGATACTCGGAACCCCAAAGAAAATCCTATCGTTTCCGTAGAAACGTATCTCGATTTAGAAGGACAATGCAGGGAATCCAGAGTATTTCATATGGACGCAAATTGTGTGTTAATTCGTCAATGTGATGGAGCAAGGGATGCAGTAAAGGAGGAATAATGCATCGGAAAAGAGATACTCGGAACGCCAATGAATATGTTAGCGTTTCCGTAGAAACGTATCTCGATTTAGAAGGACAATGCAGGGAATCCAGAGTATTTCATATGGACGCAAATTGTGTGTTAATTCGTCAATGTGAGGGAGCGAGGGATGCAATAAAGGAGGAATAACGCATCGAAAAAGAGATACTCGGAACCCCAAAGAAAATGTTATCGTTTCCGTAGAAACGTATCTCGATGTAGAAGGACAATGCAGGAAATCCAGATTATTTCATATGGACGCAAATTGTGTGTTAAATCGTCAATGTGAGGGTGCGAGGGATGCAGTAAAGGAGGAATAACGCATCGGAAAAGAGATACTCGGAACCCCAAAGAAAATCCTATCGTTTCCGTAGAAACGTATCTCGATTTAGAAGGACAATGCAGGCAATCCAGAGTATATCATATGGACGCAAATTGTGTGTTAATTCGTCAATGTGAGGGAGCGAGGGATGCAGTAAAGGAGGAATAACGCATCGGAAAAGAGATACTCGG
Organism: Schistocerca nitens; assembly: GCF_023898315.1. Classification (NCBI taxonomy): domain Eukaryota; kingdom Metazoa; phylum Arthropoda; class Insecta; order Orthoptera; family Acrididae; genus Schistocerca; species Schistocerca nitens. The sequence continues at coordinate 1,273,815,266 of NC_064614.1, read as the reverse complement.
AACCCCAAAGAAAATGTTATCGTTTCCGTAGAAACGTATCTCGATGTAGAAGGACAATGCAGGAAATCCAGATTATTTCATATGGACGCAAATTGTGTGTTAAATCGTCAATGTGAGGGAGCGAGGGATGCAGTAAAGGAGGAATAACGCATCGGAAAAGAGATACTCGGAACCCCAAAGAAAATCCTATCGTTTCCGTGTAAACGTATCTCGATTTAGAAGGACAATGCAGGGAATCCAGAGTATATCATATGGACGCAAATTGTGTGTTAATTCGTCAATGTGAGGGATCGAGGGATGCAGTAAAGGAGGTATAATGCATCGGAAAAGAGATAGTCGGAACCCCAAAGAAAATTCTATCGTTTCCGTAGAAACGTATCTCGTTTTAGAAAGATAATGCAGGGAACCCAGAGTATTTCATATGGACGCAAATTGTGAGTTAATTCGGCAATGTGAGGGAGCGAGGGATGCAGTAAAGGAGGAATAATGCATCGGAAAAGAGATACTCGAAAACACAAAGAAAATCATATCGTTTCCATAGAAACGTATCTCGATTTAGAAGGACAATGCAGGGAACCCAGAGTATTTCATATGGACGCAAATTGTGTGTTAATTCGTCAATGTGAGGGAGCGAGGGCTGCAATAAAGGTGGAATATTGCATCGGAAAAGAGATACTCGGAACCCCAAGGAAAAAGTTATCGTTTCCGTAGAAACGTATCTCGATTTAGAAGGACAATGCAGGGTATCCAGAGTATTTCATATGGACGCAAATTGTGTGTTAATTCGTCAATGTGAGGGAGCGAGGGATGCAATAAAGGAGGAATAACGCATCGAAAAAGAGATACTCGGAACCCCTAAGAAAATCCTATCGTTTCCGTAGAAACGTATCTCGATTTAGAAGGACAATGTAGGGAATCCAGAGTACTTCATATGGACGCAAATTGTGTGTAAATTCGTCAATGTGAGGGAGCGAGGGATGCAGTAAAGGAGGAATAACGCATCGGAAAAGAGATACTCGGAACCCCAAAGAAAATGTTATCGTTTCCGTAGAAACGTATCTCGATGTAGAAGGACAATGCAGGAAATCCAGATTATTTCATATGGACGCAAATTGTGTGTTAAATCGTCAATGTGAGGGAGCGAGGGATGCAGTAAAGGAGGAATAACGCATCGGAAAAGAGATACTCGGAACCCCAAAGAAAATCCTATCGTTTCCGTAGAAACGTATCTCGATTTAGAAGGACAATGCAGGGAATCCAGAGTATATCATATGGATGCAAATTGTGTGTTAATTCCTCAATGTGAGGGAGCGAGGGATGCAGTAAAGGAGGTATAATGCATCGGAAAAGAGATAGTCGGAACCCCAAAGAAAATTCTATCGTTTCCATAGAAACGTATCTCGTTTTAGAAAGATAATGCAGGGAACCCAGAGTATTTCATATGGACGCAAATTGTGAGTTAATTCGGCAATATGAGGGAGCGAGGGATGCAGTAAAGGAGCAATAATGCATCGGAAAAGAGATACTCGGAACCCCAAAGAAAATCCTATCGTTTCCGTAGAAACGTATCTCGATTTAGAAGGACAATGCAGGGAAACCAGAGTATTTCATATGGACGCAAATTGTGTGTTAATTCGTCAATGTTAGGAAGCGAGGGATGCAGTAAAGGAGGAATAATGCATCGGAAAAGAGATACTCGGAAACCCAAAGAAAATTCTATCGTTTCCGTAGAAACGTATCTCGATTTAGAAGGACAATGCAGGGAACCCAGAGTATTTGTATGGACGCAAATTGTGTGTTAATTCGTCAATGTGAGGGAGCGAGGGATGCAGTAAAAGAGGAATAATGCACCGGAAAACAGATACTCGGAACCCCAAAGAATATCCTATCGTTTCCGTAGAAACGTATCTCGATTTAGAAGGACAATGCAGGAAATCCAGATTATTTCATATGGACGCAAATTGTGTGTTAAATCGTCAATGTGAGGGAGCGAGGGATGCAGTAAAGGAGGAATAACGCATCGGAAAAGAGATACTCGGAACCCCAAAGAAAATCTTATCGTTTCCGTAGAAACGTATCTCGATTTAGAAGGACAATGCAGGGAATCCAGAGTATATCATATGGACGCAAATTGTGTGTTAATTCGTCAATGTGATGGAGCGAGGGATGCAGTAAAGGAGGTATAATGCATCGGAAAAGAGATAGTCGGAACCCCAAAGAAAATTCTATCGTTTCCGTAGAAACGTATCTCGTTTTAGAAAGATAATGCAGGGAACCCAGAGTATTTCATATGGACGCAAATTGTGAGTTAATTCGGCAATGTGAGGGAGCGAGGGATGCAGTAAAGGAGGAATAATGCATCGGAAAAGAGATACTCGAAAACACGAAGAAAATCATCTCGTTTCCATAGAAACGTATCTCGATTTAGAAGGACAATGCAGGGAACCCAGAGTATTTCATATGGACGCAAATTGTGTGTTAATTCGTCAATGTGAGGGAGCGAGGGCTGCAGTAAAGGTGGAATATTGCATCGGAAAAGAGATACTCGGAACCCCAAAGAAAAAGTTATCGTTTCCGTAGAAACGTATCTCGATTTAGAAGGACAATGCAGGGTATCCAGAGTATTTCATATGGACGCAAATTGTGTGTTAATTCGTCAATGTGAGGGAGCGAGGGATGCAATAAAGGAGGAATAACGCATCGAAAAAGAGATACTCGGAACCCCTAAGAAAATCCTATCGTTTCCGTAGAAACGTATCTCGATTTAGAAGGACAATGTAGGGAATCCAGAGTACTTCATATGGACGTAAATTGTGTGTTAATTCGTCAATGTGAGGGAGCCAGAGATGCAGTAAAGGAGGAATAACGCATCGGAAAAGAGATACTCGAAACCCCAAAGAAAATGTTATCGTTTCTGTAGAAACGTATCTCGATGTAGAAGGACAATGCAGGAAATCCAGATTATTTCATATGGACGCAAATTGTCTGTTAATTCGTCAATGTGAGGGAGCGAGGGATGCAGTAAAGGAGGAATAATGCATCGGAAAAGAGATACTCGGAACCCCAAATACAATCCTATCGTTTCCGTAGAAACGTATCTCGATTTAGAAGGACAATGCAGGGAATCCAGAGTATTTCATACGGACGCAAATTGTGTGTTAATTTGTCAATGTGAAGGAGCAAGGGATGCAGTAAAGGAGGAATAATGCATCGGAAAAGAGATACTAGGAACCCCAATGAATATGTTATCGTTTCCGTAGAAACGTATCTCGATTTAGAAGGACAATGCAGGGAATCCAGAGTATTTCATATGGACGCAAATTGTGTGTTAATTCGTCAATGTGAGGGAGCGAGGGATGCAGTAAAGGAGGAATAACGCATCGAAAAAGAGATACTCGGAACCCCAATGAAAATCCTATCGTTTCCGTAGAAACGTATCTCGATTTAGAAGGACAATGCAGGGAATCCAGAGTATTTCATATGGACGCAAATTGTCTGTTAATTCGTCAATGTGAGGGAGCGAGGGATGCAGTAAAGGAGGAATAATGCATCGGAAAAAAAATACTCGGAACCCCAAAGAAAATCCTATCGTTTCCGTAGAAACGTATCTCGATTTAGAAAGACAATGCAGGAAATCCAGATTATTTCATATGGACGCAAATTGTGTGTTAAATCGTCAATGTGAGGGAGCGAGGGATGCAGTAAAGGAGGAATAACGCATCGGAAAAGAGATACTCGGAACCCCAAAGAAAATCCTATCGTTTCCGTAGAAACGTATCTCGATTTAGAAGGACAATGCAGGGAATCCAGAGTATATCATATGGACGCAAATTGTGTGTTAATTCGTCAATGTGAGGGAGCGAGGGATGCAGTAAAGGAGGTATAATGCATCGGAAAAGAGATAGTCGGAACCCCAAAGAAAATTCTATCGTTTCCGTTGAAACGTATCTCGTTTTAGAAAGATAATGCAGGGAACCCAGAGTATTTCATATGGACGCAAATTGTGTGTTATTTCGTCAATGTGAGGGAGCGAGGGATGCAGTAAATGATGAATAATGCATCGGAAAAAAGATACTCGACTTCCAAAAGGAAATCCTATCGTTTCCGTAGAAACGTATCTCGTTTTAGAAAGATAATGCAGGAACCCAGAGTATTTCATATGGACGCAAATTGTGTGTTAATTCGGCAATGTGAGGGAGCGAATGATGCAGTAAAGGAGGAATAATGCATCGGAAAAGAGATACTCGGAACCCCAAAGAAAATCCTATCGTTTCCGTAGAAACGTATCTCGATTTAGAAGGACAATGCAGGGAATCCAGAGTATATCATATGGACGCAAATTGTGTGTTAATTCGGCAATGTGAGGGAGCGAGGGATGCAGTAAAGGAGGAATAAGGCATCGGAAAAGAGATACTCGGAACCTCAAAGAAAGTCCTATCGTTTCCGTAGAAACGTATCTCGATTTAGAAGGACAATGCAGGGAATCCAGAGTATTTCATATGGACGCAAATTGTGTGTTAATTCGTCAATGTGATGGAGCAAGGGATGCAGTAAAGGAGGAATAACGCATCGGAAAAGAGATACTCGGAACGCCAATGAATATGTTAGCGTTTCCGTAGAAACGTATCTCGATTTAGAAGGACAATGCAGGGAATCCAGAGTATTTCATATGGACGCAAATTGTGTGTTAATTCGTCAATGTGAGGGAGCGAGGGATGCAGTAAAGGAGGAATAACGCAACGGAAAAGAGATACACGGAACCCCAATGAAAATCCTATCGTTTCCGTAGAAACGTATCTCGATTTAGAAGGACAATGCAGGGAATCCAGAGTATATCATATGGATGCAAATTGTGTGTTAATTCCTCAATGTGAGGGAGCGAGGGATGCAGTAAAGGAGGTATAATGCATCGGAAAAGAGATAGTCGGAACCCCAAAGAAAATTCTATCGTTTCCATAGAAACGTATCTCGTTTTAGAAAGATAATGCAGGGAACCCAGAGTATTTCATATGGACGCAAATTGTGAGTTAATTCGGCAATATGAGGGTGCGAGGGATGCAGTAAAGGAGCAATAATGCATCGGAAAAGAGATACTCGGAACCCCAAAGAAAATCCTATCGTTTCCGTAGAAACGTATCTCGATTTAGAAGGACAATGCAGGGAAACCAGAGTATTTCATATGGACGCAAATTGTGTGTTAATTCGTCAATGTTAGGAAGCGAGGGATGCAGTAAAGGAGGAATAATGCATCGGAAAAGAGATACTCGGAAACCCAAAGAAAATTCTATCGTTTCCGTAGAAACGTATCTCGATTTAGAAGGACAATGCAGGGAACCCAGAGTATTTGTATGGACGCAAATTGTGTGTTAATTCGTCAATGTGAGGGAGCGAGGGATGCAGTAAAAGAGGAATAATGCACCGGAAAACAGATACTCGGAACCCCAAAGAATATCCTATCGTTTCCGTAGAAACGTATCTCGATTTAGAAGGACAATGCAGGAAATCCAGATTATTTCATATGGACGCAAATTGTGTGTTAAATCGTCAATGTGAGGGAGCGAGGGATGCAGTAAAGGAGGAATAACGCATCGGAAAAGAGATACTCGGAACCCCAAAGAAAATCTTATCGTTTCCGTAGAAACGTATCTCGATTTAGAAGGACAATGCAGGGAATCCAGAGTATATCATATGGACGCAAATTGTGTGTTAATTCGTCAATGTGATGGAGCGAGGGATGCAGTAAAGGAGGTATAATGCATCGGAAAAGAGATAGTCGGAACCCCAAAGAAAATTCTATCGTTTCCGTAGAAACGTATCTCGTTTTAGAAAGATAATGCAGGGAACCCAGAGTATTTCATATGGACGCAAATTGTGAGTTAATTCGGCAATGTGAGGGAGCGAGGGATGCAGTAAAGGAGGAATAATGCATCGGAAAAGAGATACTCGAAAACACGAAGAAAATCATCTCGTTTCCATAGAAACGTATCTCGATTTAGAAGGACAATGCAGGGAACCCAGAGTATTTCATATGGACGCAAATTGTGTGTTAATTCGTCAATGTGAGGGAGCGAGGGCTGCAGTAAAGGTGGAATATTGCATCGGAAAAGAGATACTCGGAACCCCAAAGAAAAAGTTATCGTTTCCGTAGAAACGTATCTCGATTTAGAAGGACAATGCAGGGTATCCAGAGTATTTCATATGGACGCAAATTGTGTGTTAATTCGTCAATGTGAGGGAGCGAGGGATGCAATAAAGGAGGAATAACGCATCGAAAAAGAGATACTCGGAACCCCTAAGAAAATCCTATCGTTTCCGTAGAAACGTATCTCGATTTAGAAGGACAATGTAGGGAATCCAGAGTACTTCATATGGACGTAAATTGTGTGTTAATTCGTCAATGTGAGGGAGCCAGAGATGCAGTAAAGGAGGAATAACGCATCGGAAAAGAGATACTCGAAACCCCAAAGAAAATGTTATCGTTTCTGTAGAAACGTATCTCGATGTAGAAGGACAATGCAGGAAATCCAGATTATTTCATATGGACGCAAATTGTCTGTTAATTCGTCAATGTGAGGGAGCGAGGGATGCAGTAAAGGAGGAATAATGCATCGGAAAAGAGATACTCGGAACCCCAAATACAATCCTATCGTTTCCGTAGAAACGTATCTCGATTTAGAAGGACAATGCAGGGAATCCAGAGTATTTCATACGGACGCAAATTGTGTGTTAATTTGTCAATGTGAAGGAGCAAGGGATGCAGTAAAGGAGGAATAATGCATCGGAAAAGAGATACTAGGAACCCCAATGAATATGTTATCGTTTCCGTAGAAACGTATCTCGATTTAGAAGGACAATGCAGGGAATCCAGAGTATTTCATATGGACGCAAATTGTGTGTTAATTCGTCAATGTGAGGGAGCGAGGGATGCAGTAAAGGAGGAATAACGCATCGAAAAAGAGATACTCGGAACCCCAATGAAAATCCTATCGTTTCCGTAGAAACGTATCTCGATTTAGAAGGACAATGCAGGGAATCCAGAGTATTTCATATGGACGCAAATTGTCTGTTAATTCGTCAATGTGAGGGAGCGAGGGATGCAGTAAAGGAGGAATAATGCATCGGAAAAAAAATACTCGGAACCCCAAAGAAAATCCTATCGTTTCCGTAGAAACGTATCTCGATTTAGAAAGACAATGCAGGAAATCCAGATTATTTCATATGGACGCAAATTGTGTGTTAAATCGTCAATGTGAGGGAGCGAGGGATGCAGTAAAGGAGGAATAACGCATCGGAAAAGAGATACTCGGAACCCCAAAGAAAATCCTATCGTTTCCGTAGAAACGTATCTCGATTTAGAAGGACAATGCAGGGAATCCAGAGTATATCATATGGACGCAAATTGTGTGTTAATTCGTCAATGTGAGGGAGCGAGGGATGCAGTAAAGGAGGTATAATGCATCGGAAAAGAGATAGTCGGAACCCCAAAGAAAATTCTATCGTTTCCGTTGAAACGTATCTCGTTTTAGAAAGATAATGCAGGGAACCCAGAGTATTTCATATGGACGCAAATTGTGTGTTATTTCGTCAATGTGAGGGAGCGAGGGATGCAGTAAATGATGAATAATGCATCGGAAAAAAGATACTCGACTTCCAAAAGGAAATCCTATCGTTTCCGTAGAAACGTATCTCGTTTTAGAAAGATAATGCAGGAACCCAGAGTATTTCATATGGACGCAAATTGTGTGTTAATTCGGCAATGTGAGGGAGCGAATGATGCAGTAAAGGAGGAATAATGCATCGGAAAAGAGATACTCGGAACCCCAAAGAAAATCCTATCGTTTCCGTAGAAACGTATCTCGATTTAGAAGGACAATGCAGGGAATCCAGAGTATATCATATGGACGCAAATTGTGTGTTAATTCGGCAATGTGAGGGAGCGAGGGATGCAGTAAAGGAGGAATAAGGCATCGGAAAAGAGATACTCGGAACCTCAAAGAAAGTCCTATCGTTTCCGTAGAAACGTATCTCGATTTAGAAGGACAATGCAGGGAATCCAGAGTATTTCATATGGACGCAAATTGTGTGTTAATTCGTCAATGTGATGGAGCAAGGGATGCAGTAAAGGAGGAATAACGCATCGGAAAAGAGATACTCGGAACGCCAATGAATATGTTAGCGTTTCCGTAGAAACGTATCTCGATTTAGAAGGACAATGCAGGGAATCCAGAGTATTTCATATGGACGCAAATTGTGTGTTAATTCGTCAATGTGAGGGAGCGAGGGATGCAGTAAAGGAGGAATAACGCAACGGAAAAGAGATACACGGAACCCCAATGAAAATCCTATCGTTTCCGTAGAAACGTATCTCGATTTAGAAGGACAATGCAGGGAATCCAGAGTATTTCATATGGACGCAAATTGTGTGTTAATTCGTCAATGTGAGTGAGCGGGGGATGCAGTAAAGGAGGAATAATGCATCGGAAAAGAGATACTCGAAAACACAAAGAAAATCATATCGTTTCCATAGAAACGTATCTCGATTTAGAAGGACAATGCAGGGAACCCAGAGTATTTCTTATGGACGCAAATTGTGTGTTAATTCGTCAATGTGAGGGAGCGAGGGCTGCAGTAAAGGTGGAATATTGCATCGGAAAAGAGATACTCGGAACCCCAAAGAAAAAGTTATCGTTTCCGTAGAAACGTATCTCGATTTAGAAGGACAATGCAGGGTATCCAGAGTATTTCATATGGACGCAAATTGTGTGTTAATTCGTCAATGTGAGGGAGCGAGGGATGCAATAAAGGAGGAACAATGCATCGAAAAAGAGATACTCGGAACCCCTAAGAAAATCCTATCGTTTCCGTAGAAACGTATCTCGATTTAAAAGGACAATGTAGGGAATCCAGAGTACTTCATATGGACGCAAATTGTGTGTTAATTCGTCAATGTGAGGGAGCGAGGGATGCAGTAAAGGAGGAATAACGCATCGGAAAAGAGATACTCGGAACCCCAAAGAAAAAGTTATCGTTTCCGTAGAAACGTATCTCGATTTAGAAGGACAATGTAGGGAATCCAGAGTACTTCATATGGACGCAAATTGTGTGTAAATTCGTCAATGTGAGGGAGCGAGGGATGCAGTAAAGGAGGAATAACGCATCGGAAAAGAGATACTCGGAACCCCAAAGAAAATGTTATCGTTTCCGTAGAAACGTATCTCGATGTAGAAGGACAATGCAGGAAATCCAGATTATTTCATATGGACGCAAATTGTGTGTTAAATCGTCAATGTGAGGGAGCGAGGGATGCAGTAAAGGAGGAATAACGCATCGGAAAAGAGATACTCGGAACCCCAAAGAAAATCCTATCGTTTCCGTGTAAACGTATCTCGATTTAGAAGGACAATGCAGGGAATCCAGAGTATATCATATGGACGCAAATTGTGTGTTAATTCGTCAATGTGAGGGATCGAGGGATGCAGTAAAGGAGGTATAATGCATCGGAAAAGAGATAGTCGGAACCCCAAAGAAAATTCTATCGTTTCCGTAGAAACGTATCTCGTTTTAGAAAGATAATGCAGGGAACCCAGAGTATTTCATATGGACGCAAATTGTGACTTAATTCGGCAATGTGAGGGAGCGAGGGATGCAGTAAAGGAGGAATAATGCATCGGAAAAGAGATACTCGAAAACACAAAGAAAATCATATCGTTTCCATAGAAACGTATCTCGATTTAGAAGGACAATGCAGGGAACCCAGAGTATTTCATATGGACGCAAATTGTGTGTTAATTCGTCAATGTGAGGGAGCGAGGGCTGCAATAAAGGTGGAATATTGCATCGGAAAAGAGATACTCGGAACCCCAAAGAAAAAGTTATCGTTTCCGTAGAAACGTATCTCGATTTAGAAGGACAATGCAGGGTATCCAGAGTATTTCATATGGACGCAAATTGTGTGTTAATTCGTCAATGTGAGGGAGCGAGGGATGCAATAAAGGAGGAATAACGCATCGAAAAAGAGATACTCGGAACCCCTAAGAAAATCCTATCGTTTCCGTAGAAACGTATCTCGATTTAGAAGGACAATGTAGGGAATCCAGAGTACTTCATATGGACGCAAATTGTGTGTAAATTCGTCAATGTGAGGGAGCGAGGGATGCAGTAAAGGAGGAATAACGCATCGGAAAAGAGATACTCGGAACCCCAAAGAAAATGTTATCGTTTCCGTAGAAACGTATCTCGATGTAGAAGGACAATGCAGGAAATCCAGATTATTTCATATGGACGCAAATTGTGTGTTAAATCGTCAATGTGAGGGAGCGAGGGATGCAGTAAAGGAGGAATAACGCATCGGAAAAGAGATACTCGGAATCCCAAAGAAAATCCTATCGTTTCCGTAGAAACGTATCTCGATTTAGAAGGACAATGTAGGGAATCCAGAGTATATCATATGGACGCAAATTGTGTGTTAATTCCTCAATGTGAGGGAGCGAGGGATGCAGTAAAGGAGGTATAATGCATCGGAAAAGAGATAGTCGGAACCCCAAAGAAAATTCTATCGTTTCCATAGAAACGTATCTCGTTTTAGAAAGATAATGCAGGGAACCCAGAGTATTTCATATGGACGCAAATTGTGAGTTAATTCGGCAATATGAGGGAGCGAGGGATGCAGTAAAGGAGCAATAATGCATCGGAAAAGAGATACTCGGAACCCAAAAGAAAATCCTATCGTTTCCGTAGAAACGTATCTCGATTTAGAAGGACAATGCAGGGAAACCAGAGTATTTCATATGGACGCAAATTGTGTGTTAATTCGTCAATGTTAGGAAGCGAGGGATGCAGTAAAGGAGGAATAATGCATCGGGAAAGAGATACTCGGAAACCCAAAGAAAATTCTATCGTTTCCGTAGAAACGTATCTCGATTTAGAAGGACAATGCAGGGAACCCAGAGTATTTGTATGGACGCAAATTGTGTGTTAATTCGTCAATGTGAGGGAGCGAGGGATGCAGTAAAAGAGGAATAATGCACCGGAAAACAGATACTCGGAACCCCAAAGAATATCCTATCGTTTCCGTAGAAACGTATCTCGATTTAGAAGGACAATGCAGGAAATCCAGATTATTTCATATGGACGCAAATTGTGTGTTAAATCGTCAATGTGAGGGAGCGAGGGATGCAGTAAAGGAGGAATAACGCATCGGAAAAGAGATACTCGGAACCCCAAAGAAAATCTTATCGTTTCCGTAGAAACGTATCTCGATTTAGAAGGACAATGCAGGGAATCCAGAGTATATCATATGGACGCAAATTGTGTGTTAATTCGTCAATGTGATGGAGCGAGGGATGCAGTAAAGGAGGTATAATGCATCGGAAAAGAGATAGTCGGAACCCCAAAGAAAATTCTATCGTTTCCGTAGAAACGTATCTCGTTTTAGAAAGATAATGCAGGGAACCCAGAGTATTTCATATGGACGCAAATTGTGAGTTAATTCGGCAATGTGAGGGAGCGAGGGATGCAGTAAAGGAGGAATAATGCATCGGAAAAGAGATACTCGAAAACACAAAGAAAATCATCTCGTTTCCATAGAAACGTATCTCGATTTAGAAGGACAATGCAGGGAACCCAGAGTATTTCATATGGACGCAAATTGTGTGTTAATTCGTCAATGTGAGGGAGCGAGGGCTGCAGTAAAGGTGGAATATTGCATCGGAAAAGAGATACTCGGAACCCCAAAGAAAAAGTTATCGTTTCCGTAGAAACGTATCTCGATTTAGAAGGACAATGCAGGGTATCCAGAGTATTTCATATGGACGCAAATTGTGTGTTAATTCGTCAATGTGAGGGAGCGAGGGATGCAATAAAGGAGGAATAACGCATCGAAAAAGAGATACTCGGAACCCCTAAGAAAATCCTATCGTTTCCGTAGAAACGTATCTCGATTCAGAAGGACAATGTAGGGAATCCAGAGTACTTCATATGGACGTAAATTGTGTGTTAATTCGTCAATGTGAGGGAGCCAGAGATGCATTAAAGGAGGAATAACGCATCGGAAAAGAGATACTCGGCACCCCAAAGAAAATGTTATCGTTTCTGTAGAAACGTATCTCGATGTAGAAGGACAATGCAGGAAATCCAGATTATTTCATATGGACGCAAATTGTCTGTTAATTCGTCAATGTGAGGGAGCGAGGGATGCAGTAAAGGAGGAATAATGCATCGGAAAAGAGATACTCGGAACCCCAAATACAATCCTATCGTTTCCGTAGAAACGTATCTCGATTTAGAAGGACAATGCAGGGAATCCAGAGTATTTCATATGGACGCAAATTGTGTGTTAATTTGTCAATGTGAAGGAGCAAGGGATGCAGTAAAGGAGGAATAATGCATCGGAAAAGAGATACTAGGAACCCCAATGAATATGTTATCGTTTCCGTAGAAACGTATCTCGATTTAGAAGGACAATGCAGGGAATCCAGAGTATTTCATATGGACGCAAATTGTGTGTTAATTCGTCAATGTGAGGGAGCGAGGGATGCAGTAAAGGAGGAATAACGCATCGAAAAAGAGATACTCGGAACCCCAATGAAAATCCTATCGTTTCCGTAGAAACGTATCTCGATTTAGAAGGACAATGCAGGGAATCCAGAGTATTTCATTTGGACGCAAATTGTCTGTTAATTCGTCAATGTGAGGGAGCGAGGGATGCAGTAAAGGAGGAATAATGCATCGGAAAAAAAATACTCGGAACCCCAAAGAAAATCCTATCGTTTCCGTAGAAACGTATCTCGATTTAGAAAGACAATGCAGGAAATCCAGATTATTTCATATGGACGCAAATTGTGTGTTAAATCGTCAATGTGAGGGAGCGAGGGATGCAGTAAAGGAGGAATAACGCATCGGAAAAGAGATACTCGGAACCCCAAAGAAAATCCTATCGTTTCCGTAGAAACGTATCTCGATTTAGAAGGACAATGCAGGGAATCCAGAGTATATCATATGGACGCAAATTGTGTGTTAATTCGTCAATGTGAGGGAGCGAGGGATGCAGTAAAGGAGGTATAATGCATCGGAAAAGAGATAGTCGGAACCCCAAAGAAAATTCTATCGTTTCCGTTGAAACGTATCTCGTTTTAGAAAGATAACGCAGGGAACCCAGAGTATTTCATATGGACGCAAATTGTGTGTTATTTCGTCAATGTGAGGGAGCGAGGGATGCAGTAAATGATGAATAATGCATCGGAAAAAAGATACTCGACTTCCAAAAGGAAATCCTATCGTTTCCGTAGAAACGTATCTCGTTTTAGAAAGATAATGCAGGAACCCAGAGTATTTCATATGGACGCAAATTGTGTGTTAATTCGGCAATGTGAGGGAGCGAATGATGCAGTAAAGGAGGAATAATGCATCGGAAAAGAGATACTCGGAACCCCAAAGAACATCCTATCGTTTCCGTAGAAACGTATCTCGATTTAGAAGGACAATGCAGGGAATCCAGAGTATTTCATATGGACGCAAATTGTGTGTCAATTCGTCAATGTGAGGGAGCGGGGGATGCAGTAAAGGAGGAATAATGCATCGGAAAAGAGATACTCGAAAACACAAAGAAAATCATATCGTTTCCATAGAAACGTATCTCGATTTAGAAGGACAATGCAGGGAACCCAGAGTATTTCTTATGGACGCAAATTGTGTGTTAATTCGTCAATGTGAGGGAGCGAGGGCTGCAGTAAAGGTGGAATATTGCATCGGAAAAGAGATACTCGGAACCCCAAAGAAAAAGTTATCGTTTCCGTAGAAACGTATCTCGATTTAGAAGGACAATGCAGGGTATCCAGAGTATTTCATATGGACGCAAATTGTGTGTTAATTCGTCAATGTGAGGGAGCGAGGGATGCAATAAAGGAGGAATAATGCATCGAAAAAGAGATACTCGGAACCCCTAAGAAAATCCTATCGTTTCCGTAGAAACGTATCTCGATTTAAAAGGACAATGTAGGGAATCCAGAGTACTTCATATGGACGCAAATTGTGTGTTAATTCGTCAATGTGAGGGAGCGAGGGATGCAGTAAAGGAGGAATAACGCATCGGAAAAGAGATACTCGGAACCCCAAAGAAAATGTTATCGTTTCCGTAGAAACGTATCTCGATGTAGAAGGACAATGCAGGAAATCCAGATTATTTCATATGGACGCAAATTGTGTGTTAAATCGTCAATGTGAGGGAGCGAGGGATGCAGTAAAGGAGGAATAACGCATCGGAAAAGAGATACTCGGAACCCCAAAGAAAATCCTATCGTTTCCGTAGAAACGTATCACGATTTAGAAGGACAATGCCGGGAATCCAGAGTATATCATATGGACGCAAATTGTGTGTTAATTCGTCAATGTGAGGGAGCGAGGGATGCAGTAAAGGAGGTATAATGCATCGAAAAAAGAGATAGTCGGAACCCCAAAGAAAATTCTATCGTTTCCGTAGAAACGTATCTCGTTTTAGAAAGATAATGCAGGGAACCCAGAGTATTTCATATGGACGCAAATTGTGAGTTAATTCGGCAATGTGAGGGAGCGAGGGATGCAGTAAAGGAGGAATAATGCATCGGAAAAGAGATACTCGAAAACACAAAGAAAATCATATCGTTTCCATAGAAACGTATCTCGATTTAGAAGGACAATGCAGGGAACCCAGAGTATTTGTATGGACGCAAATTGTGTGTTAATTCGTCAATGTGATGGAGCAAGGGATGCAGTAAAGGAGGAATAATGCATCGGAAAAGAGATACTCGGAACGCCAATGAATATGTTAGCGTTTCCGTAGAAACGTATCTCGATTTAGAAGGACAATGCAGGGAATCCAGAGTATTTCATATGGACGCAAATTGTGTGTTAATTCGTCAATGTGAGGGAGCGAGGGATGCAATAAAGGAGGAATAACGCATCGAAAAAGAGATACTCGGAACCCCAAAGAAAATGTTATCGTTTCCGTAGAAACGTATCTCGATGTAGAAGGACAATGCAGGAAATCCAGATTATTTCATATGGACGCAAATTGTGTGTTAAATCGTCAATGTGAGGGAGCGAGGGATGCAGTAAAGGAGGAATAACGCATCGGAAAAGAGATACTCGGAACCCCAAAGAAAATCCTGTCGTTTCCGTAGAAACGTATCTCGATTTAGAAGGACAATGCAGGGAATCCAGAGTATATCATATGGACGCAAATTGTGTGTTAATTCGTCAATGTGAGGGAGCGAGGGATGCAGTAAAGGAGGAATAACGCATCGGAAAAGAGATACTCGGAACCCCAAAGAAAATGTTATCGTTTCCGTAGAAACGTATCTCGATGTAGAAGGACAATGCAGGAAATCCAGATTATTTAATATGGACGCAAATTGTGTGTTAAATCGTCAATGTGAGGGAGCGAGGGATGCAGTAAAGGAGGAATAACGCATCGGAAAAGAGATACTCGGAACCCCAAAGAAAATCCTATCGTTTCCGTGTAAACGTATCTCGATTTAGAAGGACAATGCAGGGAATCCAGAGTATATCATATGGACGCAAATTGTGTGTTAATTCGTCAATGTGAGGGATCGAGGGATGCAGTAAAGGAGGTATAATGCATCGGAAAAGAGATAGTCGGAACCCCAAAGAAAATTCTATCGTTTCCGTAGAAACGTATCTCGTTTTAGAAAGATAATGCAGGGAACCCAGAGTATTTCATATGGACGCAAATTGTGAGTTAATTCGGCAATGTGAGGGAGCGAGGGATGCAGTAAAGGAGGAATAATGCATCGGAAAAGAGATACTCGAAAACACAAAGAAAATCATATCGTTTCCATAGAAACGTATCTCGATTTAGAAGGACAATGCAGGGAACCCAGAGTATTTCATATGGACGCAAATTGTGTGTTAATTCGTCAATGTGAGGGAGCGAGGGCTGCAATAAAGGTGGAATATTGCATCGGAAAAGAGATACTCGGAACCCCAAAGAAAAAGTTATCGTTTCCGTAGAAACGTATCTCGATTTAGAAGGACAATGCAGGGTATCCAGAGTATTTCATATGGACGCAAATTGTGTGTTAATTCGTCAATGTGAGGGAGCGAGGGATGCAATAAAGGAGGAATAACGCATCGAAAAAGAGATACTCGGAACCCCTAAGAAAATCCTATCGTTTCTGTAGAAACGTATCTCGATTTAGAAGGACAATGTAGGGAATCCAGAGTACTTCATATGGACGCAAATTGTGTGTAAATTCGTCAATGTGAGGGAGCGAGGGATGCAGGAAAGGAGGAATAACGCATCGGAAAAGAGATACTCGGAACCCCAAAGAAAATGTTATCGTTTCCGTAGAAACGTATCTCGATGTAGAAGGACAATGCAGGAAATCCAGATTATTTCATATGGACGCAAATTGTGTGTTAAATCGTCAATGTGAGGGAGCGAGGGATGCAGTAAAGGAGGAATAACGCATCGGAAAAGAGATACTCGGAACCCCAAAGAAAATCCTATCGTTTCCGTAGAAACGTATCTCGATTTAGAAGGACAATGCAGGGAATCCAGAGTATATCATATGGACGCAAATTGTGTGTTAATTCGTCAATGTGAGGGAGCGAGGGATGCAGTAAAGGAGGTATAATGCATCGGAAAAGAGATAGTCGGAACCCCAAAGAAAATTCTATCGTTTCCATAGAAACGTATCTCGTTTTAGAAAGATAATGCAGGGAACCCAGAGTATTTCATATGGACGCAAATTGTGAGTTAATTCGGCAATATGAGGGAGCGAGGGATGCAGTAAAGGAGCAATAATGCATCGGAAAAGAGATACTCGGAACCCCAAAGAAAATCCTATCGTTTCCGTAGAAACGTATCTCGATTTAGAAGGACAATGCAGGGAAACCAGAGTATTTCATATGGACGCAAATTGTGTGTTAATTCGTCAATGTTAGGAAGCGAGGGATGCAGTAAAGGAGGAATAATGCATCGGAAAAGAGATACTCGGAAACCCAAAGAAAATTCTATCGTTTCCGTAGAAACGTATCTCGATTTAGAAGGACAATGCAGGGAACCCAGAGTATTTGTATGGACGCAAATTGTGTGTTAATTCGTCAATGTGAGGGAGCGAGGGATGCAGTAAAAGAGGAATAATGCACCGGAAAACAGATACTCGGAACCCCAAAGAAAATCCTATCGTTTCCGTAGAAACGTATCTCGATTTAGAAGGACAATGCAGGAAATCCAGATTATTTCATATGGACGCAAATTGTGTGTTAAATCGTCAATGTGAGGGAGCGAGGGATGCAGTAAAGGAGGAATAACGCATCGGAAAAGAGATACTCGGAACCCCAAAGAAAATCTTATCGTTTCCGTAGAAACGTATCTCGATTTAGAAGGACAATGCAGTGAATCCAGAGTATATCATATGGACGCAAATTGTGTGTTAATTCGTCAATGTGATGGAGCGAGGGATGCAGTAAAGGAGGTATAATGCATCGGAAAAGAGATAGTCGGAACCCCAAAGAAAATTCTATCGTTTCCGTAGAAACGTATCTCGTTTTAGAAAGATAATGCAGGGAACCCAGAGTATTTCATATGGACGCAAATTGTGAGTTAATTCGGCAATGTGAGGCAGCGAGGGATGCAGTAAAGGAGGAATAATGCATCGGAAAAGAGATACTCGAAAACACAAAGAAAATCATATCGTTTCCATAGAAACGTATCTCGATTTAGAAGGACAATGCAGGGTATCCAGAGTATTTCATATGGACGCAAATTGTGTGTTAATTCGTCAATGTGAGGGAGCGAGGGATGCAATAAAGGAGGAATAACGCATCGAAAAAGAGATACTCGGAACCCCTAAGAAAATCCTATCGTTTCCGTAGAAACGTATCTCGATTTAGAAGGACAATGTAGGGAATCCCGAGTACTTCATATGGACGTAAATTGTGTGTTAATTCGTCAATGTGAGGGAGCCAGAGATGCAGTAAAGGAGGAATAACGCATCGGAAAAGAGATACTCGGAACCCCAAAGAAAATGTTGTCGTTTCTGTAGAAACGTATCTCGATGTAGAAGGACAATGCAGGAAATCCAGATTATTTCATATGGACGCAAATTGTCTGTTAATTCGTCAATGTGAGGGAGCGAGGGATGCAGTAAAGGAGGAATAATGCATCGGAAAAGAGATACTCGGAACCCCAAATACAATCCTATCGTTTCCGTAGAAACGTATCTCGATTTAGAAGGACAATGCAGGGAATCCAGAGTATTTCATATGGACGCAAATTGTGTGTTAATTTGTCAATGTGAAGGAGCAAGGGATGCAGTAAAGGAGGAATAATGCATCGGAAAAGAGATACTAGGAACCCCAATGAATATGTTATCGTTTCCGTAGAAACGTATCTCGATTTAGAAGGACAATGCAGGGAATCCAGAGTATTTCATATGGACGCAAATTGTGTGTTAATTCGTCAATGTGAGGGAGCGAGGGATGCAGTAAAGGAGGAATAACGCATCGAAAAAGAGATACTCGGAACCCCAATGAAAATCCTATCGTTTCCCTTAGAAACGTATCTCGATTTAGAAGGACAATGCAGGGAATCCAGAGTATTTCATATGGACGCAAATTGTCTGTTAATTCGTCAATGTGAGGGAGCGAGGGATGCAGTAAAGGAGGAATAATGCATCGGAAAAGAGATACTCGGAACCCCAAAGAAAATCCTATCGTTTCCGTAGAAACGTATCTCGATTTAGAAAGACAATGCAGGAAATCCAGATTATTTCATATGGACGCAAATTGTGTGTTAAATCGTCAATGTGAGGGAGCGAGGGATGCAGTAAAGGAGGAATAACGCATCGGAAAAGAGATACTCGGAACCCCAAAGAAAATCCTATCGTTTCCGTAGAAACGTATCTCGATTTAGAAGGACAATGCAGGGAATCCAGTGTATATCATATGGACGCAAATTGTGTCTTAATTCGTCAATGTGAGGGAGCGAGGGATGCAGTAAAGGAGGTATAATGCATCGGAAAAGAGATAGTCGGAACCCCAAAGAAAATTCTATCGTTTCCGTTGAAACGTATCTCGTTTTAGAAAGATAATGCAGGGAACCCAGAGTATTTCATATGGACGCAAATTGTGAGTTAATTCGGCAATGTGAGGGAGCGAGGGATGCAGTAAAGGAGGAATAATGCATCGGAAAAGAGATACTCGAAAACACAAAGAAAATCATATCGTTTCCATAGAAACGTATCTCGATTTAGAAGGACAATGCAGGGAACCCAGAGTATTTCATATGGACGCAAATTGTGTGTTAATTCGGCAATGTGACGGAGCGAATGATGCAGTAAAGGAGGAATAATGCATCGGAAAAGAGATACTCGGAACCCCAAAGTAAATCATATCGTTTCCGTAGAAACGTATATCGATTTAGAAAGACAATGCAGGGTATCCAGAGTATTTCATATGGACGCAAATTGTGTGTTATTTCGTCAATGTGAGGGAGCGAGGGATGCAGTAAATGATGAATAATGCATCGGAAAAAAGATACTCGACTTCCAAAAGGAAATCCTATCGTTTCCGTAGGAACGTATCTCGTTTTAGAAAGATAATGCAGGAACCCAGAGTATTTCATATGGACGCAAATTGTGTGTTAATTCGGCAATGTGAGGGAGCGAATGATGCAGTAAAGGAGGAATAATGCATCGGAAAAGAGATACTCGGAACCCCAAAGTAAATAATATCGTTTCCGTAGAAACGTATATCGATTTAGAAAGACTATGCAGGGAATCCAGAGTATTTCATATGGACGCAAATTGTGTGTTATTTCGTCAATGTGAGGGAGCGAGGGATGCAGTAAATGATGAATAATGCATCGGAAAAAAGATACTCGACTTCCAAAAGGAAATCCTATCGTTTCCGTAGAAACGTATCTCGTTTTAGAAAGATAATGCAGTGAACCCAGAGTATTTCATATGGACGCAAAATGTGTGTTAATTCGGCAATGTGAGGGAGCGAGGGATGCAGTAAAGGAGGAATAAGGCATCGGAAAAGAGATACTCGGAACCCCAAAGAAAATCCTATCGTTTCCGTAGAAACGTATCTCGATTTAGAAGGACAATGCAGGGAATCCAGAGTATTTCATATGGACGCAAATTGTGTGTTAATTCGTCAATGTGATGGAGCAAGGGATGCAGTAAAGGAGGAATAATGCATCGGAAAAGAGATACTCGGAACGCCAATGAATATGTTAGCGTTTCCGTAGAAACGTATTTCGATGTAGAAGGACAATGCAGGGAATCCAGAGTGTTTCATATGGACGCAAATTGTGTGTTAATTCGTCAATGTGAGGGAGCGAGGGATGCAGTAAAGGAGGAATAACGCATCGGAAAAGAGATACACGGAACCCCAATGAAAATCCTATCGTTTCCGTAGAAACGTATCTCGATTTAGAAGGACAATGCAGGGAATCCAGAGTATTTCATATGGACGCAAATTGTGTGTTAATTCGTCAATGTGAGGGAGCGGGGGATGCAGTAAAGGAGGAATAATGCATCGGAAAAGAGATACTCGAAAACACAAAGAAAATCATATCGTTTCCATAGAAACGTATCTCGATTTAGAAGGACAATGCAGGGAACCCAGAGTATTTCATATGGACGCAAATTGTGTGTTAATTCGTCAATGTGAGGGAGCGAGGGCTGCAGTAAAGGTGGAATATTGCATCGGAAAAGAGATACTCGGAACCCCAAAGAAAATCCTATCGTTTCCGTAGAAACGTATCTCGATTTAGAAGGACAATGCAGGGTATCCAGAGTATTTCATATGGACGCAAATTGTGTGTTAATTCGTCAATGTGAGGGAGCGAGGGATGCAGTAAAGGAGGTATAATGCATCGGAAAAGAGATAGTCGGAACCCCAAAGAAAATTCTATCGTTTCCGTTGAAACGTATCTCGTTTTAGAAAGATAATGCAGGGAACCCAGAGTATTTCATATGGACGCAAATTGTGAGTTAATTCGGCAATGTGAGGGAGCGAGGGATGCAGTAAAGGAGGAATAATGCATCGGAAAAGAGATACTCGAAAACACAAAGAAAATCATATCGTTTCCATAGAAACGTATCTCGATTTAGAAGGACAATGCAGGGAACCCAGAGTATTTCATATGGACGCAAATTGTGTGTTAATTCGGCAATGTGAGGGAGCGAATGATGCAGTAAAGGAGGAATAATGCATCGGAAAAGAGATACTCGGAACCCCAAAGTAAATCATATCGTTTCCGTAGAAACGTATATCGATTTAGAAAGACAATGCAGGGTATCCAGAGTATTTCATATGGACGCAAATTGTGTGTTATTTCGTCAATGTGAGGGAGCGAGGGATGCAGTAAATGATGAATAATGCATCGGAAAAAAGATACTCGACTTCCAAAAGGAAATCCTATCGTTTCCGTAGAAACGTATCTCGTTTTAGAAAGATAAAGCAGGAACCCAGAGTATTTCATATGGACGCAAATTGTGTGTTAATTCGGCAATGTGAGGGAGCGAATGATGCAGTAAAGGAGGAATAATGCATCGGAAAAGAGATACTCGGAACCCCAAAGTAAATAATATCGTTTCCGTAGAAACGTATATCGATTTAGAAAGACAATGCAGGGAATCCAGAGTATTTCATATGGACGCAAATTGTGTGTTATTTCGTCAATGTGAGGGAGCGAGGGATGCAGTAAATGATGAATAATGCATCGGAAAAAAGATACTCGACTTCCAAAAGGAAATCCTATCGTTTCCGTAGAAACGTATCTCGTTTTAGAAAGATAATGCAGTGAACCCAGAGTATTTCATATGGACGCAAATTGTGTGTTAATTCGGCAATGTGAGGGAGCGAGGGATGCAGTAAAGGAGGAATAAGGCATCGGAAAAGAGATACTCGGAACCCCAAAGAAAATCCTATCGTTTCCGTAGAAACGTATCTCGATTTAGAAGGACAATGCAGGGAATCCAGAGTATTTCATATGGACGCAAATTGTGTGTTAATTCGTCAATGTGATGGAGCAAGGGATGCAGTAAAGGAGGAATAATGCATCGCAAAAGAGATACTCGGAACGCCAATGAATATGTTAGCGTTTCCGTAGAAACGTATCTCGATTTAGAAGGACAATGCAGGGAATCCAGAGTATTTCATATGGACGCAAATTGTGTGTTAATTCGTCAATGTGAGGGAGCGAGGGATGCAGTAAAGGAGGAATAACGCATCGGAAAAGGGATACACGGAACCCCAATGAAAATCCTATCGTTTCCGTAGAAACGTATCTCGATTTAGAAGGACAATGCAGGGAATCCAGAGTATTTCATATGGACGCAAATTGTGTGTTAATTCGTCAATATGAGGGAGCGGGGGATGCAGTAAAGGAGGAATAATGCATCGGAAAAGAGATACTCGAAAACACAAAGAAAATCATATCGTTTCCATAGAAACGTATCTCGATTTAGAAGGACAATGCAGGGAACCCAGAGTATTT
The DNA here is from genome assembly GCF_023898315.1 of Schistocerca nitens. Lineage (NCBI taxonomy): Eukaryota > Metazoa > Arthropoda > Insecta > Orthoptera > Acrididae > Schistocerca > Schistocerca nitens. Next base: position 1,273,792,756 of record NC_064614.1, on the reverse strand, counting down.
CATATGGACGCAAATTGTGTGTTAATTCGTCAATGTGAGGGAGCGAGGGCTGCAGTAAAGGTGGAATATTGCATCGGAAAAGAGATACTCGGAACCCCAAAGAAAAAGTTATCGTTTCCGTAGAAACGTATCTCGATTTAGAAGGACAATGCAGGGTATCCAGAGTATTTCATATGGACGCAAATTGTGTGTTAATTCGTCAATGTGAGGGAGCGAGGGATGCAATAAAGGAGGAATAACGCATCGAAAAAGAGATACTCGGAACCCCTAAGAAAATCCTATCGTTTCCGTAGAAACGTATCTCGATTTAGAAGGACAATGTAGGGAATCCAGAGTACTTCATATGGACGCAAATTGTGTGTTAATTCGTCAATGTGAGGGAGCGAGGTATGCAGTAAAGGAGGAATAACGCATCGGAAAAGAGATACTCGGAACCCCAAAGAAAATGTTATCGTTTCCGTAGAAACGTATCTCGATGTAGAAGGACAATGCAGGAAATCCAGATTATTTCATATGGACGCAAATTGTGTGTTAAATCGTCAATGTGAGGGAGCGAGGGATGCAGTAAATGAGGAATAACGCATCGGAAAAGAGATACTCGGAACCCCAAAGAAAATCCTATCGTTTCCGTAGAAACGTATCTCGATTTAGAAGGACATTGCAGGGAATCCAGAGTATATCATATGGACGCAAATTGTGTGTTAATTCGTCAATGTGAGGGAGCGAGGGATGCAGTAAAGGAGGTATAATGCATCGGAAAAGAGATAGTCGGAACCCCAAAGAAAATTCTATCGTTTCCATAGAAACGTATCTCGTTTTAGAAAGATAATGCAGGGAACCCAGAGTATTTCATATGGACGCAAATTGTGAGTTAATTCGGCAATGTGAGGGAGCGAGGGATGCAGTAAAGGAGCAATAATGCATCGGAAAAGAGATACTCGGAACCCCAAAGAAAATCCTATCGTTTCCGTAGAAACGTATCTCGATTTAGAAGGACAATGCAGGGAAACCAGAGTATTTCATATGGACGCAAATTGTGTGTTAATTCGTCAATGTTAGGAAGCGAGGGATGCAGTAAAGGAGGAATAATGCATCGGAAAAGAGATACTCGGAAACCCAAAGAAAATTCTATCGTTTCCGTAGAAACGTATCTCGATTATAAGGACAATGCAGGGAACCCAGAGTATTTGTATGGACGCAAATTGTGTGTTAATTCGTCAATGTGAGGGAGCGAGGGATGCAGTAAAAGAGGAATAATGCATCGGAAAACAGATACTCGGAACCCCAAAGAAAATCCTATCGTTTCCGTAGAAACGTATCTCGATTTAGAAGGACAATGCAGGGAAACCACAGTATTTCATATGGACGCAAATTGTGTGTTAATTCGTCAATGTGAGGGAGCGAGGGATGCAGTAAAGGAGGAATAATGCATCGGAAAAGAGATACTCGGAACCCCAAAGTAAATGTTATCGTTTCCGTAGAAACGTATCTCGATGTAGAAGGACAATGCAGGAAATCCAGAGTATTTCATATGGACGCAAATTGTGTGTTAATTCGTCAATGTGAGGGAGCGAGGGCTGCAGTAAAGGAGGAATAACACATCGGAAAAGAGATACTCGGAACCCCAAAGAAAATCCTATCGTTTCTGTAGAAACGTATCTCGATTTAGAAGGACAATGCAGGGAATCCAGAGTATTTCATATGGACGCAAATTGTGTGTTAATTCGTCAATGTGAGGGAGCGAGGGATGCAGTAAAGGAGGAATAATGCATCGGAAAAGAGATACTCGGAACCCCTAAGAAAATCCTATCGTTTCCGTAGAAACGTATCTCGATTTAGAAGGACAATGCAGGGAATCCTGAGTATTTCATATGGACGCAAATTGTGTGTTAATTCGTCAATGTGAGGGAGCGAGGGATGCAGTAAATGATGAATAATGCATCGGAAAAAAGATACTCGACTCCCAAAAGAAAATCCTATCGTTTCCGTAGAAACGTATCTCGATTTAGAAGGACAATGCAGGGAATCCAGAGTAATTCATATGGACGCAAATTGTGTGTTAATTCGTCAATGTGAGGGAGCGAGGGATGCAGTAAAGGAGGAATAACGCATCGGAAAAGAGATACTCGACTCCTAAAAAAAAATCGTATCTTTTCCGTAGAGACGTATCTCGTTTTAGAAAGGTAATGCAGAGAACCCAGAGTATTTCATATGGACGCAAATTGTGTGTTAATTCGGCAATGTGAGGGGCGAGGGATGCAGTAAAGGAGGAATAATGCATCGGAAAAGAGATACTCGGAACCCCAAATACAATCCTATCGTTTCCGTAGAAACGTATCTCGATTTAGAAGGACAATGCAGGGAATCCAGAGTATTTCATATGGACGCAAATTGTGTGTTAATTCGTCAATGTGAAGGAGCAAGGGATGCAGTAAAGGAGGAATAACGCATCGAAAAAGAGATACTCGGAACCCCAAAGAAAATCCTATCGTTTCCGTAGAAACGTATCTCGATTTAGAAGGACAATGCAGGGTATCCAGAGTATTTCATATGGACGCAAATTGTGTGTTAATTTGTCAATGTGAGGGAGCGAGGGATGCAATAAAGGAGGAATAACGCAACGAAAAAGAGATACTCGGAACCCCTAAGAAAATCCTATCGTTTCCGTAGAAACGTATCTCGATTTAGAAGGACAATGTAGGGAATCCAGAGTACTTCATATGGACGTAAATTGTGTGTTAATTCGTCAATGTGAGGGAGCCAGAGGTGCAGTGAAGGAGGAATAACGCATCGGAAAAGAGATACTCGGAACCCCAAAGAAAATGTTATCGTTTCTGTAGAAACGTATCTCGATGTAGAAGGACAATGCAGGAAATCCAGATTATTTCATATGGACGCAAATTGTCTGTTAATTCGTCAATGTGAGGGAGCGAGGGATGCAGTAAAGGAGGAATAATGCATCGGAAAAGAGATACTCGGAACCCCAAATACAATCCTATCGTTTCCGTAGAAACGTATCTCGATTTAGAAGGACAATGCAGGGAATCCAGAGTATTTCATATGGACGCAAATTGTGTGTTAATTTGTCAATGTGAAGGAGCAAGGGATGCAGTAAAGGAGGGATAATGCATCGGAAAAGAGATACTAGGAACCCCAATGAATATGTTATCGTTTCCGTAGAAACGTATCTCGATTTAGAAGGACAATGCAGGGAATCCAGATTATTTCATATGGACGCAAATTGTCTGTTAATTCGGCAATGTGAGGGAGCGAGGGATGCAGTAAAGGAGGAATAATGCATCGGAAAAGAGATACTCGGAACCCCAAAGAAAATCCTATCGTTTCCGTAGAAACGTATCTCGATTTAGAAAGACAATGCAGGAAATCCAGATTATTTCATATGGACGCAAATTGTGTGTTAAATCGTCAATGTGAGGGAGCGAGGGATGCAGTAAAGGAGGAATAACGCATCGGAAAAGAGATACTCGGAACCCCAAAGAAAATCCTATCGTTTCCGTAGAAACGTATCTCGATTTAGAAGGACAATGCAGGGAATCCAGAGTATATCATATGGACGCAAATTGTGTGTTAATTCGTCAATGTGAGGGAGCGAGGGATGCAGTAAAGGAGGTATAATGCATCGGAAAAGAGATAGTCGGAACCCCAAAGAAAATTCTATCGTTTCCGTAGAAACGTATCTCGTTTTAGAAAGATAATGCAGGGAACCCAGAGTATTTCACATGGACGCAAATTGTGAGTTAATTCGGCAATGTGAGGGAGCGAGGGATGCAGTAAAGGAGGAATAATGCATCGGAAAAGAGATACTCGAAAACACAAAGAAAATCATATCGTTTCCATAGAAACGTATCTCGATTTCGAAGGACAATGCAGGGAACCCAGAGTATTTCATATGGACGCAAATTGTGTGTTAATTCGTCAATGTGAGGGAGCGAGGGCTGCAGTAAAGGTGGAATATTGCATCGGAAAAGAGATACTCGGAACCCCAAAGAAAAAGTTATCGTTTCCGTAGAAACGTATCTCGATTTAGAAGGACAATGCAGGGTATCCAGAGTATTTCATATGGACGCAAATTGTGTGTTAATTCGTCAATGTGAGGGAGCGAGGGATGCAATAAAGGAGGAATAACGCATCGAAAAAGAGATACTCGGAACCCCTAAGAAAATCCTATCGTTTCCGTAGAAACGTATCTCGATTTAGAAGGACAATGTAGGGAATCCAGAGTACTTCATATGGACGCAAATTGTGTGTTAATTCGTCAATGTGAGGGAGCGAGGGATGCAGTAAAGGAGGAATAACGCATCGGAAAAGAGATACTCGGAACCCCAAAGAAAATGTTATCGTTTCCGTAGAAACGTATCTCGATGTAGAAGGACAATGCAGGAAATCCAGATTATTTCATATGGACGCAAATTGTGTGTTAAATCGTCAATGTGAGGGAGCGAGGGATGCAGTAAAGGAGGAATAACGCATCGGAAAAGAGATACTCGGAACCACAAAGAAAATCCTATCGTTTCCGTAGAAACGTATCTCGATTTAGAAGGACAATGCAGGGAAACCACAGTATTTCATATGGCCGCAAATTGTGTGTTAATTCGTCAATGTGAGGGAGCGAGGGATGCAGTAAAGGAGGAATAATGCATCGGAAAAGAGATACTCGGAACCCCAAAGGAAATGTTATCGTTTCCGTAGAAACGTATCTCGATGTAGAAGGACAATGCAGGAAATCCAGAGTATTTCATATGGACGCAAATTGTGTGTTAATTCGTCAATGTGAGGGAGCGAGGGATGCAGTAAAGGAGGAATAACACATCGGAAAAGAGATACTCGGAACCCCAAAGAAAATCCTATCGTTTCCGTAGAAACGTATCTCGATTTAGAAGGACAATGCAGGGAATCCAGAGTATTTCATATGGACGCAAATTGTGTGTTAATTCGTCAATGTGAGGGAGCGAGGGATGCAGTAAAGGAGGAATAATGCATCGGAAATGAGATACTCGGAACCCCAAAGAAAATCCTATCGTTTCCGTAGAAACGTATCGCGATTTAGAAGGACAATGCAGGGAATCCAGAGTATTTCATATGGACGCAAATTGTGTGTTAATTCGTCAATGTGAGGGAGCGAGGGTTGCAGTAAAGGAGGAATAATGCATCGGAAAAGAGATACTCGGAACCCCAAAGAAAATCCTATCGTTTCCGTAGAAACGTATCTCGATTTAGAAAGACAATGCTGGGAATCCTGAGTATTTCATATGGACGCAAATTGTGTGTTATTTCGTCAATGTGAGGGAGCGAGGGATGCAGTAAATGATGAATAATGCATCGGAAAAAAGATACTCGACTACCAAAAGAAAATCCTATCGTTTCCGTAGAAACGTATCTCGATTTAGAAGGACAATGCAGGGAATCCAGAGTAATTCATATGGACGCAAATTGTGTGTTAATTCGTCAATGTGAGGGAGCGAGGGATGCAGTAAAGGAGGAATAACGCATCGGAAAAGAGATACTCGACTCCTAAAAAAAAATCCTATCTTTTCCGTAGAGACGTATCTCGTTTTAGAAAGGTAATGCAGAGAACCCAGAGTATTTCATATGGACGCAAATTGTGTGTTAATTTGGCAATCTGAGGGAGCGAGGGATGCAGTAAAGGAGGAATAATGCATCGGAAAAGAGATACTCGGAACCCCAAAGAAAATCCTATCGTTTCCGTAGAAACGTATCTCGATTTAGAAAGACAATGCAGGAAATCCAGATTATTTCATATGGACGCAAATTGTGTGTTAAATCGTCAATGTGAGGGAGCGAGGGATGCAGTAAAGGAGGAATAACGCATCGGAAAAGAGATACTCGGAACCCCAAAGAAAATCCTATCGTTTCCGTAGGAACGTATCTCGATTTAGAAGGACAATGCAGGGAATCCAGAGTATATCATATGGACGCAAATTGTGTGTTAATTCGTCAATGTGAGGGAGCGAGGGATGCAGTAAAGGAGGTATAATGCATCGGAAAAGAGATACTCGGAACCCCAAGGAAAGAGTTATCGTTTCCGTAGAAACGTATCTCGATTTAGAAGGACAATGCAGGGTATCCAGAGTATTTCATATGGACGCAAATTGTGTGTTACTTCGTCAATGTGAGGGAGCGAGGGATGCAATAAAGGAGGAATAACGCATCGAAAAAGAGATACTCGGAACCCCTAAGAAAATCCTATCGTTTCCGTAGAAACGTATCTCGATTTAGAAGGACAATGTAGGGAATCCAGAGTACTTCATATGGACGCAAATTGTGTGTAAATTCGTCAATGTGAGGGAGCGAGGGATGCAGTAAAGGAGGAATAACGCATCGGAAAAGAGATACTCGGAACCCCAAAGAAAATGTTATCGTTTCCGTAGAAACGTATCTCGATGTAGAAGGACAATGCAGGAAATCCAGATTATTTCATATGGACGCAAATTGTGTGTTAAATCGTCAATGTGAGGGAGCGAGGGATGCAGTAAAGGAGGAATAACGCATCGGAAAAGAGATACTCGGAACCACAAAGAAAATCCTATCGTTTCCGTAGAAATGTATCTCGATTTAGAAGGACAATGCAGGGAAACCACAGTATTTCATATGGACGCAAATTGTGTGTTAATTCGTCAATGTGAGGGAGCGAGGGATGCAGTAAAGGAGGAATAATGCATCGGAAAAGAGATACTCGGAACCCCAAAGGAAATGTTATCGTTTCCGTAGAAACGTATCTCGATGTAGAAGGACAATGCAGGAAATCCAGAGTATTTCATATGGACGCAAATTGTGTGTTAATTCGTCAATGTGAGGGAGCGAGGGATGCAGTAAAGGAGGAATAACGCATCGAAAAAGAGATACTCGAAAACCCAAAGAAAATCATATCGTTTCCATAGAAACGTATCTCGATTTAGAAGGACAATGCAGGCAACCCAGAGTATTTCATATGGACGAAAATTGTGTGTTAATTCGTCAATGTGAGGGAGCGAGGGCTGCAGTAAAGGTGGAATATTGCATCGGAAAAGAGATACTCGGAACCCCAAAGAAAATCCTATCATTTCCGTAGAAACGTATCGCGATTTAGAAGGACAATGCAGCAAATCCAGAGTATTTCATATGGACGCAAATTGTGTGTTAATTCGTCAATGTGAGGGAGCGAGGGTTGCAGTAAAGGAGGAATAATGCATCGGAAAAGAGATACTCGGAACCCCAAAGAAAATCCTATCGTTTCCGTAGAAACGTATCTCGATTTAGAAAGACAATGCTGGGAATCCTGAGTATTTCATATGGACGCAAATTGTGTGTTATTTCGTCAATGTGAGGGAGCGAGGGATGCAGTAAATGATGAATAATGCATCGGAAAAAAGATACTCGACTACCAAAAGAAAATCCTATCGTTTCCGTAGAAACGTATCTCGATTTAGAAGGACAATGCAGGGAATCCAGAGTAATTCATATGGACGCAAATTGTGTGTTAATTCGTCAATGTGAGGGAGCGAGGGATGCAGTAAAGGAAGAATAACGCATCGGAAAAGAGATACTCGACTCCTAAAAAAAAATCCTATCTTTTCCGTAGAGACGTATCTCGTTTTAGAAAGGTAATGCAGAGAACCCAGAGTATTTCATATGGACGCAAATTGTGTGTTAATTCGTCAATGTGAGGGAGCGGGGGATGCAGTAAAGGAGGAATAATGCATCGGAAAAGAGATACTCGAAAACCCAAAGAAAATCACATCGTTTCCATAGAAACGTATCTCGATTTAGAAGGACAATGCAGGGAACCCAGAGTATTTCATATGGACACAAATTGTGTGTTAATTCGTCAATGTGAGGGAGCGAGGGCTGCAGTAAAGGTGGAATATTGCATAGGAAAAGAGATACTCGGAACCCCAAAGAAAATGTTATCGTTTCCGTAGAAACGTATCTCGATTTAGAAGGACAATGCAGGGTATCCAGAGTATTTCATATGGACGCAAATTGTGTGTTAATTCGTCAATGTGAGGGAGTGAGGGATGCAGTAAAGGAGGAATAACGCATCGAAAAAGAGATACTCGGAACCCCAAAGAAAATCCTATCGTTTCCGTAGAAACGTATCTCGAAATAGAAGGACAATGCAGGGTATCCAGAGTATTTCATATGGACGCAAATTGTGTGTTAATTCGTCAATGTGAGGGAGCGAGGGATGCAGTAAAGGAGGAGTAACGCATCGAAAGAGAGATACTCGAAAACCCAAAGAAAATCATATCGTTTCCATAGAAACGTATCGCGATTTAGAAGGACAATGCAGGCAACCCAGAGTATTTCATATGGACGAAAATTGTGTGTTAATTCGTCAATGTGAGGGAGCGAGGGCTGCAGTAAAGGTGGAATATTGCATCGGAAAAGAGATACTCGGAACCCCAAAGAAAATGTTATCGTTTCCGTAGAAACGTATCTCGTTTTAGAAGGACAATGCAGGGTATCCAGAGTATTTCATATGGACGCAAATTGTGTGTTAATTCGTCAATGTGAGGGAGCGGGGGATGCAGTAAAGGAGGAATAATGCATCGGAAAAGAGATACTCGAAAACCCAAAGAAAATCCTATCGTTTCCATAGAAACGTATCTCGATTTAGAAGGACAATGCAGGGAACCCAGAGTATTTCATATGGACGCAAATTGTGTGTTAATTCGTCAATGTGAGGGAGCGAGTGATGCAGTGAAGGAGGTATAATGCATCGGAAAAGAGATAGTCGGAACCCCAAAGAAAATTCTGTTGTTTCCGTAGAAACGTATCTCGTTTTAGAAAGATAATGCAGGGAACCCAGAGTATTTCATATGGACGCAAATTGTGAGTTAATTCGGCAATGTGAGGGAGCGAGGGATGCAGTAAAGGAGCAATAATGCATCGGAAAAGAGATACTCGGAACCCCAAAGAAAATCCTATCGTTTCCGTAGAAACGTATCTCGATTTAGAAGGACAATGCAGGGAATCCAGAGTATTTCATATGGACGCAAATTGTGTGTTAATTCGTCAATGTTGGGAAGCGAGGGATGCAGTAAAGGAGGAATAATGCATCGGAAAAGAGATACTCGGAAACCCAAAGAAAATTCTATCGTTTCCGTAGAAACGTATCTCGATTTAGAAGGACAATGCAGGGAACCCAGAGTATTTGTATGGACGCAAATTGTGTGTTAATTCGTCAATGTGAGGGAGCGAGGGATGCAGTAAAGGAGGAATAATGCATCGGAAATGAGATACTCGGAACCCCAAAGAAAATCCTATCGTTTCCGTAGAAACGTATCGCGATTTAGAAGGACAATGCAGGGAATCCAGAGTTTTTGATATGGACGCAAATTGTGTGTTAATTCGTCAATGTGAGGGAGCGAGGGATGCAGTAAAGGAGGAATAATGCATCGGAAAAGAGATACTCGGAACCCCAAAGAAAATCCTATCGTTTCCGTAGAAACGTATCTCGATTTAGAAAGACAATGCTGGGAATCCTGAGTATTTCATATGGACGCAAATTGTGTGTTATTTCGTCAATGTGAGGGAGCGAGGGTTGCAGTAAATGATGAATAATGCATCGGAAAAAAGATACTCGACTCCCAAAAGAAAATCCTATCGTTTCCGTAGAAACGTATCTCGATTTAGAAGGACAATGCAGGGAATCCAGAGTATTTCATATGGACGCAAATTGTGTGTTAATTCGTCAATGTGAAGGAGCAAGGGATGCAGTAAAGGAGGAATAATGCATCGGAAAAGAGATACTCGGAACCCCAATGAATATGTTATCGTTTCCGTAGAAACGTATCTCGATTTAGAAGGACAATGCAGGGTATCCAGAGTATTTCATATGGACGCAAATTGTGTGTTAATTCGTCAATGTGAGGGAGCGAGGGATGCAGTAAAGGAGGAATAACGCATCGAAAAAGAGATACTCGGAACCCCAAAGAAAATCCTATCGTTTCCGTAGAAACGTATATCGATTTAGAAGGACAATGCAGGGTATCCAGAGTATTTCATATGGACGCAAATTGTGTGTTAATTCGTCAATGTGAGGGAGCGAGGGATGCAGTAAAGGAGGAATAACGCATCGAAAGAGAGATACTCGAAAACCCAAAGAAAATCATATCGTTTCCATAGAAACGTATCGCGATTTAGAAGGACAATGCAGGCAACCCAGAGAATTTCATATGGACGAAAATTGTGTGTTAATTCGTCAATGTGAGGGAGCGAGGGCTGCAGTAAAGGTGGAATATTGCATCGGAAAAGAGATACTCGGAACCCCAAAGAAAATGTTATCGTTTCCGTAGAAACGTAACTCGATTTAGAAGGACAATGCAGGGTATCCAGAGTATTTCATATGGACGCAAATTGTGTGTTAATTCGTCAATGTGAGGGAGCGGGGGATGCAGTAAAGGAGGAATAATGCATCGGAAAAGAGATACTCGAAAACCCAAAGAAAATCCTATCGTTTCCATAGAAACGTATCTCGATTTAGAACGAAAATGCAGGGAACCCAGAGTATTTCATATGGACGCAAATTGTGTGTTAATTCGTCAATGTGAGGGAGCGAGGGATGCAGTGAAGGAGGTATAATGCATCGGAAAAGAGATAGTCGGAACCCCAAAGAAAATTCTGTCGTTTCCGTAGAAACGTATCTCGTTTTAGAAAGATAATGCAGGGAACCCAGAGTATTTCATATGGACGCAAATTGTGAGTTAATTCGGCAATGTGAGGGAGGGAGGGATGCAGTTAAGGAGGAATAATGCATCGGAAAAGAGATACTCGGAACCCCAAAGAAAATCCTATCGTTTCCGTAGAAACGTATCTCGATTTAGAAGGACAATGCAGTGAATCCAGAGTATTTCATATGGACGCAAATTGTGTGTTAATTCGTCAATGTTGGGAAGCGAGGGATGCAGTAAAGGAGGAATAATGCATCGGAAAAGAGATACTCGGAAACCCAAAGAAAATTCTATCGTTTCCGTAGAAACGTATCTCGATTTAGAAGGACAATGCAGGGAACCCAGAGTATTTGTATGGACGCAAATTGTGTGTTAATTCGTCAATGTGAGGGAGCGAGGGATGCAGTAAAGGAGGAATAATGCATCGGAAAAGAGATACTCGGAACCCCAAAGGAAATGTTATCGTTTCCGTAGAAACGTATTTCGATGTAGAAGGACAATGCAGGAAATCCAGAGTATTTCATATGGACGCAAATTGTGTGTTAATTCGTCAATGTGAGGGAGCGAGGGATGCAGTAAAGGAGGAATAACACATCGGAAAAGAGATACTCGGAACCCCAAAGAAAATCCTATCGTTTCCGTAGAAACGTATCTCGATTTGGAAGGACAATGCAGGGAATCCAGAGTATTTCATATGGACGCAAATTGTGTGTTAATTCGTCAATGTGAGGGAGCGAGGGATGCAGTAAAGGAGGAATAATGCATCGGAAATGAGATACTCGGAACCCCAAAGAAAATCCTATCGTTTCCGTAGAATCGTATCGCGATTTAGAAGGACAATGCAGGGAATCCAGAGTATTTCATATGGAGGCAAATTGTGTGTTAATTCGTCAATGTGAGGGAGCGAGGGATGCAGTAAAGGAGGAATAATGCATCGGAAAAGAGATACTCGGAACCCCAAAGAAAATCCTATCGTTTCCGTAGAAACGTATCTCGATTTAGAAAGACAATGCTGGGAATCCTGAGTATTTCATATGGACGCAAATTGTGTGTTATTTCGTCAATGTGAGGGAGCGAGGGATGCAGTAAATGATGAATAATGCATCGGAAAAAAGATACTCGACTCCCAAAAGGAAATCCTATCGTTTCCGTAGAAACGTATCTCGATTTAGAAGGACAATGCAGGGAATCCAGAGTAATTCATATGGACGCAAATTGTGTGTTAATTCGTCAATGTGAGGGAGCGAGGGATGCAGTAAAGAAGCAATAATGCATCGGAAAAGAGAAACTCGGAAACCCAAAGAAAATGTTATCGTTTCCGTAGAAACGTATCTCGATGTAGAAGGACAATGCAGGAAATCCAGATTATTTCATATGGACCCAAATTGTGTGTTAAATCGTCAATGTGAGGGAGCGAGGGATGCAGTAAAGGAGGAATAACGCATCGGAAAGGAGATACTCGGAACCCCAAAGAAAATCCTATCGTTTCCGTAGAAACGTATCTCGATTTAGAAGGACAATGCAGGGAATCCAGAGTATATCATATGGACGCAAATTGTGTGTTAATTCGTCAATGTGAGGGAGCGAGGGATGCAGTAAAGGAGGTATAATGCATCGGAAAAGAGATATTCGGAACCCCAAAGAAAATCCTATCGTTTCCGTAGAAACGTATCTCGATTTAGAAGGACAATGCAGGTAATCCAGAGTATTTCATATGGACGCAAATTGTGTGTTAATTCGTCAATGTGAGGTAGCGATGGATGCAGTAAAGGAGAAATAATGCATCGGAAAAGAGATACTCGACTCCCAAAAGAAAATCCTTTCGTTTCCGTAGAAACGTATCTCGTTTTAGAAAGATAATGCAGGGAACCCAGAGTATTTCATATGAACGCAAATTGTGAGTTAATTCGGCAATGTGAGGGAGCGAGGGATGCAGTAAAGGAGGAATAATGCATCGGAAAAGAGATACTCGGAAACCCAAAGAAAATTCTATCGTTTCCGTAGAAACGTATCTCGATTTAGAAGGACAATGCAGGGAACCCAGAGTATTTGTATGGACGCAAATTGTGTGTTAATTCGTCAATGTGAGGGAGCGAGGGATGCAGTAAAAGAGGAATAATGCATCGGAAAAGAGATACTCGGAACCCCAAAGAAAATCCTATCGTTTCCGTAGATACGTATCTCGATTTAGAAGGACAATGCAGGGAACCCAGAGTATTTCATATGGACGCAAATTGTGTGTTAATTCGGCAATGTGAGGGAACGAGGGATGCAGTAAAGGAGGAATAATGCATCGGAAAAGAGATATACGGAACCCCAAAGAAAATCCTATCGTTTCCGTAGAAACGTATCTCGATTTAGTAGGACAATGCAGGGAATCCAGAGTATTTCATATGGACGCAAATTGTGTGTTAGTTCGTCAATGTGGGTGAGCGAGGGATGCAGTAAAGGAGGTATAATGCATCGGAAATGAGATACTCGGAACCCCAAAGAAAATGTTATCGTTTCCGTAGAAACGTATCTCGATGTAGAAGGACAATGCAAGAAATCCAGAGTATTTCATATGGACGCAAATAGTGTGTTAAATCGTCAATGTGAGGGAGCGAGGGATGCAGTAAAGGAGGAATAACGCATCGGAAAAGAGATACTCGGAACCCCAAAGAATATACTATCGTTTCCGTAGAAACGTATCTCGATTTAGAAGGACAATGCAGGGAATCCAGAGTATTTCATATGGACGCAAATTGTGTGTTAATACGTCAATGTGAGGGAGCGAGGGATGCAGTAAAGTAGAAATAATGCATCGGAAAAGAGATACTCGACTCCCAAAAGAAAATCCTATCGTTTCCGTAGAATCGTATCTCGATTTAGAAGGACAATGCAGGGAATCCAGAATATTTCATATTGACGCAAATTGTGTGTTAATTCGTCAATGTGAGGGAGCGAGGGATGCAGTAAAGGAGGAATAATGCATCGGAAAAGAGATACCCGACTCCTAAGAAAAAATCCTATCTTTTCCGTAGAAACGTATCTCGTTTTAGAAAGATAATGCAGTGAACCCAGAGTATTTCATATGGACGCAAATTGTGTGTTAAATCGGCAATGTGAGGGAGCGAGGGATGCAATAAAGGAGGAATAATGCATCGGAAAAGAGATACTCGGAACCCCAACGAAAATCCTATCGTTTCCATAGAAACGTATCTCGATTTAGAAAGACAATGCAGGGTATCCAGAGTATTTCATATGGACGCAAATTGTGTGTTAATTCGTCAATGTGAGGGAGCGGGGGATGCAGTAAAGGAGGAATAATGCATCGGAAAAGAGATACTCGAAAACCCAAAGAATATCACATCGTTTCCATAGAAACGTATCTCGATTTAGAAGGACAATGCAGGGAACCCAGAGTATTTCATATGGACGCAAATTGTGTGTTAATTCGTCAATTTGAGGGAGCGAGGGCTGCAGTAAAGGTGGAATATTGCATAGGAAAAGAGATACTCGGAACCCCAAAGAAAATGTTATCGTTTCCGTAGAAACGTATCTCGATTTAGAAGGACAATGCAGGGTATCCAGAGTATTTCATATGGACGCAAATTGTGTGTTAATTCGTCAATGTGAGGGAGCGAGGGATGCAGTAAAGGAGGAATAACGCATCGAAAAAGAGATACTCGGAACCCCAAAGATAATCATATCGTTTCCGTAGAAACGTATCTCGATTTAGAGGGACAATGCAGGGTATCCAGAGTATTTCATATGGACGCAAATTGTGTGTTAATTCGTCAATGTGAGGGAGCGAGGGATGCAGTAAAGGAGGAATAACGCATCGAAAAAGAGATACTCGAAAACCCAAAGAAAGTCATATCGTTTCCATAGAAACGTATCTCGATTTAGAAGGACAATGCAGGGAACCCAGAGTATTTCATATGGACGCAAATTGTGTGTTAATTCGTCAATGTGAGGGAGCGAGGGCTGCAGTAAAGGTGGAATATTGCATAGGAAAAGAGATACTCGGAACCCCAAAGAAAATGTTATCGTTTCCGTAGAAACGTATCTCGATTTAGAAGGACAATGCAGGGTATCCAGAGTATTTCATATGGTCGCAAATTGTGTGTTAATTCGTCAATGTGAGGGAGCGAGGGATGCAGTAAAGAAGGAATAACGCATCGAAAAAGAGATACTCGACTATCAAAAGAAAATCCTATCGTTTCCGTAGAAACGTATCTCGATTTAGAAGGACAATGCAGGGAATCCAGAGTAATTCATATGGACGCAAATTGTGTGTTAATTCGTCAATGTGAGGGAGCGAGGGATGCAGTAAAGGAGGAATAACGCATCGGAAAAGAGATACTCGACTCCTAAAAAAAAATCCTATCTTTTCCGTAGAGACGTATCTCGTTTTAGAAAGGTAATGCAGAGAACCCAGAGTATTTCATATGGACGCAAATTGTGTGTTAATTTGGCAATGTGAGGGAGCGAGGGATGCAGTAAAGGAGGAATAATGCATCGGAAAAGAGATACTCGGAACCCCAAAGAAAATCCTATCGTTTCCGTAGAAACGTATCTCGATTTAGAAAGACAATGCAGGAAATCCAGATTATTTCATATGGACGCAAATTGTGTGTTAAATCGTCAATGTGAGGGAGCGAGGGATGCAGTAAAGGAGGAATAACGCATCGGAAAAGAGATACTCGGAACCCCAAAGAAAATCCTATCGTTTCCGTAGGAACGTATCTCGATTTAGAAGGACAATGCAGGGAATCCAGAGTATATCATATGGACGCAAATTGTGTGTTAATTCGTCAATGTGAGGGAGCGAGGGATGCAGTAAAGGAGGTATAATGCATCGGAAAAGAGATAGTCGGAACCCCAAAGAAAATTCTATCGTTTCCGTAGAAACGTATCTCGTTTTAGAAAGATAATGCAGGGAACCCAGAGTATTTCACATGGACGCAAATTGTGAGTTAATTCGGCAATGTGAGGGAGCGAGGGATGCAGTAAAGGAGGAATAATGCATCGGAAAAGAGATACTCGAAAACACAAAGAAAATCATATCGTTTCCATAGAAACGTATCTCGATTTCGAAGGACAATGCAGGGAACCCAGAGTATTTCATATGGACGCAAATTGTGTGTTAAATCGTCAATGTGAGGGAGCGAGGGATGCAGTAAAGGAGGAATAACGCATCGGAAAAGAGATACTCGGAACCACAAAGAAAATCCTATCGT
Organism: Schistocerca nitens; assembly: GCF_023898315.1. Classification (NCBI taxonomy): domain Eukaryota; kingdom Metazoa; phylum Arthropoda; class Insecta; order Orthoptera; family Acrididae; genus Schistocerca; species Schistocerca nitens. The sequence continues at coordinate 1,273,776,837 of NC_064614.1, read as the reverse complement.
TTCCGTAGAAATGTATCTCGATTTAGAAGGACAATGCAGGGAAACCACAGTATTTCATATGGACGCAAATTGTGTGTTAATTCGTCAATGTGAGGGAGCGAGGGATGCAGTAAAGGAGGAATAATGCATCGGAAAAGAGATACTCGGAACCCCAAAGGAAATGTTATCGTTTCCGTAGAAACGTATCTCGATGTAGAAGGACAATGCAGGAAATCCAGAGTATTTCATATGGACGCAAATTGTGTGTTAATTCGTCAATGTGAGGGAGCGAGGGATGCAGTAAAGGAGGAATAACGCATCGAAAAAGAGATACTCGAAAACCCAAAGAAAATCATATCGTTTCCATAGAAACGTATCTCGATTTAGAAGGACAATGCAGGCAACCCAGAGTATTTCATATGGACGAAAATTGTGTGTTAATTCGTCAATGTGAGGGAGCGAGGGCTGCAGTAATGGTGGAATATTGCATCGGAAAAGAGATACTCGGAACCCCAAAGAAAATCCTATCGTTTCCGTAGAAACGTATCGCGATTTAGAAGGACAATGCAGGGAATCCAGAGTATTTCATATGGACGCAAATTGTGTGTTAATTCGTCAATGTGAGGGAGCGAGGGTTGCAGTAAAGGAGGAATAATGCATCGGAAAAGAGATACTCGGAACCCCAAAGAAAATCCTATCGTTTCCGTAGAAACGTATCTCGATTTAGAAAGACAATGCTGGGAATCCTGAGTATTTCATATGGACGCAAATTGTGTGTTATTTCGTCAATTTGAGGGAGCGAGGGATGCAGTAAATGATGAATAATGCATCGGAAAAAAGATACTCGACTACCAAAAGAAAATCCTATCGTTTCCGTAGAAACGTATCTCGATTTAGAAGGACAATGCAGGGAATCCAGAGTAATTCATATGGACGCAAATTGTGTGTTAATTCGTCAATGTGAGGGAGCGAGGGATGCAATAAAGGAAGAATAACGCATCGGAAAAGAGATACTCGGCTCCAAAAAAAAAATCCTATCTTTTCCGTAGAGACGTATCTCGTTTTAGAAAGGTAATGCAGAGAACCCAGAGTATTTCATATGGACGCAAATTGTGTGTTAATTCGTCAATGTGAGGGAGCGGGGGATGCAGTAAAGGAGGAATAATGCATCGGAAAAGAGATACTCGAAAACCCAAAGAAAATCACATCGTTTCCATAGAAACGTATCTCGATTTAGAAGGACAATGCAGGGAACCCAGAGTATTTCATATGGACACAAATTGTGTGTTAATTCGTCAATGTGAGGGAGCGAGGGCTGCAGTAAAGGTGGAATATTGCATAGGAAATGAGATACTCGGAACCCCAAAGAAAATGTTATCGTTTCCGTAGAAACGTATCTCGATTTAGAAGGACAATGCAGGGTATCCAGAGTATTTCATATGGACGCAAATTGTGTGTTAATTCGTCAATGTGAGGGAGTGAGGGATGCAGTAAAGGAGGAATAACGCATCGAAAAAGAGATACTCGGAACCCCAAAGAAAATCCTATCGTTTCCGTAGAAACGTATCTCGAAATAGAAGGACAATGCAGGGTATCCAGAGTATTTCATATGGACGCAAATTGTGTGTTAATTCGTCAATGTGAGGGAGCGAGGGATGCAGTAAAGGAGGAGTAACGCATCGAAAGAGAGATACTCGAAAACCCAAAGAAAATCATATCGTTTCCATAGAAACGTATCGCGATTTAGAAGGACAATGCAGGCAACCCAGAGTATTTCATATGGACGAAAATTGTGTGTTAATTCGTCAATGTGAGGGAGCGAGGGCTGCAGTAAAGGTGGAATATTGCATCGGAAAAGAGATACTCGGAACCCCAAAGAAAATGTTATCGTTTCCGTAGAAACGTATCTCGATTTAGAAGGACAATGCAGGGTATCCAGAGTATTTCATATGGACGCAAATTGTGTGTTAATTCGTCAATGTGAGGGAGCGGGGGATGCAGTAAAGGAGGAATAATGCATCGGAAAAGAGATACTCGAAAACCCAAAGAAAATCCTATCGTTTCCATAGAAACGTATCTCGATTTAGAAGGACAATGCAGGGAACCCAGAGTATTTCATATGGACGCAAATTGTGTGTTAATTCGTCAATGTGAGGGAGCGAGTGATGCAGTGAAGGAGGTATAATGCATCGGAAAAGAGATAGTCGGAACCCCAAAGAAAATTCTGTCGTTTCCGTAGAAACGTATCTCGTTTTAGAAAGATAATGCAGGGAACCCAGAGTATTTCATATGGACGCAAATTGTGAGTTAATTCGGCAATGTGAGGGAGCGAGGGATGCAGTAAAGGAGCAATAATGCATCGGAAAAGAGATACTCGGAACCCCAAAGAAAATCCTATCGTTTCCGTAGAAACGTATCTCGATTTAGAAGGACAATGCAGGGAATCCAGAGTATTTCATATGGACGCAAATTGTGTGTTAATTCGTCAATGTTGGGAAGCGAGGGATGCAGTAAAGGAGGAATAATGCATCGGAAAAGAGATACTCGGAAACCCAAAGAAAATTCTATCGTTTCCGTAGAAACGTATCACGATTTAGAAGGACAATGCAGGGAACCCAGAGTATTTGTATGGACGCAAATTGTGTGTTAATTCGTCAATGTGAGGGAGCGAGGGATGCAGTAAAGGAGGAATAATGCATCGGAAATGAGATACTCGGAACCCCAAAGAAAATCCTATCGTTTCCGTAGAAACGTATCGCGATTTAAAAGGACAATGCAGGGAATCCAGAGTTTTTGATATGGACGCAAATTGTGTGTTAATTCGTCAATGTGAGGGAGCGAGGGATGCAGTAAAGGAGGAATAATGCATCGGAAAAGAGATACTCGGAACCCCAAAGAAAATCCTATCGTTTCCGTAGAAACGTATCTCGATTTAGAAAGACAATGCTGGGAATCCTGAGTATTTCATATGGACGCAAATTGTGTGTTATTTCGTCAATGTGAGGGAGCGAGGGTTGCAGTAAATGATGAATAATGCATCGGAAAAAAGATACTCGACTCCCAAAAGAAAATCCTATCGTTTCCGTAGAAACGTATCTCGATTTAGAAGGACAATGCAGGGAATCCAGAGTAATTCATATGGACGCTAATTGTGTGTTAATTCGGCAATGTGAGGGAGCGAGGTATGCAGTAAAGGAGGAATAATGCATCGGAAAAGAGATACTCGTCTCCTAAAAAAAAATCCTATCTTTTCCGTAGAGACGTATCTCGTTTTAGAAAGGTAATGCAGAGAACCCAGAGTATTTCATATGGACGCAAATTGTGTGTTAATTCGGCAATGTGAGGGAGCGAGGGATGCCGTAAAGGAGGAATAATGCATCGGAAAAGAGATACTGGGAACCCCAAATACAATCCTATCGTTTCCGTAGAAACGTATCTCGATTTAGAAGGACAATGCAGGGAATCCAGAGTATTTCATATGGACGCAAATTGTGTGTTAATTCGTCAATGTGAAGGAGCAAGGGATGCAGTAAAGGAGGAATAATGCATCGGAAAAGAGATTCTCGGAACCCCAATGAATATGTTATCGTTTCCGTAGAAACGTATCTCGATTTCGAAGGACAATGCAGGGTATCCAGAGTATTTCATATGGACGCAAATTGTGTGTTAATTCGTCAATGTGAGGGAGCGAGGGATGCAGTAAAGGAGGAATAACGCATCGAAAAAGAGATACTCGGAACCCCAAAGAAAATCCTATCGTTTCCGTAGAAACGTATATCGATTTAGAAGGACAATGCAGGGTATCCAGAGTATTTCATATGGACGCAAATTGTGTGTTAATTCGTCAATGTGAGGGAGCGAGGGATGCAGTAAAGGAGGAATAACGCATCGAAAGAGAGATACTCGAAAACCCAAAGAAAATCATATCGTTTCCATAGAAACGTATCGCGATTTAGAAGGACAATGCAGGCAACCCAGAGAATTTCATATGGACGAAAATTGTGTGTTAATTCGTCAATGTGAGGGAACGAGGGCTGCAGTAAAGGTGGAATATTGCATCGGAAAAGAGATACTCGGAACCCCAAAGAAAATGTTATCGTTTCCGTAGAAACGTATCTCGATTTAGAAGGACAATGCAGGGTATCCAGAGTATTTCATAAGGACGCAAATTGTGTGTTAATTCGTCAATGTGAGGGAGCGGGGGATGCAGTAAAGGAGGAATAATGCATCGGAAAAGAGATACTCGAAAACCCAAAGAAAATCCTATCGTTTCCATAGAAACGTATCTCGATTTAGAAGGAAAATGCAGGGAACCCAGAGTATTTCATATGGACGCAAATTGTGTGTTAATTCGTCAATGTGAGGGAGCGAGGGATGCAGTGAAGGAGGTATAATGCATCGGAAAAGAGATAGTCGGAACCCCAAAGAAAATTCTGTCGTTTCCGTAGAAACGTATCTCGTTTTAGAAAGATAATGCAGGGAACCCAGAGTATTTCATATGGACGCAAATTGTGAGTTAATTCGGCAATGTGAGGGAGGGAGGGATGCAGTTAAGGAGGAATAATGCATCGGAAAAGAGATACTCGGAACCCCAAAGAAAATCCTATCGTTTCCGTAGAAACGTATCTCGATTTAGAAGGACAATGCAGTGAATCCAGAGTATTTCATATGGACGCAAATTGTGTGTTAATTCGTCAATGTTGGGAAGCGAGGGATGCAGTAAAGGAGGAATAATGCATCGGAAAAGAGATACTCGGAAACCCAAAGAAAATTCTATCGTTTCCGTAGAAACGTATCTCGATTTAGAAGGACAATGCAGGGAACCCAGAGTATTTGTATGGACGCAAATTGTGTGTTAATTCGTCAATGTGAGGGAGCGAGGGATGCAGTAAAGGAGGAATAATGCATCGGAAAAGAGATACTCGGAACCCCAAAGGAAATGTTATCGTTTCCGTAGAAACGTATTTCGATGTAGAAGGACAATGCAGGAAATCCAGAGTATTTCATATGGACGCAAATTGTGTGTTAATTCGTCAATGTGAGGGAGCGAGGGATGCAGTAAAGGAGGAATAACACATCGGAAAAGAGATACTCGGAACCCCAAAGAAAATCCTATCGTTTCCGTAGAAACGTATCTCGATTTAGAAGGACAATGCAGGGAATCCAGAGTAATTCATATGGACGCAAATTGTGTGTTAATTCGTCAATGTGAGGGAGCGAGGGATGCAGTAAAGAAGCAATAATGCATCGGAAAAGAGAAACTCGGAAACCCAAAGAAAATGTTATCGTTTCCGTAGAAACGTATCTCGATGTAGAAGGACAATGCAGGAAATCCAGATTATTTCATATGGACACAAATTGTGTGTTAAATCGTCAATGTGAGGGAGCGAGGGATGCAGTAAAGGAGGAATAACGCATCGGAAAGGAGATACTCGGAACCCCAAAGAAAATCCTATCGTTTCCGTAGAAACGTATCTCGATTTAGAAGGACAATGCAGGGAATCCAGAGTATATCATATGGACGCAAATTGTGTGTTAATTCGTCAATGTGAGGGAGCGAGGGATGCAGTAAAGGAGGTATAATGCATCGGAAAAGAGATAGTCGGAACCCCAAAGAAAATCCTATCGTTTCCGTAGAAACGTATCTCGATTTAGAAGGACAATGCAGGTAATCCAGAGTATTTCATATGGACGCAAATTGTGTGTTAATTCGTCAATGTTAGGTAGCGATGGATGCAGTAAAGGAGAAATAATGCATCGGAAAAGAGATACTCGACTCCCAAAAGAAAATCCTTTTGTTTCCGTAGAAACGTATCTCGTTTTAGAAAGATAATGCAGGGAATCCAGAGTATTTCATATGAACGCAAATTGTGAGTTAATTCGGCAATGTGAGGGAGCGAGGGATGCAGTAAAGGAGGAATAATGCATCGGAAAAGAGATACTCGGAAACCCAAAGAAAATTCTATCGTTTCCGTAGAAACGTATCTCGATTTAGAAGGACAATGCAGGGAACCCAGAGTATTTGTATGGACGCAAATTGTGTGTTAATTCGTCAATGTGAGGGAGCGAGGGATGCAGTAAAAGAGGAATAATGCATCGGAAAAGAGATACTCGGAACCCCAAAGAAAATCCTATCGTTTCCGTAGAAACGTATCTCGATTTAGAAGGACAATGCAGGGAACCCAGAGTATTTCATATGGACGCAAATTGTGTGTTAATTCGGCAATGTGAGGGAACGAGGGATGCAGTAAAGGAGGAATAATGCATCGGAAAAGAGATATACGGAACCCCAAAGAAAATCCTATCGTTTCCGTAGAAACGTATCTCGATTTAGTAGGACAATGCAGGGAATCCAGAGTATTTCATATGGACGCAAATTGTGTGTTAGTTCGTCAATGTGGGTGAGCGAGGGATGCAGTAAAGGAGGTATAATGCATCGGAAATGAGATACTCGGAACCCCAAAGAAAATGTTATCGTTTCCGTAGAAACGTATCTCGATGTAGAAGGACAATGCAAGAAATCCAGAGTATTTCATATGGACGCAAATAGTGTGTTAAATCGTCAATGTGAGGGAGCGAGGGATGCAGTAAAGGAGGAATAACGCATCGGAAAAGAGATACTCGGAACCCCAAAGAATATACTATCGTTTCCGTAGAAACGTATCTCGATTTAGAAGGACAATGCAGGGAATCCAGAGTATTTCATATGGACGCAAATTGTGTGTTAATACGTCAATGTGAGGGAGCGAGGGATGCAGTAAAGTAGAAATAATGCATCGGAAAAGAGATACTCGACTCCCAAAAGAAAATCCTATCGTTTCCGTAGAATCGTATCTCGATTTAGAAGGACAATGCAGGGAATCCAGAATATTTCATATTGACGCAAATTGTGTGTTAATTCGTCAATGTGAGGGAGCGAGGGATGCAGTAAAGGAGGAATAATGCATCGGAAAAGAGATACCCGACTCCTAAGAAAAAATCCTATCTTTTCCGTAGAAACGTATCTCGTTTTAGAAAGATAATGCAGTGAACCCAGAGTATTTCATATGGACGCAAATTGTGTGTTAAATCGGCAATGTGAGGGAGCGAGGGATGCAATAAAGGAGGAATAATGCATCGGAAAAGAGATACTCGGAACCCCAACGAAAATCCTATCGTTTCCATAGAAACGTATCTCGATTTAGAAGGACATTGCAGGGTATCCAGAGTATTTCATATGGACGCAAATTGTGTGTTAATTCGTCAATGTGAGGGAGCGGGGGATGCAGTAAAGGAGGAATAATGCATCGGAAAAGAGATACTCGAAAACCCAAAGAATATCACATCGTTTCCATAGAAACGTATCTCGATTTAGAAGGACAATGCAGGGAACCCAGAGTATTTCATATGGACGCAAATTGTGTGTTAATTCGTCAATGTGAGGGAGCGAGGGCTGCAGTAAAGGTGGAATATTGCATAGGAAAAGAGATACTCGGAACCCCAAAGAAAATGTTATCGTTTCCGTAGAAACGTATCTCGATTTAGAAGGACAATGCAGGGTATCCAGAGTATTTCATATGGACGCAAATTGTGTGTTAATTCGTCAATGTGAGGGAGCGAGGGATGCAGTAAAGGAGGAATAACGCATCGAAAAAGAGATACTCGGAACCCCAAAGATAATCCTATCGTTTCCGTAGAAACGTATCTCGATTTAGAGGGACAATGCAGGGTATCCAGAGTATTTAATATGGACGCAAATTGTGTGTTAATCCGTCAATGTGAGGGAGCGAGGGATGCAGTAAAGGAGGAATAACGCATCGAAAAAGAGATACTCGAAAACCCAAAGAAAGTCATATCGTTTCCATAGAAACGTATCTCGATTTAGAAGGACAATGCAGGGAACCCAGAGTATTTCATATGGACGCAAATTGTGTGTTAATTCGTCAATGTGAGGGAGCGAGGGCTGCAGTAAAGGTGGAAAATTGCATAGGAAAAGAGATACTCGGAACCCCAAAGAAAATGTTATTGTTTCCGTAGAAACGTATCTCGATTTAGAAGGACAATGCAGGGTATCCAGAGTATTTCATATGGTCGCAAATTGTGTGTTAATTCGGCAATGTGAGGGAGCGAGGGATGCAGTAAAGAAGGAATAACGCATCGAAAAAGAGATACTCGGAACCCCAAAGAAAATCCTATCGTTTCCGTAGAAACGTATCTCGATTTAGAAGGACAATGTAGGGAATCCAGAGTATTTCATATGGACGCAAATTGTGTGTTAATTCGTCAATGTGAGGGAGCGAGGGATGCAGTAAAGGAGGAATAATGCATCGGAAAAGAAATACTCGGAACCCCAAAGAAAATGTTATCGTTTCCGTAGAAACGTATCTCGATGTAGAAGGACAATGCAGGAAATCCAGATTAATTCATATGGACGCAAATTGTGTGTTAAATCGTCAATGTGAGGGAGTGAGGGATGCAGTAAGGGAGGATTAACGCATCGGAAAAGAGATACTCGGAACCCCAAAGAAAATCCTATCGTTTCCGTGGAAACGTATCTCGATTTAGGACGATGCAGGGAATCCAGAGTATATCATATGGACGCAAATTGTGTGTTAATTCGTCAATGTGAGGGAGCGAGGGATGCAGTAAAGGAGGTATAATGCATCGGAAAAGAGATAGTCAGAACCCCAAAGAATATCCTATCGTTTACGTAGAAACGTATCTCGATTTAGAAGGACAATGCAGGGAATCCAGAGTATTTCATATGGACGCAAATTGTGTGTTAATTCGTCAATGTGAGGGAGCGACGGATGCAGTAAAGGTGAAATAATGCATCGGAAAAGAGATACTCGACTCCCAATAGAAAATCCTTTCGTTTCCGTAGAAACGTATCTCGTTTTAGAAAGATAATGCAGGGAACCCAGAGTATTTCATATGGACGCAAATTGTGAGTTAATTCGGCAATGTGAGGGAGCGAGGGATGCAGTAAAGGAGCAATAATGCATCGGAAAGGAGATACTCGGAATCCCAAAGAAAATCCTATCGTTGCTGTAGAAACGTATCTCGATTTAGAAGGACAATGCAGGGAATCCAGAGTATTTCATATGGACGCAAATTGTGTGTTAATTCGTTAATGTGAGGGAGCGAGGGATGCAGTAAAAGAGGAATAATGCATCGGAAAAGAGATACTCGGAACCCCAAAGAAAATCCTATCGTTTCCGTAGAAACGTATTTCGATTTAGAAGGACAATGCAGGGAATCCAGAGTATTTCTAATGGATGCAAATTGTGTGTTAATTCGTCAATGTGAGGGAGCGAGGAATGCAGTAAAGGAGGAATAATGCATCGGAAAAGAGATACTCGACTCCCAAAATAAAATCCTATCGATTCCGTAGAAACGTATCTCGTTTTAGAAAGATAATGCAGGGAACCCAGAGTATTTCATATGGACGCAAATTGTGTGTTAATTCGGCAATGTGAGGGAACGAGGGATGCAGTAAAAGAGGAATAATGCATCGGAAAAGAGATACTCGGAACCCCAAAGAAAATCCTATCGTTTCCGTAGAAACGTATCTCGATTTAGAAGGACAATGCAGGGAACCCAGAGTATTTCATATGGACGCAAATTGTGTGTTAATTCGGCAATGTGAGGGAACGAGGGATGCAGTAAAGGAGGAATAATGCATCGGAAAAGAGATATACGGAACCCCAAAGAAAATCCTATCGTTTCCGTAGAAACGTATCTCGATTTAGTAGGACAATGCAGGGAATCCAGAGTAATTCATATGGACGCTAATTGTGTGTTAATTCGGCAATGTGAGGGAGCGAGGTATGCAGTAAAGGAGGAATAATGCATCGGAAAAGAGATACTCGTCTCCTAAAAAAAAATCCTATCTTTTCCGTAGAGACGTATCTCGTTTTAGAAAGGTAATGCAGAGAACCCAGAGTATTTCATATGGACGCAAATTGTGTGTTAATTCGGCAATGTGAGGGAGCGAGGGATGCCGTAAAGGAGGAATAATGCATCGGAAAAGAGATACTGGGAACCCCAAATACAATCCTATCGTTTCCGTAGAAACGTATCTCGATTTAGAAGGACAATGCAGGGAATCCAGAGTATTTCATATGGACGCAAATTGTGTGTTAATTCGTCAATGTGAAGGAGCAAGGGATGCAGTAAAGGAGGAATAATGCATCGGAAAAGAGATTCTCGGAACCCCAATGAATATGTTATCGTTTCCGTAGAAACGTATCTCGATTTCGAAGGACAATGCAGGGTATCCAGAGTATTTCATATGGACGCAAATTGTGTGTTAATTCGTCAATGTGAGGGAGCGAGGGATGCAGTAAAGGAGGAATAACGCATCGAAAAAGAGATACTCGGAACCCCAAAGAAAATCCTATCGTTTCCGTAGAAACGTATATCGATTTAGAAGGACAATGCAGGGTATCCAGAGTATTTCATATGGACGCAAATTGTGTGTTAGTTCGTCAATGTGAGGGAGCGAGGGATGCAGTAAAGGAGGAATAACGCATCGAAAGAGAGATACTCGAAAACCCAAAGAAAATCATATCGTTTCCATAGAAACGTATCGCGATTTAGAAGGACAATGCAGGCAACCCAGAGAATTTCATATGGACGAAAATTGTGTGTTAATTCGTCAATGTGAGGGAACGAGGGCTGCAGTAAAGGTGGAATATTGCATCGGAAAAGAGATACTCGGAACCCCAAAGAAAATGTTATCGTTTCCGTAGAAACGTATCTCGATTTAGAAGGACAATGCAGGGTATCCAGAGTATTTCATAAGGACGCAAATTGTGTGTTAATTCGTCAATGTGAGGGAGCGGGGGATGCAGTAAAGGAGGAATAATGCATCGGAAAAGAGATACTCGAAAACCCAAAGAAAATCCTATCGTTTCCATAGAAACGTATCTCGATTTAGAAGGAAAATGCAGGGAACCCAGAGTATTTCATATGGACGCAAATTGTGTGTTAATTCGTCAATGTGAGGGAGCGAGGGATGCAGTGAAGGAGGTATAATGCATCGGAAAAGAGATAGTCGGAACCCCAAAGAAAATTCTGTCGTTTCCGTAGAAACGTATCTCGTTTTAGAAAGATAATGCAGGGAACCCAGAGTATTTCATATGGACGCAAATTGTGAGTTAATTCGGCAATGTGAGGGAGGGAGGGATGCAGTTAAGGAGGAATAATGCATCGGAAAAGAGATACTCGGAACCCCAAAGAAAATCCTATCGTTTCCGTAGAAACGTATCTCGATTTAGAAGGACAATGCAGTGAATCCAGAGTATTTCATATGGACGCAAATTGTGTGTTAATTCGTCAATGTTGGGAAGCGAGGGATGCAGTAAAGGAGGAATAATGCATCGGAAAAGAGATACTCGGAAACCCAAAGAAAATTCTATCGTTTCCGTAGAAACGTATCTCGATTTAGAAGGACAATGCAGGGAACCCAGAGTATTTGTATGGACGCAAATTGTGTGTTAATTCGTCAATGTGAGGGAGCGAGGGATGCAGTAAAGGAGGAATAATGCATCGGAAAAGAGATACTCGGAACCCCAAAGGAAATGTTATCGTTTCCGTAGAAACGTATTTCGATGTAGAAGGACAATGCAGGAAATCCAGAGTATTTCATATGGACGCAAATTGTGTGTTAATTCGTCAATGTGAGGGAGCGAGGGATGCAGTAAAGGAGGAATAACACATCGGAAAAGAGATACTCGGAACCCCAAAGAAAATCCTATCGTTTCCGTAGAAACGTATCTCGATTTAGAAGGACAATGCAGGGAATCCAGAGTAATTCATATGGACGCAAATTGTGTGTTAATTCGTCAATGTGAGGGAGCGAGGGATGCAGTAAAGAAGCAATAATGCATCGGAAAAGAGAAACTCGGAAACCCAAAGAAAATGTTATCGTTTCCGTAGAAACGTATCTCGATGTAGAAGGACAATGCAGGAAATCCAGATTATTTCATATGGACACAAATTGTGTGTTAAATCGTCAATGTGAGGGAGCGAGGGATGCAGTAAAGGAGGAATAACGCATCGGAAAGGAGATACTCGGAACCCCAAAGAAAATCCTATCGTTTCCGTAGAAACGTATCTCGATTTAGAAGGACAATGCAGGGAATCCAGAGTATATCATATGGACGCAAATTGTGTGTTAATTCGTCAATGTGAGGGAGCGAGGGATGCAGTAAAGGAGGTATAATGCATCGGAAAAGAGATAGTCGGAACCCCAAAGAAAATCCTATCGTTTCCGTAGAAACGTATCTCGATTTAGAAGGACAATGCAGGTAATCCAGAGTATTTCATATGGACGCAAATTGTGTGTTAATTCGTCAATGTGAGGTAGCGATGGATGCAGTAAAGGAGAAATAATGCATCGGAAAAGAGATACTCGACTCCCAAAAGAAAATCCTTTTGTTTCCGTAGAAACGTATCTCGTTTTAGAAAGATAATGCAGGGAATCCAGAGTATTTCATATGAACGCAAATTGTGAGTTAATTCGGCAATGTGAGGGAGCGAGGGATGCAGTAAAGGAGGAATAATGCATCGGAAAAGAGATACTCGGAAACCCAAAGAAAATTCTATCGTTTCCGTAGAAACGTATCTCGATTTAGAAGGACAATGCAGGGAACCCAGAGTATTTGTATGGACGCAAATTGTGTGTTAATTCGTCAATGTGAGGGAGCGAGGGATGCAGTAAAAGAGGAATAATGCATCGGAAAAGAGATACTCGGAACCCCAAAGAAAATCCTATCGTTTCCGTAGAAACGTATCTCGATTTAGAAGGACAATGCAGGGAACCCAGAGTATTTCATATGGACGCAAATTGTGTGTTAATTCGGCAATGTGAGGGAACGAGGGATGCAGTAAAGGAGGAATAATGCATCGGAAAAGAGATATACGGAACCCCAAAGAAAATCCTATCGTTTCCGTAGAAACGTATCTCGATTTAGTAGGACAATGCAGGGAATCCAGAGTATTTCATATGGACGCAAATTGTGTGTTAGTTCGTCAATGTGGGTGAGCGAGGGATGCAGTAAAGGAGGTATAATGCATCGGAAATGAGATACTCGGAACCCCAAAGAAAATGTTATCGTTTCCGTAGAAACGTATCTCGATGTAGAAGGACAATGCAAGAAATCCAGAGTATTTCATATGGACGCAAATAGTGTGTTAAATCGTCAATGTGAGGGAGCGAGGGATGCAGTAAAGGAGGAATAACGCATCGGAAAAGAGATACTCGGAACCCCAAAGAATATACTATCGTTTCCGTAGAAACGTATCTCGATTTAGAAGGACAATGCAGGGAATCCAGAGTATTTCATATGGACGCAAATTGTGTGTTAATACGTCAATGTGAGGGAGCGAGGGATGCAGTAAAGTAGAAATAATGCATCGGAAAAGAGATACTCGACTCCCAAAAGAAAATCCTATCGTTTCCGTAGAATCGTATCTCGATTTAGAAGGACAATGCAGGGAATCCAGAATATTTCATATTGACGCAAATTGTGTGTTAATTCGTCAATGTGAGGGAGCGAGGGATGCAGTAAAGGAGGAATAATGCATCGGAAAAGAGATACCCGACTCCTAAGAAAAAATCCTATCTTTTCCGTAGAAACGTATCTCGTTTTAGAAAGATAATGCAGTGAACCCAGAGTATTTCATATGGACGCAAATTGTGTGTTAAATCGGCAATGTGAGGGAGCGAGGGATGCAATAAAGGAGGAATAATGCATCGGAAAAGAGATACTCGGAACCCCAACGAAAATCCTATCGTTTCCATAGAAACGTATCTCGATTTAGAAGGACATTGCAGGGTATCCAGAGTATTTCATATGGACGCAAATTGTGTGTTAATTCGTCAATGTGAGGGAGCGGGGGATGCAGTAAAGGAGGAATAATGCATCGGAAAAGAGATACTCGAAAACCCAAAGAATATCACATCGTTTCCATAGAAACGTATCTCGATTTAGAAGGACAATGCAGGGAACCCAGAGTATTTCATATGGACGCAAATTGTGTGTTAATTCGTCAATGTGAGGGAGCGAGGGCTGCAGTAAAGGTGGAATATTGCATAGGAAAAGAGATACTCGGAACCCCAAAGAAAATGTTATCGTTTCCGTAGAAACGTATCTCGATTTAGAAGGACAATGCAGGGTATCCAGAGTATTTCATATGGACGCAAATTGTGTGTTAATTCGTCAATGTGAGGGAGCGAGGGATGCAGTAAAGGAGGAATAACGCATCGAAAAAGAGATACTCGGAACCCCAAAGATAATCCTATCGTTTCCGTAGAAACGTATCTCGATTTAGAGGGACAATGCAGGGTATCCAGAGTATTTAATATGGACGCAAATTGTGTGTTAATCCGTCAATGTGAGGGAGCGAGGGATGCAGTAAAGGAGGAATAACGCATCGAAAAAGAGATACTCGAAAACCCAAAGAAAGTCATATCGTTTCCATAGAAACGTATCTCGATTTAGAAGGACAATGCAGGGAACCCAGAGTATTTCATATGGACGCAAATTGTGTGTTAATTCGTCAATGTGAGGGAGCGAGGGCTGCAGTAAAGGTGGAAAATTGCATAGGAAAAGAGATACTCGGAACCCCAAAGAAAATGTTATTGTTTCCGTAGAAACGTATCTCGATTTAGAAGGACAATGCAGGGTATCCAGAGTATTTCATATGGTCGCAAATTGTGTGTTAATTCGGCAATGTGAGGGAGCGAGGGATGCAGTAAAGAAGGAATAACGCATCGAAAAAGAGATACTCGGAACCCCAAAGAAAATCCTATCGTTTCCGTAGAAACGTATCTCGATTTAGAAGGACAATGTAGGGAATCCAGAGTATTTCATATGGACGCAAATTGTGTGTTAATTCGTCAATGTGAGGGAGCGAGGGATGCAGTAAAGGAGGAATAATGCATCGGAAAAGAAATACTCGGAACCCCAAAGAAAATGTTATCGTTTCCGTAGAAACGTATCTCGATGTAGAAGGACAATGCAGGAAATCCAGATTAATTCATATGGACGCAAATTGTGTGTTAAATCGTCAATGTGAGGGAGTGAGGGATGCAGTAAGGGAGGATTAACGCATCGGAAAAGAGATACTCGGAACCCCAAAGAAAATCCTATCGTTTCCGTGGAAACGTATCTCGATTTAGGACGATGCAGGGAATCCAGAGTATATCATATGGACGCAAATTGTGTGTTAATTCGTCAATGTGAGGGAGCGAGGGATGCAGTAAAGGAGGTATAATGCATCGGAAAAGAGATAGTCAGAACCCCAAAGAATATCCTATCGTTTACGTAGAAACGTATCTCGATTTAGAAGGACAATGCAGGGAATCCAGAGTATTTCATATGGACGCAAATTGTGTGTTAATTCGTCAATGTGAGGGAGCGACGGATGCAGTAAAGGTGAAATAATGCATCGGAAAAGAGATACTCGACTCCCAATAGAAAATCCTTTCGTTTCCGTAGAAACGTATCTCGTTTTAGAAAGATAATGCAGGGAACCCAGAGTATTTCATATGGACGCAAATTGTGAGTTAATTCGGCAATGTGAGGGAGCGAGGGATGCAGTAAAGGAGCAATAATGCATCGGAAAGGAGATACTCGGAATCCCAAAGAAAATCCTATCGTTGCTGTAGAAACGTATCTCGATTTAGAAGGACAATGCAGGGAATCCAGAGTATTTCATATGGACGCAAATTGTGTGTTAATTCGTTAATGTGAGGGAGCGAGGGATGCAGTAAAAGAGGAATAATGCATCGGAAAAGAGATACTCGGAACCCCAAAGAAAATCCTATCGTTTCCGTAGAAACGTATTTCGATTTAGAAGGACAATGCAGGGAATCCAGAGTATTTCTAATGGATGCAAATTGTGTGTTAATTCGTCAATGTGAGGGAGCGAGGAATGCAGTAAAGGAGGAATAATGCATCGGAAAAGAGATACTCGACTCCCAAAATAAAATCCTATCGATTCCGTAGAAACGTATCTCGTTTTAGAAAGATAATGCAGGGAACCCAGAGTATTTCATATGGACGCAAATTGTGTGTTAATTCGGCAATGTGAGGGAACGAGGGATGCAGTAAAAGAGGAATAATGCATCGGAAAAGAGATACTCGGAACCCCAAAGAAAATCCTATCGTTTCCGTAGAAACGTATCTCGATTTAGAAGGACAATGCAGGGAACCCAGAGTATTTCATATGGACGCAAATTGTGTGTTAATTCGGCAATGTGAGGGAACGAGGGATGCAGTAAAGGAGGAATAATGCATCGGAAAAGAGATATACGGAACCCCAAAGAAAATCCTATCGTTTCCGTAGAAACGTATCTCGATTTAGTAGGACAATGCAGGGAATCCAGAGTATTTCATATGGACGCAAATTGTGTGTTAGTTCGTCAATGTGGGTGAGCGATGGATGCAGTAAAGGAGGTATAATGCATCGGAAATGAGATACTCGGAACCCCAAAGAAAATGTTATCGTTTCCGTAGAAACGTATCTCGATGTAGAAGGACAATGCAAGAAATCCAGAGTATTTCATATGGACGCAAATAGTGTGTTAAATCGTCAATGTGAGGGAGCGAGGGATGCAGTAAAGGAGGAATAACGCATCGGAAAAGAGATACTCGGAACCCCAAAGAATATACTATCGTTTCCGTAGAAACGTATCTCGATTTAGAAGGACAATGCAGGGAATCCAGAGTATTTCATATGGACGCAAATTGTGTGTTAATACGTCAATGTGAGGGAGCGAGGGATGCAGTAAAGTAGAAATAATGCATCGGAAAAGAGATACTCGACTCCCAAAAGAAAATCCTATCGTTTCCGAAGAATCGTATCTCGATTTAGAAGGACAATGCAGGGAATCCAGAATATTTCATATTGACGCAAATTGTGTGTTAATTCGTCAATGTGAGGGAGCGAGGAATGCAGTAAAGGAGGAATAATGCATCGGAAATGAGATACTCGACTCCCAAAATAAAATCCTATCGTTTCCGTAGAAACGTATCTCGTTTTAGAAAGATAATGCAGGGAACCCAGAGTATTTCATATGGACGCAAATTGTGTGTTATTTCGGCAATGTGAGGGAACGAGGGATGCAGAAAAGGAGGAATAATGCATCGGAAAAGAGATACACGGGACCCCAAAGAAAATCCTATCGTTTCCGTAGAAACGTATCTCGATTTAGTAGGACAATGCAGGGAATCCAGAGTATTTCATATGGACGCAAATTGTGTGTTAGTTCGTCAATGTGAGTGAGCGAGGGATGCAGTAAAGGAGGTATAATGCATCGGAAAAGAGATATTCGGAACCCCAAAGAAAATCCTATCGTTTCCGTAGAAACGTATCTCGATTTAGAAGGACAATGCAGGGAAACCACAGTATTTCATATGGACGCTAATTGTGTGTTAATTCGTCAATGTGAGGGAGCGAGGGATGCAGTAAAGGAGGAATAATGCATCGGAAAAGAGATACTCGGAACCCCAAAGAAAATGTTATCGTTTCCGTAGAAACGTATCTCGATGTAGAAGGACAATGCAGGAAATCCAGAGTATTTCATATGGACGCAAATTGTGTGTTAAATCGTCAATGTGAGGGAGCGAGGGATGCAGTAAAGGAGGAATAACGCATCGGAAAAGAGATACTCGGAACCCCAAAGAAAATCCTATCGTTTCCGTAGAAACGTATCTTGATTTAGAAGGACAATGCAGGGAATCCAGAGTATTTCATATGGACGCAAATTGTGTTTTAATTCGTCAATGTGAGGGAGCGAGGAATGCAGTAAAGGAGGAATAATGCATCGGAAAAGAGATACTCACCTCCCAAAAGAAAATCCTATCGTTTCCGTAGAAACGTATCTCGTTTTAGAAAGATAATGCAGGGAACCCAGAGTATTTCATATGGACGCAAATTGTGTGTTAATTCGGCAATGTGAGGGAACGAGGGATGCAGTAAAGGAGGAATAATGCATCGGAAAAGAGATACTCGGAACCCCAAAGAAAATCCTATCCCTTCCGTAGAAACGTATCTCGATTTAGTAGGACAATGCAGGGAATCCAGAGTATTTCATATGGCCGCAAATTGTGTGTAAGTTCGTCAATGTGAGGGAGCGAGGGATGCAGTAAAGGAGGTATAATGCATCGGAAACGAGATACTCGGTACCCCAAAGAAAATCCTATCGTTTCCGTAGAAACGTATCTCGATTTAGAAGGACAATGCAGGGAAACCACAGTATTTCATATGGACGCAAATTGTGTGTTAATTCGTCAATGTGAGGGAGCGAGGGATGCAGTAAAGGAGGAATAATGCATCGGAAAAGAGATACTCGGAACCCCAAAGAAAATGTTATCGTTTCCGTAGAAACGTATCTCAATGTAGAAGGATAATGCAGGAAATCCAGAGTATTTCATATGGACGCAAATTGTGTGTTAAATCGTCAATGTGAGGGAGCGAGGGATGCAGTAAAGGAGGAATAACGCATCGGAAAAGAGATACTCGGAACCCCAAAGAAAATCCTATCGTTTCCGTTGAAACGTATCTCGATTTAGAAGGACAATGCAGGGAATCCAGAGTATTTCATATGGACGCATATTGTGTGTTAATTCGTCAATGTGAGGGAGCGAGGGATGCAGTTAAGGAGGAATAATGCATCGGAAAAGAGATACTCGACTCCCAAAAGAAAATCCTATCGTTTCCGTAGAAACGTATCTCGTTTTAGAAAGATAATGCAGGAACCCAGAGTATTTCATATGGCCGCAAATTGTGTGTTAATTCGTCAATGTGAGGGAGGGAGGGATGCAGTAAAGGAGGAATAATGCATCGGAAAAGAGATACTCGGAACCCCAAAGAAAATGTTATCGTTTCCGTAGAAACGTATCTCGATTTAGAAGGACAAAGCAGGAGAAATAACGCATCGAAAAAGAGATATTCGGAACCCCAAAGAAAATCCTATCGTTTCCGTAGAAACGTATCTCGATTTAGAAGGAAAATGCATGGAATCCTGAGTATTTCATATGGATGCAAATTGTGTGTTAATTCGTCAATGTGAGGGAGCGAGGGATGCAGTAAAGGAGGAATAATGCATCGGAAAAGAGATACTCGTAACCCCAAAGAAAATCCTATCGTTTCCGTTGAAACGTATCTCGATTTAGAAGGACAAACCAATGAATCCAGAGTATTTCATATGGACGCAAATTGTGTGTTAATTCGTCAATATGAGGGAGCGAGGGATGCAGTTAAGGAGGAATAGTGCATCGGAAAAGAGATACTCGACTCCTAAAAGAAAATCCTTTCGTTTCCGTAGAAACGTATCTCGTTTTAGAAAGATAATGCAGGAACCCAGAGTATTTCATATGGACACAAATTGTGTGTTAATTCGGCAATGTGAGGGAGCGAATGATGCAGTAAAGGAGGAATATTGCATCGGAAAAGAGATACTCGGAACCCCAAAGAAAATCCTATCATTTCCGTAGAAACGTATCTCGATTTAGAAGGACAATGCAGGGAATCAAGAGTATTTCATATGGACGCAAATTGTGGGTTAATTCGTCAATGTATGGGAGCGAGGGATGCAGTAAAGGAGGAATAATGCATCGGACAAGAGATACTCGGAACCCCAAAAAAAATCCTATCGTTTCCGTAGAAACGTATCTCGATTTAGAAGGACAATGGAGGGAATCCAGAGTATTTCATATGGACGCAAATTGTGTGTAAGTTCGTCAATGTGAGGGAGCGAGGGATGCAGTAAAGGAGGTATAATGCATCGGAAAAGAGATACTCGGAACCCCGAAGAAAATCCTATCGTTTCCATAGAAACGTATCTCGATTTAGAAGGACAATGCAGGGAACCCAGAGTATTTCATATGGACGCAAATTGTGTGTTAATTCGTCAATGTGAGGGAGCGAGGGATGCAGTAAAGGGGGAATAATGCATCGGAGAAGAGAAACTCGGAACCCCAAAGAAAATCCTATCGTTTTCGTAGAAACGTATCTCGATTTAGTAGGACAATGCAGGGAATCCAGGATATTTCATATGGACGCAAATTGTGTTTTAATTCGTCAATGTGAGGGAGCGAGGAATGCAGTAAAGGAGGAATAATGCATCGGAAAAGAGATACTCGACTCCCAATAGAAAATCCTATCGTTTCCGTAGAAACGAATCTAGTTTTAGAAAGATAATGCAGGGAACCCAGAGTATTTCATATGGACGCAAATTGTGTGTTAATTCGGCAATGTGAAGGAACGAGGGATGCAGTAAAGGAGGAATAATGCATCGGAAAAGAGATACTCGGAACCCCAAAGAAAATCCTATCGTTTCCGTAGAAACGTATCTCGATTTAGTAGGACAATGCAGGGAATCCAGAGTATTTCATATGGACGCAAATTGAGTGTAAGTTAGTCAATGTGAGGGAGCGAGGGATGCAGTAAAGGAGGTATAATGCATCGGAAAAGAGATACTCGGAACCCCAAAGAAAATCCTATCGTTTCCGTAGAAACGTATCTCGATTTAGAAGGACAATGCAGGGAAACCACAGTATTTCATATGGACGCAAATTGTGTGTTAATTTGTCAATGTGAGGGAGCGAGGGATGCAGTAAAGGAGGAATAATGCATCGGAAAAGAGATACTCGGAACCCCAAAGAAAATGTTATCGTTTCCGTAGAAACGTATCTCGATTTAGAAGGACAATTCAGGGAATCCAGAGTATTTCATATGGACGCATATTGTGTGTTAATTCGTCAATGTGAGGGAGCGAGGGATGCAGTTAAGGAGGAATAATGCATCGGAAAAGAGATACTCGACTCCCAAAAGAAAATCCAATCGTTTCCGTAGAAACGTATCTCGTTTTAGAAAGATAATGCAGGAACCCAGAGTATTTCATATGGCCGCAAATTGTGTGTTAATTCGTCAATGTGAGGGAGGGAGGGATGCAGTAAAGGAGGAATAATGCATCGGAAAAGAGATACTCGGAACCCCAAAGAAAATGTTATCGTTTCCGTAGAAACGTATCTCGATTTAGAAGGACAATGCAGGAGAAATAACGCATCGAAAAAGAGATACTCGGAATCCCAAAGAAAATCCTATCGTTTCCGTAGAAACGTATCTCGATTTAGAAGGAGAATGCAAGGAATCCTGAGTATTTCATATGGATGCAAATTGTGTGTTAATTCGTCAATGTGAGGGAGCGAGGGATGCAGTAAAGGAGGAATAATGCATCGGAAAAGAGATACTCGGAACCCCAAAGAAAATCCTATCGTTTCCGTAGAAACGTATCTCGATTTAGAAGGACAATCCAATGAATCCAGAGTATTTCATATGGTCGCAAATTGTGTGTTAATTCGTCAATGTGAGGGAGCGAGGGATGCAGTTAAGGAGGAATAATGCATCGGACAAGAGATACTCGGAACCCCAAAAAAAATCCTATCGTTTCCGTAGAAACGTATCTCGATTTAGAAGGACAATGGAGGGAATCCAGAGTATTTCATATGGACGCAAATTGTATGTTAATTCGTCAATGTGAAGGAGCAAGGGATTCAGTAAAGGAGGAATAATGCATCGGAAAAGAGATACTCGGAACCCCAATGAAAATGTTATCGTTTCCGTAGAAACGTATCTCGATTTAGAAGGACAATGCAGGGAATCCAGAGTATTTCATATGGACGCAAATTGTGTGTTAATTCGTCAATGTGAGGGAGCGAGGGATGCAGTAAAGGAGGAATAACGCATCGGAAAAGAGATACTCGGTACCCCAAAGAAAATCCTATCGTTTCCGTAGAAACGTATCTCGATTTAGTAGGACAATGCATGGAATCCAGAGTATTTCATATGGACGCAAATTGTTTGTTAGTTCGTCAATGTGAGTGAGCGAGGGATGCAGTAAAGGAGGTATAATGCATCGGAAAAGAGATATTCGGAACCCCAAAGAAAATCCTATCGTTTCCGTAGAAACGTATCTCGATTTAGAAGGACAATGCAGGGAAACCGCAGTATTTCATATGGACGCAAATTGTGTGTTAATTCGTCAATGTGAGGGAGCGAGGGATGCAGTAAAGGAGGAATAATGCATCGGAAAAAAGATACTCGGAACCCCAAAGAAAATCCTTTCGTTTCCGTAGAAACGTATCTCGTTTTAGAAAGATAATGCTGGGAACCCAGAGTATTTCATATGGACGCAAATTGTGA
The DNA here is from genome assembly GCF_023898315.1 of Schistocerca nitens. Classification (NCBI taxonomy): domain Eukaryota; kingdom Metazoa; phylum Arthropoda; class Insecta; order Orthoptera; family Acrididae; genus Schistocerca; species Schistocerca nitens. The sequence continues at coordinate 1,273,754,658 of NC_064614.1, read as the reverse complement.
GTTAATTCGGCAATGTGAGGGAGCGAGGGATGCAGTAAAGGAGCAATAATGCATCGGAAAGGAGATACTCGGAACCCCAAAGGAAATCCTATCGTTTCCGTAGAAACGTATCTCGATTTAGAAGGACAATGCAGGGAATCCAGAGTATTTCATATGGACGCAAATTGTGTGTTAATTCGTCAATGTGAGGGAGCGAGGGATGAAGTAAAAGAGGAATAATGCATCGGAAAAGAGATACTCGGAACCCCAAAGAAAATCCTATCGTTTCCGTAGAAACGTATTTCGATTTAGAAGGACAATGCAGGGAATCCAGAGTATTTCTAATGGACGCAAATTGTGTGTTAATTCGTCAATGTGAGGGAGCGAGGAATGCAGTAAAGGAGGAATAATGCATCGTAAAAGAGATACTCGACTCCCAAAATAAAATCCTATCGTTTCCGTAGAAACGTATCTCGTTTTAGAAAGATAATGCAGGGAACACAGAGTATTTCATATGGACGCAAATTGTGTGTTAATTCGGCAATGTGAGGGAACGAGGGATGCAGTAAAGAAGGAATAATGCATCGGAAAAGAGATACTCGACTCCCAAAAGAAAATCCTATCGTTTCCGTAGAAACGTACCGCGATTTAGAAGGACAATCCAGGGAATCCAGAGTATTTCATATGGACGCAAATTGTGTGTTATTTCGTCAATGTGAGGGAGCGAGGGATGCAGTAAAGGAGGAATAATGCATCGGAGAAGAGATACTCGGAACCCCAAAGAAAATCCTATCGTTTTCGTAGAAACGTATCTCGATTTAGTAGGACAATGCAGGGAATCCAGGATATTTCATATGGACGCAAATTGTGTTTTAATTCGTCAATGTGAGGGAGCGAGGAATGCAGTAAAGGAGGAATAATGCATCGGAAAAGAGATACTCGGAACTCCAAAGAAAATCCTATAGCTTCCGTAGAAACGTATCTCGATTTAGTAGGACAATGCAGGGAATCCAGAGTATTTCATATGGACGCAAATTGTGTGTAAGTTCGTCAATGTGAAGGAGCGAGGGATGCAGTAAAGGAGGTATAATGCATCGGAAAAGAGATACTCGGTACCCCAAAGAAAATCCTATCGTTTCCGTAGAAACGTATCTCGATTTAGAAGGACAATGCAGGGAATCCAGCGTATTTCATATGGACGCAAATTGTGTGTTAATTCGTCAATGTGAGGGAGCGAGGGATGCAGTAAAGGAGGAATAATGCATCGGAAAGGAGATACTCGGAACCCCAAAGGAAATCCTATCGTTTCCGTAGAAACGTATCTCGATTTAGAAGGACAATGCAGGGAATCCAGAGTATTTCATATGGACGCAAATTGTGTGTTAATTCGTCAATGTGAGGGAGCGAGGGATGAAGTAAAAGAGGAATAATGCATCGGAAAAGAGATACTCGGAACCCCAAAGAAAATCCTATCGTTTCCGTAGAAACGTATTTCGATTTAGAAGGACAATGCAGGGAATCCAGAGTATTTCTAATGGACGCAAATTGTGTGTTAATTCGTCAATGTGAGGGAGCGAGGAATGCAGTAAAGGAGGAATAATGCATCGTAAAAGAGATACTCGACTCCCAAAATAAAATCCTATCGTTTCCGTAGAAACGTATCTCGTTTTAGAAAGATAATGCAGGGAACACAGAGTATTTCATATGGACGCAAATTGTGTGTTAATTCGGCAATGTGAGGGAACGAGGGATGCAGTAAAGAAGGAATAATGCATCGGAAAAGAGATACTCGACTCCCAAAAGAAAATCCTATCGTTTCCGTAGAAACGTACCGCGATTTAGAAGGACAATCCAGGGAATCCAGAGTATTTCATATGGACGCAAATTGTGTGTTATTTCGTCAATGTGAGGGAGCGAGGGATGCAGTAAAGGAGGAATAATGCATCGGAGAAGAGATACTCGGAACCCCAAAGAAAATCCTATCGTTTTCGTAGAAACGTATCTCGATTTAGTAGGACAATGCAGGGAATCCAGGATATTTCATATGGACGCAAATTGTGTTTTAATTCGTCAATGTGAGGGAGCGAGGAATGCAGTAAAGGAGGAATAATGCATCGGAAAAGAGATACTCGGAACCCCAAAGAAAATCCTATCGCTTCCGTAGAAACGTATCTCGATTTAGTAGGACAATGCAGGGAATCCAGAGTATTTCATATGGACGCAAATTGTGTGTAAGTTCGTCAATGTGAAGGAGCGAGGGATGCAGTAAAGGAGGTATAATGCATCGGAAAAGAGATACTCGGTACCCCAAAGAAAATCCTATCGTTTCCGTAGAAACGTATCTCGATTTAGAAGGACAATGCAGGGAAACCACAGTATTTCATATGGACGCAAATTGTGTGTTAATTCGTCAATGTGAGGGAGCGAGGGATGCAGTAAAGGAGGAATAATGCATCGGAAAAGAGATACTCGGAACCCCAAAGAAAATGTTATCGTTTCCGTAGAAACGTATCTCGATGTAGAAGGATAATGCAGGAAATCCAGAGTATTTCATATGGACGCAAATTGTGTGTTAAATCGTCAATGTGAGGGAGCGAGGGATGCAGTAAAGGAGGAATAACGCATCGGAAAAGAGATACTCGGAACCCCAAAGAAAATCCTATCGTTTCCGTAGAAACGTATCTCGATTTAGAAGGACAATGCAGGGAATCCAGAGTATTTCATATGGACGCAAATTGTGTGTTAATTCGTCAATGTGAGGGAGGGAGGGATGCAGTAAAGGAGGAATAATGCATCGGAAAAGAGATACTCGGAACCCCAAATAAAATCTTATCGTTTCCGTAGAAACGTATCTCGATTTAGAAGGACAAAGCAGGAGAAATAACGCATCGAAAAAGAGATACTCGGAACCCCAAAGAAAATCCTATCGTTTCCGTAGAAACGTATCTCGATTTAGAAGGAAAATGCATGGAATCCTGAGTATTTCATATGGATGCAAATTGTGTGTTAATTCGTCAATGTGAGGGAGCGAGGGATGCAGTAAAGGAGGAATAATGCATCGGAAAAGAGATACTCGGAACCCCAAAGAAAATCCTGTCGTTTCCGTAGAAACGTATCTCGATTTAGAAGGACAATCCAATGAATCCAGAGTATTTCATATGGACGCAAATTGTGTGTTAATTCGTCAATGTGAGGGAGCGAGGGATGCAGTTAAGGAGGAATAGTGCATCGGAAAAGAGGTTCCCGACTCCTAAAAGAAAATACTTTCGTTTCCTTAGAAACGTATCTCGTTTTAGAAAGATAATGCAGGAACCCAGAGTATTTCATATGGACACAAATTGTGTGTTAATTCGGCAATGTGAGGGAGCGAATGATGCAGTAATGGAGGAATAATGCATCGGAAAAGAGATACACGGAACCCCAAAGAAAATCCTATCATTTCCGTAGAAACGTATCTCGATTTAGAAGGACAATGCAGGGAATCAAGAGTATTTCATATGGACGCAAATTGTGGGTTAATTCGTCAATGTATGGGAGCGAGGGATGCAGTAAAGGAGGAATAATGCATCGGACAAGAGATACTCGGAACCCCAAAAAAAATCCTATCGTTTCCGTAGAATCATATCTCGATTTAGAAGGACAATGGAGGGAATCCAGAGTATTTCATATGGACGCAAATTGTGTGTAAGTTCGTCAATGTGAGGGAGCGAGGGATGCAGTAAAGGAGGTATAATGCATCGGAAAAGAGATACTCGGAACCCCAAAGAAAATCCTATCGTTTCCATAGAAACGTATCTCGATTTAGAAGGACAATGCAGGGAACCCAGAGTATTTCATATGGACGCAAATTGTTTGTTAAATCGTCAATGTGAGGGAGCTAGGGATGCAGTAAAGGTGGAATATTGCATCGGAAAAGAGATACTCGGAACCCCAACGAAAATGTTATCGTTTCCGTAGAAACGTATCTCGATTTAGAAGAACAATGCAGGGTATCCAGAGTATTTCATATGGACGCAAATTGTGTGTTAATTCGTCAATGTGATGAAGCGAGGGATGCGGTAAAGGAGGAATAACGCATCGAAAAAGAGATACTCGGAACACCAAAGAAAATCCTATCTTTTACGTAGAAACGTATCTCGATTTAGAAGGACAATGCAGGGAATCCAGAGTATTTCATATGGACGCAAATTGTGTGTTATTTCGTCAATGTGAGGGAGCGAGGGATGCAGTAAAGGAGGAATAATGTATCGGAGAAGAGATACTCGGAACCCCAAAGAAAATCCTATCGTTTTCGTAGAAACGTACCTCGATTTAGTAGGACAATGCAGGGAATCCAGGATATTTCATATGAACGCAAATTGTGTTTTAATTCGTCAATGTGAGGGAGCGAGGAATGCAGTAAAGGAGGAATAATGCATCGGAAAAGAGATACTCGGAACCCCAATGAAAATCCTATCGTTTCCGTAGAAACGTATCTCGATTTAGAAGGACAATGCAGGGAAACCACAGTATTTCATATGGACGCAAATTGTGTGTTAATTCGTCAATGTGAGGGAGCGAGGGATGCAGTAAAGGAGGAATAATGCATCGGAAAAGAGATACTCGGAACCCCAAAGAAAATGTTATCGTTTCCGTAGAAACGTATCTCGATGTAGAAGGACAATGCAGGAAATCCAGAGTATTTCATATGGACGCAAATTGTGTGTTAAATCGTCAATGTGAGGGAGCGAGGGATGCAGTAAAGGAGGAATAACGCATCGGAAAAGAGATACTCGGAACCCCAAAGAAAATCCTATCGTTTCCGTAGAAACGTATCTTGATTTAGAAGGACAATGCAGGGAATCCAGAGTATTTCATATGGACGCAAATTGTGTGTTAATTAGTCAATGTGAGGGAGCGAGGGATGCAGTAAAGAAGGAATAATGCATCGGAAAAGAGATACTCGACTCCCAAAAGAAAATCCTATAGTTTCCGTAGAAACGTACCGCGATTTAGAAGGACAATCCAGGGAATCCAGAGTATTTCATATGGACGCAAATTGTGTGTTATTTCGTCAATGTGAGGGAGCGAGGGATGCAGTAAAGGAGGAATAACGCATCGGAAAAGAGATACTCGGAACCCCAAAGAAAATCCTATCGTTTCCGTAGAAACGTATCTCGATTTAGAAGGACAATGCAGGGAATCCAGAGTATTTCATATGGACGCAAATTGTGTGTTAATTCGTCAATGTGAGGGAGGGAGGGATGCAGTAAAGGAGGAATAATGCATCGGAAAAGAGATACTCGGAACCCCAAAGAAAATCTTATCGTTTCCGTAGAAACGTATCTCGATTTAGAAGGACAAAGCAGGAGAAATAACGCATCGAAAAAGAAATACTCGGAACCCCAAAGAAAATCCTATCGTTTCCGTAGAAACGTATCTCGATTTAGAAGGAAAATGCATGGAATCCTGAGTATTTCATATGGATGCAAATTGTGTGTTAATTCGTCAATGTGAGGGAGCGAGGGATGCAGTAAAGGAGGAATAATGCATCGGAAAAGAGATACTCGGAACCCCAAAGATAATCCTATCGTTTCCGTAGAAACGTATCTCGATTTAGAAGGACAATCCAATGAATCCAGAGTATTTCATATGGACGCAAATTGTGTGTTAATTCGTCAATGTGAGGGAGCGAGGAATGCAGTTAAGGAGGAATAGTGCATCGGAAAAGAGGTACTCAACTCCTAAAAGAAAATCCTTTCGTTTCCGTAGAAACGTATCTCGTTTTAGAAAGATAATGCAGGAACCCAGAGTATTTCATATGGACGCAAATTGTGTGTTAATTCGGCAATGTGAGGGAGCGAATGATGCAGTAAAGGAGGAATAATGCATCGGAAAAGAGATACTCGGAACCCCAAAGAAAATCCTATCATTTCCGTAGAAACGTATCTCGATTTAGAAGGACAATGCAGGGAATCAAGAGTATTTCATATGGACGCAAATTGTGGGTTAATTCGTCAATGTATGGGAGCGAGGGATGCAGTAAAGGAGGAATAATGCATCGGACAAGAGATACTCGGAACCCCAAAAAAAATCCTATCGTTTCCGTAGAAACGTATCTCGATTTAGAAGGACAATGGAGGGAATCCAGAGTATTTCATATGGACGCAAATTGTGTGTAAGTTCGACAATGTGAGGGAGCGAGGGATGCAGTAAAGGAGGTATAATGCATCGGAAAAGAGATACTCGGAACCCCATAGAAAATCCTATCGTTTCCATAGAAACGTATCTCGATTTAGAAGGACAATGCAGGGAACCCAGAGTATTTCATATGGACGCAAATTGTGTGTTAAATCGTCAATGTGAGGGAGCTAGGGATGCAGTAAAGGTGGAATATTGCATCGGAAAAGAGATACTCGGAACCCCAACGAAAATGTTATCGTTTCCGTAGAAACGTATCTCGATTTAGAAGAACAATGCAGGGTATCCAGAGTATTTCATATGGACGCAAATTGTGTGTTAATTCGTCAATGTGATGAAGCGAGGGATGCGGTAAAGGAGGAATAACGCATCGAAAAAGAGATACTCGGAACACCAAAGAAAATCCTATCTTTTACGAAGAAACGTATCTCGATTTAGAAGGACAATGCAGGGAATCCAGAGTATTTCATATGGACGCAAATTGTGTGTTATTTCGTCAATGTGAGGGCGCGAGGGATGCAGTAAAGGAGGAATAATGCATCGGAGAAGAGATACTCGGAACCCCAAAGAAAATCCTATCGTTTTCGTAGAAACGTATCTCGATTTAGTAGGACAATGCAGGGAATCCAGGATATTTCATATGGACGCAAATTGTGTTTTAATTCGTCAATGTGAGGGAGCGAGGAATGCAGTAAAGGAGGAATAATGCATCGGAAAAGAGATACTCGACTCCCAAAAGAAATTCCTATCGTTTCCGTAGAAACGTATCTAGTTTTAGAAAGATAATGCAGGGAACCCAGAGTATTTCATATGGACGCAAATTGTGTGTTAATTCGGCAATGTGAGGGAACGAGGGATGCAGTAGAGGAGGAATAATGCATCGGAAAAGAGATACTCGGAACGCCAAAGAAAATCCTATCGTTTCCGTAGAAACGTATCTCGATTTAGTAGGACAATGCAGGGAATCCAGAGTATTTCATATGGACGCAAAGTGAGTGTAAGTTCGTCAATGTGAGGGAGCGAGGGATGCAGTAAAGGAGGTATAATGCATCGGAAAAGAGATACTCGGAACCCCAAAGAAAATCCTATCGTTTCCGTAGAAACGTATCTCGATTTAGAAGGACAATGCAGGGAAACCACAGTATTTCATATGGACGCAAATTGTGTGTTAATTCGTCAATGTGAGGGAGCGAGGGATGCAGTAAAGGAGGAATAATGCATCGGAAAAGAGATACTCGGAACCCCAAAGAAAATGTTATCGTTTCCGTAGAAACGTATCTCGATGTAGAAGGACAATGCAGGAAATCCAGAGTATTTCATATGGACGCAAATTGTGTGTTAAATCGTCAATGTGAGGGAGCGAGGGATGCAGTAAAGGAGGAATAACGAATCGGAAAAGAGATACTCGGAACCCCAAAGAAAATCATATCGTTTCCGTAGAAACGTATCTCGATTTAGAAGGACAATGCAGGGAATCCAGAGTATTTCATATGGACGCATATTGTGTGTTAATTCGTCAATGTGAGGGAGCGAGGGATGCAGTTAAGGAGGAATAATGCATCGGAAAAGAGATACTCGACTCCCAAAAGAAAATCCTATCGTTTCCGTAGAAACGTATCTCGTTTTAGAAAGATAATGCAGGAACCCAGAGTATTTCATATGGCCGCAAATTGTGTGTTAATTCGTCAATGTGAGGGAGGGAGGGATGCAGTAAAGGAGGAATAATGCATCGGAAAAGGGATACTCGGAACCCCAAAGAAAATGTTATCGTTTCCGTAGAAACGTATCTCGATTTAGAAGGACAATGCAGGAGAAATAACGCATCGAAAAAGAGATACTCGGAATCCCAAAGAAAATCCTATCGTTTCCGTAGAAACGTATCTCGATTTAGAAGGAGAATGCAAGGAATCCTGAGTATTTCATATGGATGCAAATTGTGTGTTAATTCGTCAATGTGAGGGAGCGAGGGACGCAGTACAGGAGGAATAATGCATCGGAAAAGAGATACTGGGAACCCCAAAGAAAATCCTATCGTTTCCGTAGAAACGTATCTCGATTTAGAAGGACAATCCAATGAATCCAGAGTATTTCATATGGAGGCAAATTGTGTGTTAATTCGTCAATGTGAGGGAGCGAGGGATGCAGTTAAGGAGGAATAGTGCATCGGAAAAGAGATACTCGACTCCTAAAAGAAAATCCTTTCGTTTCCGTAGAAACGTATCTCGTTTTAGAAAGATAATGCAGGAACCCAGAGTATTTCATATGGACGCAAATTGTGAGTTAATTCGGCAATGTGAGGGAGCGAATGATGCAGTAATGGAGGAATAATGCATCGGAAAAGAGATACTCGGAACCCCAAAGAAAATCCTATCGTTTCCGTAGAAACGTATCTCGATTAAGAAGGACAATGCAGGGAATCAAGAGTATTTCATATGGACGCAAATTGTGGGTTAATACGTCAATGTATGGGAGCGAGGGATGCAGTAAAGGAGGAATAATGCATCGGACAAGAGATACTCGGAACCCCAAAAAAAATCCTATCGTTTCCGTAGAAACGTATCTCGATTTAGAAGGACAATGGAGGGAATCCAGAGTATTTCCTATGGACGCAAATTGTGTGTTAATTCGTCAATGTGAAGGAGCAAGGGATTCAGTAAAGGAGGAATAATGCATCGGAAAAGAGATACTCGGAACCCCAATGAAAATGTTATCGTTTCCGTAGAAACGTATCTCGATTTAGTAGGACAATGCAAGGAATCCAGAGTATTTCATATGGACGCAAATTGTGTGTTAATTCGTCAATGTGAGGGAGCGAGGGATGCAGTAAAGGAGGAATAACGCATCGGAAAAGAGATACTCGGAACTCCAAAGAAAATCCTATCGTTTCCGTAGAAACGTATCTCGATTTAGAAGGACAATGCAGGGAATCCAGAGTATTTCATATGGACGCAAATTGTGTGTTAATTCATCAATGTGAGGGAGCGAGGGATGCAGTAAAGGAGGAATAACGCATCGGACAAGAGATACTCGGAACCCCAAAGAAAATCCTATCGTTTCCGTAGAAACGTATCTCGATTTAGAAGGACAATGCAGGGAATCCAGAGTATTTCATATGGACGCAAATTGTCTGCTAATTCGTCAATGTGAGGGAGCGAGGGATGCAGTAAAGGAGGAATAATGCATCGGAAAAGAGATACTCGGAACCCCAAAGAAAATCCTATCGTTTCCGTAGAAACGTATCTCGATTTAGAAAGACAATGCAGGGAATCCAGAGTATTTCATATGGACGCAAATTGTGTGTTAATTCGTCAATGTGTGGGAGCGGGGGTTCCAGTAAAGGAGGAATAATCCATCGGAAAAGAGATACTCGAAAACCCAAAGAAAATCCTATCGTTTCCATAGAAACGTATCTCGATTTAGAAGGACAATGCAGGGAATCCAGAGTATTTCATATGGACGCAAATTGGGGTTTAATTCTTCAATGTGAGGGAGCGAGGGATGCAGTAAAGGTGGAATATTGCATCAGAAAAGAGATACTCGAAAACCCAAAGAAAATCCTATCGTTTCCATAGAAACGTATCTCGATTTAGAAGGACAATGCAGGGAATCCAGAGTATTTCATATGGACGCAAACTGTGTGTTATTTCGTCAATGTGAGGGAGCGAGGGATGCAGTAAAGGAGGAATAATGCATCGGAAAAGAGATACTCGGAACCCCAAAGAAAATCCTATCGTTTCCATAGAAACGTATCTCGATTTAGTAGGACAATGCAGGGAATCCAGAGTATTTCATATGGTCGCAATGTGAGGGAGCGAGGAATGCAGTAAAGGAGGAATAATGCATCGGAAAAGAGATACTCGACTCCCAAAAGAAAATCCTATCGTTTCCGTAGAAACGTATCTCGTTTTAGAAAGATATGCAGGGAACCCAGTGTATTTCATATGGACGCAAATTGTGTTAATTCGGCAATGTGAGGGAACGAGGGATGCAGTAAAGGAGGAATAATGCATCGGAAAAGAGATACTTGGAACCCCAAAGAAAATCCTATCGTTTCCGTAGAAACGTATCTCGATTTAGTAGGACAATGCAGGGAATCCAGAGTATTTCATATGGACGCAAATTGTGTGTTAGTTCGTCAATGTGAGGGAGCGAGGGTTGCAGTAAAGGAGGTATAATGCATCGGAAAAGAGATACTCGGAACCCCAAAGAAAATCCTATCTTTTCCGTAGAAACGTATCTCGTTTTAGAAAGATAATGCTGGGAACCCACAGTATTTCATATGGACGAAAATTGTGAGTTAATTCGGCAATGTGAGGGAGCGAGGGATGCCGTAAAGGAGGAATAATGCATCGGAAAAGAGATACTCGGAACCCCAAAGAAAATCCTACCGTTTCCGTAGAAACGTATCTCGATTTAGAAGGACAATGCAGGGAATCCAGAGTATTTCATATGGACGCAAATTGTGTGTTAATTCGTCAATGTTAGGAAGCGAGGGATGCATTAAAGGAGGAATAATGCATCGGAAAAGAGATACTCGGAAACCCAAAGCAAATCCTATCGTTTCCGTGGAAAAGTATCTCGATTTAGAAGGACAATGCAGGGAACCCAGAGTATTTGTATGGACGCAAATTGTGTGTTAATTCGTCAATGTGAGGGAGCGAGGGATGCAGTGAAGGAGGAATAATGCATCGGAAAAGAGATACTCGGAACCCCAAAAAAATGTTATCGTTTCCGTAGAAACGTATCTCGATTTAGAAGGACAATGCAGGAGAAATAACGCATCGGAAAAGAGATACTCGGAACCCCAAAGAAAATTCTATCGTTTCCGTAGAAACGTATTTCGATGTAGAAGGACAATGCAGGGAATACAGAGTATTTCATATGGACACAAATTGTGTATTAATTCGTCAATGTGAGGGAGCGAGGGATGCAGTTAAGGAGGAATAATGCATCGGAAAAGATATACTCGACTCCCAAAAGAAAATCCTGTCGTTTCCGTAGAAACGTATCTCGTTTTAGAAAGATAATGCAGGAACCCAGAGTATTTCATATGGACGCAAATTGTGTGTTAATTCGGCAATGTGAAGGAGCTAATGATGCAGTAAAGGAGGAATAATGCATCGGAAAAGAGATACTCGACTCCCTAAAGAAAATCCTATCGTTTCCGTAGAAACGTTTCTCGTTTTAGAAAGATAGTGCAGGAACCCAGAGCATTTCATATGGACGCAAATTGTGTGTTAATTCGGCAATGTGTGGGAGCGAATGATGCAGTAAATGAGGAATAATGCATCGGAAAAGAGGTACTCGGAACCCCAAAGAAAATCCTATCGTTTCCGTAAAAACGTATCTCGATTTAGAAGGACAATGCAGGGAATCCAGAGTATTTCATATGGACGCAAATTGTGTGTTAATTCGTTAATGTGAGGGAACGAGGGATGCAGTTAAGGAGGAATAATGCATCGGAAAAGAGATACTCGACCCCCAAAAGAAAATCCTATCGTTTCCGTAGAAACGTATCTTGTTTTAGAAAGATAATGCAGGAACCCAGAGTATTTCATATGGACGCAAATTGTGTGTTAATTCGGCAATGTGAGGGAACGAGGGATGCATTAAAGGAGGAATAATGCATCGGAAAAGAGATACTCGGAACCCCAAAGAAAATCCTATCGTTTGCGTAGAAACGTATCTCGATTTAGTAGGACAATGCAGGGAATCCAGAGTACTTCATATGGACGCAAATTGTGTGTTAGTTCGTCAATGTGAGGGAGCGAGGGTTGCAGTAAAGGAGGTATAATGCATCGGAAAAGAGATACTCGGAACCCCAAAGAAAATCCTATCGTTTCCGTAGAAACGTATCTGGATTTAGAAGGACAATGCAGGGAAACCGCAGTATTTCATATGGACGCAAATTGTGTGTTAATTCGTCAATGTGAGGGTGCGAGGGATGCAGTAAAGGAGGAATAATGCATCGGAAAAGAGATACTTGGTACCCAAAGAAAATGTTATCGTTTCCGTAGAAACGTATCTCGATGTAGAAGGACAATGCAGGAAATCCAGAGTATTTCATATGGGCGCAAATTGTGTGTTAATTCGTCAATGTGAGGGAGCGAGGGATGCAGTTAAGGAGGAATAATGCATCGGAAAAGAGATACTCGACTCCCAAAAGATAATCCTATCGTTTCCGTATAAACGTATCTCGTTTTAGAAAGATAATGCAGGAACCCAGAGTATTTCATATGGACGCAAATTGTGTGTTAATTCGGCAATGTGAGGGAGCGAATGATGCAGTAAAGGCGGAAAAATGCATCGGAAAAGAGATACTCGGAACCCCAAAGAAAATCCTATCGTTTCCGTAAAAACGTATCTCGATTTAGAAGGACAATGCAGGGAATCCAGAGTATTTCATATGGATGCAAATTGTCTGTTAATTCGTCAATGTGAGGGAGCGAGGGATGCAGTAAAGGAGGAATAATGCATCGGAAAAGAGATACTCGGAACCCCAAAGAAAATCCTATCGTTTCCGTAGAAACGTATCTCGATTTAGAAGGACAAGGCAGGGAATCCAGAGTATTTCATATGGACGCAAATTGTGTGTTAATTCGTCAATGTGAGGGAGCGAGGGATGCAGTTAAGGAGGAATAATGCATCGGAAAAGAGATGCTCGACTCCCAAAAGAAAATCCTATCGTTTCCGTAGAAACGTATCTCGTTTTAGAAAGATAATGCAGGAACCCAGAGTATTTTATATGGACGCAAATTGTGTGTTAATTCGGCAATGTGAGGGAGCGAATGATTCAGTAAAGGAGGAATAATGCATCGGAAAAGAGATACTCGGATCCCCAAAGAAAATCCTATCGTTTCCTTAAAAACGTATCTCGATTTAGAAGGACAATGCAGGGAATCCAGAGTATTTCATATGGACGCAAATTGTGTGTTAATTCGTCAATGTGAGGGAGCGAGGGATGCAGTGAAGGAGGAATAATGCATCGGAAAAGAGATACTCGGAACCCCAAAGAAAATCCTATCGTTTCCGTAGAAACGTATCTCAATTTAGAAAGACAATGCAGGGAATCCAGAGTATTTCTGTGGTGTCACCGCTAGACACCACACTTGCTAGGTGGTAACTTAAATCGGCCGCGGTCCTGTAGTACATGTCGGACCCGCGTGTCGCCACTGTGTATTCGCAAACGTAGCGCCACCACAGGGCAGGTCACAAGACACGGACATGACCTCGCCCCAGTTGTACGGACGACATAGCTTGCGACTAGACCTACCAAGTATTCCTCTCATTTGCCGAGAGACAGATTAAATAGCCTTCAGCTAGTCCATCGCTACTACCTAGCAAGGCGCCATGTGTATCATTGCTAATTGCTTACTACTATGCAAGAGATGTATTTCAACAAGAACAAGACTACATTAAAGTTAAGTATATTAAAATCTCTCTTCTTTTCTTTATAGTTTTCATCCAGTCTCCTGTTTCAGAATTTACGCCCGTCTGCGTTAGTTTCGCGTGCACCTAGCCACTCATTGTGTCGAGACCTTAGGGAATCGACACAACAATATTTTGGCGCCGAGGAGTGGTGCCGCGCCCACGTTGCAGTCTTTGTGTTATACTTGCTCTAATTTGCTTGAATCATGGCTTCGCCGCATTCTCCAGATGTACTGTCCGAATTTTTTCGCTTGCAGAATCAGCAGACGCAGGCGTTATTGGAAGCCCTTGGACAGCTCGTCCAGGGTCAACGTGCGCTGCAAACCGATGCGGCGGCAGCCGCTTCTTCGCTACCGCAGCCACACAACGCTGTCGCACCGCCATTTAGGCCCTTTGAGGCCACAACCGAAAGCTGGACTGAGTGGGCCGATCAGTTCAACTTCCACCTCACTGCTTATGGAATTCAAGGTAAAGAGCGGCAGCCGTTTTTGCTTTCTTGTGTCGGTGTGTCTACCTACCGGGTGATAGTGAAATTGTTTCCCCGACGCGACGTAGCAACTCTGACCTACGAGGAAATTTTGTCGGCTTTAGATGCCTATTTCAAAGAAACAGTAAATGTAGTTGCCAAACGGTATACGTTTTTTCGTACAAAACGTACGGCCGGTCAGACTAATAAGGAGTGGGTAGCAACTTTGCAAGGCCTTACTAGAGACTGCGCGTTTGCCTGTGAATGTGGCCTCCCATATTCAGATACTATGGTGCGTGATGCAATTGCACAGAACGTTTCTGATGTTCGCATAAGGGAACAGATTTTGAAGCTAGTTAATCCCTCCCTGCAACAAGTGATAGACATATTGGACAGGCAAGACACACTTGACTTTGCTCAGGAATCATTTGAAACTTCGCCAGCAGTGTGTCACATTAATCGGCCCGCCGGGCCCGCTGCACGGGACGCTAAGCGGCCCTCGCGCCCGACTTCGCTGCGGCCGCCTAGCTTGCAACCACGTGCGCCGCGTAAGCAAGCCAATGCAGTGAAATCTTGCCCGCGGTGTGCAACTAGACATTCGCGTGAAAATTGCCCGTCACGCCAAGCTATTTGCTTTTACTGTCACAAGAAAGGACATGTACAAAGTGTTTGCCAGAAAAAGTTAAGATCAGACAATCACACAAATTCCAGGCCCTTTGCTTCGCGCCGGAATCGCACCCAGGACAATCAGGCTCGTGGACCTTCGCCCATGGACATTCATGTAGTTCATGCCCACCCGTCCAGTGACACTTTAGCTAACAGTGACTGTGTTCGTCCCACCCAACGTGTGCGTCGACGTCGCCGGAAATCCCGTAAAGTTGCAAGTGCTTCTGGACCTGTATCAGTTCAAATTGCACGAGACAGTCGCTCTTGTCGTCAACAAGACAATAAACTTTTTGTGGACTTAGACTTTGCAGGACAAGTGATACCGTTCCAGCTCGATACCGGAGCTGCTGTTTCCTTGCTCAATCACGACACGTACAAACAACTGGGCCAACCGCCATTGCGTGCCGCAAATGTTACGTTAACTAGTTACTCAGGACAGCATATACCTGTGTTAGGACAGTGCAGCCTTATTGCAACATACAAGGGACAGACAAAACTTGTGTCATTTTATGTTCTTCGTTCCTCTAGTGCAGTGAACTTGTTTGGTTTAGATTTGTTTCAATTGTTTAATATGTCTATAGTAAATCGGGTCCTATCAGTGAATCAGACTGTGCCTTCCGCCAGTGTTTCTAGTCTTTGTGAAGAATTTGCAGACATTTTTGCACCGGGCCTTGGTTGCGCTAAGAACTATGAAGCGCATTTGGAACTGACAGACAAAGCGCAACCAAAATTTTTCAGAGCGCGCAATGTTCCCCACGCATTGCGTGATGAGGTCGCACGAACATTAGCCGAATTAGAATCTCAAGGTGTCATTGAACGAGTGCAGGCTTCTCTCTGGGCTTCACCCTTAGTAATTTTGCCCAAACCTTCCGGAAAATTGAGACTTTGCGTGGACTTCAAGGCAACTGTGAATCCACAACTTGTGACTGCTACTTTTCCTTTGCCCCGCCCGGAAGATCTTTTTGACAAACTGTGCCCGGGACAATATTTTTCAAAATTGGACCTAGCAGATGCGTACTTGCAAATACCTGTGGACGAAGAATCCCAGCGCGTCTTAGTGGTTAACACGCATCTTGGCTTGTATCGCTTCAAAAGACTGCCATTCGGGTGTGCATCCGCCCCTGCTTTATTTCAGCAATATTTACAAACTATTTGTGCGTCGGTCCCTACGGCTGCGAACTATCTGGACGATATTGTGATCTCAGGAAAGACAGAAGCCGAACATTTGCAGAATCTCCGAACATTATTTCAGGTCTTGCGTCAGAATGGTCTTCGCTTGAGGAAGGACAAATGTGTGTTTTTTGCTCGTGACTTACCGTACCTGGGGCATGTCATAAATGCCCAAGGAATACATCCGAGTCCAGAGCACCTTCGTGCCATTCAGGACTTGCCGTCACCGCAGAACTTAAAACAGCTACAGAGTGTGCTGGGTAAGGTAAATTATTATCATCGGTTTGTGCGCAATGCTTCTTCTATTTCAGCTCCGCTTCATCGCTTACGCCGTAAAGGTGTTCCGTTCGTCTGGACGACGGAATGCGAACGCGCCTTTCGCCAGTTGAAATCGGCGTTGCTTTCAAATACTTGCCTTACGCCATTCGATCCCAGAAAACCCCTTTTGTTGATGGTCGATGCATCGGATTTCGGGATCGGTGCTGTGCTTGCGCACAAAGATGGTTCGCATGATCGCCCTATTGCCTTTGCGTCAAAATTGCTCTCATCTGCGCAAAGAAATTATTCCCAAATAGAGAAGGAAGCTTTGGCTCTTGTGTTTGGTGTAACAAAGTTTCACGATTTCTTGTATGGTCGTCACTTTACAATCATCACGGACCACAAACCTTTGACATCACTTTTTCATCCGAACAAGCCTGTACCTCCACGTACAGCGCAGAAATTCATTCGCTGGTCTCTTTTTCTCTCGCAGTACCGCTACGATATCTTGTATCGGTCCACTGCTAAGCACGGAAACGCTGATGCGTTGTCCCGTTTGCCTGTTGCTGAGGATAAAGCATTCGATTCTTCCGAACTTGCTTGCATGTTCATTGATTCGGAAGCCGATGACGTGGTCGCATCGTTTCCGATTGATTTTCGTCGTGTAGCTACTGCCACAGCTGCTGACCCTGTCCTTGCTTCCGTTTTGCGTTTTGTTGCTTCGCAATGGCCCTGGTCAAAGTCACGGATCGCGGATCCTTTGGTTCGCCGTTTTTTTGCTCACAAGGAGAGACTTTTTGTCCGACGTGGTGTTTTGTTGTTGCGTTCCGATACTGATCAATCCCGAGTCGTGGTCCCACGATCGTTGCAGTCCTCTGTCTTAAAGCTTCTTCACCAAGGACGTTGGGGTATCGTGCGAACGAAACAACTTGCTCGACAGCACTGTACTTGGTTCGGAATCGATGCTGCGATTACGAATATGTGCTCCTCTTGCGTGGCGTGTGCCGAACAACAATCCGCACCGCCGCGGAAATTCTTTGCATGGCCGAAAGCCACTTCCCCTTGGCAACGCTTGCACATCGATTTTGCTGGTCCATTCTGGAATGCTCGATGGTTGGTTGTGGTCGATGCTTTCAGTAATTTTCCTTTTGTTGTCCGGATGTCTTCCACGACGTCTTCTGCCACAATCCAAGCCTTGTCTGCTATCTTTTGCATTGAAGGTCTTCCGCAGACTATTGTTTCCGACAATGGCCCACAATTCCTGTCCGCAGAATTTCAGTCGTTCTGCAAGGCCAATGGTATTCAACATCTGACATCCGCGCCGTTTTCGCCTCAGTCAAACGGTGCCGCGGAACGATTGGTCCGGACTTTCAAGTCACAGATGTTGAAATTGAAAGAATCGCATTCTCGGGAGGACGCTTTGTTGCTCTTTTTGTCCTCATATCGCTCTCAGCCCAGCGATGGTCGATCGCCGGCTGAATTGCTCCATGGTCGTCCTCATCGAACTCTGATGTCTTTGCTGCATCCGCCACATCAGGTTCCTGTGCAGCGGCAGACTCCTGCTTTTGCTCCTGGCGACGTTGTCTATTATCGCAACTATCGCGGTTCACAGCGTTGGCTCGCAGGGCGCATTCTTCGCTGCCTCGGCCGCGCGATGTATTTGGTTTTGGGGGCCTCTGGTGAGGTGCGTCGGCATCTCAATCAGCTGCGCCTCTGTCGTCGCCTGGGTTCTGCCGCTCCCCGTCTGCTTTCAGCGACGGAGCCGTCCGGTCAGCGCCCTGGGGACCCATCTACTGGCTCGCCTCATCCCCAGGTGTTACCGACGATGCCTTCCATTTTGCCTCATGGCGTCGCGCCGCCGCAGCCGGGGCCGGCGCCGCCAGCAGCGGCCGCTTCGCTGCAGCCGCCTCGCGCCTCCCTGGGTCACGCGCCGCCGCTTGCTTCCCGTGACCAGCCGTCCTCCGCCATGGACTTCTTGCCCGCTCCGGACCAGATGTCGTCTTCGCCCGTCGGGTGCTCCGACCACATGGAGGTCGACCCTTCTGTCTCATTCCGTGCGCAAACACCTCATGTTGACGTGCACCCTGGACTAGGTTTGCAGGCGTTTCCTAGCTCCCCTCGGACCGAATGGCCGGGTGCGGGTGGCACAGCCTCGCCTGTTGTTAGGCTCCCCACCTCATCGCATACGTCAACATGGGGTCCTCCCCACGGCGGGCGGAAGCCTTATCTCACGACCGTTCGCCGATTTGCGGGGGAGGAATGTGGTGTCACCGCTAGACACCACACTTGCTAGGTGGTAACTTAAATCGGCCGCGGTCCTGTAGTACATGTCGGACCCGCGTGTCGCCACTGTGTATTCGCAAACGTAGCGCCACCACAGGGCAGGTCACAAGACACGGACATGACCTCGCCCCAGTTGTACGGACGACATAGCTTGCGACTAGACCTACCAAGTATTCCTCTCATTTGCCGAGAGACAGATTAAATAGCCTTCAGCTAGTCCATCGCTACTACCTAGCAAGGCGCCATGTGTATCATTGCTAATTGCTTACTACTATGCAAGAGATGTATTTCAACAAGAACAAGACTACATTAAAGTTAAGTATATTAAAATCTCTCTTCTTTTCTTTATAGTTTTCATCCAGTCTCCTGTTTCAGAATTTACGCCCGTCTGCGTTAGTTTCGCGTGCACCTAGCCACTCATTGTGTCGAGACCTTAGGGAATCGACACAACAATTTCATATGGACGCAAATTGTGTGTTAATTCGTCAATGTGAGGGAGCGAGGGATGCAGTAAATGATGAATAATGCATCGGAAAAGAGATACTCGACTCCCAAAAGAAAATCCTATCGTTTCCGTAGAAACGTATCTCGATTTAGAAGGACAATGCAGGGAATCCAGAGTATTTCATATGGACGCAAATTGTGTGTTAATTCGTCAATGTGAGGGAGCGAGGGATGCAGTAATGGAGGAATTATGCATCGGAAAAGAGATACTCGGAACCCCAAAGAAAATCCTATCGTTTCCGTAGAAACGTATCTCGATTTAGAAGGACAATGCAGGGAATCCAGAGTATTTCATATGGACGCAAATTGTGTGTTAATTCGTCAATGTGAGGGAGCGAGGGATGCAGTAAATGATGAATAATGCATCGGAAAAGAGATACTCGACTCCCAAAAGAAAATCCTATCGTTTCCGTAGAAACGTATCTCGATTTAGAAGGACAATGCAGGGAATCCAGCGTATTTCATATGGACGCAAATTGTGTGTTAATTCGTCAATGTGAGGGAGCGAGGGATGCAGTAAAGGAGGAATAATGCATCGGAAAAGAGATACTCGACTCCTAAAAAAAGAATCCTGTCGTTTCCGTAGAAACGTATCTCGTTTCAGAAAGATAATGCGGTGAACACAGAGTATTTCATATGGACTTAAATTGTGTGTTCATTCGGCAATGTGATAAAGCGAGGGATGCAGTAAAGGAGGAATAATGCATCGGAAAAGAGATACTCGGAACCCCAAAGAAAATCCTATCTTTTCCGTAGAAACGTATCTCGTTTTAGAAAGATAATGCAGGGAACCCACAGTATTTCATATGGACGAAAATTGTGAGTTAATTCGGCAATGTGAGGGAGCGAGGGATGCCGTAAAGGAGGAATAATGCATCGGAAAAGAGATACTCGGAACCCCAAAGAAAATCCTATCGTTTCCGTAGAAACGTATCTCGATTTAGAAGGACAATGCAGGGAATCCAGAGTATTTCATATGGACGCAAATTGTGTGTTAATTCGTCTATGTTAGGAAGCGAGGGATGCAGTAAAGGAGGAATAATGCATCGGAAAAGCGATACTCGGAAACCCAAAGCAAATCCTATCGTTTCCGTAGAAACGTATCTCGATTTAGAAGGAAAATGCAGGGAACCCAGAGTATTTGTATAGACGCAAATTGTGTGTTAATTCGTCAATGTGAGGGAGCGAGGGATGCAGTAAAGGAGGAATAATGCATCGGAAAAGAGATACTCGGAACCCCAAAAAAATGTTATCGTTTCCGTAGAAACGTATCTCGATTTAGAAGGACAATGCAGGAGAAATAACGCATCGGAAAGGAGATACTCGGAACCCCAAAGAAAATCCTATCGTTTCCGTAGAAACGTATCTCGATGTAGAAGGACAATGCAGGGAATCCAGAGTATTTCATATGGACGCAAATTGTGTGTTAATTCGTCAATGTGAGGGAACGAGGGATGCAGTTAAGGAGGAATAATGCATCGGAAAAGAGATACTCGACCCCCAAAAGAAAATCCTATCGTTTCCGTAGAAACGTATCTTGTTTTAGAAAGATAATGCAGGAACCCAGAGTATTTCATATGGACGCAAATTGTGTGTTAATTCGGCAATGTGAGGGAACGAGGGATGCATTAAAGGAGGAATAATGCATCGGAAAAGAGATACTCGGAACCCCAAAGAAAATCCTATCGTTTGCGTAGAAACGTATCTCGATTTAGTAGGACAATGCAGGGAATCCAGAGTATTTCATATGGACGCAAATTGTGTGTTAGTTCGTCAATGTGAGGGAGCGAGGGTTGCAGTAAAGGAGGTATAATGCATCGGAAAAGAGATACTCGGAACCCCAAAGAAAATCCTATCGTTTCCGTAGAAACGTATCTGGATTTAGATGGACAATGCAGGGAAACCGCAGTATTTCATATGGACGCAAATTGTGTGTTAATTCGTCAATGTGAGGGTGCGAGGGATGCAGTAAAGGAGGAATAATGCATCGGAAAAGAGATACTTGGTACCCAAAGAAAATGTTATCGTTTCCGTAGAAACGTATCTCGATGTAGAAGGACAATGCAGGAAATCCAGAGTATTTCATATGGACGCAAATTGTGTGTTAATTCGTCAATGTGAGGGAGCGAGGGATGCAGTTAAGGAGGAATAATGCATCGGAAAAGAGATACTCGACTCCCAAAAGAAAATCCTATCGTTTCCGTATAAACGTATCTCGTTTTAGAAAGATAATGCAGGAACCCAGAGTATTTCATATGGACGCAAATTGTGTGTTAATTCGGCAATGTGAGGGAGCGAATGATGCAGTAAAGGCGGAATAATGCATCGGAAAAGAGATACTCGGAACCCCAAAGAAAATCCTATCGTTTCCGTAAAAACGTATCTCGATTTAGAAGGACAATGCAGGGAATCCAGAGTATTTCATATGGACGCAAATTGTGTGTTAATTCGTCAATGTGAGGGAGCGAGGGATGCAGTTAAGGAGGAATAATGCATCGGAAAAGAGATGCTCGACTCCCAAAAGAAAATCCTATCGTTTCCGTAGAAACGTATCTCGTTTTAGAAAGATAATGCAGGAACCCAGAGTATTTTATATGGACGCAAATTGTGTGTTAATTCGGCAATGTGAGGGAGCGAATGATTCAGTAAAGGAGGAATAATGCATCGGAAAAGAGATACTCGGAACCCCAAAGAAAATCCTATCGTTTCCGTAAAAACGTATCTCGATTTAGAAGGACAATGCAGGGAATCCAGAGTATTTCATATAAACGCAAATTGTGTGTTAATTCGTCAATGTGAGGGGGCGAGGGATGCAGTGAAGGAGGAATAATGCATCGGAAAAGAGATACTCGGAACCCCAAAGAAAATCCTATCGTTTCCGTAGAAACGTATCTCGATTTAGAAGGACAATGCAGGGAATCCAGAGTATTTCATATGGACGCATATTGTGTGTTAATTCGTCAATGTGAGGGAGCGAGGGATGCAGTGAAGGAGGAATAATGCATCGGAAAAGAGATACTCGGAACCCCAAAGAAAATCCTATCGTTTCCGTAGAAACGTATCTCAATTTAGAAAGACAATGCAGGGAATCCAGAGTATTTCATATGGACGCAAATTGTGTGTTAATTCGTCAATGTGAGGGAGCGAGGGATGGAGTAAATGATGAATAATGCATCGGAAAAGAGATACTCGACTCCCAAAAGAAAATCCTATCGTTTCCGTAGAAACGTATCTCGATTTAGAAGGACAATGCAGGGAATCCAGAGTATTTCATATGGACGCAAATTGTGTGTTAATTCGACAGTGTGAGGGAGCGAGGGATGCAGTAAAGGAGGAATAATGCATCGGAAAAGAGATACTCGGAACCCCAAAGAAAATCCTATCGTTTCCGTAGAAACGTATCTCGATTTAGAAGGACAATGCAGGGAATCCTGAGTATTTCATATGGACGCAAATTGTGTGTTAATTCGTCAATGTGAGGGAGCGAGGGATGCAGTAAATGATGAATAATGCATCGGAAAAGAGATACTCGACTCCCAAAAGAAAATCCTATCGTTTCTGTAGAAACGTATCTCGATTTAGAAGGACAATGCAGGGAATCCAGCGTATTTCATATGGACGCAAATTGTGTGTTAATTCGTCAATGTGAGGGAGCGAGGGATGCAGTAAAGGAGGAATAATGCATCGGAAAAGAGATACTCGACTCCTAAAAAAAAATCCTGTCGTTTCCGTAGAAACGTATCTCGTTTTAGAAAGATAATGCGGTGAACACAGAGTATTTCATATGGACTTAAATTGTGTGTTAATTCGGCAATGTGAGGGAGCGAGGGATGCAGTAAAGGAGGAATAATGCATCGGAAAAGAGATACTCGGAACCCCAAAGAAAATCCTATCGTTTCCGTAGAAACGTATCTCGATTTAAAGGACAATGCAGGGAATCCAGAGTATTTCATAGAGACGCAAATTGTGTGTTAATTCGTCAATATGAAGGAGCAAGGGATGCAGTAAAGGAGGAATAATGCATCGGAAAAGAGACACTCGGAACCCCAATGAAAATGTTATCGTTTCCGTAGAAACGTATCTCGATTTAGAAGGACAATGCAGGGAATCCAGAGTATTTCATATGGATGCAAATTGTGTGTTAAATCGTCAATGTGAGGGAGCGAGGGATGCAGTAAAGGAGGTATAATGCATCGGAAAAGAGATAGTCGGAACCCCAAAGTAAATGTTATCGTTTCCGTAGAAACGTATCTAGATTTAGAAGGACAATGCAGGGTACCCAGAGTATTTCATATGGACGCAAATTGTGTGTTAATTCGTCAATGTGAGGGAGCGAGGGATGCAGTAAAGGAGGAATAACGCATCGAAAAAGAGATACTCGGAACCCCAAAGAAAATCCTATCGTTTCCGTAGAAACGTATCTCGATTTAGAAGGACAATGTAGGGAATCCAGAGTATTTCATATGGACGCAAATTGTGTGTTATTTCGTCAATGTGAGGGAGCGAGGGATGCAGTAAAGGAGGAATAATGCATCGGAAAAGAGATACTCGGAACCCCAAAGAAAATGTTATCGTTTCCGTAGAAACGTATCTCGATGTAGAAGGACAATGCAGGAAATCCAGATTATTTCATATGGATGCAAATTGTGTGTTAAATCGTCAATGTGAGGGAGCGAGGGATGCAGTAAAGGAGGTATAATGCATCGGAAAAGAGATAGTCGGAACCCCAAAGAAAATGTTATCGTTTCCGTAGAAACGTATCTCGATTTAGAAGGACAATGCAGGGTACCCAGAGTATTTCATATGGACGCAAATTGTGTGTTAATTCGTCAATGTGAGGGAGCGAGGGATGCAGTAAATGATGAATAATGCATCGGAAAAGAGATACTCGACTCCCAAAAGAAAATCCTATCGTTCCCGTAGAAACGTATCTCGATTTAGAAGGACAATGCAGGGATTCCAGCGTATTTCATATGGACGCAAACTGTGTGTTAATTCGTCAATGTGAGGGAGCGAGGGATGCAGTAAAGGAGGAATAATGCATCGGAAAAGAGATACTCGACTCCTAAAAAAAGAATCCTGTCGTTTCCGTAGAAACGTATCTCGTTTCAGAAAGATAATGCGGTGAACACAGAGTATTTCATATGGACTTAAATTGTGTGTTAATTCGGCAATGTGAGGGAGCGAGGGATGCAGTAAAGGAGGAATAATGCATCGGAAAAGAGATACTCGGAACCCCAAAGAAAATCCTATCTTTTCCGTAGAAACGTATCTCGTTTTAGAAAGATAATGCAGGGAACCCATTTCATATGGACGAAAATTGTGAGTTAATTCGGCAATGTGAGGGAGCGAGGGATGCCGTAAAGGAGGAATAATGCATCGGAAAGGAGATACTCGGAACCCCAAAGAAAATCCTATCGTTTCCGTAGAAACGTATCTCGATTTAGAAGGACAATGCAGGGAATCCAGAGTATTTCATATGGACGCAAATTGTGTGTTAATTCGTCAATGTTAGGAAGCGAGGGATGCAGTAAAGGAGGAATAATGCATCGGAAAAGAGATACTCGGAAACCCAAAGCAAATCCTATCGTTTCCGTGGAAACGTATCTCGATTTAGAAGGACAATGCAGGGAACCCAGAGTATTTGTATAGACGCAAATTGTGTGTTAATTCGTCAATGTGAGGGAGCGAGGGATGCAGTAAAGGAGGAATAATGCATCGGAAAAGAGATACTCGGAACCTCAAAAAAATGTTATCGTTTCCGTAGAAACGTATCTCGATTTAGAAGGACAATGCAGGAGAAATAACGCATCGGAAAAGAGATACTCGGAACCCCAAAGAAAATCCTATCGTTTCCGTAGAAACGTATCTCGATGTAGAAGGACAATGCAGGGAATCCAGAGTATTTCATATGGACGCAAATTGTGTGTTAATTCGTCAATGTGAGGGAACGAGGGATGCAGTTAAGGAGGAATAATGCATCGGAAAAGAGATACTCGACCCCCAAAAGAAAATCCTATCGTTTCCGTAGAAACGTATCTTGTTTTAGAAAGATAATGCAGGAACCCAGAGTATTTCATATGGACGCAAATTGTGTGTTAATTCGGCAATGTGAGGGAACGAGGGATGCATTAAAGGAGGAATAATGCATCGGAAAAGAGATACTCGGAACCCCAAAGAAAATCCTATCGTTTGCGTAGAAACGTATCTCGATTTAGTAGGACAATGCAGGGAATCCAGAGTATTTCATATGGACGCAAATTGTGTGTTAGTTCGTCAATGTGAGGGAGCGAGGGTTGCAGTAAAAGAGGTATAATGCATCGGAAAAGAGATACTCGGAACCCCAAAGAAAATCCTATCGTTTCCGTAGAAACGTATCTGGATTTAGAAGGACATTGCAGGGAAACCGCAGTATTTCATATGGACGCAAATTGTGTGTTAATTCGTCAATGTGAGGGTGCGAGGGATGCAGTAAAGGAGGAATAATGCATCGGAAAAGAGATACTTGGTACCCAAAGAAAATGTTATCGTTTCCGTAGAAACGTATCTCGATGTAGAAGGACAATGCAGGAAATCCAGAGTATTTCATATGGACGCAAATTGTGTGTTAATTCGTCAATGTGAGGGAGCGAGGGATGCAGTTAAGGAGGAATAATGCATCGGAAAAGAGATACTCGACTCCCAAAAGAAAATCCTATCGTTTCCGTATAAACGTATCTCGTTTTAGAAAGAGAATGCAGGAACCCAGAGTATTTCATATGGACGCAAATTGTGTGTTAATTCGGCAATGTGAGGGAGCGAATGATGCAGTAAAGTCGGAATAATGCATCGGAAAAGAGATACTCGGAACCCCAAAGAAAATCCTATCGTTTCCGTAAAAACGTATCTCGATTTAGAAGGACAATGCAGGGAATCCAGAGTATTTCATATGGACGCAAATTTTGTGTTAATTCGTCAATGTGAGGGAGCGAGGGATGCAGTAAAGGAGGAATAATGCATCGGAAAAGAGATACTCGGAACCCCAAAGAAAATCCTATCGTTTCCGTAGAAACGTATCTCGATTTAGAAGGACAATGCAGGGAATCCAGAGTATTTCATATGGACGCAAATTGTGTGTTAATTCGTCAATGTGAGGGAGCGAGGGATGCAGTTAAGGAGGAATAATGCATCGGAAAAGAGATGCTCGACTCCCAAAAGAAAATCCTATCGTTTCCGTAGAAACGTATCTCGTTTTAGAAAGATAATGCAGGATCCCAGAGTATTTTATATGGACGCAAATTGTGTGTTAATTCGGCAATGTGAGGGAGCGAATGATTCAGTAAAGGAGGAATAATGCATCGGAAAAGAGATACTCGGAACCCCAAAGAAAATCCTATCGTTTCCGTAAAAACGTATCTCGATTTAGAAGGACAATGCAGGGAATCCAGAGTATTTCATGTCCACGCAAATTGTGTGTTAATTCGTCAATGTGAGGGGGCGAGGGATGCAGTGAAGGAGGAATAATGCATCGGAAAAGAGATACTCGGAACCCCAAAGAAAATCCTATCGTTTCCGTAGAAACGTATCTCGATTTAGAAGGACAATGCAGGGAATCCAGAGTATTTCATATGGACGCAAATTGTGTGTTAATTCGTCAATGTGAGGGAGCGAGGGATGCAGTGAAGGAGGAATAATGCATCGGAAAAGAGATACTCGGAACCCCAAAGAAAATCCTATCGTTTCCGTAGAAACGTATCTCAATTTAGAAAGACAATGCAGGGAATCCAGAGTATTTCATATGGACGCAAATTGTGTGTTAATTCGTCAATGTGAGGGAGCGAGGGATGCAGTAAATGATGAATAATGCATCGGAAAAGAGATACTCGACTCCCAAAAGAAAATCCTATCGTTTCCGTAGAAACGTATCTCGATTTAGAAGGACAATGCAGGGAATCCAGAGTATTTCATATGGACGCAAATTGTGTGTTAATTCGTCAATGTGAGGGAGCGAGGGATGCAGTAAAGGAGGAATAATGCATCAGAAAAGAGATACTCGGAACCCCAAAGAAAATCCTATCGTTTCCGTAGAAACGTATCTCGATTTAGAAGGACAATGCAGGGAATCCAGAGTATTTCATATGGACGCAAATTGTGTGTTAATTCGTCAATGTGAGGGAGCGAGGGATGCAGTAAATGATGAATAATGCATCGGAAAAGAGATACTCGACTCCCAAAAGAAAATCCTATCGTTTCCGTAGAAACGTATCTCGATTTAGAAGGATAATGCAGGGAATCCAGCGTATTTCATATGGACGCAAATTGTGTGTTAATTCGTCAATGTGAGGGAGCGAGGGATGCAGTAAAGGAGGAATAATGCATCGGAAAAGAGATACTCGACTCCTAAAAAAAAATCCTGTCGTTTCCGTAGAAACGTATCTCGTTTTAGAAAGATAATGCGGTGAACACAGAGTATTTCATATGGACTTAAATTGTGTGTTAATTCGGCAATGTGAGGGAGCGAGGAATGCAGTAAAGGAGGAATAATGCATCGGAAAAGAGATACTCGGAACCCCAAAGAAAATCCTATCGTTTCCGTAGAAACGTATCTCGATTTAAAGGACAATGCAGGGAATCCAGAGTATTTCATAGAGACGCAAATTGTGTGTTAATTCGTCAATGTGAAGGAGCAAGGGATGCAGTAAAGGAGGAATAATGCATCGGAAAAGAGACACTCGGAACCCCAATGAAAATGTTATTGTTTCTGTAGAAACGTATCTCGATTTAGAAGGACAATGCAGGGAATCCAGAGTATTTCATATGGATGCAAATTGTGTGTTAAATCGTCAATGTGAGGGAGCGAGGGATGCAGTAAAGGAGGTATAATGCATCGGAAAACAGATAGTCGGAACCCCAAAGAAAATGTTATCGTTTCCGTAGAAACGTATCTCGATTTAGAAGGACAATGCAGGGTACCCAGAGTATTTCATATGGACGCAAATTGTGTGTTAATTCGTCAATGTGAGGGAGCGAGGGATGCAGTAAAGGAGGAATAACGCATCGAAAAAGAGATACTCGGAACCCCAAAGAAAATCCTATCGTTTCCGTAGAAACGTATCTCGATTTAGAAGGACAATGTAGGGAATCCAGAGTATTTCATATGGACACAAATTGTGTGTTATTTCGTCAATGTGAGGGAGCGAGGGATGCAGTAAAGGAGGAATAATGCATCGGAAAAGAGATACTCGGAACCCCAAAGAAAATGTTATCGTTTCCGTAGAAACGTATCTCGATGTAGAAGGACAATGCAGGAAATCCAGATTATTTCATATGGACGCAAATTGTGTGTTAAATCTTCAATGTGAGGGAGCGAGGGATGCAGTAAAGGAGGTATAATGCATCGGAAAAGAGATAGTCGGAACCCCAAAGAATATCCTATCGTTTACGTAGAAACGTATCTCGATTTAGAAAGACAATGCAGGGAATCCAGAGTATTTCATATGGACGCAAATTGTGTGTTAATTCGTCAATGTGAGGGAGCGAGGGATGCAGTTAAGGAGGAATAATGCATCGGAAAAGAGATGCTCGACTCCCAAAAGAAAATCCTATCGTTTCCGTAGAAACGTATCTCGTTTTAGAAAGATAATGCAGGAACCCAGAGTATTTTATATGGACGCAAATTGTGTGTTAATTCGGCAATGTGAGGGAGCGAATGATTCAGTAAAGGAGGAATAATGCATCGGAAAAGAGATACT
This sequence comes from Schistocerca nitens, assembly GCF_023898315.1. Lineage (NCBI taxonomy): Eukaryota > Metazoa > Arthropoda > Insecta > Orthoptera > Acrididae > Schistocerca > Schistocerca nitens. Next base: position 1,273,725,993 of record NC_064614.1, on the reverse strand, counting down.
CGGAACCCCAAAGAAAATCCTATCGTTTCCGTAAAAACGTATCTCGATTTAGAAGGACAATGCAGGGAATCCAGAGTATTTCATATCCACGCAAATTGTGTGTTAATTCGTCAATGTGAGGGGGCGAGGGATGCAGTGAAGGAGGAATAATGCATCGGAAAAAAGATACTCGGGCCCCCAAAGAAAATCCTATCGTTTCCGTAGAAACATATCTCGATTTAGAAGGACAATGCAGGGAATCCAGAGTATTTCATATGGACGCAAATTGTGTGTTAATTCGTCAATGTGAGGGAGCGAGGGATGCAGTGAAGGAGGAATAATGCATCGGAAAAGAGATACTCGGAACCCCAAAGAAAATCCTATCGTTTCCGTAGAAACGTATCTCAATTTAGAAAGACAATGCAGGGAATCCAGAGTATTTCATATGGACGCAAATTGTGTGTTAATTCGTCAATGTGAGGGAGCGAGGGATGCAGTAAATGATGAATAATGCATCGGAAAAGAGATACTCGACTCCCAAAAGAAAATCCTATCGTTTCCGTAGAAACGTATCTCGATTTAGAATGACAATGCAGGGAATCCAGAGTATTTCATATGGACGCAAATTGTGTGTTAATTCGTCAATGTGAGGGAGCGAGGGATGCAGTAAAGGAGGAATAATGCATCAGAAAAGAGATACTCGGAACCCCAAAGAAAATCCTATCGTTTCCGTAGAAACGTATCTCGATTTAGAAGGACAATGCAGGGAATCCAGAGTATTTCATATGGACGCAAATTGTGTGTTAATTCGTCAATGTGAGGGAGCGAGGGATGCAGTAAATGATGAATAATGCATCGGAAAAGAGATACTCGACTCCCAAAAGAAAATCCTATCGTTTCCGTAGAAACGTATCTCGATTTAGAAGGATAATGCAGGGAATCCAGCGTATTTCATATGGACGCAAATTGTGTGTTAATTCGTCAATGTGAGGGAGCGAGGGATGCAGTAAAGGAGGAATAATGCATCGGAAAAGAGATACTCGACTCCTAAAAAAAAATCCTGTCGTTTCCGTAGAAACGTATCTCGTTTTAGAAAGATAATGCGGTGAACACAGAGTATTTCATATGGACTTAAATTGTGTGTTAATACGGCAATGTGAGGGAGCGAGGGATGCAGTAAAGGAGGAATAATGCATCGGAAAAGAGATAATCGGAACCCCAAAGAAAATCCTATCGTTTCCGTAGAAACGTATCTCGATTTAAAGGACAATGCAGGGAATCCAGAGTATTTCATAGAGACGCAAATTGTGTGTTAATTCGTCAATGTGAAGGAGCAAGGGATGCAGTAAAGGAGGAATAATGCATCGGAAAAGAGACACTCGGAACCCCAATGAAAATGTTATCGTTTCCGTAGAAACGTATCTCGATTTAGAAGGACAATGCAGGGAATCCAGTGTATTTCATATGGATGCAAATTGTGTGTTAAATCGTCAATGTGAGGGAGCGAGGGATGCAGTAAAGGAGGTATAATGCATCGGAAAAGAGATAGTCGGAACCCCAAAGAAAATGTTATCGTTTCCGTAGAAACGTATCTCGATGTAGAAGGACAATGCAGGAAATCCAGAGTATTTCATATGGACGCAAATTGTGTGTTAATTCGTCAATGTGAGGGAGCGAGGGATGCAGTTAAGGAGGAATAATGCATCGGAAAAGAGATACTCGACTCCCAAAAGAAAATCCTATCGTTTCCGTATAAACGTATCTCGTTTTAGAAAGAGAATGCAGGAACCCAGAGTATTTCATATGGACGCAAATTGTGTGTTAATTCGGCAATGTGAGGGAGCGAATGATGCAGTAAAGTCGGAATAATGCATCGGAAAAGAGATACTCGGAACCCCAAAGAAAATCCTATCGTTTCCGTAAAAACGTATCTCGATTTAGAAGGACAATGCAGGGAATCCAGAGTATTTCATATGGACGCAAATTTTGTGTTAATTCTTCAATGTGAGGGAGCGAGGGATGCAGTAAAGGAGGAATAATGCATCGGAAAAGAGATACTCGGAACCCCAAAGAAAATCCTATCGTTTCCGTAGAAACGTATCTCGATTTAGAAGGACAATGCAGGGAATCCAGAGTATTTCATATGGACGCAAATTGTGTGTTAATTCGTCAATGTGAGGGAGCGAGGGATGCAGTTAAGGAGGAATAATGCATCGGAAAAGAGATGCTCGACTCCCAAAAGAAAATCCTATCGTTTCCGTAGAAACGTATCTCGTTTTAGAAAGATAATGCAGGAACCCAGAGTATTTTATATGGACGCAAATTGTGTGTTAATTCGGCAATGTGAGGGAGCGAATGATTCAGTAAAGGAGGAATAATGCATCGGAAAAGAGATACCCGGAACCCCAAAGAAAATCCTATCGTTTCCGTAAAAACGTATCTCGATTTAGAAGGACAATGCAGGGAATCCAGAGTATTTCATATCCACGCAAATTGTGTGTTAATTCGTCAATGTGAGGGGGCGAGGGATGCAGTGAAGGAGGAATAATGCATCGGAAAAGAGATACTCGGAACCCCAAAGAAAATCCTATCGTTTCCGTAGAAACGTATCTTGATTTAGAAGGACAATGCAGGGAATCCAGAGTATTTCATATGGACGCAAATTGTGTGTTAATTCGTCAATGTGAGGGAGCGAGGGATGCAGTGAAGGAGGAATAATGCATCGGAAAAGAGATACTCGGAACCCCAAAGGAAATCCTATCGTTTCCGTAGAAACGTATCTCAATTTAGAAAGACAATGCAGGGAATCCAGAGTATTTCATATGGACGCAAATTGTGTGTTAATTCGTCAATGTGAGGGAGCGAGGGATGCAGTAAATGATGAATAATGCATCGGAAAAGAGATACTCGACTCCCAAAAGAAAATCCTATCGTTTCCGTAGAAACGTATCTCGATTTAGAAGGACAATGCAGGGAATCCAGAGTATTTCATATGGACGCAAATTGTGTGTTAATTCGTCAATGTGAGGGAGCGAGGGATGCAGTAAATGATGAATAATGCATCGGAAAAGAGATACTCGACTCCCAAAAGAAAATCCTATCGTTTCCGTAGAAACGTATCTCGATTTAGAAGGATAATGCAGGGAATCCAGCGTATTTCATATGGACGCAAATTGTGTGTTAATTCGTCAATGTGAGGGAGCGAGGGATGCAGTAAAGGAGGAATAATGCATCGGAAAAGAGATACTCGACTCCTAAAAAAAAATCCTGTCGTTTCCGTAGAAACGTATCTCGTTTTAGAAAGATAATGCGGTGAACACAGAGTATTTCATATGGACTTAAATTGTGTGTTAATACGGCAATGTGAGGGAGCGAGGGATGCAGTAAAGGAGGAATAATGCATCGGAAAAGAGATAATCGGAACCCCAAAGAAAATCCTATCGTTTCCGTAGAAACGTATCTCGATTTAAAGGACAATGCAGGGAATCCAGAGTATTTCATAGAGACGCAAATTGTGTGTTAATTCGTCAATGTGAAGGAGCAAGGGATGCAGTAAAGGAGGAATAATGCATCGGAAAAGAGACACTCGGAACCCCAATGAAAATGTTATCGTTTCCGTAGAAACGTATCTCGATTTAGAAGGACAATGCAGGGAATCCAGTGTATTTCATATGGATGCAAATTGTGTGTTAAATCGTCAATGTGAGGGAGCGAGGGATGCAGTAAAGGAGGTATAATGCATCGGAAAAGAGATAGTCGGAACCCCAAAGAAAATGTTATCGTTTCCGTAGAAACGTATCTCGATGTAGAAGGACAATGCAGGAAATCCAGAGTATTTCATATGGACGCAAATTGTGTGTTAATTCGTCAATGTGAGGGAGCGAGGGATGCAGTTAAGGAGGAATAATGCATCGGAAAAGAGATACTCGACTCCCAAAAGAAAATCCTATCGTTTCCGTATAAACGTATCTCGTTTTAGAAAGAGAATGCAGGAACCCAGAGTATTTCATATGGACGCAAATTGTGTGTTAATTCGGCAATGTGAGGGAGCGAATGATGCAGTAAAGTCGGAATAATGCATCGGAAAAGAGATACTCGGAACCCCAAAGAAAATCCTATCGTTTCCGTAAAAACGTATCTCGATTTAGAAGGACAATGCAGGGAATCCAGAGTATTTCATATGGACGCAAATTTTGTGTTAATTCTTCAATGTGAGGGAGCGAGGGATGCAGTAAAGGAGGAATAATGCATCGGAAAAGAGATACTCGGAACCCCAAAGAAAATCCTATCGTTTCCGTAGAAACGTATCTCGATTTAGAAGGACAATGCAGGGAATCCAGAGTATTTCATATGGACGCAAATTGTGTGTTAATTCGTCAATGTGAGGGAGCGAGGGATGCAGTTAAGGAGGAATAATGCATCGGAAAAGAGATGCTCGACTCCCAAAAGAAAATCCTGTCGTTTCCGTAGAAACGTATCTCGTTTTAGAAAGATAATGCGGTGAACACAGAGTATTTCATATGGACTTAAATTGTGTGTTAATTCGGCAATGTGAGGGAGCGAGGGATGCAGTAAAGGAGGAATAATGCATCGGAAAAGAGATACTCGGAACCCCAAAGAAAATCCTATCGTTTCCGTAGAAACGTATCTCGATTTAAAGGACAATGCAGGGAATCCAGAGTATTTCATAGAGACGCAAATTGTGTGTTAATTCGTCAATGTGAAGGAGCAAGGGATGCAGTAAAGGAGGAATAATGCATCGGAAAAGAGACACTCGGAACCCCAATGAAAATGTTATCGTTTCCGTAGAAACGTATCTCGATTTAGAAGGACAATGCAGGGAATCCAGAGTATTTCATATGGATGCAAATTGTGTGTTAAATCGTCAATGTGAGGGAGCGAGGGATGCAGTAAAGGAGGTATAATGCATCGGAAAACAGATAGTCGGATCCCCAAAGAAAATGTTATCGTTTCCGTAGAATCGTATCTCGATTTAGAAGGACAATGCAGGGTACCCAGAGTATTTCATATGGACGCAAATTGTGTGTTAATTCGTCAATGTGAGGGCGCGAGGGATGCAGTAAAGGAGGAATAACGCATCGAAAAAGAGATACTCGGAACCCCAAAGAAAATCCTATCGTTTCCGTAGAAACGTATCTCGATTTAGAAGGACAATGTAGGGAATCCAGAGTATTTCATATGGACGCAAATTGTGTGTTATTTCGTCAATGTGAGGGACTGAGGGATGCAGTAAAGGAGGAATAATGCATCGGAAAAGAGATACTCGGAACCCCAAAGAAAATGTTATCGTTTCCGTAGAAACGTATCTCGATGTAGAAGGACAATGCAGGAAATCCAGATTATTTCATATGGACGCAAATTGTGTGTTAAATCTTCAATGTGAGGGAGCGAGGGACGCAGTAAAGGAGGAATAACGCATCGGAAAAGAGATACTCGGAACCCCAAAGAAAATCCTATCGTTTCCGTAGAAACGTATCTCGATTTAGAAGGACAATACAGGGAATCCAGAGTATATCATATGGACGCAAATTGTGTGTTAATTCGTCAATGTGAGGGAGCGAGGGATGCAGTAAAGGAGGTATAATGCATCGGAAAAGAGATAGTCGGAACCCCAAAGAATATCCTATCGTTTACGTAGAAACGTATCTCGATTTAGAAAGACAATGCACGGAATCCAGAGAATTTCATATGGACGCAAATTGTGTGTTAATTCGTCAATGTGAGGGAGCGAGGGATGCAGTTAAGGAGGAATAATGCATCGGAAAAGAGATGCTCGACTCCCAAAAGAAAATCCTATCGTTTCCGTAGAAACATATCTCGTTTTAGAAAGATAATGCAGGAACCCAGAGTATTTTATATGGACGCAAATTGTGTGTTAATTCGGCAATGTGAGGGAGCGAATGATTCAGTAAAGGAGGAATAATGCATCGGAAAAGAGATACTCGGAACCCCAAAGAAAATCCTATCGTTTCCGTAAAAACGTATCTCGATTTAGAAGGACAATGCAGGGAATCCAGAGTATTTCATATCCACGCAAATTGTGTGTTAATTCGTCAATGTGAGGGGGCGAGGGATGCAGTGAAGGAGGAATAATGCATCGGAAAAGAGATACTCGGGCCCCCAAAGAAAATCCTATCGTTTCCGTAGAAACATATCTCGATTTAGGAGGACAATGCAGGGAATCCAGAGTATTTCATATGGACGCAAATTGTGTGTTAATTCGTCAATGTGAGGGAGCGAGGGATGCAGTGAAGGAGGAATAATGCATCGGAAAAGAGATACTCGGAACCCCAAAGAAAATCCTATCGTTTCCGTAGAAACGTATCTCAATTTAGAAAGACAATGCAGGGAATCCAGAGTATTTCATATGGACGCAAATTGTGTGTTAATTCGTCAATGTGAGGGAGCGAGGGATGCAGTAAATGATGAATAATGCATCGGAAAAGAGATACTCGACTCCCAAAAGAAAATCCTATCGTTTCCGTAGAAACGTATCTCGATTTAGAAGGACAATGCAGGGAATCCAGAGTATTTCATATGGACGCAAATTGTGTGTTAATTCGTCAATGTGAGGGAGCGAGGGATGCAGTAAAGGAGGAATAATGCATCAGAAAAGAGATACTCGGAACCCCAAAGAAAATCCTATCGTTTCCGTAGAAACGTATCTCGATTTAGAAGGACAATGCAGGGAATCCAGAGTATTTCATATGGACGCAAATTGTGTGTTAATTCGTCAATGTGAGGGAGCGAGGGATGCAGTAAATGATGAATAATGCATCGGAAAAGAGATACTCGACTCCCAAAAGAAAATCCTATCGTTTCCGTAGAAACGTATCTCGATTTAGAAGGACAATGCAGGGAATCCAGAGTATTTCATATGGACGCAAATTGTGTGTTAATTCGTCAATGTGAGGGAGCGAGGGATGCAGTAAAGGAGGAATAATGCATCAGAAAAGAGATACTCGGAACCCCAAAGAAAATCCTATCGTTTCCGTAGAAACGTATCTCGATTTAGAAGGACAATGCAGGGAATCCAGAGTATTTCATATGGACGCAAATTGTGTGTTAATTCGTCAATGTGAGGGAGCGAGGGATGCAGTAAATAATGAATAATGCATCGGAAAAGAGATACTCGACTCCCAAAAGAAAATCCTATCGTTTCCGTAGAAACGTATCTCGATTTAGAAGGATAATGCAGGGAATCCAGCGTATTTCATATGGACGCAAATTGTGTGTTAATTCGTCAATGTGAGGGAGCGAGGGATGCAGTAAAGGAGGAATAATGCATCGGAAAAGAGATACTCGACTCCTAAAAAAAAATCCTGTCGTTTCCGTAGAAACGTATCTCGTTTTAGAAAGATAATGCGGTGAACACAGAGTATTTCATATGGACTTAAATTGTGTGTTAATTCGGCAATGTGAGGGAGCGAGGGATGCAGTAAAGGAGGAATAATGCATCGGAAAAGAGATACTCGGAACCCCAAAGAAAATCCTATCGTTTCCGTAGAAACGTATCTCGATTTAAGGACAATGCAGGGAATCCAGAGTATTTCATAGAGACGCAAATTGTGTGTTAATTCGTCAATGTGAAGGAGCAAGGGATGCAGTAAAGGAGGAATAATGCATCGGAAAAGAGACACTCGGAACCCCAATGAAAATGTTATCGTTTCCGTAGAAACGTATCTCGATTTAGAAGGACAATGCAGGGAATCCAGAGTATTTCATATGGATGCAAATTGTGTGTTAAATCGTCAATGTGAGGGAGCGAGGGATGCAGTAAAGGAGGTATAATGCATCGGAAAACAGATAGTCGGAACCCCAAAGAAAATGTTATCGTTTCCGTAGAATCGTATCTCGATTTAGAAGGACAATGCAGGGTACCCAGAGTATTTCATATGGACGCAAATTGTGTGTTAATTCGTCAATGTGAGGGAGCGAGGGATGCAGTAAAGGAGGAATAACGCATCGAAAAAGAGATACTCGGAACCCCAAAGAAAATCCTATCGTTTCCGTAGAAACGTATCTCGATTTAGAAGGACAATGTAGGGAATCCAGAGTATTTCATATGGACGCAAATTGTGTGTTATTTCGTCAATGTGAGGGAGCGAGGGATGCAGTAAAGGAGGAATAATGCATCGGAAAAGAGATACTCGGAACCCCAAAGAAAATGTTATCGTTTCCGTAGAAACGTATCTCGATGTAGAAGGACAATGCAGGAAATCCAGATTATTTCATATGGACGCAAATTGTGTGTTAAATCTTCAATGTGAGGGAGCGAGGGACGCAGTAAAGGAGGAATAACGCATCGGAAAAGAGATACTCGGAACCCCAAAGAAAATCCTATCGTTTCCGTAGAAACGTATCTCGATTTAGAAGGACAATACAGGGAATCCAGAGTATATCATATGGACGCAAATTGTGTGTTAATTCGTCAATGTGAGGGAGCGAGGGATGCAGTAAAGGAGGTATAATGCATCGGAAAAGAGATAGTCGGAACCCCAAAGAATATCCTATCGTTTACGTAGAAACGTATCTCGATTTAGAAAGACAATGCAGGGAATCCAGAGTATTTCATATGGACGCAAATTGTGTGTTAATTCGTCAATGTGAGGGAGCGAGGGATGCAGTTAAGGAGGAATAATGCATCGGAAAAGAGATGCTCGACTCCCAAAAGAAAATCCTATCGTTTCCGTAGAAACGTATCTCGTTTTAGAAAGATAATGCAGGAACCCAGAGTATTTTATATGGACGCAAATTGTGTGTTAATTCGGCAATGTGAGGGAGCGAATGATTCAGTAAAGGAGGAATAATGCATCGGAAAAGAGATACTCGGAACCCCAAAGAAAATCCTATCGTTTCCGTAAAAACGTATCTCGATTTAGAAGGACAATGCAGGGAATCCAGAGTATTTCATATCCACGCAAATTGTGTGTTAATTCGTCAATGTGAGGGGGCGAGGGATGCAGTGAAGGAGGAATAATGCATCGGAAAAGAGATACTCGGGCCCCCAAAGAAAATCCTATCGTTTCCGTAGAAACATACCTCGATTTAGGAGGACAATGCAGGGAATCCAGAGTATTTCATATGGACGCAAATTGTGTGTTAATTCGTCAATGTGAGGGAGCGAGGGATGCAGTGAAGGAGGAATAATGCATCGGAAAAGATATACTCGGAACCCCAAAGAAAATCCTATCGTTTCCGTAGAAACGTATCTCAATTTAGAAAGACAATGCAGGGAATCCAGAGTATTTCATATGGACGCAAATTGTGTGTTAATTCGTCAATGTGAGGGAGCGAGGGATGCAGTAAAGGATGAATAATGCATCGGAAAAGAGATACTCGACTCCCAAAAGAAAATCCTATCGTTTCCGTAGAAACGTATCTCGATTTAGAAGGACAATGCAGGGAATCCAGAGTATTTCATATGGACGCAAATTGTGTGTTAATTCGTCAATGTGAGGGAGCGAGGGATGCAGTAAAGGAGGAATAATGCATCAGAAAAGAGATACTCGGAACCCCAAAGAAAATCCTATCGTCTCCGTAGAAACGTATCTCGATTTAGAAGGACAATGCAGGGAATCCAGAGTATTTCATATGGACGCAAATTGTGTGTTAATTCGTCAATGTGAGGGAGCGAGGGATGCAGTAAATGATGAATAATGCATCGGAAAAGAGATACTCGACTCCCAAAAGAAAATCCTATCGTTTCCGTAGAAACGTATCTCGATTTAGAAGGACAATGCAGGGAATCCAGAGTATTTCATATGGACGCAAATTGTGTGTTAATTCGTCAATGTGAGGGAGCGAGGGATGCAGTAAAGGAGGAATAATGCATCAGAAAAGAGATACTCGGAACCCCAAAGAAAATCCTATCGTTTCCGTAGAAACGTATCTCGATTTAGAAGGACAATGCAGGGAATCCAGAGTATTTCATATGGACGCAAATTGTGTTTTAATTCGTCAATGTGAGGGAGCGAGGGATGCAGTAAATGATGAATAATGCATCGGAAAAGAGATACTCGACTCCCAAAAGAAAATCCTATCGTTTCCGTAGAAACGTATCTCGATTTAGAAGGATAATGCAGGGAATCCAGCGTATTTCATATGGACGCAAATTGTGTGTTAATTCGTCAATGTGAGGGAGCGAGGGATGCAGTAAAGGAGGAATAATGCATCGGAAAAGAGATACTCGACTCCTAAAAAAAAATCCTGTCGTTTCCGTAGAAACGTATCTCGTTTTAGAAAGATAATGCGGTGAACACAGAGTATTTCATATGGACTTAAATTGTGTGTTAATTCGGCAATGTGAGGGAGCGAGGGATGCAGTAAAGGAGGAATAATGCATCGGAAAAGAGATACTCGGAACCCCAAAGAAAATCCTATCGTTTCCGTAGAAACGTATCTCGATTTAAAGGACAATGCAGGGAATCCAGAGTATTTCATAGAGACGCAAATTGTGTGTTAATTCGTCAATGTGAAGGAGCAAGGGATGCAGTAAAGGAGGAATAATGCATCGGAAAAGAGACACTCGGAACCCCAATGAAAATGTTATCGTTTCCGTAGAAACGTATCTCGATTTAGAAGGACAATGCAGGGAATCCAGAGTATTTCATATGGATGCAAATTGTGTGTTAAATCGTCAATGTGAGGGAGCGAGGGATGCAGTAAAGGAGGTATAATGCATCGGAAAACAGATAGTCGGAACCCCAAAGAAAATGTTATCGTTTCCGTAGAATCGTATCTCGATTTAGAAGGACAATGCAGGGTACCCAGAGTATTTCATATGGACGCAAATTGTGTGTTAATTCGTCAATGTGAGGGAGCGAGGGATGCAGTAAAGGAGGAATAACGCATCGAAAAAGAGATACTCGGAACCCCAAAGAAAATCCTATCGTTTCCGTAGAAACGTATCTCGATTTAGAAGGACAATGTAGGGAATCCAGAGTATTTCATATGGACGCAAATTGTGTGTTATTTCGTCAATGTGAGGGAGCGAGGGATGCAGTAAAGGAGGAATAATGCATCGGAAAAGAGATACTCGGAACCCCAAAGAAAATGTTATCGTTTCCGTAGAAACGTATCTCGATGTAGAAGGACAATGCAGGAAATCCAGATTATTTCATATGGACGCAAATTGTGTGTTAAATCTTCAATGTGAGGGAGCGAGGGACGCAGTAAAGGAGCAATAACGCATCGGAAAAGAGATACTCGGAACCCCAAAGAAAATCCTATAGTTTCCGTAGAAACGTATCTCGATTTAGAAGGACAATACAGGGAATCCAGAGTATATCATATGGACGCAAATTGTGTGTTAATTCGTCAATGTGAGGGAGCGAGGGATGCAGTAAAGGAGGTATAATGCATCGGAAAAGAGATAGTCGGAACCCCAAAGAATATCCTATCGTTTACGTAGAAACGTATCTCGATTTAGAAAGACAATGCAGGGAATCCAGAGTATTTCATATGGACGCAAATTGTGTGTTAATTCGTCAATGTGAGGGAGCGAGGGATGCAGTTAAGGAGGAATAATGCATCGGAAAAGAGATGCTCGACTCCCAAAAGAAAATCCTATCGTTTCCGTAGAAACGTATCTCGTTTTAGAAAGATAATGCAGGAACCCAGAGTATTTTATATGGACGCAAATTGTGTGTTAATTCGGCAATGTGAGGGAGCGAATGATTCAGTAAAGGAGGAATAATGCATCGGAAAAGAGATACTCGGAACCCCAAAGAAAATCCTATCGTTTCCGTAAAAACGTATCTCGATTTAGAAGGACAATGCAGGGAATCCAGAGTATTTCATATCCACGCAAATTGTGTGTTAATTCGTCAATGTGAGGGGGCGAGGGATGCAGTGAAGGAGGAATAATGCATCGGAAAAGAGATACTCGGGCCCCCAAAGAAAATCCTATCGTTTCCGTAGAAACATATCTCGATTTAGAAGGACAATGCAGGGAATCCAGAGTATTTCATATGGACGCAAATTGTGTGTTAATTCGTCAATGTGAGGGAGCGAGGGATGCAGTGAAGGAGGAATAATGCATCGGAAAAGAGATACTCGGAACCCCAAAGAAAATCCTATCGTTTCCGTAGAAACGTATCTCAATTTAGAAAGACAATGCAGGGAATCCAGAGTATTTCATATGGACGCAAATTGTGTGTTAATTCGTCAATGTGAGGGAGCGAGGGATGCAGTAAATGATGAATAATGCATCGGAAAAGAGATACTCGACTCCGAAAAGAAAATCCTATCGTTTCCGTAGAAACGTATCTCGATTTAGAAGGACAATGCAGGGAATCCAGAGTGTTTCATATGGACGCAAATTGTGTGTTAATTCGTCAATGTGAGGGAGCGAGGGATGCAGTAAAGGAGGAATAATGCATCAGAAAAGAGATACTCGGAACCCCAAAGAAAATCCTATCGTTTCCGTAGGAACGTATCTCGATTTAGAAGGACAATGCAGGAAATCCAGAGTATTTCATATGGACGCAAATTGTGTGTTAATTCGTCAATGTGAGGGAGCGAGGGATGCAGTAAATGATGAATAATGCATCGGAAAAGAGATACTCGACTCCCAAAAGAAAATCCTATCGTTTCCGTAGAAACGTATCTCGATTTAGAAGGATAATGCAGGGAATCCAGCGTATTTCATATGGACGCAAATTGTGTGTTAATTCGTTAATGTGAGGGAGCGAGGGATGCAGTAAAGGAGGAATAATGCATCGGAAAAGAGATACTCGACTCCTAAAAAAAAATCCTGTCGTTTCCGTAGAAACGTATCTCGTTTTAGAAAGATAATGCGGTGAACACAGAGTATTTCATATGGACTTAAATTGTGTGTTAATTCGGCAATGTGAGGGAGCGAGGGATGCAGTAAAGGAGGAATAATGCATCGGAAAAGAGATACTCGGAACCCCAAAGAAAATCCTATCGTTTCCGTAGAAACGTATCTCGATTTAAAGGACAATGCAGGGAATCCAGAGTATTTCATAGAGACGCAAATTGTGTGTTAATTCGTCAATGTGAAGGAGCAAGGGATGCAGTAAAGGAGGAATAATGCATCGGAAAAGAGACACTCGGAACCCCAATGAAAATGTTATCGTTTCCGTAGAAACGTATCTCGATTTAGAAGGACAATGCAGGGAATCCAGTGTATTTCATATGGATGCAAATTGTGTGTTAAATCGTCAATGTGAGGGAGCGAGGGATGCAGTAAAGGAGGTATAATGCATCGGAAAAGAGATAGTCGGAACCCCAAAGAAAATGTTATCGTTTCCGTAGAAACGTATCTCGATTTAGAAGGACAATGCAGGGTACCCAGAGTATTTCATATGGACGCAAATTGTGTGTTAATTCGTCAATGTGAGGGAGCGAGGGATGCAGTAAAGGAGGAATAACGCATCGAAAAAGAGATACTCGGAACCCCAAAGAAAATCCTATCGTTTCCGTAGAAACGTATCTCGATTTAGAAGGACAATGTAGGGAATCCAGAGTATTTCATATGGACGCAAATTGTGTGTTATTTCGTCAATGTGAGGGAGCGAGGGATGCAGTAAAGGAGGAATAATGCATCGGAAAAGAGATACTCGGAACCCCAAAGAAAATGTTATCGTTTCCGTAGAAACGTATCTCGATGTAGAAGGACAATGCAGGAAATCCAGATTATTTCATATGGACGCAAATTGTGTGTTAAATCTTCAATGTGAGGGAGCGAGGGACGCAGTAAAGGCGGAATAACGCATCGGAAAAGAGATACTCGGAACCCCAAAGAAAATCCTATCGTTTCCGTAGAAACGTATCTCGATTTAGAAGGACAATACAGGGAATCCAGAGTATATCATATGGACGCAAATTGTGTGTTAATTCGTCAATGTGAGGGAGCGAGGGATGCAGTAAAGGAGGTATAATGCATCGGAAAAGAGATACTCGGAACCCCAAAGAATATCCTATCGTTTACGTAGAAACGTATCTCGATTTAGAAAGACAATGCAGGGAATCCAGAGTATTTCATATGGACGCAAATTGTGTGTTAATTCGTCAATGTGAGGGAGCGAGGGATGCAGTAAAGGAGAAATAATGCATCGGAAAAGAGATACTCGACTCCCAAAAGAAAATCCTTTCGTTTCCGTAGAAACGTATCTCCTTTTAGAAAGATAATGCAGGGAACCCAGAGTATTTCATATGGACGCAAATTGTGAGTTAATTCGGCAATGTGAGGGAGCGAGGGATGCAGTAAAGGAGCAATAATGCATCGGAAAGGAGATATTCGGAACCCCAAAGAAAATCCTATCGTTTCCGTAGAAACGTATCTCGATTTAGAAGGACAATGCGCGGGAATCCAGAGTATTTCATATGGACGCAAATTGTGTGTTAATTCGTCAATGTTAGGAAGCGAGGGATGCAGTAAAGGAGGAATAATGCATCGGAAAAGAGATACTCGGAAACCCAAAGAAAATTCTATCGTTTCCGTAGAAACGTATCTCGATTTAGAAGGACAATGCAGGGAACCCAGAGTATTTGTATGGACGCAAATTGTGTGTTAATTCGTCAATGTGAGGGAGCGAGGGATGCAGTAAAAGAGGAATAATGCATCGGAAAAGAGATACTCGGAACCCCAAAGAAAATCCTATCGTTTCCGTAGAAACGTATTTCGATTTAGAAGGAAAATGCAGGGAATCCAGAGTATTTCTAATGGACGCAAATTGTGTGTTAATTCGTCAATGTGAGCGAGGAATGCAGTAAAGGAGGAATAATGCATCGGAAAAGAGATACTCGACTCACAAAATAAAATCCTATCGTTTCCGTAGAAACGTATCTCGTTTTAGAAAGATAATGCAGGGAACCCAGAGTATTGCATATGGACGCAAATTGTGTGTTAATTCGGCAATGTGAGGGAACGAGGGATGCAGTAAAGGAGGAATAATGCATCGGAAAAGAGATACACGGAACCCCAAAGAAAATGTTATCGTTTCCGTAGAAACGTATCTCGATTTAGTAGGACAATGCAGGGAATCCAGAGTATTTCATATGGACGCAAATTGTGTGTTAGTTCGTCAATGTGAGTGAGCGAGGGATGCAGTAAAGGAGGTATAATGCATCGGAAAAGAGATATTCGGAACCCCAAAGAAAATCCTATCGTTTCCGTAGAAACGTATCTCGATTTAGAAGGACAATGCAGGGAAACCACAGTATTTCATATGGACGCAAATTGTGTTAATTCGTCAATGTGAGGGAGCGAGGGATGCAGTAAAGGAGGAATAATGCATCGGAAAAGAGATACTCGGAACCCCAAAGAAAATGTTATCGTTTCCGTAGAAACGTATCTCGATTTAGAAGGACAATGCAGGGAACCCAGAGTATTTCATATGGACGCAAATTGTGTGTTAATTCGTCAATGTGAGGGGGCGAGGGCTGCAGTAAAGGTGGAATATTGCATAGGAAAAGAGATACTCGGAACCCCAAAGAAAATGTTATCGTTTCCGTAGAAACGTATCTCGATTTAGAAGGGCAATGCAGGGTATCCAGAGTATTTCATATGGACGCAAATTGTGTGTTAATTCGTCAATGTGAGGGAGCGAGGGATGCAGTAAAGGAGGAATAACGCATCGAAAAAGAGATACTCGGAACCCCAAAGAAAATCCTATCGTTTCCGTAGAAACGTATCTCGATTTAGAAGGACAATGTAGGGAATCCAGAGTATTTCATATGGACGCAAATTGTGTGTTAATTCGTCAATGTGAGGGAGCGAGGGATGCAGTAAAGGAGGAATAATGCATCGGAAAAGAGATACTCGGAACCCCAAAGAAAATGTTATCGTTTCCGTAGAAACGTATCCCGATGTAGAAGGACAATGCAGGAAATCCAGATTATTTCATATGGACGCAAATTGTGTGTTAAATCGTCAATGTGAGGGAGCGAGGGATGCAGTAAAGGAGGAATAACGCATCGGAAAAGAGATACTCGGAACCCCAAAGAAAATCCTATCGTTTCCGTAGAAACGTTTCTCGATTTAGAAGGACAATACAGGGAATCCAGAGTATATCATATGGACGCAAATTGTGTGTTAATTCGTCAATGTGAGGGAGCGAGGGATGCAGTAAAGGAGGTATAATGCATCGGAAAAGAGAGAGTCGGAACCCCAAAGAATATCCTATCGTTTACGTAGAAACGTATCTCGATTTAGAAAGACAATGCAGGGAATCCAGAGTATTTCATATGGACGCAAATTGTGTGTTAATTCGTCAATGTGAGGGAGCGAGGGATGCAGTAAAGGAGAAATAATGCATCGGAAAAGAGATACTCGACTCCCAAAAGAAAATACTTTCGTTTCCGTAGAAACGTATCTCGTTTTAGAAAGATAATGCAGGGAACCCAGAGTATTTCATATGGACGCAAATTGTGAGTTAATTCGGCAATGTGAGGGAGCGAGGGATGCAGTAAAGGAGCAATAATGCATCGGAAAGGAGATACTCGGAACCCCAAAGAAAATCCTATCGTTTCCGTAGAAACGTATCTCGATTTAGAAGGACAATGTAGGGAATCCAGAGTATTTCATATGGACGCAAATTGTGTGTTATTTCGTCAATGTGAGGGAGCGAGGGATGCAGTAAAGGAGGAATAATGCATCGGAAAAGAGATACTCGGAACCCCAAAGAAAATCCTATCGTTTCCGTAAAAACGTATCTCGATTTAGAAGGACAATGCAGGGAATCCAGAGTATTTCATATCCACGCAAATTGTGTGTTAATTCGTCAATGTGAGGGGGCGAGGGATGCAGTGAAGGAGGAATAATGCATCGGAAAAGAGATACTCGGAACCCCAAAGAAAATCCTATCGTTTCCGTAGAAACATATCTCGATTTAGAAGGACAATGCAGGGAATCCAGAGTATTTCATATGGACGCAAATTGTGTGTTAATTCGTCAATGTGAGGGAGCGAGGGATGCAGTGAAGGAGGAATAATGCATCGGAAAAGAGATACTCGGAACCCCAAAGAAAATCCTATCGTTTCCGTAGAAACGTATCTCAATTTAGAAAGACAATGCAGGGAATCCAGAGTATTTCATATGGACGCAAATTGTGTGTTAATTCGTCAATGTGAGGGAGCGAGGGATGCAGTAAATGATGAATAATGCATCGGAAAAGAGATACTCGACTCCCAAAAGAAAATCCTATCGTTTCCGTAGAAACGTATCTCGATTTAGAAAGACAATGCAGGGAATCCAGAGTATTTCATATGGACGCAAATTGTGTGTTAATTCGTCAATGTGAGGGAGCGAGGGATGCAGTAAAGGAGGAATAATGCATCAGAAAAGAGATACTCGGAACCCCAAAGAAAATCCTATCGTTTCCGTAGAAACGTATCTCGATTTAGAAGGACAATGCAGGGAATCCAGAGTATTTCATATGGACGCAAATTGTGTGTTAATTCGTCAATGTGAGGGAGCGAGGGATGCAGTAAATGATGAATAATGCATCGGAAAAGAGATACTCGACTCCCAAAAGAAAATCCTATCGTTTCCGTAGAAACGTATCTCGATTTAGAAGGATAATGCAGGGAATCCAGCGTATTTCATATGGACGCAAATTGTGTGTTAATTCGTCAATGTGAGGGAGCGAGGGATGCAGTAAAGGAGGTATAATGCATCGGAAAAGAGATAGTCGGAACCCCAAAGAATATCCTATCGTTTACGTAGAAACGTATCTCGATTTAGAAAGACAATGCAGGGAATCCAGAGTATTTCATATGGACGCAAATTGTGTGTTAATTCGTCAATGTGAGGGAGCGAGGGATGCAGTAAAGGAGAAATAATGCATCGGAAAAGAGATACTCGACTCCCAAAAGAAAATCCTTTCGTTTCCGTAGAAACGTATCTCCTTTTAGAAAGATAATGCAGGGAACCCAGAGTATTTCATATGGACGCAAATTGTGAGTTAATTCGGCAATGTGAGGGAGCGAGGGATGCAGTAAAGGAGCAATAATGCATCGGAAAGGAGATATTCGGAACCCCAAAGAAAATCCTATCGTTTCCGTAGAAACGTATCTCGAATTAGAAGGACAATGCGCGGGAATACAGAGTATTTCATATGGACGCAAATTGTGTGTTAATTCGTCAATGTTAGGAAGCGAGGGATGCAGTAAAGGAGGAATAATGCATCGGAAAAGAGATACTCGGAAACCCAAAGAAAATTCTATCGTTTCCGTAGAAACGTATCTCGATTTAGAAGGACAATGCAGGGAACCCAGAGTATTTGTATGGACGCAAATTGTGTGTTAATTCGTCAATGTGAGGGAGCGAGGGATGCAGTAAAAGAGGAATAATGCATCGGAAAGGAGATACTCGGAACCCCAAAGAAAATCCTATCGTTTCCGTAGAAACGTATTTCGATTTAGAAGGAAAATGCAGGGAATCCAGAGTATTTCTAATGGACGCAAATTGTGTGTTAATTCGTCAATGTGAGGGAGCGAGGAATGCAGTAAAGGAGGAATAATGCATCGGAAAAGAGATACTCGACTCACAAAATAAAATCCTATCGTTTCCGTAGAAACGTATCTCGTTTTAGAAAGATAATGCAGGGAACCCAGAGTATTGCATATGGACGCAAATTGTGTGTTAATTCGGCAATGTGAGGGAACGAGGGATGCAGTAAAGGAGGAATAATGCATCGGAAAAGATATACACGGAACCCCAAAGAAAATGTTATCGTTTCCGTAGAAACGTATCTCGATTTAGTAGGACAATGCAGGGAATCCAGAGTATTTCATATGGACGCAAATTGTGTGTTAGTTCGTCAATGTGAGTGAGCGAGGGATGCAGTAAAGGAGGTATAATGCATCGGAAAAGAGATATTCGGAACCCCAAAGAAAATCCTATCGTTTCCGTAGAAACGTATCTCGATTTAGAAGGACAATGCAGGGAAACCACAGTATTTCATATGGACGCAAATTGTGTTAATTCGTCAATGTGAGGGAGCTAGGGATGCAGTAAAGGAGGAATAATGCATCGGAAAAGAGATACTCGGAACCCCAAAGAAAATGTTATCGTTTCCGTAGAAACGTATCTCGATTTAGAAGGACAATGCAGGGAACCCAGAGTATTTCATATGGACGCAAATTGTGTGTTAATTCGTCAATGTGAGGGGGCGAGGGCTGCAGTAAAGGTGGAATATTGCATAGGAAAAGAGATACTCGGAACCCCAAAGAAAATGTTATCGTTTCCGTAGATACGTATCTCGATTTAGAAGGGCAATGCAGGGTATCCAGAGTATTTCATATGGACGCAAATTGTGTGTTAATTCGTCAATGTGAGGGAGCGAGGGATGCAGTAAAGGAGGAATAACGCATCGAAAAAGAGATACTCGGAACCCCAAAGAAAATCCTATCGTTTCCGTAGAAACGTATCTGGATTTAGTAGGACAATGTAGGGAATCCAGAGTATTTCATATGGACGCAAATTGTGTGTTAATTCGTCAATGTGAGGGAGCGAGGGATGCAGTAAAGGAGGAATAATGCATCGGAAAAGAGATACTCGGAACCCCAAAGAAAATGTTATCGTTTCCGTAGAAACGTATCTCGATGTAGAAGGACAATGCAGGAAATCCAGATTATTTCATATGGACGCAAATTGTGTGTTAAATCGTCAATGTGAGGGAGCGAGGGATGCAGTAAAGGAGGAATAACGCATCGGAAAAGAGATACTCGGAACCCCAAAGAAAATCCTATCGTTTCCGTAGAAACGTTTCTCGATTTAGAAGGACAATACAGGGAATCCAGAGTAAATCATATAAACGCAAATTGTGTGTTAATTCGTCAATGTGAGGGAGCGAGGGATGCAGTAAAGGAGGTATAATGCATCGGAAAAGAGATAGTCGGAACCCCAAAGAATATCCTATCGTTTACGTAGAAACGTATCTCGTTTTAGAAAGATAATGCAGGGAACCCAGAGTATATCATATGGACGCAAATTGTGAGTTAATTCGGCAATGTGAGGGAGCGAGGGATGCAGTAAAGGAGCAATAATGCATCGGAAAGGAGATACTCGGAACCCCAAAGAAAATCCTATCGTTTCCGTAGAAACGTATCTCGATTTAGAAGGACAATGTAGGGAATCCAGAGTATTTCATATGGACGCAAATTGTGTGTTATTTCGTCAATGTGAGGGAGCGAGGGTGCAGTAAAGGAGGAATAATGCATCGGAAAAGAGATACTCGGAACCCCAAAGAAAATGTTATCGTTTCCGTAGAAACGTATCTCGATGTAGAAGGACAATGCAGGAAATCCAGATTATTTCATATGGACGCAAATTGTGTGTTAAATCTTCAATGTGAGGGAGCGAGGGACGCAGTAAAGGAGGAATAACGCATCGGAAAAGAGATACTCGGAACCCCAAAGAAAATCCTATCGTTTCCGTAGAAACGTATCTCGATTTAGAAGGACAATACAGGGAATCCAGTGTATATCATATGGACGCAAATTGTGTGTTAATTCGTCAATGTGAGGGAGCGAGGGATGCAGTAAAGGAGGTATAATGCATCGGAAAAGAGATACTCGGAACCCCAAAGAATATCCTATCGTTTACGTAGAAACGTATCTCGATTTAGAAAGACAATGCAGGGAATCCAGAGTATTTCATATGGACGCAAATTGTGTGTTAATTCGTCAATGTGAGGGAGCGAGGGATGCAGTAAAGGAGAAATAATGCATCGGAAAAGAGATACTCGACTCCCAAAAGAAAATCCTTTCGTTTCCGTAGAAACGTATCTCCTTTTAGAAAGATAATGCAGGGAACCCAGAGTATTTCATATGGACGCAAATTGTGAGTTAATTCGGCAATGTGAGGGAGCGAGGGATGCAGTAAAGGAGCAATAATGCATCGGAAAGGAGATATTCGGAACCCCAAAGAAAATCCTATCGTTTCCGTAGAAACGTATTTCGATTTAGAAGGAAAATGCAGGGAATCCAGAGTATTTCTAATGGACGCAAATTGTGTGTTAATTCGTCAATGTGAGGGAGCGAGGAATGCAGTAAAGGAGGAATAATGCATCGGAAAAGAGATACTCGACTCGCAAAATAAAATCCTATCGTTTCCGTAGAAACGTATCTCGTTTTAGAAAGATAATGCAGGGAACCCAGAGTATTGCATATGGACGCAAATTGTGTGTTAATTCGGCAATGTGAGGGAACGAGGGATGCAGTAAAGGAGGAATAATGCATCGGAAAAGAGATACACGGAACCCCAAAGAAAATCCTATCGTTTCCGTAGAAACGTATCTCGATTTAGTAGGACAATGCAGGGAATCCAGAGTATTTCATATGGACGCAAATTGTGTGTTAGTTCGTCAATGTGAGTGAGCGAGGGATGCAGTAAAGGAGGTATAATGCATCGGAAAAGAGATATCCGGAACCCCAAAGAAAATCCTATCGTTTCCGTAGAAACGTATCTCGATTTAGAAGGACAATGCAGGGAAACCACAGTATTTCATATGGACGCAAATTGTGTTAATTCGTCAATGTGAGGGAGCGAGGGATGCAGTAAAGGAGGAATAATGCATCGGAAAAGAGATACTCGGAACCCCAAAGAAAATGTTATCGTTTCCGTAGAAACGTATCTCGATTTAGAAGGACAATGCAGGGAACCCAGAGTATTTCATATGGACGCAAATTGTGTGTCAATTCGTCAATGTGAGGGGGCGAGGGCTGCAGTAAAGGTGGAATATTGCATAGGAAAAGAGATACTCGGAACCCCAAAGAAAATGTTATCGTTTCCGTAGAAACGTATCTCGATTTAGAAGGGCAATGCAGGGTATCCAGAGTATTTCATATGGACGCAAATTGTGTGTTAATTCGTCAATGTGAGGGAGCGAGGGATGCAGTAAAGGAGGAATAACGCATCGAAAAAGAGATACTCGGAACCCCAAAGAAAATCCTATCGTTTCCGTAGAAACGTATCTCGATTTAGAAGGACAATGTAGGGAATCCAGAGTATTTCATATGGACGCAAATTGTGTGTTAATTCGTCAATGTGAGGGAGCGAGGGATGCAGTAAAGGAGGAATAATGCATCGGAAAAGAGATACTCGGAACCCCAAAGAAAATGTTATCGTTTCCGTAGAAACGTATCTCGATGTAGAAGGACAATGCAGGAAATCCAGATTATTTCATATGGACGCAAATTGTGTGTTAAATCGTCAATGTGAGGGAGCGAGGGATGCAGTAAAGGAGGAATAACGCATCGGAAAAGAGATACTCGGAACCCCAAAGAAAATCCTATCGTTTCCGTAGAAACGTTTCTCGATTTAGAAGGACAATACAGGGAATCCAGAGTATATCATATGGACGCAAATTGTGTGTTAATTCGTCAATGTGAGGGAGCGAGGGATGCAGTAAAGGCGGTATAATGCATCGGAAAAGAGATAGTCGGAACCCCAAAGAATATCCTATCGTTTACGTAGAAACGTATCTCGATTTAGAAAGACAATGCAGGGAATCCAGAGTATTTCATATGGACGCAAATTGTGTGTTAATTCGTCAATGTGAGGGAGCGAGGGATGCAGTAAAGGAGAAATAATGCATCGGAAAAGAGATACTCGACTCCCAAAAGAAGATCCTTTCGTTTCCGTAGAAACGTATCTCGTTTTAGAAAGATAATGCCGGGAACCCAGAGTATTTCATATGGACGCAAATTGTGAGTTAATTCGGCAATGTGAGGGAGCGAGGGATGCAGTAAAGGAGCAATAATGCATCGGAAAGGAGATACTCGGAACCCCAAAGAAAATCCTACCGTTCCGTAGAAACGTATCTCGATTTTGAAGGACAATGCAGGGAATCCAGAGTATTTCATATGGACGCAAATTGTGTGTTAATTCGTCAATGTTAGGAAGCGAGGGATGCAGTAAAGGAGGAATAATGCATCGGAAAAGAGATACTCGGAAACCCAAAGAAAATTCTATCGTTTCCGTAGAAACGTATCTCGATTTAGAAGCACAATGCAGGGAACCCAGAGTATTTGTATGGACGCAAATTGTGTGTTAATTCGTCAATGTGAGGGAGCGAGGGATGCAGTAAAAGAGGAATAATGCATCGGAAAAGAGATACTCGGAACCCCAAAGAAAATCCTATCGTTTCCGTAGAAACGTATTTCGATTTAGAAGGACAATGCAGGGAATCCAGAGTATTTCTAATGGACGCAAATTGTGTGTTAATTCGTCAATGTGAGGGAGCGAGGAATGCAGTAAAGGAGGAATAATGCATCGGAAAAGAGATACTCGACTCCCAAAATAAAATCCTATCGTTTCCGTAGAAACGTATCTCGTTTTAGAAAGTTAATGCAGGGAACCCAGAGTATTGCATATGGACGCAAATTGTGTGTTAATTCGGCAATGTGAGGGAACGAGGGATGCAGTAAAGGAGGAATAATGCATCGGAAAAGAGATACACGGAACCCCAAAGAAAATCCTATCGTTTCCGTAGAAACGTATCTCGATTTAGTAGGACAATGCAGGGAATCCAGAGTATTTCATATGGACGCAAATTGTGTGTTAGTTCCTCAATGTGAGTGAGCGAGGGATGCAGTAAAGGAGGTATAATGCATCGGAAAAGAGATATTCGGAACCCCAAAGAAAATCCTATCGTTTCCGTAGAAACGTATCTCGATTTAGAAGGACAATGCAGGGAAACCACAGTATTTCATATGGACGCAAATTGTGTTAATTCGTCAATGTGAGGGAGCGAGGGATGCAGTAAAGGAGGAATAATGCATCGGAAAAGAGATACTCGGAACCCCAAAGAAAATGTTATCGTTTCCGTAGAAACGTATCTCGATTTAGAAGGACAATGCAGGGAACCCAGAGTATTTCATATGGACGCTAATTGTGTGTTAATTCGTCAATGTGAGGGAGCGAGGGCTGCAGTAAAGGTGGAATATTGCATAGGAAAAGAGATACTCGGAACCCCAAAGAAAATGTTGTCGTTTCCGTAGAAACGTATCTCGATTTAGAAGGGCAATGCAGGGTATCCAGAGTATTTCATATGGACGCAAATTGTGTGTTAATTCGTCAATGTGAGGGAGCGAGGGATGCAGTAAAGGAGGAATAACGCATCGAAAAAGAGATACTCGGAACCCCAAAGAAAATCCTATCGTATCCGTAGAAACGTATCTCGATTTAGAAGGACAATGTAGGGAATCCAGAGTATTTCATATGGACGCAAATTGTGTGTTAATTCGTCAGTGTGAGGGAGCGAGGGATGCAGTAAAGGAGGAATAATGCATCGGAAAAGAGATACTCGGAACCCCAAAGAAAATGTTATCGTTTCCGTAGAAACGTATCTCGATGTAAAAGGACAATGCAGGAAATCCAGATTATTTCATATGGACGCAAATTGTGTGTTAAATCGTCAATGTGAGGGAGCGAGGGATGCAGTTAAGGAGGAATAACGCATCGGAAAAGATATACTCGGAACCCCAAAGAAAATCCTATCGTTTCCGTAGAAACGTATCTCGATTTAGAAGGACAATGCAGGGAATCCAGAGTATATCATATGGACGCAAATTGTGTGTTAATTCGTCAATGTGAGGGAGTGAGGGATGCAGTAAAGGAGGTATAATGCATCGGAAAAGAGATAGTCGGAACCCCAAAGAATATCCTATCGTTTACGTAGAAACGTATCTCGATTTAGAAGGACAATGCAGGGAATCCAGAGTATTTCATATGGACGCGAATTGTGTGTTAATTCGTCAATGTGAGGGAGCGAGGGATGCAGTAAAGGAGAAATAATGCATCGGAAAAGAGATACTCGACTCCCAAAAGAAAATCCTGTCGTTTCCGTAGAAACGTATCTCGTTTTAGAAAGATAATGCAGGGAACCCAGAGTATTTCATATGGACGCAAATTGTGAGTTAATTCGGCAATGTGAGGGAGCGAGGGATGCAGTAAAGGAGCAATAATGCATCGGAAAGGAGATACTCGGAACCCCAAAGAAAATCCTATCGTTTCCGTAGAAACGTATCTCGATTTAGAAGGACAATGCAGGGAATCCAGAGTATTTCATATGGACGCAAATTGTGTGTTAATTCGTCAATGTTAGGAAGCGAGGGATGCAGTAAAGGAGGAATAATGCATCGGAAAAGAGATACTCGGAAACCCAAAGAAAATTCTATCGTTTCCGTAGAAACGTATCTCGATTTAGAAAGACAATGCAGGGAACCCAGAGTATTTGTATGGACGCAAATTGTGTGTTAATTCGTCAATGTGAGGGAGCGAGGGATGCAGTAAAAGAGGAATAATGCATCGGAAAAGAGATACTCGGAACCCCAAAGAAAATCCTATCGTTTCCGTAGAAACGTATTTCGATTTAGAAGGACAATGCAGGGAATCCAGAGTATTTCTAATGGACGCAAATTGTGTGTTAATTCGTCAATGTGAGGGAGCGAGGAATGCAGTAAAGGAGGAATAATGCATCGGAAAAGAGATACTCGACTCCCAAAATAAAATCCTATCGTTTCCGTAGAAACGTATCTCGATTTAGAAGGACAATGCAGGGAAACCACAGTATTTCATATGGACGCAAATTGTGTGTTAATTCGTCAATGTGAGGGACCGAGGGATGCAGTAAAGGAGGAATAATGCATCGGAAAAGAGATACTCGGAACCCCAAAGAAAATGTTATCGTTTCCGTAGAAACGTATCTCGATGTAGAAGGACAATGCAGGAAATCCAGAGTATTTCATATGGACGCAAATTGTGTGTTAAATCGTCAATGTGAGGGAGCGAGGGATGCAGTAAAGGAGGAATAACGCATCGGAAAAGAGATACTCGGAACCCCAAAGAAAATCCTATCGTTTCCGTAGAAACGTATCTCGATTTAGAAGGACAATGCAGGGAATCCAGAGTATTTCATATGGACGCAAATTGTGTGTTAATACGTCAATGTGAGGGAGCGAGGGATGCAGTAAAGTAGAAATAATGCATCGGAAAGAGATACTCGACTCCCAAAAGAAAATCCTATCGTTTCCGTAGAATCGTATCTCGATTTAGAAGGACAATGCAGGGAATCCAGAATATTTCATATGGACGCAAATTGTGTGTTAATTCGTCAATTTGAGGGAGCGAAGGATGCAGTAAAGGAGGAATAATGCATCGGAAAAGAGATACTCGACTCCTAAAAAAAAAAATCCTATCTTTTCCGTAGAAACGTATCTCGTTTTAGAAAGATAATGCAGTGAACCCAGAGTATTTCATATGGACGCAAATTGTGTGTTAATTCGGCAATGTGAGGGAGCGAGGGATGCAGTAAAGCAGGAATAATGCATCGGCAAAGAGATACTCGGAACCCCAAAGAAAATGTTATCGTTTCCGTAGAAACGTATCTCGATGTAGAAGGACAATGCAGGAAATCCAGAGTATTTCATATGGACGCAAATTGTGTGTTAAATCGTCAATGTGAGGGAGCGAGGGATGCAGTAAAGGAGGAATAACGCATCGGAAAAGAGATACTCGGAACCCCAAACAAAATCCTCTCGTTTCCGTAGAAACGTATCTCGATTTAGAAGGAATATGCAGGGAATCAAGGGTATTTCATATGGACGCAAATTGTGGGTTAATTCGTCAATGTGAGGGAGCGAGGGATGCAGTAAAGGAGGAATAATGCATCGGAAAAGATATACTCGGAACCCCAAAGATAATCCTATCGTTTCCGTAGAAACGTATCTCGATTAAGAAGGACAATGCAGGGAATCCAGAGTACTTCATATGGACGCAAATTGTGTGTTAATTCGTCAATGTGAGGGAGCGAGGGATGCAGTAAAGGAGGAATAATGCATCGGAAAAGAGATACTTGACACCTAAAAAAAAATCGTATCTTTTCCGTAGAAACATATCTCGTTTTAGAAAGATAATGCAGTGAACCCAGAGTATTTCATATGGACGCAAATTGTGTGTTAAATCGTCAATGTGATGGAGCGAGGGATGCGGTAAAGGAGGAATAACGCATCGAAAAAGAGATACTCGGAACACCAAAGAAAATCCTATCTTTTCCGTAGAAACGTATCTCGATTTAGAAGGACAATGCAGGGAATCCAGAGTATTTCATATGGACGCAAATTGTGTGTTATTTCGTCAATGTGAGGGAGCGAGGGATGCAGTAAAGGAGAAATAATGCATCGGAGAAGAGATACTCGGAACCCCACAGAAAATCCTATCGTTTTCGTAGAGACGTATCTCGATTTAGTAGGACAATGCAGGGAATCCTAGATATTTCATATGGACGCAAATTGTGTTTTAATTCGTCAATGTGAGGGAGCGAGGAATGCAGTAAAGGAGGAATAATGCATCGGAAAAGAGATACTCGACTCCCAAAAGAAAATCCTATCGTTTCCGTAGAAACGTATCTCGTTTTAGAAAGATAATGCAGGGAACCCAGAGTATTTCATATGGACGTAAATTGTGGGTTAATTCGGCAATGTGAGGGAACGAGGGATGCAGTAACGGAGGAATAATGCATCGGAAAAGAGATACTCGGAACCCCAAAGAAAATCTTATCGCTTCCGTAGAAACGTATCTCGATTTAGTAGGACAATGCAGGGAATCCAGAGTATTTCATATGGACGCAAATTGTGTGTAAGTTCGTAAATGTGAGGGAGCGAGGGATGCAGTAAAGGAGGTATAATGCATCGGAAAAGAGATATTCGGAACCCCAAAGAAAATCCTATCGTTTCCGTAGAAACGTATCTCGATTTAGAAGGACAATGCAGGGAAACCACAGTATTTCATATGGACGCAAATTGTGTTAATTCGTCAATGTGAGGGAGCGAGGGATGCAGTAAAGGAGGAATAATGCATCGGAAAAGAGATACTCGGAACCCCAAAGAAAATGTTATCGTTTCCGTAGAAACGTATCTCGATTTAGAAGGACAATGCAGGGAACCCAGAGTATTTCATATGGACGCTAATTGTGTGTTAATTCGTCAATGTGAGGGAGCGAGGGCTGCAGTAAAGGTGGAATATTGCATAGGAAAAGAGATACTCGGAACCCCAAAGAAAATGTTATCGTTTCCGTAGAAACGTATCTCGATTTAGAAGGGCAATGCAGGGTATCCAGAGTATTTCATATGGACGCAAATTGTGTGTTAATTCGTCAATGTGAGGGAGCGAGGGATGCAGTAAAGGAGGAATAACGCATCGAAAAAGAGATACTGGGAACCCCAAAGAAAATCCTATCGTATCCGTAGAAAGGTATCTCGATTTAGAAGGGCAATGCAGGGTATCCAGAGTATTTCATATGGACGCAAATTGTGTGTTAATTCGTCAATGTGAGGGAGCGAGGGATGCAGTAAAGGAGGAATAACGCATCGAAAAAGAGATACTGGGAACCCCAAAGAAAATCCTATCGTATCCGTAGAAACGTATCTCGATTTAGAAGGACAATGTAGGGAATCCAGAGTATTTCATATGGACGCAAATTGTGTGTTAATTCGTCAATGTGAGGGAGCGAGGGATGCAGTAAAGGAGGAATAATGCATCGGAAAAGAGATACTCGGAACCCCAAAGAAAATGTTATCGTTTCCGTAGAAACGTATCTCGATGTAGAAGGACAATGCAGGAAATCCAGATTATTTCATATGGACGCAAATTGTGTGTTAAATCGTCAATGTGAGGGAGCGAGGGATGCAGTTAAGGAGGAATAACGCATCGGAAAAGATATACTCGGAACCCCAAAGAAAATCCTATCGTTTCCGTAGAAACGTATCTCGATTTAGAAGGACAATGCAGGGAATCCAGAGTATATCATATGGACGCAAATTGTGTGTTAATTCGTCAATGTGAGGGAGTGAGGGATGCAGTAAAGGAGGTATAATGCATCGGAAAAGAGATAGTCGGAACCCCAAAGAATGTCCTATCGTTTACGTAGAAACGTATCTCGATTTAGAAGGACAATGCAGGGAATCCAGAGTATTTCATATGGACGCAAATTGTGTGTTAATTCGTCAATGTGAGGGAGCGAGGGATGCAGTAAAGGAGAAATAATGCATCGGAAAAGAGATACTCGACTCCCAAAAGAAAATCCTTTCGTTTCCGTAGAAACGTATCTCGTTTAAGAAAGATAATGCAGGGAACCCAGAGTATTTCATATGGACGCAAATTGTGAGTTAATTCGGCAATGTGAGGGAGCGAGGGATGCAGTAAAGGAGCAATAATGCATCGGAAAGGAGATACTCGGAACCCCAAAGAAAATCCTATCGTTTCCGTAGAAACGTATCTCGATTTAGAAGGACAATGCAGGGAATCCAGAGTATTTCATATGGACGCAAATTGTGTGTTAATTCGTCAATGTTAGGAAGCGAGGGATGCAGTAAAGGAGGAATAATGCATCGGAAAAGAGATACTCGGAAACCCAAAGAAAATTCTATCATTTCCGTAGAAACGTATCTCGATTTAGAAGGACAATGCAGGGAATCCAGAGTATTTCTAATGGACGCAAATTGTGTGTTAATTCGTCAATGTGAGGGAGCGAGGAATGCAGTAAAGGAGGAATAATGCATCGGAAAAGAGATACTCGACTCCCAAAATAAAATCTTATCGTTTCCGTAGAAACGTATCTCGTTTTAGAAAGATAATGCAGGGAACCCAGAGTATTTCATATGGACGCAAATTGTGTGTTAATTCGGCAATGTGAGGGAACGAGGGATGCAGTAAAGGAGGAATAATGCATCGGAAAAGAGATACACGGAACCCCAAAGAAAATCCTATCGTTTCCGTAGAAACGTATCTCGATTTAGTAGGACAATGCAGGGAATCCAGAGTATTTGATATGGACGCAAATTGTGTGTTAGTTCATCAATGTGAGTGAGCGAGGGATGCAGTAAAGGAGGTATAATGCATCGGAAAAGAGGTATTCGGAACCCCAAAGAAAATCCTATCGTTTCCGTAGAAACGTATCTCGATTTAGAAGGACAATGCAGGGAAACCACAGTATTTCATATGGACGCAAATTGTGTGTTAATTCGTCAATGTGAGGGAGCGAGGGATGCAGTAAAGGAGGAATAATGCATCGGAAAAGAGATACTCGGAACCCCAAAGAAATTGTTATCGTTTCCGTAGAAACGTATCTCGATGTAGAAGGACAATGCAGGAAATCCAGAGTATTTCATATGGACGCAAATTGTGTGTTAAATCGTCAATGTGAGGGAGCGAGGGATGCAGTAAAGGAGGAATAACGCATCGGAAAAGAGATACTCGGAACCCCAAAGAAAATCCTATCGTTTCCGTAGAAACGTATCTCGATTTAGAATGACAATGCAGGGAATCCAGAGTATTTCATATGGACGCAAATTGTGTGTTAATTCGTCAATGTGAGGGAGCGAGGGATGCAGTAAAGAAGGAATAATGCATCGGAAAAGAGATACTCGACTCCCAAAAGAAAATCCTATCGTTTCCGTAGAAACGTATCGCGATTTAGAAGGACAATCCAGGGAATCCAGAGTATTTCATATGGACGCAAATTGTGTGTTAATTCGTCAATGTGAGGGAGCGAATGATGCAGTAAAGGAGGAATAATGCATCGGAAAAGGAATACTCGGAACCCCAAAGAAAATCCTATCGTTTCCGTAGAGACGTATCTCGATTTAGAAGGACAATGCAGGGAATCCAGAGTATTTCATATGGACGCAAATTGTGTGTTAATACGTCAATGTGAGGGAGCGAGGGATGCAGTAAAGTTGAAATAATGCATCGGAAAAGAGATACTCGACTCCCAAAAGAAAATCCTATCGTTTCCGTAGAATCGTATCTCGATTTAAAAGGACAATGCAGGGAATCCAGAATATTTCATATGGACGCAAATTGTGTGTTAATTCGTCAATTTGAGGGAGCGAAGGATGCAGTAAAGGAGGAATAATGCATCGGAAAAGAGATACTCGACTCCTAAAAAAAAAAAATCCTATCTTTTCCGTAGAAACGTATCTCGTTTTAGAAAGATAATGCAGTGAACCCAGAGTATTTCATATGGACGCAAATTGTGTGTTAAATCGTCAATGTGATGGAGCGAGGGATGCGGCAAAGGAGGAATAACGCATCGAAAAAGAGATACTCGGAACACCAAAGAAAATCCTATCTTTTCCGTAGAAACGTATCTCGATTTAGAAGGACAATGCAGGGAATGCAGAGTATTTCATATGGACGCAAATTGTGTGTTATTTCGTTAATGTGAGGGAGCGAGGTATGCAGTAAAGGAGAAATAATGCATCGGAGAAGAGATACTCGGAACCCCAAAGAAAATCCTATCGTTTTCGTAGAAACGTATCTCGATTTAGTAGGACAATGCAGGGAATCCTGGATATTTCATATGGACGCAAATTGTGTTTTAATTCGTCAATGTGAGGGAGCGAGGAATGCAGTAAAGGAGGAATAATGCATCGGAAAAGAGATACTCGACTCCCAAAAGAAAATCCTATCGTTTCCGTAGAAACGTATCTCGTTTTAGAAAGATAATGCAGGGAACCCAGAGTATTTCATATGGACGTAAATTGTGGGTTAATTCGGCAATGTGAGGGAACGAGGGATGCAGTAAAGGAGGAATAATGCATCGGAAAAGAGATACTCGGAACCCCAAAGAAAATCCTATCGCTTCCGTAGAAACGTATCTCGATTTAGTAGGACAATGCAGGGAATCCAGAGTATTTCATATGGACGCAAATTGTGTGTAAGTTCGTCAATGTGATGGAGCGAGGGATGCAGTAAAGGAGGTATAATGCATCGGAAAAGAGATATTCGGAACCCCAAAGAAAATCCTATCGTTTCCGTAGAAACGTATCTCGATTTAGAAGGACAATGCAGGGAAACCACAGTATTTCATATGGACGCAAATTGTGTTAATTCGTCAATGTGAGGGAGCGAGGGATGCAGTAAAGGTGGAATATTGCATAGGAAAAGAGATACTCGGAACCCCAAAGAAAATGTTATCGTTTCCGTAGAAACGTATCTCGATTTAGAAGGGCAATGCAGGGTATCCAGAGTATTTCATATGGACGCAAATTGTGTGTTAATTCGTCAATGTGAGGGAGCGAGGGATGCAGTAAAGGAGGAATAACGCATCGAAAAAGAGATACTCGGAACCCCAAAGAAAATCCTATCGTATCAGTAGAAACGTATCTCGATTTAGAAGGACAATGTAGGGAATCCAGAGTATTTCATATGGACGCAAATTGTGTGTTAATTCGTCAATGTGAGGGAGCGAGGGATGCAGTAAAGGAGGAATAATGCATCGGAAAAGAGATACTCGGAACCCCAAAGAAAATGTTATCGTTTCCGTAGAAACGTATCTCGATGTAGAAGGACAATGCAGGAAATCCAGATTATTTCATATGGACGCAAATTGTGTGTTAAATCGTCAATGTGAGGGAGCGAGGGATGCAGTTAAGGAGGAATAACGCATCGGAAAAGATATACTCGGAACCCCAAAGAAAATCCTATCGTTTCCGTAGAAACGTATCTCGATTTAGAAGGACAATGCAGGGAATCCAGAGTATATCATATGGACGCAAATTGTGTGTTAATTCGGCAATGTGAGGGAGCGAGGGATGCAGTAAAGGAGCAATAATGCATCGGAAAGGAGATACTCGGAACCCCAAAGAAAATCCTATCGATTCCGTAGAAACGTATCTCGATTTAGAAGGACAATGCAGGGAATCCAGAGTATTTCATATGGACGCAAATTGTGTGTTAATTCGTCAATGTTAGGAAGCGAGGGATGCAGTAAAGGAGGAATAATGCATCGGAAAAGAGATACTCGGAAACCCAAAGAAAATTCTATCGTTTCCGTAGAAACGTATCTCGATTTAGAAGGACAATGCAGGAAACCCAGAGTATTTGTATGGACGCAAATTGTGTGTTAATTCGTCAATGTGAGGGAGCGAGGGATGCAGTAAAAGAGGAATAATGCATCGGGAAAGAGATACTCGGAACCCCAAAGAAAATCCTATCGTTTCCGTAGAAACGTATTTCGATTTAGAAGGACAATGCACGGAATCCAGAGTATTTCTAATGGACGCAAATTGTGTGTTAATTCGTCAATGTGAGGGAGCGAGGGATGCAGTAAAGGAGGAATAATGCATCGGAAAAGAGATACTCGGAACCCCAAAGAAAATGTTATCGTTTCCGTAGAAACGTATCTCGATGTAGAAGGACAATGCAGGAAATCCAGAGTATTTCATATGGACGCAAATTGTGTGTTAAATCGTCAATGTGAGGGAGCGAGGGATGCAGTAAAGGAGGAATAACGCATCAAAAAAGAGATACTCGGAACCCCAAAGGAAATCCTATCGTTTCCGTAGAAACGTATCTCGATTTAGAATGACAATGCAGGGAATCCAGAGTATTTCATATGGACGCAAATTGTGTGTTAATTCGTCAATGTGAGGGAGCGAATGATGCAGTAAAGGAGGAATAATGCATCGGAAAAGGGATACTCGGAACCCCAAAGAAAATCCTATCGTTTCCGTAGAAACGTATCTCGATTTAGAAGGACAATGCAGGGAATCCAGAGTATTTCATATGGACGCAAATTGTGTGTTAATACGTCAATGTGAGGGAGCGAGGGATGCAGTAAAGTAGAAATAATGCATCGGAAAAGAGATACTCGACTCCCAAAAGAAAATCCTTTCGTTTCCGTAGAATCGTATCTCGATTTAGAAGGACAATGCAGGGAATCCAGAATATTTCATATGGACGCAAATTGTGTGTTAATTCGTCAATTTGAGGGAGCGAAGGATGCAGTAAAGGAGGAATAATGCATCGGAAAAGAGATACTCGACTCCTAAAAAAAAAAATCCTACCTTATCCGTAGAAACGGATCTCGTTTTAGAAAGATAATGCAGTGAACCCAGAGTATTTCATATGGACGCAAATTGTGTGTTAATTCGGCAATGTGAGGGAGCGAGGGATGCAGTAAAGGAGGAATAATGCATCGGCAAAGAGATACTCGGAACCCCAAAGAAAATGTTATCGTTTCCGTAGAAACGTATCTCGATGTAGAAGGACAATGCAGGAAATCCAGAGTATTTCATATGGACGCAAATTGTGTGTTAAATCGTCAATGTGAGGGAGCGAGGGATGCAGTAAAGGAGGAATAACGCATCGGAAAAGAGATACTCGGAACCCCAAACAAAATCCTCTCGTTTCCGTAGAAACGTATCTCGATTTAGAAGGACTATGCAGGGAATCAAGAGTATTTCATATGGACGCAAATTGTGGGTTAATTCGTCAATGTGAGGGAGCGAGGGATGCAGTAAAGGAGGAATAATGCATCGGAAAAGATATACTCGGAACCCCAAAGATAATCCTATCGTTTCCGTAGAAACGTATCTCGATTTAGAAGGACAATGCAGGGAATCCAGAGTACTTCATATGGACGCAAATTGTGTGTTAATACGTCAATGTGAGGGAGCGAGGAATGCAGTAAAGGAGGAATAATGCATCGGAAAAGAGATACTCGGAACCCCAAAGAAAATCCTATCGCTTCCGTAGAAACGTATCTCGATTTAGTAGGACAATGCAGGGAATCCAGAGTATTTCATATGGACGCAAATTGTGTGTAAGTTCGTCAATGTGAGGGAGCGAGGGATGCAGTAAAGGAGGTATAATGCATCGGAAAAGAGATACTCGGAACCCCAAAGAAAATCCTATCGTTTCCGTAGAAACGTATCTCGATTTAGAAGGACAATGCAGGGAAACCACAGTATTTCATATGGACGCAAATTGTGTGTTAATTCGACAATGGGAGGGAGCGAGGGATGCAGTAAAGGAGGAATAATACATCGGAAAAGAGATACTCGGAACCCCAAAGAAAATGTTATCGTTTCCGTAGAAACGTATCTCGATGTAGAAGGACAATGCAGGAAATCCAGAGTATTTCATATGGACGCAAATTGTGTGTTAAATCGTCAATGTGAGGGAGCGAGGGATGCAGTAAAGGAGGAATAACGCATCGGAAAAGAGACACTCGGAACCCCAAAGAAAATCCTATCGTTTCCGTAGAAACGTATCTCGATTTAGAAGGACAATGCAGGGAATCCAGAGTATTTCATATGGACGCATATTGTGTGTTAATTCGACAATGTGTGGGAGCGAGGGATGCAGTTAAGGAGGAATAATGCATCGGAAAAGAGATACTCGACTCCCAAAAGAAAATCCTATCGTTTCCGTAGAAACGTATCTCGTTTTAGAAAGATAATGCAGGAACCCAGAGTATTTCATATGGCCGCAAATTGTGTGTTAATTCGTCAATGTGAGGGAGGGAGGGATGCAGTAAAGGAGGAATAATGCATCGGAAAAGAGATACTCGGAACCCCAAAGAAAATGTTATCGTTTCCGTAGAAACGTATCTCGATTTAGAAGGACAATGCAGGAGAAATAACGCATCGAAAAAGAGATACTCGGAACCCCAAAGAAAATCCTATCGTTTCCGTAGAAACGTATCTCGATTTAGAAGGAAAATGCATGGAATCCTGAGTATTTCATATGGATGCAAATTGTGTGTTATTTCGTTAATGTGAGGGAGCGAGGTATGCAGTAAAGGAGAAATAATGCATCGGAGAAGAGATACTCGGAACCCCAAAGAAAATCCTATCGTTTTCGTAGAAACGTATCTCGATTTAGTAGGACAATGCAGGGAATCCTGGATATTTCATATGGACGCAAATTGTGTTTTAATTCGTCAATGTGAGGGAGCGAGGAATGCAGTAAAGGAGGAATAATGCATCGGAAAAGAGATACTCGACTCCCAAAAGAAAATCCAATCGTTTCCGTAGAAACGTATCTCGTTTTAGAAAGATAATGCAGGGAACCCAGAGTATTTCATATGGACGTAAATTGTGGGTTAATTCGGCAATGTGAGGGAACGAGGGATGCAGTAAAGGAGGAATAATGCATCGGAAAAGAGATACTCGGAACCCCAAAGAAAATCCTATCGCTTCCGTAGAAACGTATCTCGATTTAGTAGGACAATGCAGGGAATCCAGAGTATTTCATATGGACGCAAATTGTGTGTAAGTTCGTCAATGTGAGGGAGCGAGGGATGCAGTAAAGGAGGTATAATGCATCGGAAAAGAGATATTCGGAACCCCAAAGAAAATCCTATCGTTTCCGTAGAAACGTATCTCGATTTAGAAGGACAATGCAGGGAAACCACAGTATTTCATATGGACGCAAATTGTGTTAATTCGTCAATGTGAGGGAGCGAGGGATGCAGTAAAGGAGGAATAATGCATCGGAAAAGAGATACTCGGAACCCCAAAGAAAATGTTATCGTTTCCGTAGAAACGTATCTCTATTTAGAAGGACAATGCAGGGAACCCAGAGTATTTCATATGGACGCTAATTGTGTGTTAATTCGTCAATGTGAGGGAGCGAGGGCTGCAGTAAAGGTGGAATATTGCATAGGAAAAGAGATACTCGGAACCCCAAAGAAAATGTTATCGTTTCCGTAGAAACGTATCTCGATTTAGAAGGGCAATGCAGGGTATCCAGAGTATTTCATATGGACGCAAATTGTGTGTTAATTCGTCAATGTGAGGGAGCGAGGGATGCAGTAAAGGAGGAATAACGCATCGAAAAAGAGATACTCGGAACCCCAAAGAAAATCCTATCGTATCCGTAGAAACGTATCTCGATTTAGAAGGACAATGTAGGCAATCCAGAGTATTTCATATGGACGCAAATTGTGTGTTAATTCGTCAATGTGAGGGAGCGAGGGATGCAGTAAACGAGGAATAATGCATCGGAAAAGAGATACTCGGAACCCCAAAGAAAATGTTATCGTTTCCGTAGAAACGTATCTCGATGTAGAAGGACAATGCAGGAAATCCAGATTATTTCATATGGACGCAAATTGTGTGTTAAATCGTCAATGTGAGGGAGCGAGGGATGCAGTTAAGGAGGAATAACGCATCGGAAAAGATATACTCGGAACCCCAAAGAAAATCCTATCGTTTTCGTAGAAACGTATCTCGATTTAGAAGGACAATGCAGGGAATCCAGAGTATATCATATGGACGCAAATTGTGTGTTAATTCGTCAATGTGAGGGAGTGAGGGATGCAGTAAAGGAGGTATAATGCATCGGAAAAGAGATAGTCGAAACCCCAAAGAATATCCTATCGTTTACGTAGAAACGTATCTCGATTTAGAAGGACAATGCAGGGAATCCAGAGTATTTCATATGGACGCAAATTGTGTGTTAATTCGTCAATGTGAGGGAGCGAGGGATGCAGAAAAAGGAGACATAATGCATCGGAAAAGAGATACTCGACTCCCAAAAGAAAATCCTTTCGTTTCCGTAGAAACGTATCTCGTTTTAGAAAGATAATGCAGGGAACCCAGAGTATTTCATATGGACGCAAATTGTGAGTTAATTCGGCAATGTGAGGGAGCGAGGGATGCAGTAAAGGAGCAATAATGCATCGGAAAGGAGATACTCGGAACCCCAAAGAAAATCCTATCGTTTCCGTAGAAACGTATCTCGATTTAGAAGGACAATGCAGGGAATCCAGAGTATTTCATATGGACGCAAATTGTGTGTTAATTCGTCAATGTTAGGAAGCGAGGGATGCAGTAAAGGAGGAATAATGCATCGGAAAAGAGATACTCGGAAACCCAAAGAAAATTCTATCGTTTCCGTAGAAACGTATCTCGATTTAGAAGGACAATGCAGGGAACCCAGAGTATTTGTATGGACGCAAATTGTGTGTTAATTCGTCAATGTGAGGGAGCGAGGGATGCAGTAAAAGAGGAATAATGCATCGGAAAAGAGATACTCGGAACCCCAAAGAAAATCCTATCGTTTCCGTAGAAACGTATTTCGATTTAGAAGGACAATGCACGGAATCCAGAGTATTTCTAATGGACGCAAATTGTGTGTTAATTCGTCAATGTGAGGGAGCGAGGGATGCAGTAAAGGAGGAATAATGCATCGGAAAAGAGATACTCGGAACCCCAAAGAAAATGTTATCGTTTCCGTAGAAACGTATCTCGATGTAGAAGGACAATGCAGGAAATCCAGAGTATTTCATATGGACGCAAATTGTGTGTTAAATCGTCAATGTGAGGGAGCGAGGGATGCAGTAAAGGAGGAATAACGCATCGGAAAAGAGATACTCGGAACCCCAAAGGAAATCCTATCGTTTCCGTAGAAACGTATCTCGATTTAGAATGACAATGCAGGGAATCCAGAGTATTTCATATGGACGCAAATTGTGTGTTAATTCGTCAATGTGAGGGAGCGAGGGATGCAGTAAAGAAGGAATAATGCATCGGAAAAGAGATACTCGACTCCCAAAAGAAAATCCTATCGTTTCCGTAGAAACGTATCGCGATTTAGAAGGACAATCCAGGGAATCCAGAGTATTTCATATGGACGCAAATTGTGTGTTAATTCGTCAATGTGAGGGAGCGAATGATGCAGTAAAGGAGGAATAATGCATCGGAAAAGGGATACTCGGAACCCCAAAGAAAATCCTATCGTTTCCGTAGAAACGTATCTCGATTTAGAAGGACAATGCAGGGAATCCAGAGTATTTCATATGGACGCAAATTGTGTGTTAATACGTCAATGTGAGGGAGCGAGGGATGCAGTAAAGTAGAAATAATGCATCGGAAAAGAGATACTCGACTCCCAAAAGAAAATCCTTTCGTTACCGTAGAATCGTATCTCGATTTAGAAGGATAATGCAGGGAATCCTGGATATTTCATATGGACGCAAATTGTGTTTTAATTCGTCAATGTGAGGGAGCGAGGAATGCAGTAAAGGAGGAATAATTTATCGGAAAAGAGATACTCGACTCCCAAAAGAAAATCCAATCGTTTCCGTAGAAACGTATCTCGTTTTAGAAAGATAATGCAGGGAACCCAGAGTATTTCATATGGACGTAAATTGTGGGTTAATTCGGCAATGTGAGGGAACGAGGGATGCAGTAAAGGAGGAATAATGCATCGGAAAAGAGATACTCGGAACCCCAAAGAAAATCCTATCGCTTCCGTAGAAACGTATCTCGATTTAGTAGGACAATGCAGGGAATCCAGAGTATTTCATATGGACGCAAATTGTGTGTAAGTTCGTCAATGTGAGGGAGCGAGGGATGCAGTAAAGGAGGTATAATGCATCGGAAAAGAGATATTCGGAACCCCAAAGAAAATCCTATCGTTTCCGTAGAAACGTATCTCGATTTAGAAGGACAATGCAGGGAAACCACAGTATTTCATATGGACGCAAATTGTGTTAATTCGTCAATGTGAGGGAGCGAGGGATGCAGTAAAGGAGGAATAATGCATCGGAAAAGAGATACTCGGAACCCCAAAGAAAATGTTATCGTTTCCGTAGAAACGTATCTCGATTTAGAAGGACAATGCAGGGAACCCAGAGTATTTCATATGGACGCTAATTGTGTGTTAATTCGTCAATGTGAGGGAGCGAGGGCTGCAGTAAAGGTGGAATATTGCATAGGAAAAGAGATACTCGGAACCCCAAAGAAAATGTTATCGTTTCCGTAGAAACGTATCTCGATTTAGAAGGGCAATGCAGGGTATCCAGAGTATTTCATATGGACGCAAATTGTGTGTTAATTCGTCAATGTGAGGGAGCGAGGGATGCAGTAAAGGAGGAATAACGCATCGAAAAAGAGATACTCGGAACCCCAAAGAAAATCCTATCGTATCCGTAGAAACGTATCTCGATTTAGAAGGACAATGTAGGCAATCCAGAGTATTTCATATGGACGCAAATTGTGTGTTAATTCGTCAATGTGAGGGAGCGAGGGATGCAGTAAAGGAGGAATAATGCATCGGAAAAGAGATACTCGGAACCCCAAAGAAAATGTTATCGTTTCCGTAGAAACGTATCTCGATGTAGAAGGACAATGCAGGAAATCCAGATTATTTCATATGGACGCAAATTGTGTGTTAAATCGTCAATGTGAGGGAGCGAGGGATGCAGTTAAGGAGGAATAACGCATCGGAAAAGATATACTCGGAACCCCAAAGAAAATCCTATCGTTTTCGTAGAAACGTATCTCGATTTAGAAGGACAATGCAGGGAATCCAGAGTATATCATATGGACGCAAATTGTGTGTTAATTCGTCAATGTGAGGGAGTGAGGGATGCAGTAAAGGAGGTATAATGCATCGGAAAAGAGATAGTCGAAACCCCAAAGAATATCCTATCGTTTACGTAGAAACGTATCTCGATTTAGAAGGACAATGCAGGGAATCCAGAGTATTTCATATGGACGCAAATTGTGTGTTAATTCGTCAATGTGAGGGAGCGAGGGATGCAGAAAAAGGAGACATAATGCATCGGAAAAGAGATACTCGACTCCCAAAAGAAAATCCTTTCGTTTCCGTAGAAACGTATCTCGTTTTAGAAAGATAATGCAGGGAACCCAGAGTATTTCATATGGACGCAAATTGTGAGTTAATTCGGCAATGTGAGGGAGCGAGGGATGCAGTAAAGGAGCAATAATGCATCGGAAAGGAGATACTCGGAACCCCAAAGAAAATCCTATCGTTTCCGTAGAAACGTATCTCGATTTAGAAGGACAATGCAGGGAATCCAGAGTATTTCATATGGACGCAAATTGTGTGTTAATTCGTCAATGTTAGGAAGCGAGGGATGCAGTAAAGGAGGAATAATGCATCGGAAAAGAGATACTCGGAAACCCAAAGAAAATTCTATCGTTTCCGTAGAAACGTATCTCGATTTAGAAGGACAATGCAGGGAACCCAGAGTATTTGTATGGACGCAAATTGTGTGTTAATTCGTCAATGTGAGGGAGCGAGGGATGCAGTAAAAGAGGAATAATGCATCGGAAAAGAGATACTCGGAACCCCAAAGAAAATCCTATCGTTTCCGTAGAAACGTATTTCGATTTAGAAGGACAATGCACGGAATCCAGAGTATTTCTAATGGACGCAAATTGTGTGTTAATTCGTCAATGTGAGGGAGCGAGGGATGCAGTAAAGGAGGAATAATGCATCGGAAAAGAGATACTCGGAACCCCAAAGAAAATGTTATCGTTTCCGTAGAAACGTATCTCGATGTAGAAGGACAATGCAGGAAATCCAGAGTATTTCATATGGACGCAAATTGTGTGTTAAATCGTCAATGTGAGGGAGCGAGGGATGCAGTAAAGGAGGAATAACGCATCGGAAAAGAGATACTCGGAACCCCAAAGGAAATCCTATCGTTTCCGTAGAAACGTATCTCGATTTAGAATGACAATGCAGGGAATCCAGAGTATTTCATATGGACGCAAATTGTGTGTTAATTCGTCAATGTGAGGGAGCGAGGGATGCAGTAAAGAAGGAATAATGCATCGGAAAAGAGATACTCGACTCCCAAAAGAAAATCCTATCGTTTCCGTAGAAACGTATCGCGATTTAGAAGGACAATCCAGGGAATCCAGAGTATTTCATATGGACGCAAATTGTGTGTTAATTCGTCAATGTGAGGGAGCGAATGATGCAGTAAAGGAGGAATAATGCATCGGAAAAGGGATACTCGGAACCCCAAAGAAAATCCTATCGTTTCCGTAGAAACGTATCTCGATTTAGAAGGACAATGCAGGGAATCCAGAGTATTTCATATGGACGCAAATTGTGTGTTAATACGTCAATGTGAGGGAGCGAGGGATGCAGTAAAGTAGAAATAATGCATCGGAAAAGAGATACTCGACTCCCAAAAGAAAATCCTTTCGTTACCGTAGAATCGTATCTCGATTTAGAAGGATAATGCAGGGAATCCAGAATATTTCATATGGACGCAAATTGTGTGTTAATTCGTCAATTTGAGGGAGCGAAGGATGCAGTAAAGGAGGAATAATGCATCGGAAAAGAGATACTCGACTCCTAAAAAAAAAAATCCTACATTTTCCGTAGAAACGTATCTCGTTTTAGAAAGATAATGCAGTGAACCCAGAGTATTTCATATGGACGCAAATTGTGTGTTAATTCGGCAATGTGAGGGAGCGAGGGATGCAGTAAAGGAGGAATAATGCATCGGCAAAGAGATACTCGGAACCCCAAAGAAAATGTTATCGTTTCCGTAGAAACGTATCTCGATGTAGAAGGACAATGCAGGAAATCCACAGTATTTCATATGGACGCAAATTGTGTGTTAAATCGTCAATGTGAGGGAGCGAGGGATGCAGTAAAGGAGGAATAACGCATCGGAAAAAGAGATACTCGGAACCCCAAACAAAATCCTCTCGTTTCCGTAGAAACGTATCTCGATTTAGAAGGACTATGCAGGGAATCAAGAGTATTTCATATGGACGCAAATTGTGGGTTAATTCGTCAATGTGAGGGAGCGAGGGATGCAGTAAAGGAGGAATAATGCATCGGAAAAGATATACTCGGAACCCCAAAGATAATCCTTTCGTTTCCGTAGAAACGTATCTCGATTTAGAAGGACAATGCAGGGAATCCAGAGTACTTCATATGGACGCAAATTGTGTGTTAATACGTCAATGTGAGGGAGCGAGGGATGCAGTAAAGGAGGAATAATGCATCGGAAAAGAGATACTCGACACCTAAAAAAAATCGTATCTTTTCCGTAGAAACGTATCTCGTTTTAGAAAGATAATGCAGTGAACCCAGAGTATTTCATATGGACGCAAATTGTGTGTTAAATCGTCATTGTGATGGAGCGA
Organism: Schistocerca nitens; assembly: GCF_023898315.1. Classification (NCBI taxonomy): domain Eukaryota; kingdom Metazoa; phylum Arthropoda; class Insecta; order Orthoptera; family Acrididae; genus Schistocerca; species Schistocerca nitens. The sequence goes on along the minus strand of NC_064614.1, from coordinate 1,273,683,303 downwards.
GGGATGCGGTAAAGGAGGAATAACGCATCGAAAAAGAGATACTCGGAACACCAAAGAAAATCCTATCTTTTCCGTAGAAACGTATGTCGATTTAGAAGGACAATGCAGGGAATCCAGAGTATTTCATATGGACGCAAATTGTGTGTTATTTCGTCAATGTGAGGGAGCGAGGGATGCAGTAAAGGAGAAATAATGGATCGGAGAAGAGATACTCGGAACCCCAAAGAAAATCCTATCGTTTTCGTAGAAACGTATCTCGATTTAGTAGGACAATGCAGGGAATCCTGGATATTTCATATGGACGCAAATTGTGTTTTAATTCGTCAATGTGAGGGAGCGAGGAATGCAGTAAAGGAGGAATAATGCATCGGAAAAGAGATACTCGACTCCCAAAAGAAAATCCTATCGTTTCCGTAGAAACGTATCTCGTTTTAGAAAGATAATGCAGGGAACCCTGAGTATTTCATATGGACGTAAATTGTGGGTTAATTCGGCAATGTGAGGGAACGAGGGATGCAGTAAAGGAGGAATAATGCATCGGAAAAGAGATACTCGGAACCCCAAAGAAAATCCTATCGCTTCCGTAGAAACGTATCTCGATTTAGTAGGACAATGCAGGGAATCCAGAGTATTTCATATGGACGCAAATTGTGTGTAAGTTCGTCAATGTGAGGGAGCGAGGGATGCAGTAAAGGAGGTATAATGCATCGGAAAAGAGATACTCGGAACCCCAAAGAAAATCCTATCGTTTCCGTAGAAACGTATCTCGATTTAGAAGGACAATGCAGGGAAACCACAGTATTTCATATGGACGCAAATTGTGTGTTAATTCGACAATGTGAGGGAGCGAGGGATGCAGTAAAGGAGGAATAATACATCGGAAAAGAGATACTCGGAACCCCAAAGAAAATGTTATCGTTTCCGTAGAAACGTATCTCGATGTAGAAGGACAATGCAGGAAATCCAGAGTATTTCATATGGACGCAAATTGTGTGTTAAATCGTCAATGTGAGGGAGCGAGGGATGCAGTAAAGGAGGAATAACGCATCGGAAAAGAGACACTCGGAACCCCAAAGAAAATCCTATCGTTTCCGTAGAAACGTATCTCGATTTAGAAGGACAATGCAGGGAATCCAGAGTATTTCATATGGACGCATATTGTGTGTTAATTCGACAATGTGAGGGATCGAGGGATGCAGTTAAGGAGGAATAATGCATCGGAAAAGAGATACTCGACTCCCAAAAGAAAATCCTATCGTTTCCGTAGAAACGTATCTCGTTTTAGAAAGATAATGCAGGAACCCAGAGTATTTCATATGGCCGCAAATTGTGTGTTAATTCGTCAATGTGAGGGAGGGAGGGATGCAGTAAAGGAGGAATAATGCATCGGAAAAGAGATACTCGGAACCCCAAAGAAAATGTTATCGTTTCCGTAGAAACGTATCTCGATTTAGAAGGACAATGCAGGAGAAATAACGCATCGAAAAAGAGATACTCGGAACCCCAAAGAAAATCCTATCGTTTCCGTAGAAACGTATCTCGATTTAGAAGGAAAATGCATGGAATCCTGAGTATTTCATATGGATGCAAATTGTGTGTTAATTCGTCAATGTGAGGGAGCGAGTGATGGAGTAAAGGAGGAATAATGCATCGGAAAAGAGATACTCGGAACCCCAAAGAAAATCCTATCGTTTCCGTAGAAACGTATCTCGATTTAGAAGGACAATCCAATGAATCCAGAGTATTTCATATGGACGCAAATTGTGTGTTAATTCGTCAATGTGAGGGAGCGGAGGATGCAGTTAAGGAGGAATAGTGCATCGGAAAAGAGATACTCGACTCCTAAAAGAAAATCCTTTCGTTTCCGTAGAAACGTATCTCGTTTTAGAAAGATAATGCAGGAACCCAGAGTATTTCATATGGACGCAAATTGTGTGTTAATTCGGCAATGTGAGGGAGCGAATGGTGCAGTAAAGGAGGAATAATGCATCGGAAAAGAGATACTCGGAACCCCGAAGAAAATCCTATCGTTTCCGTAGAAACGTATCTCGATTTAGAAGGACAATGCAGGGAATCAAGAGTATTTCATATAGACGCAAATTGTGGGTTAATTCGTCAATGTATGGGAGCGAGGGATGCAGTAAAGGAGGAATAATGCATCGGACAAGAGATACTCGGAACCCCAAAAAAAATCCTATCGTTTCCGTAGAAACGTATCTCGATTTAGAAGGACAATGGAGGGAATCCAGAGTATTTCATATGGACGCAAATTGTGTGTAAGTTCGTCAATGTGAGGGAGCGAGGGATGCAGTAAAGGAGGTATAATGCATCGGAAAAGAGATACTCGCAACCCCAAAGAAAATCCTATGGTTTCCATAGAAACGTATCTCGATTTAGAAGGACAATGCAGGGAAACCACAGTATTTCATATGGACGCAAATTGTGTGTTAATTCGTCAATGTGAGGGAGCGAGGGATGCAGTAAAAGTGGAATATTGCATCGGAAAAGAGATACTCGGAACCCCAACGAAAATGTTATCGTTTCCGTAGAAACGTATCTCGATTTAGAAGAACAATGCAGGGTATCCATAGTTTTTCATATGGACGCAAATTGTGTGTTAATTCGTCAATGTGATGAAGCGAGGGATGCGGTAAAGGAGGAATAACGCATCGAAAAAGAGATACTCGGAACACCAAAGAAAATCCTATCTTTTCCGTAGAAACGTATCTCGATTTAGAAGGGCAATGCAGGGAATCCAGAGTATTTCATATGGACGCAAATTGTGTGTTATTTCGTCAATGTGAGGGAGCGAGGGATGCAGTAAAGGAGGAATAATGCATCGGAGAAGAGATACTCGGAACCCCAAAGAAAATCCTATCGTTTTCGTAGAAACGTATCTCGATTTAGTAGGACAATGCAGGGAATCCAGGATATTTCATATGGACGCAAATTGTGTTTTAATTCGTCAATGTGAGGGAGCGAGGAATGCAGTAAAGGAGGAATAATGCATCGGAAAAGAGATACTCGACTCCCAAAAGAAAATCCTATCGTTTCCGTTGAAACGTATCTCGTTTTAGAAAGATAATGCAGGGAACCCAGAGTATTTCATATGGACGTAAATTGTGTGTTAATTCGGCAATGTGAGGGAACGAGGGATGCAGTAAAGGAGGAATAATGCATCTGAAAATAGATACTCGGAACGCCAAAGAAAATCCTATCGTTTCCGTAGAAACGTATCTCGATTTAGTAGGACAATGCAGGGAATCCAGAGCATTTCATATGGACGCAAATTGTGTGTAAGTTCTTCAATGTGAGGGAGCGAGGGATGCAGTAAAGGAGGTATAATGCATCGGAAAAGAGATACTCGGAACCCCAAAGAAAATCCTATCGTTTCCGTAGAAACGTATCTCGATTTAGAAGGACAATGCAGGGAAACCACAGTATTTCATATGGACGCAAATTGTGTGTTAATTCGTCAATGTAAGGGAGCGAGGGATACAGTAAAGGAGGAATAATGCATCGGAAAAGAGATACTCGGAACCCCAAAGAAAATGTTATCGTTTCCGTAGAAACGTATCTCGATGTAGAAGGACAATGCAGGAAATCCAGAGTATTTCATATGGACGCAAATTGTATGTTAAATCGTCAATGTGAGGGAGCGAGGGATGCAGTAAAGGAGGAATAACGCATCGGAAAAGAGATACTCGGAACCCCAAAGAAAATCATATCGTTTCCGTAGAAACGTATCTCGATTTAGAAGGACAATGCAGGGAATCCAGAGTATTTCATATGGACGCATATTGTGTGTTAATTCGTCAATGTGAGGGAGCGAGGGATGCAGTTAAGGAGGAATAATGCATCGGAAAAGAGATACTCGGAACCCCAAAGAAAATGTTATCGTTTCCATAGAAACGTATCTCGATTTAGAAGGACAATGCAGGAGAAATAACGCATCGAAAAAGAGATACTCGGAACCCCAAAGAAAATCCTATCGTTTCCGTAGAAACGTATCTCGATTTAGAAGGAGAATGCATGGAATCCTTAGTATTTCATATGGATGCAAATTGTGTGTTAATTCGTCAATGTGAGGGAGCGAGGGATGCAGTAAAGGAGGAATAATGCATCGGAAAAGAGATACTCGGAACCCCAAAGAAAATCCTATCGTTTCCGTAGAAACGTATCTCGATTTAGAAGGACAATCCAATGAATCCAGAGTATTTCATATGGACGCAAATTGTGTGTTAATTCGTCAATGTGAGGGAGCGAGGGATGCAGTTAAGGAGGAATAGTGCATCGGAAAAGAGATACTCGACTCCTAAAAGAAAATCCTTTCGTTTCCGTAGAAACGTATCTCGTTTTAGAAAGATAATGCAGGAACCCAGAGTATTTCATATGGACGCAAATTGTCTGCTAATTCGTCAATGTGAGGGAGTGAGGGATGCAGTAAAGGAGGAATAATGCATCGGAAAAGAGATACTCGGAACCCCAAAGAAAATCCTATCGTTTCCGTAGAAACGTATCTCGATTTAGAAAGACAATGCAGGGAATCCAGAGTATTTCATATGGACGCAAATTGTGTGTTAATTCGTCAATGTGTGGGAGCGGGGGTTCCAGTAAAGGAGGAATAATCCATCGGAAAAGAGATACTCGAAAACCCAAAGAAAATCCTATCGTTTCCATAGAAACGTATCTCGATTTAGAAGGACAATGCAGGGAACCCAGAGTATTTCATATGGACGCAAATTGGGGTTTAATTCTTCAATGTGAGGGAGCGAGGGATGCAGTAAAGGTGGAATATTGCATCGGAAAAGAGATACTCGGAACCCCAACGAAAATGTTATCGTTTCCGTAGAAACGTATCTCGATTTAGAAGAACAATGCAGGGTATCCAGAGTATTTCATATGGACGCAAATTGTGTGTTAATTCGTCAATGTGAGGGAGCGAGGGATGCGGTAAAGGAGGAATAACGCATCGAAAAAGAGATACTCGGAACCCCAAAGAAAATCCTATCGTTTCCGTAGAAACGTATCTCGATTTAGAAGGACAATGCAGGGAATCCAGAGTATTTCATATGGGCGCAAACTCTGTGTTATTTCGTCAATGTGAGGGAGCGAGGGATGCAGTAAAGGAGGAATAATGCATCGGAAAAGAGATGCTCGGAACCCCAAAGAAAATCCTATCGTTTCCATAGAAACGAATCTCGATTTAGTAGGACAATGCAGGGAATCCAGAGTATTTCATATGGTCGCAAATTGTGTGTTAATTCGTCAATGTGAGGGAGCGAGGAATGCAGTGAAGGAGGAATAATGCATCGGAAAAGAGATACTCGAAACCCCAAAAGAAAATCCTATCGTTTCCGTAGAAAGGTATCTCGTTTTAGAAAGATATGCAGGGAACCCACAGTATTTCATATGGACGCAAATTGTGTTAATTCGGCAATGTGAGGGAACGAGGGATGCAGTAAAGGAGGAATAATGCATCGGAAAAGAGATACTTGGAACCCCAAAGAAAATCCTATCGTTTCCGTAGAAACGTATCTCGATTTAGTAGGACAATGCAGGGAATCCAGAGTATTTCATATGGACGCAAATTGTGTGTTAGTTCGTCAATGTGAGGGAGCGAGGGTTGCAGTAAAGGAGGTATAATGCATCGGAAAAGAGATACTCGGAACCCCAAAGAAAATCCTATCGTTTCCGTAGAAACAGATCTCGTTTTAGAAACATAATGCAGGGAACCCACAGTATTTCATATGGATGAAAATTGTCAGTTAATTCGGCAATGTGAGGGAGCGAGGGATGCCGTAAAGGAGGAATAATGCATCGGAAAAGAGATACTCGGAACCCCAAAGAAAATCCTATCGTTTCCGTAGAAACGTATCTCGATTTAGAAGGACAATGCAGGGAATCCAGAGTATTTCATATGGACGCAAATTGTGTGTTAATTCGTCAATGTTAGGAAGCGAGGGATGCAGTAAAGGAGGAATAATGCATCGGAAAAGAGATACTCGGAAACCCAAAGCAAATCCTATCGTTTCCGTGGAAACGTATCTCGATTTAGAAGGACAATGCAGGGACCCCAGAGTATTTGTATGGACGCAAATTGTGTGTTAATTCGTCAATAAGAGGGAGCGAGGGATGCAGTAAAGGAGGAATAATGCATCTGAAAAGAGATACTCGGAACCCCAAAAAAATGTTATCGTTTCCGTAGAAACGTATCTCGATTTAGAAGGACAATGCAGGAGAAATAACGCATCGGAAAAGAGATACTCGGAACCCCAAAGAAAATCATATCGTTTCCGTAGAAACGTATCTCGATGTAGAAGGACAATGCAGGGAATACAGAGTATTTCATATAGACACAAATTGTGTATTAATTCGTCAATGTGAGGGAGCGAGGGATGCAGTTAAGGAGGAATAATGCATCGGAAAAGATATACTCGACTCCCAAAAGAAAATCCTGTCGTTTCCGTAGAAACGTATCTCGTTTTAGAAAGATAATGCAGGAACCCAGAGTATTTCATATGGACGCAAATTGTGAGTTAATTCGTCAATGTGAGGGAGTGAGGGATGCAGTAAATGATGAATAATGCATCGGAAAAGAGATACTCGACTCCCCAAAGAAAATCCTATCGTTTCCGTAGAAACGTATCTCGTTTTAGAAAGATAATGCAGGAACCCAGAGTATTTCATATGGCCGCAAATTGTGTGTTAATTCGTCAATGTGAGGGAGGTAGGGATGCAGTAAAGGAGGAATAATGCATCGGAAAAGAGATACTCGGAACCCCAAAGAAAATGTTATCGTTTCCATAGAAACGTATCTCGATTTAGAAGGACAATGCAGGAGAAATAACGCATCGAAAAAGAGATACTCGGAACCCCAAAGAAAATCCTATCGTTTCCGTAGAAACGTATCTCGATTTAGAAGGAGAATGCATGGAATCCTGAGTATTTCATATGGATGCAAATTGTGTGTTAATTCGTCAATGTGAGGGAGCGAGGGATGCAGTAAAGGAGGAATAATGCATCGGAAAAGAGATACTCGGAACCCCAAAGAAAATCCTATCGTTTCCGTAGAAACGTATCTCGATTTAGAAGGACAATCCAATGAATCCAGAGTATTTCATATGGACGCAAATTGTGTGTTAATTCGTCAATGTGAGGGAGCGAGGGATGCAGTTAAGGAGGAATAGTGCATCGGAAAAGAGATACTCGACTCCTAAAAGAAAATCCTTTCGTTTCCGTAGAAACGTATCTCGTTTTAGAAAGATAATGCAGGAACCCAGAGTATTTCATATGGACGCAAATTGTGTGTTAATTCGGCAATGTGAGGGAGCGAATGATGCAGTAATGGAGGAATAATGCATCGGAAAAGAGATACTCGGAACCCCAAAGAAAATCCTATCGTTTCCGTAGAAACGTATCTCGATTTAGAAGGACAATGCAGGGAATCAGGAGTATTTCATATGGACGCAAATTGTGGGTTAATTCGTCAATGTATGGGAGCGAGGGATGCAGTAAAGGAGGAATAATGCATCGGACAAGAGATACTCGGGACCCCAAAAAAAATCCTATCGTTTCCGTAGAAACGTATCTCGATTTAGAAGGACAATGGAGGGAATCCAGAGTATTTCATATGGACGCAAATTGTGTGTTAATTCGTCAATGAGAAGGAGCAAGGGATTCAGTAAAGGAGGAATAATGCATCGGAAAAGAGATACTCGGAACCCCAATGAAAATGTTATCGTTTCCGTAGAAACGTATCTCGATTTAGAAGGACAATGCAGGGAATCCAGAGTATTCCATATGGACGCAAATTGTGTGTTAATTCGTCAATGTGAGGGAGCGAGGGATGCAGTAAAGGAGGAATAACGCATCGGAAAAGAGATACTCGGAACCCCAAAGAAAATCCTATCGTTTCCGTAGAAACGTATCTCGATTTAGAAGGACAATGCAGGGAATCCAGTGTATTTCATATGGACGCAAATTGTGTGTTAATTCGTCAATGTGAGGGAGCGAGGGATGCAGTAAAGGAGGAATAACGCATCGGAAAAGATATACTCGGAACCCCAAAGAAAATCCTATCGTTTCCGTAGAAACGTATCTCGATTTAGAAGGACAATGCAGGGAATCCAGAGTATTTCATATGGACGCAAATTGTCTGCTAATTCGTCAATGTGAGGGAGCGAGGGATGCAGTAAAGGAGGAATAATGCATCGGAAAAGAGATACTCGGAACCCCAAAGAAAATCCTATCGTTTCCGTAGAAACGTATCTCGATTTAGAAAGACAATGCAGGGAATCCAGAGTATTTCATATGGACGCAAATTGTGTGTTAATTCGTCAATGTGTGGGAGCGGGGGTTCCAGTAAAGGAGGAATAATCCATCGGAAAAGAGATACTCGAAAACCCAAAGAAAATCCTATCGTTTCCATAGAAACGTATCTCGATTTAGAAGGACAATGCAGGGAACCCAGAGTATTTCATATGGACGCAAATTGGGGTTTAATTCTTCAATGTGAGAGAGCGAGGGATGCAGTAAAGGTGGAATATTGCATCGGAAAAGAGATACTCGGAACCCCAACGAAAATGTTATCGTTTCCGTAGAAACGTATCTCGATTTAGAAGAACAATGCAGGGTATCCAGAGTATTTCATATGGACGCAAATTGTGTGTTAATTCGTCAATGTGAGGGAGCGAGGGATGCGGTAAAGGAGGAATAACGCATCGAAAAAGAGATACTCGGAACCCCAAAGAAAATCCTATCGTTTCCGTAGAAACGTATCTCGATTTAGAAGGACAATGCAGGGAATCCAGAGTATTTCATATGGACGCAAACTGTGTGTTATTTCGTCAATGTGAGGGAGCGAGGGATGCAGTAAAGGAGGAATAATGCATCGGAAAAGAGATACTCGGAACCCCAAAGAAAATCCTATCGTTTCCATAGAAACGAATCTCGATTTAGTAGGACAATGCAGGGAATCCAGAGTATTTCATATGGTCGCAAATTGTGTGTTAATTCGTCAATGTGAGGGAGCGAGGAATGCAGTGAAGGAGGAATAATGCATCGGAAAAGAGATACTCGACTCCCAAAAGAAAATCCTATCGTTTCCGTAGAAACGTATCTCGTTTTAGAAAGATATGCAGGGAACCCACAGTATTTCATATGGACGCAAATTGTGTTAATTCGGCAATGTGAGGGAACGAGGGATGCAGTAAAGGAGGAATAATGCATCGGAAAAGAGATACTTGGAACCCCAAAGAAAATCCTATCGTTTCCGTAGAAACGTATCTCGATTTAGTAGGACAATGCAGGGAATCCAGAGTATTTCATATGGACGCAAATTGTGTGTTAGTTCGTCAATGTGAGGGAGCGAGGGTTGCAGTAAAGGAGGTATAATGCATCGGAAAAGAGATACTCGGAACCCCAAAGAAAATCCTATCGTTTCCGTAGAAACGTATCTCGTTTTAGAAACATAATGCAGGGAACCCACAGTATTTCATATGGATGAAAATTGTGAGTTAATTCGGCAATGTGAGGGAGCGAGGGATGCCGTAAAGGAGGAATAATGCATCGGAAAAGAGATACTCGGAACCCCAAAGAAAATCCTATCGTTTCCGTAGAAACGTATCTCGATTTAGAAGGACAATGCAGGGAATCCAGAGTATTTCATATGGACGCAAATTGTGTGTTAATTCGTCAATGTTAGGAAGCGAGGGATGCAGTAAAGGAGGAATAATGCATCGGAAAAGAGATACTCGGAAACCCAAAGCAAATCCTATCGTTTCCGTGGAAACGTATCTCGATTTAGAAGGACAATGCAGGGACCCCAGTGTATTTGTATGGACGCAAATTGTGTGTTAATTCGTCAATGTGAGGGAGCGAGGGATGCAGTAAAGGAGGAATAATGCATCTGAAATAGATACTCGGAACCCCAAAAAAATGTTATCGTTTCCGTAGAAACGTATCTCGATTTAGAAGGACAATGCAGGAGAAATAACGCATCGGAAAAGACATACTCGGAACCCCAAAGAAAATCCTATCGTTTCCGTAGAAACGTATCTCGATTTAGAAGGACAATCCAATGAATCCAGAGTATTTCATATGGACGCAAATTGTGTGTTAATTCGTCAATGTGAGGTAGCGAGGGATGCAGTTAAGGAGGAATAGTGCATCGGAAAAGAGATTCTCGACTCCTAAAAGAAAATCCTTTCGTTTCCGTAGAAACGTATCTCGTTTTAGAAAGATAATGCAGGAACCCAGAGTATTTCATATGGACGCAAATTGTGTGTTAATTCGGCAATGTGAGGGAGCGAATGATGCAGTAATGGAGGAATAATGCATCGGAAAAGAGATACTCGGAACCCCAAAGAAAATCCTATCGTTTCCGTAGAAACGTACCTCGATTTAGAAGGACAATCCAATGAATCCAGAGTATTTCATATGGACGCAAATTGTGTGTTAATTCGTCAATGTGAGGTAGCGAGGGATGCAGTTAAGGAGGAATAGTGCATCGGAAAAGAGATACTCGACTCCTAAAAGAAAATCCTTTCGTTTCCGTAGAAACGTATCTCGTTTTAGAAAGATAATGCAGGAACCCAGAGTATTTCATATGGACGCAAATTGTGTGTTAATTCGGCAATGTGAGGGAGCGAATGATGCAGTAATGGAGGAATAATGCATCGGAAAAGAGATACTCGGAACCCCAAAGAAAATCCTATCGTTTCCGTAGAAACGTACCTCGATTTAGAAGGACAATGCAGGGAATCAGGAGTATTTCATATGGACGCAAATTGTGGGTTAATTCGTCAATGTATGGGAGCGAGGGATGCAGTAAAGGAGGAATAATGCATCGGACAACAGATACTCGGAACCCCAAAAAAAATCCTATCGTTTCCGTAGAAACGTATCTCGATTTAGAAGGACAATGGAGGGAATCCAGAGTATTTCATATGGACGCAAATTGTGTGTTAATTCGTCAATGTGAAGGAGCAAGGGATTCAGTAAAGGAGGAATAATGCATCGGAAAAGAGATACTCGGAACCCCAATGAAAATGTTATCGTTTCCGTAGAAACGTATCTCGATTTAGAAGGACAATGCAGGGAATCCAGAGTATTCCATATGGACGCAAATTGTGTGTTAATTCGTCAATGTGAGGGAGCGAGGGATGCAGTAAAGGAGGAATAACGCATCGGAAAAGAGATACTCGGAACCCCAAAGAAAATCCTATCGTTTCCGTAGAAACGTATCTCGATTTAGAAGGACAATGCAGGGAATCCAGTGTATTTCATATGGACGCAAATTGTGTGTTAATTCGTCAATGTGAGGGAGCGAGGGATGCAGTAAAGGAGGAATAACGCATCGGAAAAGATATACTCGGAACCCCAAAGAAAATCCTATCGTTTCCGTAGAAACGTATCTCGATTTAGAAGGACAATGCAGGGAATCCAGAGTATTTCATATGGACGCAAATTGTCTGCTAATTCGTCAATGTGAGGGAGCGAGGGATGCAGTAAAGGAGGAATAATGCATCGGAAAAGAGATACTCGGAACCCCAAAGAAAATCCTATCGTTTCCGTAGAAACGTATCTCGATTTAGAAAGACAATGCAGGGAATCCAGAGTATTTCATATGGACGCAAATTGTGTGTTAATTCGTCAATGTGTGGGAGCGGGGGTTCCAGTAAAGGAGGAATAATCCATCGGAAAAGAGATACTCGAAAACCCAAAGAAAATCCTATCGTTTCCATAGAAACGTATCTCGATTTAGAAGGACAATGCAGGGAACCCAGAGTATTTCATATGGACGCAAATTGGGGTTTAATTCTTCAATGTGAGGGAGCGAGGGATGCAGTAAAAGTGGAATATTGCATCGGAAAAGAGATACTCGGAACCCCAACGAAAATGTTATCGTTTCCGTAGAAACGTATCTCGATTTAGAAGAACAATGCAGGGTATCCAGAGTATTTCATATGGACGCCAATTGTGTGTTAATTCGTCAATGTGAGGGAGCGAGGGATGCGGTAAAGGAGGAATAACGCATCGAAAAAGAGATACTCGGAACCCCAAAGAAAATCCTATCGTTTCCGTAGAAACGTATCTCGATTTAGAAGGACAATGCAGGGAATCCAGAGTATTTCATATGGACGCAAACTGTGTGTTATTTCGTCAATGTGAGGGAGCGAGGGATGCAGTAAAGGAGGAATAATGCATCGGAAAAGAGATGCTCGGAACCCCAAAGAAAATCCTATCGTTTCCATAGAAACGAATCTCGATTTAGTAGGACAATGCAGGGAATCCAGAGTATTTCATATGGTCGCAAATTGTGTGTTAATTCGTCAATGTGAGGGAGCGAGGAATGCAGTGAAGGAGGAATAATGCATCGGAAAAGAGATACTCGACTCCCAAAAGAAAATCCTATCGTTTCCGTAGAAACGTATCTCGTTTTAGAAAGATATGCAGGGAACCCACAGTATTTCATATGGACGCAAATTGTGTTAATTCGGCAATGTGAGGGAACGAGGGATGCAGTAAAGGAGGAATAATGCATCGGAAAAGAGATACTTGGAACCCCAAAGAAAATCCTATCGTTTCCGTAGAAACATATCTCGATTTAGTAGGACAATGCAGGGAATCCAGAGTATTTCATATGGACGCAAATTGTGTGTTAGTTCGTCAATGTGAGGGAGCGAGGGTTGCAGTAAAGGAGGTATAATGCATCGGAAAAGAGATACTCGGAACCCCAAAGAAAATCCTATCGTTTCCGTAGAAACGTATCTCGTTTTAGAAACATAATGCAGGGAACCCACAGTATTTCATATGGATGAAAATTGTGAGTTAATTCGGCAATGTGAGGGAGCGAGGGATGCCGTAAAGGAGGAATAATGCATCGGAAAAGAGATACTCGGAACCCCAAAGAAAATCCTATCGTTTCCGTAGAAACGTATCTCGATTTAGAAGGACAATGCAGGGAATCCAGAGTATTTCATATGGACGCAAATTGTGTGTTAATTCGTCAATGTTAGGAAGCGAGGGATGCAGTAAAGGAGGAATAATGCATCGGAAAAGAGATACTCGGAAACCCAAAGCAAATCCTATCGTTTCCGTGGAAACGTATCTCGATTTAGAAGGACAATGCAGGGACCCCAGAGTATTTGTATGGACGCAAATTGTGTGTTAATTCGTCAATGTGAGGGAGCGAGGGATGCAGTAAAGGAGGAATAATGCATCTGAAAAGAGATACTCGGAACCCCAAAAAAATGTTATCGTTTCCGTAGAAACGTATCTCGATTTAGAAGGACAATGCAGGAGAAATAACGCATCGGAAAAGAGATACTCGGAACCCCAAAGAAAATCCTATCGTTTCCGTAGAAACGTATCTCGATTTAGAAGGACAATGCAGGGAATCCAGAGTATTTCATATGGATGCAAATTGTGTGTTAATTCGTCAATGTGAGGGAGCGAGGGATGCAGTTAAGGAGGAATAATGCATCGGAAAAGAGATGCTCGACTCCCAAAAGAAAATCCTATCGTTTCCGTAGAAACGTATCTCGTTTTAGAAAGATATGCAGGGAACCCACAGTATTTCATATGGACGCAAATTGTGTTAATTCGGCAATGTGAGGGAACGAGGGATGCAGTAAAGGAGGAATAATGCATCGGAAAAGATATACTTGGAACCCCAAAGAAAATCCTATCGTTTCCGTAGAAACGTATCTCGATTTAGTAGGACAATGCAGGGAATCCAGAGTATTTCATATGGACGCAAATTGTGTGTTACTTCGTCAATGTGAGGGAGCGAGGGTTGCAGTAAAGGAGGTATATTGCATCGGAAAAGAGATACTCGGAACCCCAACGAAAATGTTATCGTTTCCGTAGAAACGTATCTCGATTTAGAAGAACAATGCAGGGTATCCAGAGTATTTCATATGGACGCCAATTGTGTGTTAATTCGACAATGTGAGGGAGCGAGGGATGCGGTAAAGGAGGAATAACGCATCGAAAAAGAGATACTCGGAACCCCAAAGAAAATCCTATCGTTTCCGTAGAAACGTATCTCGATTTAGAAGGACAATGCAGGGAATCCAGAGTATTTCATATGGACGCAAACTGTGTGTTATTTCGTCAATGTGAGGGAGCGAGGGATGCAGTAAAGGAGGAATAATGCATCGGAAAAGAGATGCTCGGAACCCCAAAGAAAATCCTATCGTTTCCATAGAAACGAATCTCGATTTAGTAGGACAATGCAGGGAATCCAGAGTATTTCATATGGTCGCAAATTGTGTGTTAATTCGTCAATGTGAGGGAGCGAGGAATGCAGTGAAGGAGGAATAATGCATCGGAAAAGAGATACTCGACTCCCAAAAGAAAATCCTATCGTTTCCGTAGAAACGTATCTCGTTTTAGAAAGATATGCAGGGAACCCACAGTATTTCATATGGACGCAAATTGTGTTAGTTCGTCAATGTGAGGGAGCGAGGGTTGCAGTAAAGGAGGTATAATGCATCGGAAAAGAGATACTCGGAACCCCAAAGAAAATCCTATCGTTTCCGTAGAAACGTATCTCGTTTTAGAAACATAATGCAGGGAACCCACAGTATTTCATATGGATGAAAATTGTGAGTTAATTCGGCAATGTGAGGGAGCGAGGGATGCCGTAAAGGAGGAATAATGCATCGGAAAAGAGATACTCGGAACCCCAAAGAAAATCCTATCGTTTCCGTAGAAACGTATCTCGATTTAGAAGGACAATGCAGGGAATCCAGAGTATTTCATATGGACGCAAATTGTGTGTTAATTCGTCAATGTTAGGAAGCGAGGGATGCAGTAAAGGAGGAATAATGCATCGGAAAAGAGATACTCGGAAACCCAAAGCAAATCCTATCGTTTCCGTGGAAACGTATCTCGATTTAGAAGGACAATGCAGGGACCCCAGAGTATTTCATATGGACGCAAACTGTGTGTTATTTCGTCAATGTGAGGGAGCGAGGGATGCAGTAAAGGAGGAATAATGCATCGGAAAAGAGATGCTCGGAACCCCAAAGAAAATCCTATCGTTTCCATAGAAACGAATCTCGATTTAGTAGGACAATGCAGGGAATCCAGAGTATTTCATATGGTCGCAAATTGTGTGTTAATTCGTCAATGTGAGGGAGCGAGGAATGCAGTGAAGGAGGAATAATGCATCGGAAAAGAGATACTCGACTCCCAAAAGAAAATCCTATCGTTTCCGTAGAAACGTATCTCGTTTTAGAAAGATATGCAGGGAACCCACAGTATTTCATATGGACGCAAATTGTGTTAATTCGGCAATGTGAGGGAACGAGGGATGCAGTAAAGGAGGAATAATGCATCGGAAAAGAGATACTTGGAACCCCAAAGAAAATCCTATCGTTTCCGTAGAAACATATCTCGATTTAGTAGGACAATGCAGGGAATCCAGAGTATTTCATATGGACGCAAATTGTGTGTTAGTTCGTCAATGTGAGGGAGCGAGGGTTGCAGTAAAGGAGGTATAATGCATCGGAAAAGAGATACTCGGAACCCCAAAGAAAATCCTATCGTTTCCGTAGAAACGTATCTCGTTTTAGAAACATAATGCAGGGAACCCACAGTATTTCATATGGATGAAAATTGTGAGTTAATTCGGCAATGTGAGGGAGCGAGGGATGCCGTAAAGGAGGAATAATGCATCGGAAAAGAGATACTCGGAACCCCAAAGAAAATCCTATCGTTTCCGTAGAAACGTATCTCGATTTAGAAGGACAATGCAGGGAATCCAGAGTATTTCATATGGACGCATATTGTGTGTTAATTCGTCAATGTTAGGAAGCGAGGGATGCAGTAAAGGAGGAATAATGCATCGGAAAAGAGATACTCGGAAACCCAAAGCAAATCCTATCGTTTCCGTGGAAACGTATCTCGATTTAGAAGGACAATGCAGGGACCCCAGAGTATTTGTATGGACGCAAATTGTGTGTTAATTCGTCAATGTGAGGGAGCGAGGGATGCAGTAAAGGAGGAATAATGCATCTGAAAAGAGATACTCGGAACCCCAAAAATATGTTATCGTTTCCGTAGAAACGTATCTCGATTTAGAAGGACAATGCAGGAGAAATAACGCATCGGAAAAGAGATACTCGGAACCCCAAAGAAAATCCTATCGTTTCCGTAGAAACGTATCTCGATTTAGAAGGACAATGCAGGGAATCCAGAGTATTTCATATGGATGCAAATTGTGTGTTAATTCGTCAATGTGAGGGAGCGAGGGATGCAGTTAAGGAGGAATAATGCATCGGAAAAGAGATGCTCGACTCCCAAAAGAAAATCCTATCGTTTCCGTAGAAACGTATCTCGTTTTAGAAAGATAATGCAGGAACCCAGAGTATTTTATATGGACGCAAATTGTGTGTTGTTCGGCAATGTGAGGGAGCGAATGATTCAGTAAAGGAGGACTAATGCATCGGAAAAGAGATACTCGGAACCCCAAAGAAAATCCTATCGTTTCCGTAAAAACGTATCTCGATTTAGAAGGACAATGCAGGGAATCCAGAGTATTTCATATGGACGCAAATTGTGTGTTAATTCGTCAATGTGAGGGAGCGAGGGATGCAGTGAAGGAGGAATAATGCATCGGAAAAGAGATACTCGACTCCCAAAAGAAAATCCTATCATTTCCGTAGAAACGTATCTCGTTTTAGAAAGATATGCAGGGAACCCACAGTATTTCATATGGACGCAAATTGTGTTAATTCGTCAATGTGAGGGAGCGAGGGATGCAGTAAAGGAGGAATAATGCATCGGAAAAGAGATACTCGGAACCCCAAAGAAAATCCTATCGTTTCCGTAGAAACGTATCTCGATTTAGAAGGACAATGCAGGGAATCCAGAGTATTTCATATGGACGCAAATTGTGTGTTAATTCGTCAATGTGAGGGAGCGAGGGATGCAGTGAAGGAGGAATAATGCATCGGAAAAGAGATACTCGGAACCCCAAAGAAAATCCTATCGTTTCCGTAGAAACGTATCTCAATTTAGAAAGACAATGCAGGGAATCCAGAGTATTTCATATGGACGCAAATTGTGTGTTAATTCGTCAATGTGAGGGAGCGAGGGATGCAGTAAATGATGAATAATGCATCGGAAAAGAGATACTCGACTCCCAAAAGAAAATCCTATCGTTTCCGTAGAAACGTATCTCGATTTAGAAGGACAATGCAGGGAATCCAGAGTATTTCATATGGACGCAAATTGTGTGTTAATTCGTCAATGTGAGGGAGCGAGGGATGCAGTAAAGGAGGAATAATGCATCGGAAAAGGGATACTCGGAACCCCAAAGAAAATCCTATCGTTTCCGTAGAAACGTATCTCGATTTAGAAGGACAATGCAGGGAATCCAGAGTATTTCATATGGACGCAAATTGTGTGTTAATTCGTCAATGTGAGTGAGCGAGGGATGCAGTTAAGGAGGAATAATGCACCGGAAAAGAGATGCTCGACTCCCAAAAGAAAATCCTATCGTTTCCGTAGAAACGTATCTCGTTTTAGAAAGATATTGCAGGAACCCAGAGTATTTTATATGGACGCAAATAGTGTGTTATTTCGGCAATGTGAGGGAGCGAATGATTCAGTAAAGGAGGAATAATGCATCGGAAAAGAGATACTCGGAACCCCAAAGAAAATCCTATCGTTTCCGTAAAAACGTATCTCGATTTAGAAGGACAATGCAGGGAATCCAGAGTATTTCATATGGACGCAAATTGTGTGTTAATTCGTCAATGTGAGGGAGCGAGGGATGCAGTGAAGGAGGAATAATGCATCGGAAAAGAGATACTCGGAACCCCAAAGAAAATCCTATCGTTTCCGTAGAAACGTATCTCAATTTAGAAAGACAATGCAGGGAATCGAGAGTATTTCATATGGACGCAAATTGTGTGTTAATTCGTCAATGTGAGGGAGCGAGGGATGCAGTAAATGATGAATAATGCATCGGAAAAGAGATACTCGACTCCCAAAAGAAAATCCTATCGTTTCCGTAGAAACGTATCTCGATTTAGAAGGACAATGCAGGGAATCCAGCGTATTTCATATGGACGCAAATTGTGTGTTAATTCGTCAATGTGAGGGAGCGAGGGATGCAGTAAAGGAGGAATAATGCATCGGAAAAGAGATACTCGACTCCTAAAAAAAATCCTATCGTTTCCGTAGAAACGTATCTCGTTTTAGAAAGATAATGCCGTGAACACAGAGTATTTCATATGGACTTAAATTGTGTGTTAATTCGGCAATGTGAGGGAGCGAGGGATGCAGTAAAGGAGGAATAATGCATCGGAAAAGAGATACTTGGAACCCCAAAGAAAATCCTATCGTTTCCGTAGAAACGTATCTCGATTTAAAGGACAATGCAGGGAATCCAGAGTATTTCATAGAGACGCAAATTGTGTGTTAATTCGTCAATGTGAAGGAGCAAGGGATGCAGTAAAGGAGGAATAATGCATCGGAAAAGAGACACTCGGAACCCCAATGAAAATGTTATCGTTTCCGTAGAAACGTATCTCGATTTAGAAGGACAATGCAGGGAATCCAGAGTATTTCATATGGATGCAAATTGTGTGTTAAATCGTCAATGTGAGGGAGCGAGGGATGCAGTAAAGGAGGAATAACGCATCGGAAAAGAGATACTCGGAACCCCAAAGAAAATCCTATCATGTCCGTAGAAACGTATCTCGATTTAGAAGGACAATGCAGGGAATCCAGAGTATTTCATATGGACGCAAATTGTCTGTTAATTCGTCCATGTGAGGAAGCGAGGGATGCAGTAAAGGAGGAATAAAGCATCGAAAAAGAGATACTCGGGACCCCAAAGAAAATCCTATCGTTTCCGTAAAAACGTATCTCGATTTAGAAGGACAATGCAGGGAATCCTGAGTAATTCATATGGACGCAAATTGTGTGTTAATTCGTCAATGTGAGGGAGCGAGGGATGCAGTAAAGGAGGAATAATGCATCGGAAAAGAGATACTCGGAACCCCAAAGAAAATCCTATCGTTTCCGTAGAAACGTATCTCGATTTAGAAGGACAATGCAGGGAATCCTGAGTAATTCATATGGACGCAAATTGTGTGTTAATTCGTCAATGTGAGGGAGCGAGGGATGCAGTAAAGGAGGAATAAAGCATCGGAAAAGAGATGCTCGACTCCCAAAAGAAAACCAATCGTTTCCGTAGAAACGTATCTCGTTTTAGAAAGATAATGCAGGAACCCAGAGTATTTTATATGGACGCAAATTGTGGGTTAATTCAGCAATGTGAGGGAGCGAATGATTCAGTAAAGGCGGAATAATGCATCGGAAAAGAGATACTCGGAACCCCAAAGAAAATCCTATCGTTTCCGTAAAAACGTATCTCGATTTAGAAAGACAATGCAGGGAATCCAGAGTATTTCATATGGACGCAAATTGTGTGTTAATTCGTCAATGTGAGGGAGCGAGGGATGCAGTGAAGGAGGAATAATGCATCGGAAAAGAGATACTCGGAACCCCAAAGAAAATCCTATCGTTTCCGTAGAAACGTATCTCGATTTAGAAGGACATTGCAGGGAATCCAGAGTACTTCATATGGACGCAAATTGTGTGTTAATTCGTCAATGTGAGGGAGCGAGGGATGCAGTGAAGGAGGAATAATGCATCGGAAAAGAGATACTCGGAACCCCAAAGAAAATCCTATCGTTTCCGTAGAAACGTACTCAATTTAGAAAGACAATGCAGGTAATCCAGAGTATTTCATATGGACGCAAATTGAGTGTTAATTCGTCAATGTGAGGGAGTGAGGGATGCACTAAATGATGAATAATGCATCGGAAAAGAGATACTCGACTCCCAAAAGAAAATCCTATCGTTTCCGTAGAAACGTATCTCGATTTAGTAGGACAATGCAGGGAATACAGTGTATTTCATATGGACGCAAATTTTGTGTTAATTCGTCAATGTGAGGGAGCGGGGGATGCAGTAGAGGAGGAATAACGCATCGGAAAGGAGATACTCGGAACCCCAAAGAAAATCCTATCGTTTCCGTAGAAACGTATCTCGATTTTGAAGGACAATGCAGGGAATCCAGAGTATTTCATATGGACGCAAATTGTCTGCTAATTCGTCAATGTGAGGGAGCGAGGGATGCAGTAAAGGAGGAATAATGCATCGGAAAAGAGATACTCGGAACCCCAAAGAAAATCCTCTCGTTTCCGTAGAAACGTATCTCGATTTAGAAAGACAATGCAGGGAATCCAGAGTATTTCATATGGACGCAAATTGTGTGTTAATTCGTCAATGTGTGGGAGCGGGGGTTCCAGTAAAGGAGGAATAATCCATCGGAAAAGAGATACTCGAAAACCCAAAGAAAATCCTATCGTTTCCATAGAAACGTATCTCGATTTAGAAGGACAATGCAGGGAACCCAGAGTATTTCATATGGACGCAAATTGGGGTTTAATTCTTCAATGTGAGGGAGCGAGGGATGCAGTAAAGGTGGAATATTGCATCGGAAAAGAGATACTCGGAATCCCAACGAAAATGTTATCGTTTCCGTAGAAACGTATCTCGATTTAGAAGAACAATGCAGGGTATCCAGAGTATTTCATATGGACGCAAATTGTGTGTTAATTCGTCAATGTGAGGGAGCGAGGGATGCGGTAAAGGCGGAATACCGCATCGAAAAAGAGATACTCGGAACCCCAAAGAAAATCCTATCGTTTCCGTAGAAACGTATCTCGATTTAGAAGGACAATGCAGGGAATCCAGAGTATTTCATATGGACGCAAACTGTGTGTTATTTCGTCAATGTGAGGGAGCGAGGGATGCAGTAAAGGAGGAATAATGCATCGGAAAAGAGATACTCGGAACCCCAAAGAAAATCCTATCGTTTCCATAGAAACGAATCTCGATTTAGTAGGACAATGCAGGGAATCAAGAGTATTTCATATGGTCGCAAATTGTGTGTTAATTCGTCAATGTGAGGGAGCGAGGAATGCAGTGAAGGAGGAATAATGCATCGGAAAAGAGATACTCGACTCCCAAAAGAAAATCCTATCGTTTCCGTAGAAACGTATCTCGTTTTAGAAAGATATGCAGGGAACCCACAGTATTTCATATGGACGCAAATTGTGTTAATTCGCAATGTGAGGGAACGAGGGATGCAGTAAAGGAGGAATAATGCATCGGAAAAGAGATACTTGGATTCCCAAAGAAAATCCTATCGTTTCCATAGAAACGTATCTCGATTTAGTAGGACAATGCAGGGAATCCAGAGTATTTCATTTGGACGCAAATTGTGTGTTAGTTCGTCAATGTGAGGGAGCGAGGGTTGCAGTAAAGGAGGTATAATGCATCGGAAAAGAGATACTCGGAACCCCAAAGAAAATCCTATCGTTTCCGTAGAAACGTATCTCGTTTTAGAAACATAATGCAGGGAACCCACAGTATTTCATATGGATGAAAATTGTGAGTTAATTCGGCAATGTGAGGGAGCGAGGGATGCCGTAAAGGAGGAATAATGCATCGGAAAAGAGATACTCGGAACCCCAAAGAAAATCCTATCGTTTCCGTAGAAACGTATCTCGATTTAGAAGGACAATGCAGGGAATCCAGAGTATTTCATATGGACGCAAATTGTGTGTTAATTCGTCAATGTTAGGAAGCGAGGGATGCAGCAAAGGAAGAATAATGCATCGGAAAAGAGATACTCGGAAACCCAAAGCAAATCCTATCGTTTCCGTGGAAACGAATCTCGATTTAGAAGGACAATGCAGGGACCCCAGAGTATTTGTATGGACGCAAATTGTGTGTTAATTCGTCAATGTGAGGGAGCGAGGGATGCAGTAAAGGAGGAATAAAGCATCTGAAAAGAGATACTCGGAACCCCAAAAAAATTTTATCGTTTCCGTAGAAACGTATCTCGATTTAGAAGGACAATGCAGGAGAAATAACGCATCGGAAAAGAGATACTCGGAACCCCAAAGAAAATCATATCGTTTCCGTAGAAACGTATCTCGATGTAGAAGGACAATGCAGGGAATACAGAGTATTTCATATAGACACAAATTGTGTATTAATTCGTCAATGTGAGGGAGCGAGGGATGCAGTTAAGGAGGAATAATGCATCGGAAAAGATATACTCGACTCCCAAAAGAAAATCCTGTCGTTTCCGTAGAAACGTATCTCGTTTTAGAAAGATAATGCAGGAACCCAGAGTATTTCATATGGACGCAAATTGTGTGTTAATTCGGCAATGTGAGGGAGCTAATGATGCAGTAAAGGAGGAATAACGCATCGGAAAAGAGATACTCGACTCCCTAAAGAAAATCCTATCGTTTCCGTAGAAACGTATCTCGTTTTAGAAAGATAATGCAGGAACCCAGAGTATTTCATATGGACGCAAATTGTGTGTTAATTCGGCAATGTGAGGGAACGAGGGATGCTGTAAAGGAGGAATAATGCATCGGAAAAGAGATACTCGGAACCCCAAAGAAAATGTTATCGTTTCCGTAGAAACGTATCTCGATTTAGAAGGACAATGCAGGGAAACCACAGTATTTCATATGGACGCAAATTGTGTGTTAATTCGTCAATGTGAGGGAGCGAGGGATGCAGTAAAGGAGGAATAATTCATCGGAAAAGAGATACTCGGAACCCCAAAGAAAATGTTATCGTTTCCGTAGAAACGTATCTCGATGTAGAAGGACAATGCAGGAAATCCAGAGTATTTCATATGGACGCAAATTGTATGTTAAATCGTCAATGTGAGGGAGCGAGGGATGCAGTAAAGGAGGAATAACGCATCGGAAAAGAGATACTCGGAACCCCAAAGAAAATGTTATCGTTTCCATAGAAACGTATCTCGATTTAGAAGGACAATGCAGGAGAAATAACGCATCGAAAAATAGATACTCGGAACCCCAAAGAAAATCCTATCGTTTCCGTAGAAACGTATCTCGATTTAGAAGGAGAATGCATGGAATCCTGAGTATTTCATATGGATGCAAATTGTGTGTTAATTCGTCAATGTGAGGGAGCGAGGGATGCAGTAAAGGAGGAATAATGCATCGGAAAAGATATACTCGGAACCCCAAAGAAAATCCTATCTTTTCCGTAGAAACGTATCTCGATTTAGAAGGACAATCCAATGAATCCAGAGTATTTCATATGGACGCAAATTGTGTGTTAATTCGTCAATGTGAGGGAGCGAGCGATGCAGTTAAGGAGGAGTAGTGCATCGGAAAAGAGATACTCGACTCCTAAAAGAAAATCCTATCGTTTCCGTAGAAACGTATCTCGTTTTAGAAAGATAATGCAGGAACCCAGAGTATTTCATATGGACGCAAATTGTGTGTTAATTCGGCAATGTGAGGGAGCGAATGATGCAGTAATGGAGGAATAATGCATCGGAAAAGAGATACTCGGAACCCCAAAGAAAATCCTATCGTTTCCGTAGAAACGTATCTCGATTTAGAAGGACAATGCAGGGAATCAAGAGTATTTCATATGGACGCAAATTGTGGGTTAATTCGTCAATGTATGGGAGCGAGGGATGCAGTAAAGGAGGAATAATGCATCGGACAAGAGATACTCGGAACCCCAAAAAAAATCCTATCGTTTCCGTAGAAACGTATCTCGATTTAGAAGGACAATGGAGGGAATCCAGAGTATTTCATATGGACGCAAATTGTGTGTTAATTCGTCAATGTGAAGGAGCAAGGGATTCAGTAAAGGAGGAATAATGCATCGGAAAAGAGATACTCGGAACCCCAATGAAAATGTTATCGTTTCTGTAGAAACGTATCTCGATTTAGAAGGACAATGCAGGGAATCCAGAGTATTCCATATGGACGCAAATTGTGTGTTAATTCGTCAATGTGAGGGAGCGAGGGATGCAGTAAAGGAGGAATAACGCATCGGAAAAGAGATACTCGGAACCCCAAAGAAAATCCTATCGTTTCCGTAGAAACGTATCTCGATTTAGAAGGACAATGCAGGGAATCAAGTGTATTTCATATGGACGCAAATTGTGTGTTAATTCGTCAATGTGAGGGAGCGAGGGATGCAGTAAAGGAGGAATAACGCATCGGAAAAGAGATACTCGGAACCCCAAAGAAAATCCTATCGTTTCCGTAGAAACGTATCTCGATTTAGAAGGACAATGCAGGGAATCCAGAGTATTTCATTTGGACGCAAATTGTCTGCTAATTCGTCAATGTGAGGGAGTGAGGGATGCAGTAAAGGAGGAATAATGCATCGGAAAAGAGATACTCGGAACCCCAAAGAAAATCCTATCGTTTCCGTAGAAACGTATCTCGATTTAGAAAGACAATGCAGGGAATCCAGAGTATTTCATATGGACGCAAATTGTGTGTTAATTCGTCAATGTGTGGGAGCGGGGGTTCCAGTAAAGGAGGAATAATCCATCGGAAAAGAGATACTCGAAAACCCAAAGAAAATCCTATCGTTTCCATAGAAACGTATCTCGATTTAGAAGGACAATGCAGGGAACCCAGAGTATTTCATATGGACGCAAATTGGGGTTTAATTCTTCAATGTGAGGGAGCGAGGGATGCAGTAAAGGTGGAATATTGCATCGGAAAAGAGATACTCGGAACCCCAACGAAAATGTTATCGTTTCCGTAGAAACGTATCTCGATTTAGAAGAACAATGCAGGGTATCCAGAGTATTTCATATGGACGCAAATTGTGTGTTAATTCGTCAATGTGAGGGAGCGAGGGATGCGGTAAAGGAGGAATAACGCATCGAAAAAGAGATACTCGGAACCCCAAAGAAAATCCTATCGTTTCCATAGAAACGTATCTCGATTTAGAAGGACAATGCAGGGAATCCAGAGTATTTCATATGGACGCAAATTGTGTGTTAATTCGTCAATGTGAGGGAGCGAGGAATGCAGTGAAGGAGGAATAATGCATCGGAAAAGAGATACTCGACTCCCAAAAGAAAATCCTATCGTTTCCGTAGAAACGTATCTCGATTTAGAAGGACAATGCAGGGAATCAAGAGTATTTCATATGGACGCAAATTGTGGGTTAATTCGTCAATGTATGGGAGCGAGGGATGCAGTAAAGGAGGAATAATGCATCGGACAAGAGATACTCGGAACCCCAAAAAAAATCCTATCGTTTCCGTAGAAACGTATCTCGATTTAGAAGGACAATGGAGGGAATCCAGAGTATTTCATATGGACGCAAATTGTGTGTTAATTCGTCAATGTGAAGGAGCAAGGGATTCAGTAAAGGAGGAATAATGCATCGGAAAAGAGATACTCGGAACCCCAATGAAAATGTTATCGTTTCCGTAGAAACGTATCTCGATTTAGAAGGACAATGCAGGGAATCCAGAGTATTCCATATGGACGCAAATTGTGTGTTAATTCGGCAATGTGAGGGAGCGAGGAATGCAGTAAAGGAGGAATAATGCATCGGAAAAGAGATACTCGGAACCCCAAAGAAAATCCTATCGTTTCCGTAGAAACGTATCTCGATTTAGAAGGACAATGCAGGGAATCCAGAGTATTTCATATGGACGCAAATTGTGTGTTAATTCGTCAATGTTAGGAAGCGAGGGATGCAGTAAAGGAGGAATAATGCATCGGAAAAGAGATACTCGGAAACCCAAAGCAAATCCTATCGTTTCCGTGGAAACGTATCTCGATTTAGAAGGACAATGCAGGGACCCCAGAGTATTTGTATGGACGCAAATTGTGTGTTAATTCGTCAATGTGAGGGAGCGAGGGATGCAGTAAAGGAGGAATAATGCATCTGAAAAGAGATATTCGGAACCCCAAAAAAATGTTATCGTTTCCGTAGAAACGTATCTCGATTTAGAAGGACAATGCAGGAGAAATAACGCATCGGAAAAGAGATACTCGGAACCCCAAAGAAAATCATATAGTTTCCGTAGAAACGTATCTCGATGTAGAAGGACAATGCAGGGAATACAGAGTATTTCATATAGACACAAATTGTGTATTAATTCGTCAATGTGAGGGAGCGAGGGATGCAGTTAAGGAGGAATAATGCATCGGAAAAGATATACTCGACTCCCAAAAGAAAATCCTGTCGTTTCCGTAGAAACGTATCTCGTTTTAGAAAGATAATGCAGGAACCCAGAGTATTTCATATAAAGGCAAATTGTGTGTTAATTCAGCAATGTGAGGCAGCTAATGATGCAGTAAAGGAGGAATAATGCATCGGAAAAGAGATACTCGACTCCCTAAAGAAAATCCTAACGTTTCCGTAGAAACGTATCTCGTTTTAGAAAGATAATGCAGGAACCCAGAGTATTTCATATGGACGCAAATTGTGTGTTAATTCGGCAATGTGAGGGAACGAGGGATGCATTAATGGAGGAATAATGCATCGTTAAAGAGATACTCGGAACCCCAAGGAAAATCCTATCGTTTCCGTAGAAACGTATCTGGATTTAGAAGGACAATGCAGGGAAACCGCAGTATTTCATATGGACGCAAATTGTGTGTTAATTCGTCAATGTGAGGGTGCGAGGAATGCAGTAAAGGAGGAATAATGCATCGGAAAAGAGATACTCGACTCCCAAAAGAAAATCCTATCGTTTCCGTAGAAACGTATCTCGTTTTAGAAAGATAATGCAGGAACACAGAGTATATCATACGGACGCAAATTGTGTGTTAATTCGGCAATGTGAGGGAGCGAATGATGCAGTAAAGGCGGAATAATGCATTGGAAAAGAGATACTCGGAACCCCAAAGAAAATCCTATCGTATCCGTAAAAACGTATCTCGATTTAGAAGGACAATGCAGGGAATCCAGAGTATTTCATATGGACGCAAATTTTGTGTTAATTCGTCAATGTGAGGGAGCGAGGGATGCAGTAAAGGAGGAATAATGCATCGGAAAAGAGATACTCGGAACCCCAAAGAAAATCCTATCGTTTCCGTAGAAACGTATCTCGATTTAGAAGGACAATGCAGGGAATCCAGAGTATTTCATATGGATGCAAATTGTGTGTTAATTCGTCAATGTGAGGGAGCGAGGGATGCAGTTAAGGAGGAATAATGCATCGGAAAAGAGATGCTCGACTCCCAAAAGAAAATCCTATCGTTTCCGTAGAAACGTATCTCGTTTTAGAAAGATAATGCAGGAACCCAGAGTATTTTATATGGACGCAAATTGTGTGTTGTTCGGCAATGTGAGGGAGCGAATGATTCAGTAAAGGAGGACTAATGCATCGGAAAAGAGATACTCGGATCCCCAAAGAATATCCTATCGTATCCGTAAAAACGTATCTCGATTTAGAAGGACAATGCAGGGAATCCAGAGTATTTCATATGGACGCAAATTGTGTGTTAATTCGGCAATGTGAGGGAGCGAGGGATGCAGTGAAGGAGGAATAATGCATCGGAAAAGAGATACTCGGAACCCCAAAGAAAATCCTATCGTTTCCGTAGAAACGTATCTCGATTTAGAAGGACAATGCAGGGAATCCAGAGTATTTCATATGGACGCAAATTGTGTGTTAATTCGTAAATGTGAGGGAGCGATGGATGCAGTGAAGGAGGAATAATGCATCGGAAAAGAGATACTCGGAACCCCAAAGAAAATCCTATCGTTTCCGTAGAAACGTATCTCAATTTAGAAAGACAATGCAGGGAATCCAGAGTATTTCATATGGACGCAAATTATGTGTTAATTCGTCAATGTGAGGGAGCGAGGGATGCAGTAAATGATGAATAATGCATCGGAAAAGAGATACTCGACTCCCAAAAGAAAATCCTATCGTTTCCGTAGAAACGTATCTCGATTTAGAAGGACAATGCAGGGAATCCAGAGTATTTCATATGGACGCAAATTGTGTGTTAATTCGTCAATGTGAGGGAGCGAGGGATGCAGTAAAGGAGGAATAATGCATCGGAAAAGAGATACTCGGAACCCCAAAGAAAATCCTATCGTTTCCGTAGAAACGTATCTCGATTTAGAAGGACAATGCAGGGAATCCAGAGTATTTCATATGGACGCAAATTGTGTGATAATTCGTCAATGTGAGGGAGCGAGGGATGCAGTTAAGGAGGAATAATGCATCGGAAAAGAGATGCTCGACTCCCAAAAGAAAATCCTATCGTTTCCGTAGAAACGTATCTCGATTTAGAAGGACAATGCAGGGAATCCAGAGTATTTCATATGGACGCAAATTGTCTGTTAATTCGTCAATGTGAGGAAGCGAGGGATGCAGTAAAGGAGGAATAATGCATCGGAAAAGAGATACTCGACTCCTAAAAGAAAATCCTATCGTTTCCGTAGAAACGTATCTCGTTTTAGAAAGATAATGCAGGGAAACCAGAGTATTTCATATGGACGCAAATTGTGTGTTAATTCGGCAATGTGAGGGAGCGAGGGATGCAGTAAAGGAGGAATAAAGCGTCGAAAAAGAGATACTCGGGACCCCAAAGAAAATCCTATCGTTTCCGTAAAAACGTATCTCGATTTAGAAGGACAATGCAGGGAATCCTGAGTAATTCATATGGGCGCAAATTGTGTGTTAATTCGTCAATGTGAGGGAGCGAGGGATGCAGTAAAGGAGAAATAAAGCATCGGAAAAGAGATGCTCGACTCCCAAAAGAAAACCAATCGTTTCCGTAGAAACGTATCTCGTTTTAGAAAGATAATGCAGGAACCCAGAGTATTTTATATGGACGCAAATTGTGTGTTAATTCGGCAATGTGAGGGAGCGAATGATTCAGTAAAGGCGGAATAATGCATCGGAAAAGAGATACTCGGAACCCCAAAGAAAATCCTATCGTTTCCGTAAAAACGTATCTCGATTTAGAAGGACAATGCAGGGAATCCATAGTATTTCATATGGACGCAAATTGTGTGTTAATTCGTCAATGTGAGGGAGCGAGGGATGCAGTGAAGGAGGAATAATGCATCGGAAAAGAGATACTCGGAACCCCAAAAAAAATCCTATCGTTTCCGTAGAAACGTATCTCGATTTAGAAGGACATTGCAGGGAATCCAGAGTACTTCATATGGACGCAAATTGTGTGTTAATTCGTCAATGTGAGGGAGCGAGGGATGCAGTGAAGGAGGAATAATGCATCGGAAAAGAGATACTCGGAACCCCAAAGAAAATCCTATCGTTTCCGTAGAAACGTATCTCAATTTAGAAAGACAATGCAGGTAATCCAGAGTATTTCATATGGACGCAAATTGTGTGTTAATTCGTCAATGTGAGGGAGTGAGGGATGCAGTAAATGATGAATATTGCATCGGAAAAGAGATACTCGACTCCCAAAAGAAAATCCTATCGTTTCCGTAGAAACGTATCTCGATTTAGAAGGACAATGCAGGGAATCCAGAGTATTTCATATGGACGCAAATTGTGTGTTAATTCGTCAATGTGAGGGAGCGAGGGATGCAGTAAAGGAGGAATAATGCATCGGAAAAGAGATACTCGACTCCTAAAAAAAAATCCTATCGTTTCCGTAGAAACGTATCTCGTTTTAGAAAGATAATGCAGTGAACACAGAGTATTTCATATGGACTTAAATTGTGTGTTAATTCGGCAATGTGAGGGAGCGAGGGATGCAGTAAAGGAGGAATAATGCATCGGAAAAGAGATACTCGGAACCCCAAAGAACATCCTATCGTTTCCGTAGAAACGTATCTCGATTTAAAGGACAATGCAAGGAATCCAGAGTATTTCATAGACACGCAAATTGTGTGTTAATTCGTCAATGTGAAGGAGCAAGGGATGCAGTAAAGGAGGAATAATGCATCGGAAAAGAGACACTCGGAACCCCAATGAAAATGTTATCGTTTCCGTAGAAACGTATCTCGATTTAGAAGCACAATGCAGGGAATCCAGAGTATTTCATATGGATGCAAATTGTGTGTTAAATCGTCAATGCGAGGGAGCGAGGGATGCAGTAAAGGAGGAATAACGCATCGGAAAAGAGATACTCGGAACCCCAAAGAAAATCCTATCGTGTCCGTAGAAACGTATCTCGATTTAGAAGGACAATGCAGGGAATCCAGAGTATTTCATATGGACGCAAATTGTCTGTTAATTCGTCAATGTGAGGAAGCGAGGGATGCAGTAAAGGAGGAATAAAGCATCGGAAAAGAGATACTCGGGACCCCAAAGAAAATCCTATCGTTTCCGTAGAAACGTATCTCGATTTAGAAGGACAATGCAGGGAATCCTGAGTAATTCATATGGACGCAAATTGTGTGTTAATTCGTCAATGTGAGGGAGCGAGGGATGCAGTAAAGGAGGAATAATGCATCGGAAAAGAGATACTCGGAACCCCAAAGAAAATCCTATCGTTTCCGAAGAAACGTATCTCGATTTAGAAGGACAATGCAGGTAATCCAGAGTATTAATATGGATGCAAATTGTGTGTTAATTCGTTAATGTTAGGAAGCGAGGGATGCAGTAAAGGAGGAATAATGCATCGGAAAAGAGATACTCGGAAACACAAAGAAAATCCTATCGTTTCCGTAGAAACGTATCTCCATTTAGAAGGACAATGCAGGGAACCCAGAGTATTTGTATGGACACAAATTGTGTGTTAATTCGTCAATGTGAGGGAGCGAGGGATGCAGTAAAGGAGGAATAATGCATCGGAAAAGAGATACTCGGAACCCCAAAGTAAATGTTATCGTTTCCGTAGAAACGTATCTCGATTTAGAAGGACAATGCAGGAGGAATAACGCATCGTAAAAGAGATACACGGAACCCAAAAGAAAATCCTATCGTTTCCGTAGAAACGTATCTCGATTTAGAAGGACAATGCAGGGAATCCTTAGTATTTCATATGGACTCAAAATGTGTGTTAATTCGTCAATGTGAGGGTGCGAGGGATGCAGTAGAGGAGGAATAATGCATCGGAAAAGAGATACTCGGAACCCCAAAGAAAATCCTATCGTTTCCGTAGAAACGTATCTCGATTTAGAAGGACAATGCAGGGAATCCAGAGTATTTCATATGGACGCAAATTGTGTGTTAATTCGTCAATGTGAGGGAGCGGGGGATGCGGTAAAGGAGGAATAATGCATCGGAAAGAGATACTCGACTCCCATAAGAAAATACTATCGTTTCCGTAGAAACGTATCTCGTTTTAGAAAGATAATGCAGGAACCCAGAGTATTTCATATGGACGGAAATTGTGTGTTAATTCGGAAATGTGAGGGAGCGAATGATGCAGTAAAGGAGGAATAATGCATCGGAAAAGAGAAACTCGACTCCCAAAAGAAAATCCTATCGTTTCCGTAGAAACGTATCTCGATTTAGAAGGACAATGCAGGGAATCCAGAATATTTCATATGGACGCAAATTGTGTGTTAATTCGTCAATGTTAGGAAGCGAGTTATGCAGTAAAGTAAGAATAATGCATCGGAAAAGAGATACTCGGAAACCCAAAGAAAATCCTATCGTTTCCGTAGAAACGTATCTCGTTTTAGAACGACAATGCAGGGAACCCAGAGTATTTGTATGGACGCAAGTTGTGTGTTAATTCGTCAATGTGAGGGAGCGAGGGATTCAGTAAAGGAGGAATAATGCATCGGAAAAGAGATACTCGGAACCCCAAAGAAAATGTAATCGTTTCCGTAGAAACGTATCTCGATTTAGAAGGACAATGCAGGAGGAATAACGCATCGGAAAAGAGATACTCGGAACCCCAAAGAAAATCCTATCGTTTCCGTAGAAACGTATCTCGATTTAGAAGGACAATGCAGGGAATCCTGAGTATTTCATATGGACGCAAATTGTGTGTTAATTCGTCAATGTGAAGGAGCGAGGGATGCAGTAAAGGAGGAATAATGCATCGGAAAAGTGATACCCGGAACCCCAAAGAAAATCCTATTGCTTCCGTAGAAACGTATCTCGTTTTAGAAAGATAATGCAGGAACCCAGAGTATTTCAAATGGACGCAAATAATGTGTTAATTCGTCAATGTGAGGGAGCGAATGATGCAGTAAAGGAGGAATAATGCATCGGAAAAAACATACTCGGAACCCCAAAGAACATCCTATCGTTTCGTAGAAACGTATCTCGATTTAGAAGGACAATGCAGGGAATCCAGAGTATTTTATATGGTCGCAAATTGTGTGTTAATTCGTCAATGTGAGGGAGCGAGGGATGCAGTAAAGGAGGAATAATGCATCGGAAAAAGATACTCGGAACCCCAAAGAAAATCCTATCGTTTCCGTAGAAACGTATCTCGATTTAGAAGGACAATGCAGGGAATCCTTAGTATTTCATATGGACTCAAAATGTGTGTTAATTCGTCAATGTGAGGGTGCGAGGGATGCAGTAGAGGAGGAATAATGCATCGGAAAAGGGATACTCGGAACCCCAAAGAAAATCCTATCGTTTCCGTAGAAACGTATCTCGATTTAGAAGGACAATGCAGGGAATCCAGAGTATTTCATATGGACGCAAATTGTGTGTTATTTCGTCAATGTGAGGGAGCGGGGGATGCAGTAAAGGAGGAATAATGCATCGGAAAGAGATACTCGACTCCCAAAAGAAAATACTATCGTTTCCGTAGAAACGTATCTCGTTTTAGAAAGATAATGCAGGAACCCAGAGTATTTCATATGGACGGAAATTGTGTGTTAATTCGGAAATGTGAGGGAGCGAATGATGCAGTAAAGGAGGAATAATGCATCGGAAAAGAGAAACTCGACTCCCAAAAGAAAATCCTATCGTTTCCGTAGAAACGTATCTCGATTTAGAAGGGCAATGCAGGGAATCCAGAATATTTCATATGGACGCAAATTGTGTGTTAATTCGTCAATGTTAGGAAGCGAGTTATGCAGTAAAGTAAGAATAATGCATCGGAAAAGAGATACTCGGAAACCCAAAGAAAATCCTATTGTTTCCGTAGAAACGTATCTCGTTTTAGAAGGACAATGCAGGGAACCCAGAGTATTTGTATGGACGCAAGTTGTGTGTTAATTCGTCAATGTGAGGGAGCGAGGGATTCAGTAAAGGAGGAATAATGCATCGGAAAAGAGATACTCGGAACCCCAAACAAAATGTTATCGTTTCCGTAGAAACGTATCTCGATTTAGAAGGACAATGCAGGAGGAATAACGCATCGGAAAAGAGATACTCGGAACCCCAAAGAAAATCCTATCGTTTCCGTAGAAACGTATCTCGATTTAGAAGGACAATGCAGGGAATCCTGAGTATTTCATATGGACGCAAATTGTGTGTTAATTCGTCAATGTGAAGGAGCGAGGGATGCAGTAAAGGAGGAATAATGCATCGGAAAAGTGATACCCGGAACCCCAAAGAAAATCCTATTGCCTCCGTAAAAACGTATCTCGTTTTAGAAAGATAATGCAGGAACCCAGAGTATTTCATATGGACGCAAATAATGTGTTAATTCGTCAATGTGAGGGAGCGAATGATGCAGTAAAGGAGGAATAATGCATCGGAAAAGACATACTCGTAACCCCAAAGAACATCCTATCGTTTCGTAGAAACGTATCTCGATTTAGAAGGACAATGCAGGGAATCCAGAGTATTTTATATGGACGCAAATTGTGTGTTAATTCGTCAATGTGAGGGAGCGAGGGATGCAGTAAAGGAGGAATAATGCATCGGAAAAAAGATACTCGGAACCCCAAAGAAAATCCTATCGTTTCCGTAGAAACGTATCTCGATTTAGAAGGACAATGCAGGAGGAATAACGCATCGGAAAAGAGATACTCGGAACCCCAAAGAAAATCCTATCGTTTCCGTAGAAACGTATCTCGATTTAGAAGGACAATGCAGGGAATCCTGATTATTTCATATGGACGCAAATTGTGTGTTAATTCGTCAATGTGAGGGAGCGAGGGATGCAGTAAAGGATGAATAAGTCATCGGAAAAGAGATACTCGACTCCCAAAAGAAAATCCTATCGTTTCCGTAGAAACATATGTCGATTTAGAAGGACAATGCAGGGAATCCAGAGTATTTCATAGGGACGCAAATTGTCTGTTAATTCGTCAATGTGAGGGAGCGAGGGATGCAGTAAAGGAGGAATAATGCATCGGAAAAGAGATACTCGACTCCCAAAAGAAAATCAAATCGTTTCCGTAGAAACGTATCTCGATTTAGAAGGACAATGCAGGGAACCCAGAGTATTTCATATGGACGCAAATTGTGTGTTAATTCGTCAATGTGAGGGAGCGAGGGATGCAGTAAAGGAGGAATAATGCATCGGAAAAGAGATACTCGACTCCTAAAAGAAAATCCTATCGTTTCCGTAGAAACGTATCTCGTTTTAGAAAGATAATGCAGGGAACCCAGAGTATTTCATATGGACGCAAATTGTGGGTTAATTCGGCAATGTGAGGGAGCGAGGGATGCAGTAAAAGGAGGAATAATGCATCGGAAAAGAGATACTCGGAACCCCAAAGAAAATCCTATCGTTTCCGTAGAAACGTAACTCGATTTAGAAGGACAATGGAGGGAATCCAGAGTATTTCATATGTACGAAAATTGTGTGTTAATTCGTCAATGTGAAGGAGCAAGGGATGCAGTAAAGGAGGAATAATGCATCGGAAAGGAGATACTCGGAACCCCAATGAAAATGTTATCGTTTCCGTAGAAACGTATCTCGATTTAGAAGGACAATGCAGGGAATCCAGAGTATTTCATATGGACGCAAATTGTGTGTAAATTCGTCAATGTGAAGGAGCAAGGGATGCAGTAAAGGAGGAATAATGCATCGGAAAAGAGACACTCGGAACCCCAATGAAAATGTTATCGTTTCCGTAGAAACGTATCTCGATTTAGAAGGACAATGCAGGGAATCCAGAGTATTTCATATGGATGCAAATTGTGTGTTAAATCGTCAATGTGAGGGAGCGAGGGATGCAGTAAAGGAGGAATAACGCATCGGAAAAGAGATACTCGGAACCCCAAAGAAAATCCTATCGTTTCCGTAGAAACGTATATCGATTTAGAAGGACAATGCAGGGAATCCAGAGTATTTCATATGGACGCAAATTGTCTGTTAATTCGTCAATGTGAGGAAGCGAGGGATGCAGTAAAGGAGGAATAATGCATCGGAAAAGAGATACTCGGAACCCCAAAGAAAATCCTGTCGTTTCCGTAGAAACGTATCTCGATTTAGGACAATGTAGGGGATCCAGAGTATTTCATATGGACGCAAATTGTGTGTTAATTCGTCAATGTGAGGGAGCGGGGGATGCAGTAAAGGAGGAATAATGCATCGGAAAAGAGATACTCGACTCCTAAAAGAAAATCCTATCGTTTCCGTAGAAACGTATCTCGTTTTAGAAAGATAATGCAGGGAACCCAGAGTATTTCATATGGACGCAAATTGTGTGTTAATTCGGCAATGTGAGGGAGCGAGGGATGCAGTAAAGGAGGAATAATGCATCGGAAAAGAGATACTCGAAACCCCAAAGAAAATCCTATCGTTTTCGTAGAAACGTATCTCGATTTAGAAGGACAATGCAGGGAATCCAGAGTATTTCATATGGACGCAAATTGTGTGTTAATACGTCAATGTGAGGGAGCGAGGGATGCAGTAAAGGAGGAATAATGCATCGGAAAAGAGAAACTCGACTCCCAAAAGAAAATCCTATCGTTTCCGTAGAAACGTATCTCGATTTAGAAGGACACTGCAGGGAATCCAGAGTATTAATATGGACGCAAATTGTGTGTTAATTCGTTAATGTTAGGAAGCGAGGGATGCAGTAAAGGAGGAATAATGCATCGGAAAAGAGATACTCGGAAACACAAAGAAAATCCTATCGTTTCCGTAGAAACGTATCTCGATTTAGAAGGACAATACAGGGAACCCAGAGTATTTGTATGGACACAAATTGTGTGTTAATTCGTCAACGTGAGGGAGCGAGGGATGCAGTTAAGGAGGAATAATGCATCGGAAAAGAGATACTCCGAACCCCAATGTAAATGTTATCGTTTCCGTAGAAACGTATCTCGATTTAGAAGGACAATGCAGGAGGAATAACGCATCGTAAAAGAGATACTCGTCTCCCAAAAGAAAATCCTATCGTTTCCGTAGAAACGTATCTCGTTTTAGAGAGATAATGCTGGGAACCCAGAGTATTTCATAAGGACGCAAATTGTGGGTTAATTCGGCAATGTGAGGGAGCGAGGGATGCAGTAAAGGAGGAATAATGCATCGGAAAAGAGATACTCGGAACCCCAAAGAAAATCCTATCGTTTCCGTAGAAACGTAACTCGATTTAGAAGGACAATGCAGGGAATCCAGAGTATTTCATATGTACGAAAATTGTGTGTTAATTCGTCAATGTGAAGGAGCAAGGGATGCAGTAAAGGAGGAATAATGCATCGGAAAGGAGATACTCGGAACCCCGATGAAAATGTTATCGTTCCGTAGAAACGTATTTCGATTTAGAAGGACAATGCAGGGAATCCAGAGTATTTCATATGGACGCAAATTGTGTGTTAATTCGGCAATGTGAGGGAGCGAGGGATGCAGTAAAGGAGGAATAACGCATCGGAAAAGAGATACTCGGAACCCCAAAGAAAATCCTATAGTTTCCGTAGAAACGTATCTCGATTTAGAAGGACAATGCAGGGAATCCAGAGTATTTCATATGGACGCAAATTGTCTGTTAATTCGTCAATGTGAGGGAGCGAGGGATGCAGTAAAGGAGGAATAATGCATCGGAAAAGAGATACTCGACTCCCAAAAGAAAATCCTATCGTTTCCGTAGAAACGTATCTCGATTTAGAAGGACAATGCAGGGAATCCAGAGTATTTCATATGGACGCAAATTGTGTGTTAATTCGTCAATGTGAGGGAGCGGGGGATGCAGTAAAGGAGGAATAATGCATCGGAAAAGAGATACTCGACTCCTAAAAGAAAATCCTATCGTTTCCGTAGAAACGTATCTCGTTTTAGAAAGATAATGCAGGGAACCCAGAGTATTTCATATGGACGCAAATTGTGTGTTAATTCGGCAATGTGAGGGAGCGAGGGATGCAGTAAAGGAGGAATTAAGCATCGGAAAAGAGATACTCGGAACCCCAAAGAAAATCCTATCGTTTCCGTAGAAACGTATCTCGATTTAGAAGGACAATGCAGGGAATCCTGAGTAATTCATATGGACGCAAATTGTGTGTTAATTCGTCAATGTGAGGGAGCGAGGGATGCAGTAAAGGAGGAATAATGCATCGGAAAAGAGATACTCGAAACCCCAAAGAAAATCCTATCGTTTCCGTAGAAACGTATCTCGATTTAGAAGGACAATGCAGGGAATCCAGAGTATTTCATATGGACGCAAATTGTGTGTTAATACGTCAATGTGAGGGAGCGAGGGATGCAGTAAAGGAGGAATAATGCATCGGAAAAGAGAAACTCGACTCCCAAAAGAAAATCCTATCGTTTCCGTAGAAACGTATCTCGATTTAGAAGGACACTGCAGGGAATCCAGAGTATTAATATGGACGCAAATTGTGTGTTAATTCGTTAATGTTAGGAAGCGAGGGATGCAGTAAAGGAGGAATAATGCATCGGAAAAGAGATACTCGGAAACACAAAGAAAATCCTATCGTTTCCGTAGAAACGTATCTCGATTTAGAAGGACAATGCAGGGAACCCAGAGTATTTGTATGGACACAAATTGTGTGTTAATTCGTCAACGTGAGGGAGCGAGGGATGCAGTTAAGGAGGAATAATGCATCGGAAAAGAGATACTCGGAACCCCAAAGTAAATGTTATCGTTTCCGTAGAAACGTATCTCGATTTAGAAGGACAATGCAGGAGGAATAACGCATCGTAAAAGAGATACTCGGAACCCCAAAGAAAATCCTATCGTTTCCTTAGAAACGTATCTCGATTTAGAAGGACAATGCAGGGAATCCTTAGTATTTCATATGGACTCAAATTGTGTGTTAATTCGTCAATGTGAGGGTGCGAGGGATGCAGTAAAGGAGGAATAATGCATCGGAAAAGAGATACTCGGAACCCCAAAGAAAATCCTATCGTTTCCGTAGAAACGTATCTCGATTTAGAAGGACAATGCAGGGAATCCAGAGTATTTCATATGGACGCAAATTGTGTGCTAATTCGTCAATGTGAGGGAGCGGGGGATGCAGTAAAGGAGGAATAATGCATCGGAAGGAGATTCTCGACTCCCAAAAGAAAATCCTATCGTTTCCGTAGAAACGTATCTCGTTTTAGAAAGATAATGCAGGAACCCAGAGTATTTCATATGGACGCAAATTGTGTGTTAATTCGTCAATGTGAGGGAGCGAGGGATGCAGTAAAGGATGAATAATGCATCGGAAAAGAGATACTCGACTCCCAAAAGAAAATCCTATCGTTTCCGTAGAAGCATATGTCGATTTAGAAGGACAATGCAGGGAATCCAGAGTATTTCATATGGACGCAAATTGTCTGTTAATTCGTCAATGTGAGGGAGCGAGGGATGCAGTAAAGGAGGAATAATGCATCGGAAAAGAGATACTCGTCTCCCAAAAGAAAATCCTATCGTTTCCGTAGAAACGTATCTCGTTTTAGAAAGACAATGCTGGGAACCCAGAGTATTTCATAAGGACGCAAATTGTGGGTTAATTCGGCAATGTGAGGGAGCGAGGGATGCAGTAAAGGAGGAATAATGCATCGGAAAAGAGATACTCGGAACCCCAAAGAAAATCCTATCGTTTCCGTAGAAACGTAACTCGATTTAGAAGGACAATGCATAGAATCCAGAGTATTTCATATGTACGAAAATTGTGTGTTAATTCGTCAATGTGAAGGAGCAAGGGGTGCAGTAAAGGAGGAATAATGCATCGGAAAGGAGATACTCGGAACCCCGATGAAAATGTTATCGTTCCGTAGAAACGTATTTCGATTTAGAAGGACAATGCAGGGAATCCTGAGTATTTCATATGGACGCAAGTTGTGTGTTAATTCGGCAATGTGAGGGAGCGAGGGATGCAGTAAAGGAGGAATAACGCATCGGAAAGGAGATACTCGGAACCCCAAAGAAAATCCTATAGTTTCCGTAGAAACGTATCTCGATTTAGAAGGACAATGCAGGGAATCCAGAGTATTTCATATGGACGCAAATTGTCTGTTAATTCGTCAATGTGAGGGAGCGAGGGATGCAGTAAAGGAGGAATAATGCATCGGAAAAGAGATACTCGACTCCCAAAAGAAAATCCTATCGTTTCCGTAGAAACGTATCTCGATTTAGAAGGACAATGCAGGGAATCCAGAGTATTTCATATGGACGCAAATTGTGTGTTAATTCGTCAATGTGAGGGAGCGGGGGATGCAGTAAAGGAGGAATAATGCATCGGAAAAGAGATACTCGACTCCTAAAAGAAAATCCTATCGTTTCCGTAGAAACGTATCTCGTTTTAGAAAGATAATGCAGGGAACCCAGAGTATTTCATATGGACGCAAATTGTGTGTTAATTCGGCAATGTGAGGGAGCGAGGGATGCAGTAAAGGAGGAATTAAGCATCGGAAAAGAGATACTCGGAACCCCAAAGAAAATCCTATCGTTTCCGTAGAAACGTATCTCGATTTAGAAGGACAATGCAGGGAATCCTGAGTAATTCATATGGACGCAAATTGTGTGTTAATTCGTCAATGTGAGGGAGCGAGGGATGCAGTATAGGAGGAATAATGCATCGCAAAAGAGATACTCGAAACCCCAAAGAAAATCCTATCGTTTCCGTAGAAACGTATCTCGATTTAGAAGGACAATGCAGGGAATCCAGAGTATTTCATATGGACGCAAATTGTGTGTTAATACGTCAATGTGAGGAAGCGAGGGATGCAGTAAAGGAGGAATAATGCATCGGAAAAGAGAAACTCGACTCCCAAAAGAAAATCCTATCGTTTCCGTAGAAACGTATCTCGATTTAGAAGGACACTGCAGGGAATCCAGAGTATTAATATGGACGCAAATTGTGTGTTAATTCGTTAATGTTAGGAAGCGAGGGATGCAGTAAAGGAGGAATAATGCATCGGAAAAGAGATACTCGGAAACACAAAGAAAATCCTATCGTTTCCGTAGAAACGTATCTCGATTTAGAAGGACAATGCAGGGAACCCAGGGTATTTGTATGGACACAAATTGTGTGTTAATTCGTCAACGTGAGGGAGCGAGGGATGCAGTTAAGGAGGAATAATGCATCGGAAAATAGATACTCGGAAACCCAAAGTAAATGTTATCGTTTCCGTAGAAACGTATCTCGATTTAGAAGGACAATGCAGGAGGAATAACGCATCGTAAAAGAGATACTCGGAACCCCAAAGAAAATCCTATCGTTTCCTTAGAAACGTATCTCGATTTAGAAGGACAATGCAGGGAATCCTTAGTATTTCATATGGACTCAAATTGTGTGTTAATTCGTCAATGTGAGGGTGCGAGGGATGCAGTAAAGGAGGAATAATGCACCGGAAAAGAGATACTCGGAACCCCAAAGAAAATCCTATCGTTTCCGTAGAAACGTATCTCGATTTAGAAGGACAATGCAGGGAATCCAGAGTATTTCATATGGACGCAAATTGTGTGCTAATTCGTCAATGTGAGGGAGCGGGGGATGCAGTAAAGGAGGAATAATGCATCGGAAAGAGATACTCGACTCCCAAAAGAAAATCCTATCGTTTCCGTAGAAACGTATCTCGTTTTAGAAAGATAATGCAGGAACCCAGAGTATTTCATATGGACGCAAATAGTGTGTTAATTCGTCAATGTGAGGGAGCGAGGGATGCAGTAAAGGATGAATAATGCATCGGAAAAGAGATACTCGACTCCCAAAAGAAAATCCTATCGTTTCCGTAGAAACATATGTCGATTTAGAAGGACAATGCAGGGAATCCAGAGTATTTCATAGGGACGCAAATTGTCTGTTAATTCGTCAATGTGAGGGAGCGAGGGATGCAGTAAAGGAGGAATAATGCATCGGAAAAGAGATACTCGACTCCCAAAAGAAAATCCTATTGTTTCCGTAGAAACGTATCTCGATTTAGAAGGACAATGCAGGGAATCCAGAGTATTTCATATGGACGCAAATTGTGTGTTAATTCGTCAATGTGAGGGAGCGAGGGATGCAGTAAGGGAGGAATAATGCATCGGAAAAAGAGATACTTGGAACCCCAAAGAAAATCCTATCGTTTCCGTAGAAACGTATCTCGATTTAGAAGGACAATGCAGAGAATCCAGAGTACTTCATATGGACGCAAATTGTGTGTTAATACGTCAATGTGAGGGAGTGAGGGATGCAGTGAAGGAGAAATAATGCATCGGAAATGAGATACTCGACTCCCAAAAGAAAATCCTATCGTGTCCGTAGAATCGTATCTCGATTTAGAAGGACAATGCAGGGAATCCAGAATATTTCATATGGACGCAAATTGTGTGTTAATTCGTCAATGTTAGGGAGCGAGGGATGCAGTAATGGAGGAATAATGCATCGGAAAAGAGATACTAGGAACCCCAAAGAAAATCCTATCGTTTCCGTAGAAACGTATCTCGATATGGAAGGACAATGCAGGGAATCCAGAGTATTTCATATGGACGCAAATTGTGTTTTAATTCGTCAATGTGAGGGTCCGAGGGATGCAGTAAAGGAGGAATAATGCATCGGAAAAGAGATACTCTGAACCCCAAAGAAAATCCTATCGTTTCCGTAGAATCGTATCTCGATTTAGAAGGTTAATGCAGGGAATCCAGAGTATTTCATATGGACGCAAATTGTGTGTTAATACGGCTATGTGAGGGAGCGAGGGATGCAGTAAAGGAGGAATAATGCAACGGAAAAGAGAAACTCGACTCCCAAAAGAAAATCCTATCGTTTCCGTAGAAACGTATCTAGATTTAGAAGGACAATGCTGGGAATCCACAATATTTCATATGGACGCAAACTGTGTGTTAATTCGTCAATGTTAGGACTCGAGGGATGCAGTAAAGTAGGAATAATGCATCGGAAAAGAGATACTCGGAAACCCAAAGAAAATCGTATCGTTTCCGTAGAAACGTATCTCGATTTAGAAGGACAATGCAGGGAACCCAGAGTATTTGTATGGACGCAAATTGTGTGTTAATTCGTTAATGTGAGGCAGCGAGGGATTCAGTAAAGGAGGAATAATGCAACGGAAAAGAGATACTCGGAACCCCAAAGAAAATGTTATCGTTTCCGTAGAAACGTATTTCGATTTAGAAGGACAATGCAGGAGGAATAACGCATCGGAAAAGAGATACTCGGAACCCTAAAGAAAATCCTATCGTTTCCTTAGAAACGTATCTCGATTTAGAAGGACAATGCAGGAAATCCTGAGTATTTCATATGGACGCAAATTGTGTGTTAATTCGTCAATGTGAGGGAGCGAGGGATGCAGTAAAGGAGGAATAATGCATCGGAAAAGAGATACTCGGAACCCCAAAGAAAATCCTATCGTTTCCGTAGAAACGTATCTCGATTTAGAAGGACAATGCAGTGAATCCAGATTATTTCATATGGACGCAAATTGTGTGTTAATTCGTCAATGTGAGGGAGCGAGGGATGCAGTAAAGGAGGAATAATGCATCGGAAAAGAGATACTCGACTCCTAAAAGAAAATCCTATCGTTTCCGTAGAAACGTATCCCGTTTTAGAAAGATAATGCGGGGAACCCAGAGTATTTGATATGGACGCAAATTGTGTGTTAATTCGGCAGTGTGAGGGAGCGAGGGATGCAGTAAAGAAGGAATAATGCATCGGAAAAGAGATACTCGACTCCCAAAAGAAAATCCTATCGTTTCCGTAGAAACGTATCTCGATGTAGAAGGACAATGCAGGGAATCCAGAATATTTCATATGGACGCAAATTGTGTGTTAATTCGGCAATGTGAGGGAGCGAGGGATGCAGTAAAGGAGGAATAATGCATCGGAAAAAGAGATACTCGGAACCCCAAAGAAAATCCAATCGTTTCCGTAGAAACGTATCTCGATTCAGAAGGACAATGCAGGACCCCCCCCCCCATGAACCATGGACCTTGCCGTTGGTGGGGAGGCTTGCGTGCCTCAGCGATACAGATGGCCGTACCGTAGGTGCAACCACAACGGAATGGTATCTGTTGAGAGGCCAGACAAACATGTGGTTCCTGAAGAGGGGCAGCAGTCTTTTCAGTAGTTGCAGGGGCAACAGTCTGGATGATTGCCTGATCTGGCCTTGTAACAATAACCAAAACGGCCTTGCTGTGCTGGTACTGCGAACGGCTGAAAGCAAGGGGAAACTACGGCCGTAATTTTTCCCGAGGACATGCAGCTTTCCTGTATGATTAAATGATGATGGCGTCCTCTTGGGTAAAATATTCCGGAGGTAAAATAGTCCCCCATTCGGATCTCCGGGCGGGGACTACTCAAGAGGACGTCGTTATCAGGAGAAAGAAAACTGGCATTCTACGGATCGGAGCGTGGAATGTCAGATCCCTTAATCGGGCAGGTAGGTTAGAAAATTTAAAAAGGGAAATGGATAGGTTAAAGTTAGATATAGTGGGAATTAGTGAAGTTCGGTGGCAGGAGGAACAAGACTTTTGGTCAGGTGATTACAGGGTTATAAATACAAAATCAAATAGGGGTAATGCAGGAGTAGGTTTAATAATGAATAAAAAAATAGGAGTGCGGGTTAGCTACTACAAGCAGCATAGTGAACGCATTATTGTGGCCAAGATAGACACAAAGCCCATGCCTACTACAGTAGTACAAGTTTATATGCCAACTAGCTCTGCAGATGATGAAGAAATTGATGAAATGTATGACGAGATAAAAAAAATTATTCAGGTAGTGAAGGGAGAGGAAAATTTAATAGTCATGGGTGACTGGAATTCGTCAGTAGGAAAAGGGAGAGAAGGAAACATAGTAGGTGAATATGGATTGGGGGGAAGAAATGAAAGAGGAAGCCGCCTTGTAGAATTTTGCACAGAGCATAACTTAATCATAGCTAACACTTGGTTCAAGAATCATAAAAGAAGGTTGTATACCTGGAAGAATCCTGGAGATACTAATAGGTATCAGATAGATTATATAATGGTAAGACAGAGATTTAGGAACCAGGTTTTAAATTGTAAGACATTTCCAGGGGCAGATGTGGATTCTGACCACAATCTATTGGTTATGAACTGCAGATTGAAACTGAAGAAACTGCAAAAAGGTGGGAATTTAACGAGATGGGACCTGGATAAACTGAAAGAACCAGAGGTTGTAGAGAGTTTCAGGGAGAGCATAAAGGAACAATTGACAGGAATGGGGGAAAGAAATACAGTAGAAGAAGAATGGGTAGCTCTGAGGGATGAAGTAGTGAAGGCAGCAGAGGATCAAGTAGGTAAAAAGACGAGGGCTAATAGAAATCCTTGGGTAACAGAAGAAATATTGAATTTAATTGATGAAAGGAGAAAATATAAAAATGCAGTAAATGAAGCAGGCAAAAGGGAATACAAACGTCTCAAAAATGAGATCGACAGAAAGTGCAAAATGGCTAAGCAGGGATGGCTAGAGGACAAATGTAAGGATGTAGAGGCTTGTCTCACTA
Organism: Schistocerca nitens; assembly: GCF_023898315.1. NCBI lineage: Eukaryota > Metazoa > Arthropoda > Insecta > Orthoptera > Acrididae > Schistocerca > Schistocerca nitens. Next base: position 1,273,638,721 of record NC_064614.1, on the reverse strand, counting down.
GGGGTAAGATAGATACTGCCTACAGGAAAATTAAAGAGACCTTTGGAGAGAAGAGAACCACATGTATGAATATCAAGAGCTCAGATGGCAACCCAGTTCTAAGCAAAGAAGGGAAGCAGAGAGGTGGAAGGAGTATATAGAGGGTTTATACAAGGGCGATGTACTTGAGGACAGTATTTTGGAAATGGAAGAGGATGTAGATGAAGATGAAATGGGAGATAAGATACTGCGTGAAGAGTTTGACAGAGCACTGAAAGACCTGAGTCGAAACAAGGCCCCGGGAGTAGACAACATTCCATTAGAACTACTGATGGCCTTGGGTGAGCCAGTCATGACAAAACTCTACCATCTGGTGAGCAAGATGTATGAGACAGGCGAAATACCCACAGACTTCAAGAAGAACATAATAATTCCAATACCAAAGAAAGCAGGTGTTGACAGATGTGAAAATTACCGAACTATCAGTTTAATAAGTCACAGCTGCAAAATACTAACGCGAATTCTTTACAGAAGAATGGAAAAACTGGTAGAAGCGGACCTCGGGGAAGATCAGTTTGGATTCCGTAGAAATGTTGGAACACGTGAGGCAATACTAACCTTAAGACTTATCTTAGAAGAAAGATTAAGAAAAGGCAAACCTACGTTTCTAGCATTTGTAGACTTAGAGAAAGCTTTTGACAACGTTAACTGGAATACTCTCTTTCAAATTCTGAAGGTGGCAGGGGTAAAATACAGGGAGCGAAAGGCTATTTACAATTTGTACAGAAACCAGATGGCAGTTATAAGAGTCGAGGGACATGAAAGGGAAGCAGTGGTTGGAAAGGGAGTGAGACAGGGTTGTAGCCTCACGCCGATGTTATTCAATCTGTATATTGAGCAAGCAGTAAAGGAAACAAAAGAAAAATTCGGAGTAGGTATTAAAATTCATGGAGAAGAAGTAAAAACTTTGAGGTTCGCCGATGACATTGTAATTCTGTCAGAGACAGCAAAGGACTTGGAAGAGAAGTTGAATGGAATGGACAGTGTCTTGAAAGGAGGATATAAGATGAACATCAACAAAAGCAAAACGAGGATAATGGAATGTAGTCAAATTAAATCGGGTGATGCTGAGGGTATTAGATTAGGAAATGAGACACTTAAAGTAGTAAAGGAGTTTTGCTATTTAGGGAGTAAAATAACTGATGATGGTCGAAGTAGAGAGGATATAAAATGTAGACTGGCAATGGCAAGGAAATCGTTCCTGAAGAAGAGAAATTTGTTAGCATTGAGTATAGATTTAAGTGTCAGGAAGTCATTTCTGAAAGTACTTGTATGGAGTGTAGCCATGTATGGAAGTGAAACATGGACGATAACCAGTTTGGACAAGAAGAGAATAGAAGCTTTCGAAATGTGGTGCTACAGAAGAATGCTGAAGATAAGGTGGGTAGATCACGTAACTAATGAGGAGGTATTGTATAGGATTGGGTAGAAGAGAAGTTAGTGGCACAACTTGAATAGAAGAAGGGATCGGTTGGTAGGACATGTTTTGAGGCATCAAGGGATCACAAATTTAGCATTGGAGGGCAGCGTGGTGGGCAAAAATCGTAGAGGGAGACCAAGAGATCAATACACTAAGCAGATTCAGAAGGATGTAGGTTGCAGTAGGTACTGGGAGATGAAGAAGCTTGCACAGGATAGAGTAACATGGAGAGCTGCATCAAACCAGTCCCAGGACTGAAGACCACAACAACAATGCAGGGAATCCAGAGTATTTCATATGGACGCAAATTGTGTGTTAATTCGTCAATGTGAGGGAGCGAGGGATGCAGCAACGGAGGAATAATGCATCGGAAAAGAGATACTCGGAACCCCAAAGAAAATCCTATCGTTTCCGTAGAAACGTATCTCGATTTAGAAGGTCAATGGAGGGAATCCAGAGTATTTCATATGGACGCAAATTGTGTGTTAATTCGTCCATGTGAGAGAGCGGGGGATGCAGTAAAGGAGGAATAATGCATCGGAAAATAGATACTCGACTCCTAAAAGAAAATCCTATCGTTTCCGTAGAAACGTATCTCGTTTTAGAAAGATAATGCAGGGAACCCAGAGTATTTCATATGGACGCAAATTGTGTGTTAATTCGTCAATGTGAGGGAGCGGGGGATGCAGAAAAGGAGGAATAATGCATCGGAAAAGAGATACTCGACTCCTAAAAGAAAATCCTATCGTTTCCGTAGAAACGTATCTTGTTTTAGAAAGATAATGCAGGGAACCAAGAGTATTTAATATGGGCGCAAATTGTGTGTTAATTCGGCAATGTGAGGGAGCGAGGGATGCAGTAAAGGAGGAATAAAGCATCGGAAAGAGATACTCGGAACCCCAAAGAAAATCCTATCGTTTCCGTAGAAACGTATCTCGATTTAGAAGGACAATGCAGGGAATCTAGAGTTTTTCATATGGACGCAAATTGTGTGTTAATTCGTCAATGTGAGGGAGCGGGGGATGCAGTAAAGGAGGAATAATGCATCGGAAAAGAGATACTCGGAACCCCAAAGAAAATCCTATCGTTTCCGAAGAAACGTATCTCGATTTAGAAGGACAATGCAGGGAACCCAGAGTATTTAATATGGACGCAAATTGTGTGTTAATTCGTCAATATGAGGGAGCGAGGGATGCAGTAAAGGAGGAATAATGCATCGGAAAAGAGATACTCGACTCCCAAAAGAATATCCTATCGTTTCCGTAGAAACGTATCTCGATTTAGAAGGACAATGCAGGGAATCCAGAGTATTTCATATGGACGCAAATTGTGTGTTAATTCGGCAATGTGAGGGAGCGGGGGATGCAGTAAAGGAGGAATAATGCATCGGAAAATAGATACTCGACTCCTAAAAGAAAATCCTATCGTTTCCGTAGAAACGTATCTCGTTTTAGAAAGATAATGCAGGGAACCCGGAGTATTTCATATGGACGCAAATTGTGTGTTAATTCGTCAATGTGAGGGAGCGGGGGATGCAGTAAAGGAGGAATAATGCATCGGAAAAGAGATACTCGACTCCTAAAAGAAAATCCTATCGTTTCCGTAGAAACGTATCTTGTTTTAGAAAGATAATGCAGGGAACCAAGAGTATTTCATATGGACGCAAATTGTGTGTTAATTCGTCAATGTGAGGGAGCGAGGGATGCAGTAACGGAGGAATAAAGCATCGGAAAGAGATACTCGGAACCCCAAAGAAAATCCTATCGTTTCCGTAGAATCGTATCTCGATTTAGAAGGACAATGCAGGGAATTCAGAGTAATTCATATGGACGCAAATTGTGTGTTAATTCGTCAATGTGAGGCAGCGAGGGATGCAGTAAACGAGGAATAATGCATCGGAAAAGAGATACACGGAACCCCAAAGAAAATCCTATCGTTTCCGTAGAAACGTATCTCGATTTAGAAGGACAATGCAGGGAATCAGTAAAGGAGGAATAATGCATCGGAAAAGAGATACTCGACTCCCAAAAGAAAATCCTATCGTTTCCGTAGAAATGTATCTCGATTTAGAAGGACAATGCAGGGAATCCAGAGTATTTCATATGGACGCAAATTGTGTGTTAATTCGTCAATGTTAGGAAGCGAGGGATGCTGTAAAGGAGGAATAATGCATCGGAAAAGAGATACTCGGAAACCCACAGAAAATCCTATCGTTTCCGTAGAAACGTATCTCGATTTAGAAGGATAATGCAGGGAACCCAGAGTATTTGTATGGACGCAAATAGTGTGATAATTCGTCAATGTGAGGGAGCGAGGGATGCAGTAAAGGAGGAATAATGCATAGGAAAAGAGATACTCGGAACCCCAAAGAAAATGTTATCGTTTCCGTAGAAACGTATCTCGATTTAGAAGGACAATGCAGGAGGAATAACGCATCGGAAAAGAGATACTCGGAACCCCAAAGAAAATCCTATGGTTTCCGTAGAAACGTATCTCGATTTAGAAGGACAATGCAGGGAAACCTGAGTATTTCATATGGACGCAAATTGTGTGTTAATTCGTCAATGTGAGGGAGCGAGGGATGCAGTAAAGGAGGAATAATGCATCGGAAAAGAGATACTCGGAACCCCAAAGAAAATGTTATCGTTTCCGTAGAAACGTATCTCGATTTAGAAAGACAATGCAGGAGGAATAAGGCATCGGAAAACAGATACTCGGAACCCCAAAGAAAATCCTATCGTTTCCGTAGAAACGTATCTCGATTTAGAAGGACAATGCAGGGAATCCAGAGTATTTCATATGGACGCAAATTGTGTGTTAATTCGTCAATGTTAGGGAGCGAGAGATGCAGTAAAGGAGGAATAATGCATCGGAAAAGAGATACTCGGAACCCCAAAGAAAATCCTATCGTTTCCGTAGAAACGTATCTCGATTTAGAAGGACAATGCAGGGAATCCAGAGTATTTCATATGGACGCAAATTGTGTGTTAATTCGTCAATGTGAGGGAGCGAGAGATGCAGTAAAGGAGGAATAATGCATCGGAAAAGAGATACTCGGAACCCCAAAGAAAATGCTATCGTTTCCGTAGAAACGTATCTCGATTTAGAAGGACAATGCAGGGAATCCAGAGTATTTCATATGGACGCAAATTGTGTGTTAATACGTCAATGTGAGGGAGCGAGGGATGCAGTAAAGGAGGAATAATGCATCGGAAAAGAGAAACTCGACTCCCAAAAGAAAACCTATCGTTTCCGTAGAAACGTATCTCGATTTAGAAGGACAATGCAGGGAATCCAGAGTATTTCATATGGACGCAAATTGTGTGTTAATTCGTCAATGTTAGGAAGCGAGGGATGCTGTAAAGGAGGAATAATGCATCGGAAAAGAGATACTCGGAAACCCACAGAAAATCCTATCGTTTCCGTAGAAACGTATCTCGATTTAGAAGGATAATGCAGGGAACCCAGAGTATTTGTATGGACGCAAATAGTGTGTTAATTCGTCAATGTGAGGGAGCGAGGGATGCAGTAAAGGAGGAATAATGCATAGGAAAAGAGATACTCGGAACCCCAAAGAAAATGTTATCGTTTCCGTAGAAACGTATCTCGATTTAGAAGGACAATGCAGGAGGAATAACGCATCGGAAAAGAGATACTCGGAACCCCAAAGAAAATCCTATGGTTTCCGTAGAAACGTATCTCGATTTAGAAGGACAATGCAGGGAAACCTGAGTATTTCATATGGACGCAAATTGTGTGTTAATTCGTCAATGTGAGGGAGCGAGGGATGCAGTAAAGGAGGAATAATGCATCGGAAAAGAGATACTCGGAACCCCAAAGAAAATGTTATCGTTTCCGTAGAAACGTATCTCGATTTAGAAAGACAATGCAGGAGGAATAAGGCATCGGAAAAGAGATACTCGGAACCCCAAAGAAAATCCTATCGTTTCCGTAGAAACGTATCTCGATTTAGAAGGACAATGCAGGGAATCCTGAGTATTTCATATGGACGCAAATTGTGTATTAATTCGTCAATGTGAGGGAGCGAGGGATGCAGTAAAGGAGGAATAATGCATCGGAAAAGAGATACTCGGAACCCCATAGAAAATCCAGATCGTTTCCGTAGAAACGTATCTCGATTTAGAAGGACAATGCAGGGAATCCAGAGTATGTCATATGGACGCAAATTGTGTGTTAATTCGTCAATGTGAGGGAGCGGGGGATGCAGTAAAGCAGGAATAATGCATCGGAAAAGAGATACTGGGAACCCCAAATAAAATCCTATCGTTTCCGTAGAAACGTATCTCGATTTAGAAGGACAATGCAGGGAATCCAGAGTATGTCATATGGACGCAAATTGTGTGTTAATTCGTCCATGTGAGGGAGCGGGGGATGCAGTAAAGGAGGAATAATGCATCGGAAAAGAGATACTCGGATCCCCAAAGAAAATCCTATCGTTTCCGTAGAAACGTATCTCGATTTAGAAAGACAATGCAGGGAATCCAGAGTATTTCATATGGACGCAAATTGTGTGTTAATTCGTCAATGTGTGGGAGCGGGGGTTGCAGTACAGGAGGAATAATGCATCGGAAAAGAGATACTCGAAAACCCAAAGAAAATCCTATCGTTTCCATAGAAACATATCTCGATTTAGAAGGACAATGCAGGGAACCCAGAGTATTTCATATGGACGCAAATTGTGTGTTAATTCGTCAATGTGAGGGAGCGGGGGATGCAGTAAAGGAGGAATAATGCATCGGAAAAGAGATACTCGACTCCTAAAAGAAAATCCTATCGTTTCCGTAGAAACGTATCTTGTTTTAGAAAGATAATGCAGGGAACCAAGAGTATTTCATATGGACGCAAATTGTGTGTTAATTCGTCAATGTGAGGGAGCGAGGGATGCAGTAAACGAGGAATAATGCATCGGAAAAGAGATACACGGAACCCCAAAGAAAATCCTATCGTTTCCGTAGAAACGTATCTCGATTTAGAAGGACAATGCAGGGAATCAGTAAAGGAGGAATAATGCATCGGAAAAGAGATACTCGACTCCCAAAAGAAAATCCTATCGTTTCCGTAGAAACGTATCTCGATTTAGAAGGACAATGCAGGGAATCCAGAGTATTTCATATGGACGCAAATTGTGTGTTAATTCGTCAATGTTAGGAAGCGAGGGATGCTGTAAAGGAGGAATAATGCATCGGAAAAGAGATACTCGGAAACCCACAGAAAATCCTATCGTTTCCGTAGAAACGTATCTCGATTTAGAAGGATAATGCAGGGAACCCAGAGTATTTGTATGGACGCAAATAGTGTGTTAATTCGTCAATGTGAGGGAGCGAGGGATGCAGTAAAGGAGGAATAATGCATAGGAAAAGAGATACTCGGAACCCCAAAGAAAATGTTATCGTTAGCGTAGAAACGTATCTCGATTTAGAAGGACAATGCAGGAGGAATAACGCATCGGAAAAGAGATACTCGGAACCCCAAAGAAAATCCTATGGTTTCCGTAGAAACGTATCTCGATTTAGAAGGACAATGCAGGGAAACCTGAGTATTTCATATGGACGCAAATTGTGTGTTAATTCGTCAATGTGAGGGAGCGAGGGATGCAGTAAAGGAGGAATAATGCATCGGAAAAGAGATACTCGGAACCCCAAAGAAAATGTTATCGTTTCCGTAGAAACGTATCTCGATTTAGAAAGACAATGCAGGAGGAATAAGGCATCGGAAAAGAGATACTCGGAACCCCAAAGAAAATCCTATCGTTTCCGTAGAAACGTATCTCGATTTAGAAGGACAATGCAGGGAATCCAGAGTATTTCATATGGACGCAAATTGTGTGTTAATTCGTCAATGTTAGGGAGCGAGAGATGCAGTAAAGGAGGAATAATGCATCGGAAAAGAGATACTCGGAACCCCAAAGAAAATCCTATCGTTTCCGTAGAAACGTATCTCGATTTAGAAGGACAATGCAGGGAATCCAGAGTATTTCATATGGACGCAAATTGTGTGTTAATTCGTCAATGTGAGGGAGCGAGAGATGCAGTAAAGGAGGAATAATGCATCGGAAAAGAGATACTCGGAACCCCAAAGAAAATGCTATCGTTTCCGTAGAAACGTATGTCGATTTAGAAGGACAATGCAGGGAATCCAGAGTATTTCATATGGACGCAAATTGTGTGTTAATACGTCAATGTGAGGGAGCGAGGGATGCAGTAAAGGAGGAATAATGCATCGGAAAAGAGAAACTCGACTCCCAAAAGAAAACCTATCGTTTCCGTAGAAACGTATCTCGATTTAGAAGGACAATGCAGGGAATCCAGAGTATTTCATATGGACGCAAATTGTGTGTTAATTCGTCAATGTTAGGAAGCGAGGGATGCTGTAAAGGAGGAATAATGCATCGGAAAAGAGATACTCGGAAACCCACAGAAAATCCTATCGTTTCCGTAGAAACGTATCTCGATTTAGAAGGATAATGCAGGGAACCCAGAGTATTTGTATGGACGCAAATAGTGTGTTAATTCGTCAATGTGAGGGAGCGAGGGATGCAGTAAAGGAGGAATAATGCATAGGAAAAGAGATACTCGGAACCCCAAAGAAAATGTTATCGTTTCCGTAGAAACGTATCTCGATTTAGAAGGACAATGCAGGAGGAATAACGCATCGGAAAAGAGATACTCGGAACCCCAAAGAAAATCCTATGGTTTCCGTAGAAACGTATCTCGATTTAGAAGGACAATGCAGGGAAACCTGAGTATTTCATATGGACGCAAATTGTGTGTTAATTCGTCAATGTGAGGGAGCGAGGGATGCAGTAAAGGAGGAATAATGCATCGGAAAAGAGATACTCGGAACCCCAAAGAAAATGTTATCGTTTCCGTAGAAACGTATCTCGATTTAGAAAGACAATGCAGGAGGAATAAGGCATCGGAAAAGAGATACTCGGAACCCCAAAGAAAATCCTATCGTTTCCGTAGAAACGTATCTCGATTTAGAAGGACAATGCAGGGAATCCTGAGTATTTCATATGGACGCAAATTGTGTATTAATTCGTCAATGTGAGGGAGCGAGGGATGCAGTAAAGGAGGAATAATGCATCGGAAAAGAGATACTCGGAACCCCATAGAAAATCCAGATCGTTTCCGTAGAAACGTATCTCGATTTAGAAGGACAATGCAGGGAATCCAGAGTATGTCATATGGACGCAAATTGTGTGTTAATTCGTCAATGTGAGGGAGCGGGGGATGCAGTAAAGCAGGAATAATGCATCGGAAAAGAGATACTGGGAACCCCAAATAAAATCCTATCGTTTCCGTAGAAACGTATCTCGATTTAGAAGGACAATGCAGGGAATCCAGAGTATGTCATATGGACGCAAATTGTGTGTTAATTCGTCCATGTGAGGGAGCGGGGGATGCAGTAAAGGAGGAATAATGCATCGGAAAAGAGATACTCGGATCCCCAAAGAAAATCCTATCGTTTCCGTAGAAACGTATCTCGATTTAGAAAGACAATGCAGGGAATCCAGAGTATTTCATATGGACGCAAATTGTGTGTTAATTCGTCAATGTGTGGGAGCGGGGGTTGCAGTACAGGAGGAATAATGCATCGGAAAAGAGATACTCGAAAACCCAAAGAAAATCCTATCGTTTCCATAGAAACATATCTCGATTTAGAAGGACAATGCAGGGAACCCAGAGTATTTCATATGGACGCAAATTGTGTGTTAATTCGTCAATGTGAGGGAGCGGGGGATGCAGTAAAGGAGGAATAATGCATCGGAAAAGAGATACTCGACTCCTAAAAGAAAATCCTATCGTTTCCGTAGAAACGTATCTTGTTTTAGAAAGATAATGCAGGGAACCAAGAGTATTTCATATGGACGCAAATTGTGTGTTAATTCGTCAATGTGAGGGAGCGAGGGATGCAGTAAACGAGGAATAATGCATCGGAAAAGAGATACACGGAACCCCAAAGAAAATCCTATCGTTTCCGTAGAAACGTATCTCGATTTAGAAGGACAATGCAGGGAATCAGTAAAGGAGGAATAATGCATCGGAAAAGAGATACTCGACTCCCAAAAGAAAATCCTATCGTTTCCGTAGAAACGTATCTCGATTTAGAAGGACAATGCAGGGAATCCAGAGTATTTCATATGGACGCAAATTGTGTGTTAATTCGTCAATGTTAGGAAGCGAGGGATGCTGTAAAGGAGGAATAATGCATCGGAAAAGAGATACTCGGAAACCCACAGAAAATCCTATCGTTTCCGTAGAAACGTATCTCGATTTAGAAGGATAATGCAGGGAACCCAGAGTATTTGTATGGACGCAAATAGTGTGTTAATTCGTCAATGTGAGGGAGCGAGGGATGCAGTAAAGGAGGAATAATGCATAGGAAAAGAGATACTCGGAACCCCAAAGAATATGTTATCGTTAGCGTAGAAACGTATCTCGATTTACAAGGACAATGCAGGAGGAATAACGCATCGGAAAAGAGATACTCGGAACCCCAAAGAAAATCCTATGGTTTCCGTAGAAACGTATCTCGATTTAGAAGGACAATGCAGGGAAACCTGAGTATTTCATATGGACGCAAATTGTGTGTTAATTCGTCAATGTGAGGGAGCGAGGGATGCAGTAAAGGAGGAATAATGCATCGGAAAAGAGAAACTCGGAACCCCAAAGAAAATGTTATCGTTTCCGTAGAAACGTATCTCGATTTAGAAAGACAATGCAGGAGGAATAAGGCATCGGAAAAGAGATACTCGGAACCCCAAAGAAAATCCTATCGTTTCCGTAGAAACGTATCTCGATTTAGAAGGACAATGCAGGGAATCCAGAGTATTTCATATGGACGCAAATTGTGTGTTAATTCGTCAATGTTAGGGAGCGAGAGATGCAGTAAAGGAGGAATAATGCATCGGAAAAGAGATACTCGGAACCCCAAAGAAAATCCTATCGTTTCCGTAGAAACGTATCTCGATTTAGAAGGACAATGCAGGGAATCCAGAGTATTTCATATGGACGCAAATTGTGTGTTAATTCGTCAATGTGAGGGAGCGAGAGATGCAGTAAAGGAGGAATAATGCATCGGAAAAGAGATACTCGGAACCCCAAAGAAAATGCTATCGTTTCCGTAGAAACGTATCTCGATTTAGAAGGACAATGCAGGGAATCCAGAGTATTTCATATGGACGCAAATTGTGTGTTAATACGTCAATGTGAGGGAGCGAGGGATGCAGTAAAGGAGGAATAATGCATCGGAAAAGAGAAACTCGACTCCCAAAAGAAAATCCTATCGTTTCCGTAGAAACGTATCTCGATTTAGAAGGACAATGCAGGGAATCCAGAGTATTTCATATGGACGCAAATTGTGTGTTAATTCGTCAATGTTAGGAAGCGAGGGATGCTGTAAAGGAGGAATAATGCATCGGAAAAGAGATACTCGGAAACCCACAGAAAATCCTATCGTTTCCGTAGAAACGTATCTCGATTTAGAAGGATAATGCAGGGAACCCAGAGTATTTGTATAGACGCAAATAGTGTGTTAATTCGTCAATGTGAGGGAGCGAGGGATGCAGTAAAGGAGGAATAATGCATAGGAAAAGAGATACTCGGAACAACAAAGAAAATGTTATCGTTTCCGTAGAAACGTATCTCGATTTAGAAGGACAATGCAGGAGGAATAACGCATCGGAAAAGAGACACTCGGAACCCCAAAGAAAATCCTATGGTTTCCGTAGAAACGTATCTCGATTTAGAAGGACAATGCAGGGAAACCTGAGTATTTCATATGGACGCAAATTGTGTGTTAATTCGTCAATGTGAGGGAGCGAGGGATGCAGTAAAGGAGGAATAATGCATCGGAAAAGAGATACTCGGAACCCCAAAGAAAATGTTATCGTTTCCGTAGAAACGTATCTCGATTTAGAAAGACAATGCAGGAGGAATAACGCATCGGAAAAGAGATACTCGGAACCCCAAAGAAAATCCTATCGTTTCCGTAGAAACGTATCTCGATTTAGAAGGACAATGCAGGGAATCCTGAGTATTTCATATGGACGCAAATTGTGTATTAATTCGTCAATGTGAGGGAGCGAGGGATGCAGTAAAGGAGGAATAATGCATCGGAAAAGAGATACTCGGAACCCCATAGAAAATCCAGATCGTTTCCGTAGAAACGTATCTCGATTTAGAAGGACAATGCAGGGAATCCAGAGTATGTCATATGGACGCAAATTGTGTGTTAATTCGTCAATGTGAGGGAGCGGGGGATGCAGTATAGCAGGAATAATGCATCGGAAAAGAGATACTGGGAACCCCAAAGAAAATCCTATCGTTTCCGTAGAAACGTATCTCGATTTAGAAGGACAATGCAGGGAATCCAGAGTATGTCATATGGACGCAAATTGTGTGTTAATTCGTCCATGTGAGGGAGCGGGGGATGCAGTAAAGGAGGAATAATGCATCGGAAAAGAGATACTCGGATCCCCAAAGAAAATCCTATCGTTTCCGTAGAAACGTATCTCGATTTAGAAAGACAATGCAGGGAATCCAGAGTATTTCATATGGACGCAAATTGTGTGTTAATTCGTCAATGTGTGGGAGCGGGGGTTGCAGTACAGGAGGAATAATGCATCGGAAAAGAGATACTCGAAAACCCAAAGAAAATCCTATCGTTTCCATAGAAACATATCTCGATTTAGAAGGACAATGCAGGGAACCCAGAGTATTTCATTTGGACGCAAATTGGGGTTTAATTCTTCAATGTGAGGGAGCGAGGGATGCAGTAAAGGTGGAATATTGCATCGGAAAAGAGATACTCGACTCCCAGAAGAAAATCCAATCGTTTCCGTAGAATCGTATCTCGATTTAGAATCCAGAATATTTCATATGGACGCAAATTTTGTGTTAATTCGTCAATGTTAGGGATCGAGGGATGCAGTAAAGGAGGAATAATGCATCGGAAAAGAGATACTCGGAACCCCAAAGAAAATCCTATCGTTTCAGTAGAAACGTATCTCGATTTAGAAGGACAATGCAGGGAATCCAGAGTATTTCATATGGACGCAAATTGTGTGTTAATTCGTCAATGTGACGGAGCGAGGGATGCAGTAAAGGAGGAATAATGCATCGGAAATGAGATACTCGGAACCCCAAAGAAAATCCAATCGTTTCCGTAGAAACGTATCTCGATTTAGAAGGACAATGCAGGGAATCCAGAGTATTTCATATGGACGCAAATTGTGTGTTAATACATCAATGTGAGGGAGCGAGGGATGCAGTAAAGGAGGAATAATGCATCGGAAAAGAGAAACTCGACTCCCAAAAGAAAATCCTATCGTTTCCGTAGAAACGTATCTCGATTTAGAAGGACAATGCAGGGTATCCAGAGTATTTCATATGGGCGCAAATTGTGTGTTAATTCGTCAATGTTAGGAAGCGAGGGATGCAGTAAAGGAGGAATAATGCATCGGAAAAGAGATACTCGGAAACCCAAAGATAATGCTATCGTTTCCGTAGAAACGTATCTCGATTTAGAAGGACAATGCAGGGAATCCAGAGTATTTCATATGGACGCAAATTGTGTGTTAATACGTCAATGTGAGGGAGCGAGGGATGCAGTAAAGGAGGAATAATGCATCGGAAAAGAGAAACTCGACTCCCAAAAGAAAATCCTATCGTTTCCGTAGAAACGTATCTCGATTTAGAAGGACAATGCAGGGAATCCAGAGTATTTCATATGGACGCAAATTGTGTGTTAATTCGTCAATGTTAGGAAGCGAGGGATGCTGTAAAGGAGGAATAATGCATCGGAAAAGAGATACTTGGAAACCCACAGAAAATCCTATCGTTTCCGTAGAAACGTATCTCGATTTAGAAGGATAATGCAGGGAACCCAGAGTATTTGTATGGACGCAAATAGTGTGTTAATTCGTCAATGTGAGGGAGCGAGGGATGCAGTAAAGGAGGAATAATGCATAGGAAAAGAGATACTCGGAACCCCAAAGAAAATGTTATCGTTTCCGTAGAAACGTATCTCGATTTAGAAGGACAATGCAGGAGGAATAACGCATCGGAAAAGAGATACTCGGAACCCCAAAGAAAATCCTATGGTTTCCGTAGAAACGTATCTCGATTTAGAAGGACAATGCAGGGAAACCTGAGTATTTCATATGGACGCAAATTGTGTGTTAATTCGTCAATGTGAGGGAGCGAGGGATGCAGTAAAGGAGGAATAATGCATCGGAAAAGAGATACTCGGAACCCCAAAGAAAATGTTATCGTTTCCGTAGAAACGTATCTCGATTTAGAAAGACAATGCAGGAGGAATAACGCATCGGAAAAGAGATACTCGGAACCCCAAAGAAAATCCTATCGTTTCCGTAGAAACGTATCTCGATTTAGAAGGACAATGCAGGGAATCCTGAGTATTTCATATGGACGCAAATTGTGTATTAATTCGTCAATGTGAGGGAGCGAGGGATGCAGTAAAGGAGGAATAATGCATCGGAAAAGAGATACTCGGAACCCCATTGAAAATCCAGATCGTTTCCGTAGAAACGTATCTCGATTTAGAAGGACAAATCAGGGAATCCAGAGTATGTCATATGGACGCAAATTGTGTGTTAATTCGTCAATGTGAGGGAGCGGGGGATGCAGTAAAGCAGGAATAATGCATCGGAAAAGAGATACTGGGAACCCCAAAGAAACTCCTATCGTTTCCGTAGAAACGTATCTCGATTTAGAAGGACAATGCAGGGAATCCAGAGTATGTCATATGGACGCAAATTGTGTGTTAATTCGTCCATATGAGGGAGCGGGGGATGCAGTAAAGGAGGAATAATGCATCGGAAAAGAGATACTCGGATCCCCAAAGAAAATCCTATCGTTTCCGTAGAAACGTATCTCGATTTAGAAAGACAATGCAGGGAATCCAGAGTATTTCATATGGACGCAAATTGTGTGTTAATTCGTCAATGTGTGGGAGCGGGGGTTGCAGTACAGGAGGAATAATGCATCGGAAAAGAGATACTCGAAAACCCAAAGAAAATCCTATCGTTTCCATAGAAACATATCTCGATTTAGAAGGACAATGCAGGGAACCCAGAGTATTTCATTTGGACGCAAATTGGGGTTTAATTCTTCAATGTGAGGGAGCGAGGGATGCAGTAAAGGTGGAATATTGCATCGGAAAAGAGATACTCGACTCCCAGAAGAAAATCCAATCGTTTCCGTAGAATCGTATCTCGATTTAGAATCCAGAATATTTCATATGGACGCAAATTTTGTGTTAATTCGTCAATGTTAGGGTTCGAGGGATGCAGTAAAGGAGGAATAATGCATCGGAAAAGAGATACTCGGAACCCCAAAGAAAATCCTATCGTTTCAGTAGAAACGTATCTCGATTTAGAAGGACAATGCAGGGAATCCAGAGTATTTCATATGGACGCAAATTGTGTGTTAATTCGTCAATGTGACGGAGCGAGGGATGCAGTAAAGGAGGAATAATGCATCGGAAATGAGATACTCGGAACCCCAAAGAAAATCCTATCGTTTCCGTAGAAACGTATCTCGATTTAGAAGGACAATGCAGGGAATCCAGAGTATTTCATATGGACGCAAATTGTGTGTTAATACATCAATGTGAGGGAGCGAGGGATGCAGTAAAGGAGGAATAATGCATCGGAAAAGAGAAACTCGACTCCCAAAAGAAAATCCTATCGTTTCCGTAGAAACGTATCTCGATTTAGAAGGACAATGCAGGGTATCCAGAGTATTTCATATGGGCGCAAATTGTGTGTTAATTCGTCAATGTTAGGAAGCGAGGGATGCAGTAAAGGAGGAATAATGCATCGGAAAAGAGATACTCGGAAACCCAAAGAAAATGCTATCGTTTCCGTAGAAACGTATCTCGATTTAGAAGGACAATGCAGGGAATCCAGAGTATTTCATATGGACGCAAATTGTGTGTTAATACGTCAATGTGAGGGAGCGAGGGATGCAGTAAAGGAGGAATAATGCATCGGAAAAGAGAAACTCGACTCCCAAAAGAAAATCCTATCGTTTCCGTAGAAACGTATCTCGATTTAGAAGGACAATGCAGGGAATCCAGAGTATTTCATATGGACGCAAATTGTGTGTTAATTCGTCAATGTTAGGAAGCGAGGGATGCTGTAAAGGAGGAATAATGCATCGGAAAAGAGATACTTGGAAACCCACAGAAAATCCTATCGTTTCCGTAGAAACGTATCTCGATTTAGAAGGATAATGCAGGGAACCCAGAGTATTTGTATGGACGCAAATAGTGTGTTAATTCGTCAATGTGAGGGAGCGAGGGATGCAGTAAAGGAGGAATAATGCATAGGAAAAGAGATACTCGGAACCCCAAAGAAAATGTTATCGTTTCCGTAGAAACGTATATCGATTTAGAAGGACAATGCAGGAGGAATAACGCATCGGAAAAGAGATACTCGGAACCCCAAAGAAAATCCTATGGTTTCCGTAGAAACGTATCTCGATTTAGAAGGACAATGCAGGGAAACCTGAGTATTTCATATGGACGCAAATTGTGTGTTAATTCGTCAATGTGAGGGAGCGAGGGATGCAGTAAAGGAGGAATAATGCATCGGAAAAGAGATACTCGGAACCCCAAAGAAAATGTTATCGTTTCCGTAGAAACGTATCTCGATTTAGAAAGACAATGCAGGAGGAATAACGCATCGGAAAAGAGATACTCGGAACCCCAAAGAAAATCCTATCGTTTCCGTAGAAACGTATCTCGATTTAGAAGGACAATGCAGGGAATCCTGAGTATTTCATATGGACGCAAATTGTGTATTAATTCGTCAATGTGAGGGAGCGAGGGATGCAGTAAAGGAGGAATAATGCATCGGAAAAGAGATACTCGGAACCCCATAGAAAATCCAGATCGTTTCCGTAGAAACGTATCTCGATTTAGAAGGACAATGCAGGGAATCCAGAGTATGTCATATGGACGCAAATTGTGTGTTAATTCGTCAATGTGAGGGAGCGGGGGATGCAGTAAAGCAGGAATAATGCATCGGAAAAGAGATACTGGGAACCCCAAAGAAAATCCTATCGTTTCCGTAGAAACGTATCTCGATTTAGAAGGACAATGCAGGGAATCCAGAGTATGTCATATGGACGCAAATTGTGTGTTAATTCGTCCATGTGAGGGAGCGGGGGATGCAGTAAAGGAGAAATAATGCATCGGAAAAGAGATACTCGGATCCCCAAAGAAAATCCTATCGTTTCCGTAGAAACGTATCTCGATTTAGAAAGACAATGCAGGGAATCCAGAGTATTTCATATGGACGCAAATTGTGTGTTAATTCGTCAATGTGTGGGAGCGGGGGTTGCAGTACAGGAGGAATAATGCATCGGAAAAGAGATACTCGAAAACCCAAAGAAAATCCTATCGTTTCCATAGAAACATATCTCGATTTAGAAGGACAATGCAGGGAACCCAGAGTTTTTCATTTGGACGCAAATTGGGGTTTAATTCTTCAATGTGAGGGAGCGAGGGATGCAGTAAAGGTGGAATATTGCATCGGAAAAGAGATACTCGACTCCCAGAAGAAAATCCAATCGTTTCCGTAGAATCGTATCTCGATTTAGAATCCAGAATATTTCATATGGACGCAAATTTTGTGTTAATTCGTCAATGTTAGGGTTCGAGGGATGCAGTAAAGGAGGAATAATGCATCGGAAAAGAGATACTCGGAACCCCAAAGAAAATCCTATCGTTTCAGTAGAAACGTATCTCGATTTAGAAGGACAATGCAGGGAATCCAGAGTATTTCATATGGACGCAAATTGTGTGTTAATTCGTCAATGTGACGGAGCGAGGGATGCAGTAAAGGAGGAATAATGCATCGGAAATGAGATACTCGGAACCCCAAAGAAAATCCTATCGTTTCCGTAGAAACGTATCTCGATTTAGAAGGACAATGCAGGGAATCAGTAAAGGAGGAATAATGCATCGGAAAAGAGATACTCGACTCCCAAAAGAAAATCCTATCGTTTCCGTAGAAACGTATCTCGATTTAGAAGGACAATGCAGGGAATCCAGAGTATTTCATATGGACGCAAATTGTGTGTTAATTCGTCAATGTGAGGCAGCGAGGGATGCAGTAAACGAGGAATAATGCATCGGAAAAGAGATACACGGAACCCCAAAGAAAATCCTATCGTTTCCGTAGAAACGTATCTCGATTTAGAAGGACAATGCAGGGAATCAGTAAAGGAGGAATAATGCATCGGAAAAGAGATACTCGACTCCCAAAAGAAAATCCTATCGTTTCCGTAGAAACGTATCTCGATTTAGAAGGACAATGCAGGGAATCCAGAGTATTTCATATGGACGCAAATTGTGTGTTAATTCGTCAATGTTAGGGAGCGAGGGATGCAGTAAAGGAGGAATAATGCATCGGAAAAGAGATACTCGGAACCCCAAAGAAAATGCTATCGTTTCCGTAGAAACGTATCTCGATTTAGAAGGACAATGCAGGGAATCCAGAGTATTTCATATGGACGCAAATTGTGTGTTAATACGTCAATGTGAGGGAGCGAGGGATGCAGTAAAGGAGGAATAATGCATCGGAAAAGAGAAACTCGACTCCCAAAAGAAAATCCTATCGTTTCCGTAGAAACGTATCTCGATTTAGAAGGACAATGCAGGGAATCCAGAGTATTTCATATGGACGCAAATTGTGTGTTAATTCGTCAATGTTAGGAAGCGAGGGATGCTGTAAAGGAGGAATAATGCATCGGAAAAGAGATACTCGGAAACCCACAGAAAATCCTATCGTTTCCGTAGAAACGTATCTCGATTTAGAAGGATAATGCAGGGAACCCAGAGTATTTGTATGGACGCAAATAGTGTGTTAATTCGTCAATGTGAGGGAGCGAGGGATGCAGTAAAGGAGGAATAATGCATAGGAAAAGAGATACTCGGAACCCCAAAGAAAATGTTATCGTTTCCGTAGAAACGTATCTCGATTTAGAAGGACAATGCAGGAGGAATAACGCATCGGAAAAGAGATACTCGGAACCCCAAAGAAAATCCTATGGTTTCCGTAGAAACGTATCTCGATTTAGAAGGACAATGCAGGGAAACCTGAGTATTTCATATGGACGCAATTTGTGTGTTAATTCGTCAATGTGAGGGAGCGAGGGATGCAGTAAAGGAGGAATAATGCATCGGAAAAGAGATACTCGGAACCCCAAAGAAAATGTTATCGTTTCCGTAGAAACGTATCTCGATTTAGAAAGACAATGCAGGAGGAATAAGGCATCGGAAAAGAGATACTCGGAACCCCAAAGAAAATCCTATCGTTTCCGTAGAAACGTATCTCGATTTAGAAGGACAATGCAGGGAATCCTGAGTATTTCATATGGACGCAAATTGTGTATTAATTCGTCAATGTGAGGGAGCGAGGGATGCAGTAAAGGAGGAATAATGCATCGGAAAAGAGATACTCGGAACCCCATAGAAAATCCAGATCGTTTCCGTAGAAACGTATCTCGATTTAGAAGGACAATGCAGGGAATCCAGAGTATGTCATATGGACGCAAATTGTGTGTTAATTCGTCAATGTGAGGGAGCGGGGGATGCAGTAAAGCAGGAATAATGCATCGGAAAAGAGATACTGGGAACCCCAAAGAAAATCCTATCGTTTCCGTAGAAACGTATCTCGATTTAGAAGGACAATGCAGGGAATCCAGAGTATGTCATATGGACGCAAATTGTGTGTTAATTCGTCCATGTGAGGGAGCGGGGGATGCAGTAAAGGAGGAATAATGCATCGGAAAAGAGATACTCGGATCCCCAAAGAAAATCCTATCGTTTCCGTAGAAACGTATCTCGATTTAGAAAGACAATGCAGGGAATCCAGAGTATTTCATATGGACGCAAATTGTGTGTTAATTCGTCAATGTGTGGGAGCGGGGGTTGCAGTACAGGAGGAATAATGCATCGGAAAAGAGATACTCGAAAACCCAAAGAAAATCCTATCGTTTCCATAGAAACATATCTCGATTTAGAAGGACAATGCAGGCAACCCAGAGTATTTCATTTGGACGCAAATTGGGGTTTAATTCTTCAATGTGAGGGAGCGAGGGATGCAGTAAAGGTGGAATATTGCATCGGAAAAGAGATACTCGACTCCCAGAAGAAAATTCAATCGTTTCCGTAGAATCGTATCTCGATTTAGAATCCAGAATATTTCATATGGACGCAAATTTTGTGTTAATTCGTCAATGTTAGGGATCGAGGGATGCAGTAAAGGAGGAATAATGCATCGGAAAAGAGATACTCGGAACCCCAAAGAAAATCCTATCGTTTCAGTAGAAACGTATCTCGATTTAGAAGGACAATGCAGGGAATCCAGAGTATTTCATATGGACGCAAATTGTGTGTTGATTCGTCAATGTGAGGGAGCGAGGGATGCAGTAAAGGAGGAATAATGCATCGGAAATGAGATACTCGGAATCCCAAAGAAAATCCTATCGTTTCCGTAGAAACGTATCTCGATTTAGAAGGACAATGCAGGGAATCCAGAGTATTTCATATGGACGCAAATTGTGTGTTAATACATCAATGTGAGGGAGCGAGGGATGCAGTAAAGGAGGAATAATGCATCGGAAAAGAGAAACTTGACTACCAAAAGAAAATCCTATCGTTTCCGTAGAAACGTATCTCGATTTAGAAGGACAATGCAGGGTATCCAGAGTATTTCATATGGGCGCAAATTGTGTGTTAATTCGTCAGTGTTAGGAAGCGAGGGATGCAGTAAAGGAGGAATAATGCATCGGAAAAGAGATACTTGGAAACCCAAAGAAAATCCTATCGTTTCCGTAGAAACGTATCTCGATTTAGAAGGACAATGCAGGGAACCCAGAGTATTTGTTTGGACGCAAATTGTGTGTTAATTCGTCAATGTGAGGGAGCGAGGGATGCAGTAAAGGAGGAATAATGCATCGGAAAAGAGATACTCGGAACCCCAAAGAAAATGTTATCGTTTCCGTAGAAACGTATCTCGATTTAGAAGGACAATGCAGGAGGAATAACGCATCGGAAAAGAGATACTCGGAACCCCAAAGAAAATCCTATGGTTTCCGTAGAAACGTATCTCGATTTAGAAGGACAATGCAGGGAATCCAGAGTATTTCATATGGACGCAAATTGTGTGTTAATTCGTCAATGTGAGGGAGCGAGGGATGCAGTAAAGGAGGAATAATGCATCGGAAAAGATATACTCGGAACCCCAAAGAAAATCCTATCGTTTCCGTAGAAACGTATCTCGATTTAGAAGGGCAATGCAGGGAACCCAGAGTATCTGTATGGACGCAAATTGTGTGTTAATTCGTCAATGTGAGGGAGCGAGGGATGCAGTAAAGGAGGAATAATGCATCGGAAAAGAGATACTCGGAACCCCAAAGAAAATCCTATCGTTTCAGTAGAAACGTATCTCGATTTAGAAGGACAATGCAGGGAATCCAGAGTATTTCATATGGACGCAAAATGTGTGTTAATTCGTCAATGTGACGGAGCGAGGGATGCAGTAAAGGAGGAATAATGCATCGGAAATGAGATACTCGGAACCCCAAAGAAAATCCTATCGTTTCCGTAGAAACGTATCTCGATTTAGAAGGACAATGCAGGGAATCCAGAGTATTTCATATGGACGCAAATTGTGTGTTAATACATCAATGTGAGGGAGCGAGGGATGCAGTAAAGGAGGAATAATGCATCGGAAAAGAGATACTCGGAACCCCAAAGAAAATGTTATCGTTTCCGTAGAAACGTATCTCGATTTAGAAGGACAATGCAGGAGGAATAACGCATCGGAAAAGAGATACTCGGAACCCCAAAGAAAATCCTATCGTTTCCGTAGAAACGTATCTCGATTTAGAAGGACAATGCAGGGAATCCTGAGTATTTCATATGGACGCAAATTGTGTGTTAATTCGTCAATGTGAGGGAGCGAGGGATGCAGTAAAGGAGGAATAATGCATCGGAAATGAGATACTCGGAACCCCAAAGAAAATCCTATCGTTTCCGTAGAAACGTATCTCGAGTTAGAAGGACAATGCAGGCAATCCAGAGTATGTCATATGGACGCAAATTGTGTGTTAATTCGTCAATGTGAGGGAGCGGGGGATGCAGTAAAGGAGGAATAATTCATCGGAAAAGAGATACTCGGAACCCCAAAGAAAATCCTATCGTTTCCGTAGAAACGTATCTCGATTTAGAAGGACAATGCAGGGAATCCAGATTATGTCATATGGACGCAAATTGTGTGTTAATTCGTCAATGTGAGGGAGCGGGGGAAGCAGTAAAGGAGGAATAATGCATCGGAAAAGAGAAACTTGACTACCAAAAGAAAATCCTATCGTTTCCGTAGAAACGTATCTCGATTTAGAAGGACAATGCAGGGTATCCAGAGTATTTCATATGGGCGCAAATTGTATGTTAATTCGTCAGTGTTAGGAAGTGAGGGATGCAGTAAAGGAGGAATAATGCATCGGAAAAGAGATACTTGGAAACCCAAAGAAAATCCTATCGTTTCCGTAGAAACGTATCTCGATTTAGAAGGACAATGCAGGGAACCCAGAGTATTTGTTTGGACGCAAATTGTGTGTTAATTCGTCAATGTGAGGGAGCGAGGGATGCAGTAAAGGAGGAATAATGCATCGGAAAAGAGATACTCGGAACCCCAAAGAAAATGTTATCGTTTCCGTAGAAACGTATCTCGATTTAGAAGGACAATGCAGGAGGAATAACGCATCGGAAAAGAGATACTCGGAACCCCAAAGAAAATCCTATGGTTTCCGTAGAAACGTATCTCGATTTAGAAGGACAATGCAGGGAATCCAGAGTATTTCATATGGACGCAAATTGTGTGTTAATTCGTCAATGTGAGGGAGCGAGGGATGCAGTAAAGGAGGAATAATGCATCGGAAAAGATATACTCGGAACCCCAAAGAAAATCCTATCGTTTCCGTAGAAACGTATCTCGATTTAGAAGGGCAATGCAGGGAACCCAGAGTATCTGTATGGACGCAAATTGTGTGTTAATTCGTCAAAGTGAGGGAGCGAGGGATGCAGTAAAGGAGGAATCATGCATCGGAAAAGAGATACTCGGAAACCCAAAGAAAATGTTATCGTTTCCGTAGAAACGTATCTCGATTTAGAAGGACAATGCAGGAGGAATAACGCTTTGGAAAAGAGATACTCGGAACCCCAAAGAAAATCCTATCGTTTCCGTAGAAACGTATCTCGATTTAGAAGGACAATGCAGGGAATCCTGAGTATTTCATATGGACGCAAATTGTGTGTTAATTCGTCAATGTGTGGGAGCGGGGGTTGCAGTAAAGGAGGAATAATGCATCGGAAATGAGATACTCGGAACCCCAAAGAAAATCCTATCGTTTCAGTAGAAACGTATCTCGATTTAGAAGGACAATGCAGGGAATCCAGAGTTTTTCATATGGACGCAAATTGTGTGTTAATTCGTCAATGTGAGGGAGCGAGGGATGCAGTAAAGGAGGAATAATACATCGGAAATGACATACTCGGAACCCCAAAGAAAATCCTATCGTTTCCGTAGAAACGTATCTCGATTTAGAAGGACAATGCAGGGAATCCAGAGTATGTCATATGGACGCAAATTGTGTGTTAATTCGTCAATGTGAGGGAGCGGTGGATGCAGTAAAGGAGGAATAATTCATCGGAAAAGAGATACTCGGAACCCCAAAGAAAATCCTATCGTTTCCGTAGAAACGTATCTCGATTTAGAAGGACAATGCAGGGAATCCAGATTATGTCATATGGACGCAAATTGTGTGTTAATTCGTCAATGTGAGGGAGCGGGGGAAGCAGTAAAGGAGGAATAATGCATCGGAAAAGAGATACTCGGAACCCCAAAGAAAAGCCTATCGTTTCCGTAGAAACGTATCTCGATTTAGAAAGACAATGCAGGGATTCCAGAGTATTTCATATGGATGCAAATTGTGTGTTAATTCGTCAATGTGTGGGAGCGGGGGTTGCAGTAAAGGAGGAATAATGCATCGGAAATGAGATACTCGGAACCCCAAAGAAAATCCTATCGTTTCAGTAGAAACGTATCTCGATTTAGAAGGACAATGCAGGGAATCCAGAGTATTTCATATGGACGCAAATTGTGTGTTAATTCGTCAATGTGAGGGAGCGAGGGATGCAGTAAAGGAGGAATAATGCATCGGAAAAGAGAAACTCGACTACCAAAAGAAAATCCTATCGTTTCCGTAGAAACGTATCTCGATTTAGAAGGGCAATGCAGGGAACCCAGAGTATCTGTATGGACGCAAATTGTGTGTTAATTCGTCAATGTGAGGGAGCGAGGGATGCAGTAAAGGAGGAATCATTCATCGGAAAGGAGATACTCGGAACCCCAAAGAAAATGTTATCGTTTCCGTAGAAACGTATCTCGATTTAGAAGGACAATGCAGGGAATCCAGATTATGTCATATGGACGCAAATTGTGTGTTAATTCGTCAATGTGAGGGAGCGGGGGAAGCTGTAAAGGAGGAATAATGCATCGGAAAAGAGATACTCGGAACCCCAAAGAAAAGCCTATCGTTTCCGTAGAAACGTATCTCGATTTAGAAAGACAATGCAGGGATTCCAGAGTATTTCATATGGATGCAAATTGTGTGTTAATTCGTCAATGTGTGGGAGCGGGGGTTGCAGTAAAGGAGGAATAATGCATCGGAAATGAGATACTCGGAACCCCAAAGAAAATCCTATCGTTTCAGTAGAAACGTATCTCGATTTAGAAGGACAATGCAGGGAATCCAGAGTATTTCATATGGACGCAAATTGTGTGTTAATTCGTCAATGTGAGGGAGCGAGGGATGCAGTAAAGGAGGAATAATGCATCGGAAATGAGATACTCGGAACCCCAAAGAAAATCCTATCGTTTCCGTAGAAACGTATCTCGATTTAGAAGGACAATGCAGGGAATCCAGAGTATTTCATATGGACGCAAATTGTGTGTTAATACATCAATGTGAGGGAGCGAGGGATGCAGTAAAGGAGGAATAATGCATCGGAAAAGAGAAACTCGACTACCAAAAGAAAATCCTATCGTTTCCGTAGAAACGTATCTCGATTTAGAAGGACAATGCAGGGTATCCAGAGTATTTCATATGGGCGCAAATTGTGTGTTAATTCGTCAATGTTAGGAAGCGAGGGATGCAGTAAAGGAGGAATAATGCATCGGAAAAGAGATACTTGGAAACCCAAAGAAAATCCTATCGTTTCCGTAGAAACGTATCTCGATTTAGAAGGACAATGCAGGGAACCCAGAGTATTTGTTTGGACGCAAATTGTGTGTTAATTCGTCAATGTGAGGGAGCGAGGGATGCAGTAAAGGAGGAATAATGCATCGGAAAAGAGATACTCGGAACCCCAAAGAAAATGTTATCGTTTCCGTAGAAACGTATCTCGATTTAGAAGGACAATGCAGGAGGAATAACGCATCGGAAAAGTGATACTCGGAACCCCAAAGAAAATCCTATGGTTTCCGTAGAAACGTATCTCGATTTAGAAGGACAATGCAGGGAATCCAGAGTATTTCATATGGACGCAAATTGTGTGTTAATTCGTCAATGTGAGGGAGCGAGGGATGCAGTAAAGGGGGAATAATGCATCGGAAAAGAGATACTCGGAACCCCAAAGAAAATCCTATCGTTTCCGTAGAAACGTATCTCGATTTAGAAGGGCAATGCAGGGAACCCAGAGTATCTGTATGGACGCAAATTGTGTGTTAATTCGTCAATGTGAGGGAGCGAGGGATGCAGTAAAGGAAGAATCATGCATCGGAAAAGAGATACTCGGAACCCCAAAGAAAATGTTATCGTTTCCGTAGAAACGTATCTCGATTTAGAAGGACAATGCAGGAGGAATAACGCTTTGGAAAAGAGATACTCGGAACCCCAAAGAAAATCCTATCGTTTCCGTAGAAACGTATCTCGATTTAGAAGGACAATGCAGGGAATCCTGAGTATTTCATATGGACGCAAATTGTGTGTTAATTCGTCAATGTGTGGGAGCGGGGGTTGCAGTAAAGGAGGAATAATGCATCGGAAATGAGATACTCGGAACCCCAAAGAAAATCCTATCGTTTCAGTAGAAATGTATCTCGATTTAGAAGGACAATGCAGGGAATCCAGAGTATTTCATATGGACGCAAATTGTGTGTTAATTCGTCAATGTGAGGGAGCGAGGGATGCAGTAAAGGAGGAATAATGCATCGGAAATGAGATACTCGGAACCCCAAAGAAAATCCTATCGTTTCCGTAGAAACGTATCTCGATTTAGAAGGACAATGCAGGGAATCCAGAGTATGTCATATGGACGCAAATTGTGTGTTAATTCGTCAATGTGAGGGAGCGGGGGATGCAGTAAAGGAGGAATAATTCATCGGAAAAGAGATACTCGGAACCCCAAAGAAAATCCTATCGTTTCCGTAGAAACGTATCTCGATTTAGAAGGACAATGCAGGGAATCCAGATTATGTCATATGGACGCAAATTGTGTGTTAATTCGTCAATGTGAGGGAGCGGGGGAAGCAGTAAAGGAGGAATAATGCATCGGAAAAGAGATACTCGGAACCCCAAAGAAAATCCTATGGTTTCCGTAGAAACGTATCTCGATTTAGAAAGACAATGCAGGGATTCCAGAGTATTTCATATGGATGCAAATTGTGTGTTAATTCGTCAATGTGTGGGAGCGGGGGTTGCAGTAAAGGAGGAATAATGCATCGGAAATGAGATACTCGGATCCCCAAAGAAAATCCTATCGTTTCAGTAGAAACGTATCTCGATTTAGAAGGACAATGCAGGGAATCCAGAGTATTTCATATGGACGCAAATTGTGTGTTAATTCGTCAATGTGAGGGAGCGAGGGATGCAGTAAAGGAGGAATAACGCATCGGAAATGAGATACTCGGAACCCCAAAGAAAATCCTATCGTTTCCGTAGAAACGTATCTCGATTTAGAAGGACAATGCAGGGTATCCAGAGTATTTCATATGGGCGCAAATTGTGTGTTAATTCGTCAATGTTAGGAAGCGAGGGATGCAGTAAAGGAGGAATAATGTATCGGAAAAGAGATACTTGGAAACCCAAAGAAAATCCTATCGTTTCCGTAGAAACGTATCTCGATTTAGAAGGACAATGCAGGGAACCCAGAGTATTTGTTTGGACGCAAATTGTGTGTTAATTCGTCAATGTGAGGGAGCGAGGGATGCAGTAAAGGAGGAATAATGCATCGGAAAAGAGATACTCGGAACCCCAAAGAAAATGTTATCGTTTCCGTAGAAACGTATCTCGATTTAGAAGGACAATGCAGGAGGAATAACGCATCGGAAAAGTGATACTCGGAACCCCAAAGAAAATCCTATGGTTTCCGTAGAAACGTATCTCGATTTAGAAGGACAATGCAGGGAATCCAGAGTATTTCATATGGACGCAAATTGTGTGTTAATTCGTCAATGTGAGGGAGCGAGGGATGCAGTAAAGGGGGAATAATGCATCGGAAAAGAGATACTCGGAACCCCAAAGAAAATCCTATCGTTTCCGTAGAAACGTATCTCGATTTAGAAGGGCAATGCAGGGAACCCAGAGTATCTGTATGGACGCAAATTGTGTGTTAATTCGTCAATGTGAGGGAGCGAGGGATGCAGTAAAGGAAGAATCATGCATCGGAAAAGAGATACTCGGAACCCCAAAGAAAATGTTATCGTTTCCGTAGAAACGTATCTCGATTTAGAAGGACAATGCAGGAGGAATAACGCTTTGGAAAAGAGATACTCGGAACCCCAAAGAAAATCCTATCGTTTCCGTAGAAACGTATCTCGATTTAGAAGGACAATGCAGGGAATCCTGAGTATTTCATATGGACGCAAATTGTGTGTTAATTCGTCAATGTGTGGGAGCGGGGGTTGCAGTAAAGGAGGAATAATGCATCGGAAATGAGATACTCGGAACCCCAAAGAAAATCCTATCGTTTCAGTAGAAATGTATCTCGATTTAGAAGGACAATGCAGGGAATCCAGAGTATTTCATATGGACGCAAATTGTGTGTTAATTCGTCAATGTGAGGGAGCGAGGGATGCAGTAAAGGAGGAATAATGCATCGGAAATGAGATACTCGGAACCCCAAAGAAAATCCTATCGTTTCCGTAGAAACGTATCTCGATTTAGAAGGACAATGCAGGGAATCCAGAGTATGTCATATGGACGCAAATTGTGTGTTAATTCGTCAATGTGAGGGAGCGGGGGATGCAGTAAAGGAGGAATAATTCATCGGAAAAGAGATACTCGGAACCCCAAAGAAAATCCTATCGTTTCCGTAGAAACGTATCTCGATTTAGAAGGACAATGCAGGGAATCCAGATTATGTCATATGGACGCAAATTGTGTGTTAATTCGTCAATGTGAGGGAGCGGGGGAAGCAGTAAAGGAGGAATAATGCATCGGAAAAGAGATACTCGGAACCCCAAAGAAAATCCTATGGTTTCCGTAGAAACGTATCTCGATTTAGAAAGACAATGCAGGGATTCCAGAGTATTTCATATGGATGCAAATTGTGTGTTAATTCGTCAATGTGTGGGAGCGGGGGTTGCAGTAAAGGAGGAATAATGCATCGGAAATGAGATACTCGGATCCCCAAAGAAAATCCTATCGTTTCAGTAGAAACGTATCTCGATTTAGAAGGACAATGCAGGGAATCCAGAGTATTTCATATGGACGCAAATTGTGTGTTAATTCGTCAATGTGAGGGAGCGAGGGATGCAGTAAAGGAGGAATAACGCATCGGAAATGAGATACTCGGAACCCCAAAGAAAATCCTATCGTTTCCGTAGAAACGTATCTCGATTTAGAAGGACAATGCAGGGTATCCAGAGTATTTCATATGGGCGCAAATTGTGTGTTAATTCGTCAATGTTAGGAAGCGAGGGATGCAGTAAAGGAGGAATAATGTATCGGAAAAGAGATACTTGGAAACCCAAAGAAAATCCTATCGTTTCCGTAGAAACGTATCTCGATTTAGAAGGACAATGCAGGGAACCCAGAGTATTTGTTTGGACGCAAATTGTGTGTTAATTCGTCAATGTGAGGGAGCGAGGGATGCAGTAAAGGAGGAATAATGCATCGGAATAGAGATACTCGGAACCCCAAAGAAAATGTTATCGTTTCCGTAGAAACGTATCTCGATTTAGAAGGACAATGCAGGAGGAATAACGCATCGGAAAAGAGATACTCGGAACCACAAAGAAAATCCTATGGTTTCCGTAGAAACGTATCTCGATTTAGAAGGACAATGCAGGGAATCCAGAGTATTTCATATGAACGCAAATTGTGTGTTAATTCGTCAATGTGAGGGTGCGAGGGATGCAGTAAAGGAGGAATAATGGATCGGAAAAGAGATACTGGGATCCCCAAAGAAAATCCTATCGTTTCCGTAGAAACCTATCTCGATTTAGAAGGACAATGCAGGGAATAAAGAGTATTTCATATGGACGCAAATTGTGTGTTAATTCGTCAATGTTTGGAAGCGAGGGATGCTGTAAAGGAGGAATAATGCATCGGAAAACAGATACTCAGAAACCCACAGAAAATCCTATCGTTTCCGTAGAAACGTATCTCGATTTAGAAGGGCAATGCAGGGAACCCAGAGTATCTGTATGGACGCAAATTGTGTGTTAATTCGTCAATGTGAGGGAGCGAGGGATGCAGTAAAGGAGGAATCATGCATCGGAAAAGAGATACTCGGAACCCCAAAGAAAATGTTATCGTTTCCGTAGAAACGTATCTCGATTTAGAAGGACAATGCAGGAGGAATAACGCTTTGGAAAAGAGATACTCGGAACCCCAAAGAAAATCCTATCGTTTCCGTAGAAACGTATCTCGATTTAGAAGGACAATGCAGGGAATCCTGAGTATTTCATATGGACGCAAATTGTGTGTTAATTCGTCAATGTGTGGGAGCGGGGGTTGCAGTAAAGGAGGAATAATGCATCGGAAATGAGATACTCGGAACCCCAAAGAAAATCCTATCGTTTCAGTAGAAATGTATCTCGATTTAGAAGGACAATGCAGGGAATCCAGAGTATTTCATATGGACGCAAATTGTGTGTTAATTAGTCAATGTGAGGGAGCGAGGGATGCAGTAAAGGAGGAATAATGAATCGGAAATGAGATACTCGGAACCCCAAAGAAAATCCTATCGTTTCCGTAGAAACGTATCTCGATTTAGAAGGACAATGCAGGGAATCCAGAGTATGTCATATGGACGCAAATTGTGTGTTAATTCGTCAATGTGAGGGAGCGGGGGATGCAGTAAAGGAGGAATAATTCATCGGAAAAGAGATACTCGGAACCCCAAAGAAAATCCTATCGTTTCCGTAGAAACGTATCTCGATTTAGAAGGACAATGCAGGGAATCCAGATTATGTCATATGGACGCAAATTGTGTGTTAATTCGTCAATGTGAGGGAGCGGGGGAAGCAGTAAAGGAGGAATAATGCATCGGAAAAGAGATACTCGGAACCCCAAAGAAAAGCCTATCGTTTCCGTAGAAACGTATCTCGATTTAGAAAGACAATGCAGGGATTCCAGAGTATTTCATATGGATGCAAATTGTGTGTTAATTCGTCAATGTGTGGGAGCGGGGGTTGCAGTAAAGGAGGAATAATGCATCGGAAAAGAGATACTCGGTACCCCAAAGAAAATCCTATCGTTTCAGTAGAAACGTATCTCGATTTAGAAGGACAATGCAGGGAATCCAGAGTATTTCATATGGACGCAAATTGTGTGTTAATTCGTCAATGTGAGGGAGCGAGGGATGCAGTAAAGGAGGAATAATGCATCGGAAATGAGATACTCGGAACCCCAAAGAAAATCCTATCGTTTCCGTAGAATCGTATCTCGATTTAGAAGGACAATGCAGGGAATCCAGAGTATTTCATATGGACGCAAATTGTGTGTTAATACATCAATGTGAGGGAGCGAGGGATGCAGTAAAGGAGGAATAATGCATCGGAAAAGAGAAACTCGACTACCAAAAGAAAATCCTATCGTTTCCGTAGAAACGTATCTCGATTTAGAAGGACAATGCAGGGTATCCAGAGTATTTCATATGGGCGCAAATTGTGTGTTAATTCGTCAATGTTAGGAAGCGAGGGATGCAGTAAAGGAGGAATAATGCATCGGAAAAGAGATACTTGGAAACCCAAAGAAAATCCTATCGTTTCCGTAGAAACGTATCTCGATTTAGAAGGACAATGCAGGGAACCCAGAGTATTTGTTTGGACGCAAATTGTGTGTTAATTCGTCAATGTGAGGGAGCGAGGGATGCAGTAAAGGAGGAATAATGCATCGGAAAAGAGATACTCGGAACCCCAAAGAAAATGTTATCGTTTCCGTAGAAACGTATCTCGATGTAGAAGGACAATGCAGGAGGAATAACGCATCGGAAAAGAGATACTCGGAACCACAAAGAAAATCCTATGGTTTCCGTAGAAACGTATCTCGATTTAGAAGGACAATGCAGGGAATCCAGAGTATTTCATATGGACGCAAATTGTGTGTTAATTCGTCAATGTGAGGGAGCGAGGGATGCAGTAAAGGAGGAATAATGGATCGGAAAAGAGATACTGGGAACCCCAAAGAAAATCCTATCGTTTCCGTAGAAACCTATCTCGATTTAGAAGGACAATGCAGGGAATAAAGAGTATTTCATATGGACGCAAATTGTGTGTTAATTCGTCAATGTTTGGAAGCGAGGGATGCTGTAAAGGAGGAATAATGCATCGGAAAAGAGATACTCGGAAACCCACAGAAAATCCTATCGTTTCCGTAGAAACGTATGTCGATTTAGGAGGATAATGCAGGGAACCCAGAGTATTTGTATGGACGCAAATTGTGTGTTAATTCGTCAATGTGAGGGAGCGAGGGATGCAGTAAAGGAGGAATAATGCATCGGATAAGAGATACTCGGAACCACAAAGAAAATGTTATCGTTTCCGTAGAAACGTATCTCGATTTAGAAGGACAATGCAGGAGGAATAACGCTTCTGAAAAGAGATACTCGGAACCCCAAAGAAAATCCTATCGTTTCCGTAGAAACGTATCTCGATTTAGAAGGACAATGCAGGGAATCCTGAGTATTTCATATGGACGCAAATTGTGTGTCAATTCGTCAATGTGAGGGAGCGAGGGATGCAGTAAAGGAGGAATAATGCATCGGAAAAGAGATACTCGGAACCCCAAAGAAAATGTTATCGTTTCCGTAGAAACGTATCTCGATTTAGAAGGACAATGCAGGAGGAATAACGCATCGGAAAAGAGTTACTCGGAACCCCAAAGAAAATCCTATCGTTTCCGTAGAAACGTATCGATTTAGAAGGACAATGCAGGGAATCCAGAGTATTTCATATGGACACAAATTGTGTGTTAATTCGTCAATGTGAGGGAGCGAGGGATGCAGTAAAGGAGTAATAATGCATCGGAAAAGAGATACTCGGAACCCCAAAGAAAATCCAGATCGTTTCCGTAGAAACGTATCTCGATTTAGAAGGACAATGCAGGGATTCCAGAGTATGTCATATGGACGCAAATTGTGTGTTAATTCGTCAATGTGAGGGTGCGGGGGATGCAGTAAAGGAGGAATAATTCATCGGAAAAGAGATACTCGGAACCCCAAAGAAAATCCTATCGTTTCCGTAGAAACGTATCTCGATTTAGAAGGACAATGCAGGGAATCCAGAGTATGTCATATGGACGCAAATTGTGTGTTAATTCGTCAATGTGAGGGAGCGGGGGAAGCAGTAAAGGAGGAATAATGCATCGGAAAAGAGATACTCGGAACAACAAAGAAAATCCTATCGTTTCCGTAGAAACGTATCTCGATTTAGAAAGACAATGCAGGGAATCCAGAGTATTTCATATGGACGCAAATTGTGTGTTAATTCGTCAATGTGTGGGAGCGGGGGTTGCAGTAAAGGAGGAATAATGCATCGGAAAAGAGATACTCGAAAACCCAAAGAAAATCCTATCGTTTCCATAGAAACGTATCTCGATTTAGAAGGACAATGCATGGAACCCAGAGTATTTCATATGGACGCAAATTGGGGTTTAATTATTCAATGTGAGGGAGCGAGGGATGCAGTAAAGGTGGAATATTGCATCGGAAAAGAGATACTGGACTCCCAAAAGAAAATCCTATCGTTTCCGTAGAATCGTATCTCGATTTAGAATCCAGAATATTTCATATGGACGCAAATTGTGTGTTAATTCGTCAATGATAGGGATCGAGGGATGCAGTAAAGGAGGAATAATGCATCGGAAAAGAGATACTCGGAACCCCAAAGAAAATCCTATCGTTTCAGTAGAAACGTATCTCGATTTAGAAGGACAATGCAGGGAATCCAGAGTATTTCATATGGACGCAAATTGTGTGTTAATTCGTCAATGTGAGGGAGCGAGGGATGCAGTAAAGGAGGAATAATGCATTGGAAATGAGATACACTGAACCCCAAAGAAAATCCTATCGTTTCCGTAGAAACGTATCTCGATTTAGAAGGACAATGCAGGGAATCCAGAGTATTTCATATGGACGCAAATTGTGTGTTAATACATCAATGTGAGGGAGCGAGGGATGCAGTAAAGGAGGAATAATGCATCGGAAAAGAGACACTCGACTCCCAAAAGAAAATCCTATCGTTTCCGTAGAAACGTATCTCGATTTAGAAGGACAAGGCAGGGTATCCAGAGTATTTCATATGGACGCAAATTGTGTGTTAATTCGTCAATGTTAGGAAGCGAGGGATGCAGTAAAGGAGGAATAATGCATCGGAAAAGAGATACTCGGAAACCCAAAGGAAATCCTATCGTTTCCGTAGAAACGTATCTCGATTTAGAAGGACAATGCAGGGAACCCAGAGTATTTGTTTGGACGCAAATTGTGTGTTAATTCGTCAATGTGAGGGAGCGAGGGATGCAGTAAAGGAGGAATAATGCATCGGAAAAGAGATACTCGACACCCAAAAGAAAATCCTATCGTTTCCGTAGAAACGTATCTCGTTTTAGAAAGATAATGCAGGAACTCAGAGTATTTCATATGGACGGAAATTGTGTGTTAATTCGGAAATGTGAGGGAGCGAATGATGCAGTAAACGGGGAATAATTTATCGGAAAAGGGATACTCGGAACCCCAAAGAAAATCCTATCGTTTCCGTAGAAACGTATCTCGATTTAGAAAGACAATGCAGGGAATCCAGAGTAATTCTTATGGACGCAAATTGTGTGTTAATTCGTCAATGTGTGGGAGCGGGGGTTGCAGTAAAGGAGGAATAATGCATCGGAAAAGAGATACTCGAAAACCCAAAGGAAATCCTATCGTTTCCATAGAAACGTATCTCGATTTAGAAGGACAATGCAGGGAAACCAGAGTATTTCATATGGACGCAAATTGGGGTTTAATTATTCAATGTGAGGGAGCGAGGGATGCAGTAAAGGTGGAATATTGCATCGGAAAAGAGATACTCGACTCCCAAAAGAATATCCTATCGTTTCCGTAGAATCGTATCTCGATTTAGAATCCAGAATATTTCATATGGACGCAAATTGTGTGTTAATTCGTCAATGATAGGGATCGAGGGATGCAGTAAACGAGGAATAATGCATCGGAAAAGAGATACTCGGAACCCCAAAGAAAATCCTATCGTTTCAGTAGAAACGTATCTCGATTTAGAAGGACAATGCATGGAATCCAGAGTATTTCATATGGACGCAAATTGTGTGTTAATTCGTCAATGTGAGGGAGCGAGGGATGCAGTAAAGGAGGAATAATGCATCGGAAATGAGATACTCGGAACCCCAAAGAAAATCCTATCGTTTTCGTAGAAACGTATCTCGATTTAGAAGGACAATGCAGGGAATCCAGAGTATTGCATATGGACGCAAATTGTGTGTTAATACATCAATGTGAGGGAGGGAGGGATGCAGTAAAGGAGAAATAATGCATCGGAAAAGAGACACTCGACTCCCAAAAGAAAATCCTATCGTTTCCCTAGAAACGTATCTCGATTTAGAAGGACAATGCAGGGTATCCAGAGTATTTCATATGGACGCAAATTGTGTGTTAATTCGTCAATGTTAGGAAGCGAGGGATGCAGTAAAGGAGGAATAATGCATCGGAAAAGAGATACTCGGAAACCCAAAGGAAATCCTATCGTTTCCGTAGAAACGTATCTTGATTTAGAAGGACAATGCAGGGAACCCAGAGTATTTGTTTGGACGCAAATTGTGTGTTAATTCGTCAATGTGAGGGAGCGAGGGATGCAGTAAAGGAGGAATAATGCATCGGAAAAGAGATACTCGGAACCCCAAAGAAAATCCTATCGTTTCCGTAGAAACGTATCTCGATTTAGAAGGACAATGCAGGAGGAATAACGCATCGGAAAAGAGATACTCGGAACCCCAAAGAAAATCCTATCGTTTCCGTAGAAACGTATCTCGATTTAGAAGGACAATGCTGGGAATCCCGAGTATTTCATATGGACGCTAATTGTGTGTTAATTCGTCAATGTGAGGGAGCGAGGGATGCAGTAAAGGAGGAATAATGCATCGGAAAAGAGATACTCGGAACCCCAAAGAAAATCCTATCGTTTCCGTAGAAACGTATCTCGATTTAGAAGGACAATGCAGGGAATCCATAGTATTTCATATGGACGGAAATTGTGTGTTAATTCGTCAATGTGAGGGAGCGAGGGATAAAGTAAAGGAGGAATAATGCATCGGAAAAGAGATACTCGGAACCCCAAAGAAAATGTTATCGTTTCCGTAGAAACGTATCTCGATTTAGAAGGACAATGCAGGAGGAATAACGCATCGGAAAAGAGATACTCGGAACCCCAAAGAAAATCCTATCGTTTCCGTAGAAACGTATCTCTTTTTAGAAAGATAATGCAGGAACCCAGAGTATTTCATATGGACGGAAATTGTGTGTTAATTCGGAAATGTGAGGGAGCGAATGATGCAGTAAAGGAGGAATAATGCATCGGAAAAGGGATACTCGGAACCCCACAAAAATCCTATCGTTTCCGTAGAAACGTATCTCGATTTAGAAGGACAATGCAGGGAATCCTGAGTATTTCATATGGACGCAAATTGTGTGTTAATACGTCAATGTGAGGGAGCGAGGGATGCAGTAAAGGAGGAATAATGCATCGGAAAAGAGATACTCGACACCCAAAAGAAAATCCTATGGTTTCCGTAGAAACATATCTCGTTTTTGAAAGATAATGCAGGAACCCAGAGTATTTCATATGGACGGAAATTGTGTGTTATTTCGGAAATGTGAGGGAGCGAATGATGCAGTAAAGGGGGAATAATTTATCGGAAAAGGGATACTCGGAACCCCAAAGAAAATCCTATCGTTTCCGTAGAAACGTATCTCGATTTAGAAGGACAATGCAGGGAATCCAGTGTAATTCATATGGACGCAAATTGTGTATTAATTCGTCAATGTGAGGGAGCGAGGGATGCAGTAAAGGAGGAATAATGCATTGGAAAAGAGATACTCGGAACCCCAAAGAAAATCCTATCGTTTCCGTAGAAACGTATCTCGATTTAGAAGGACAATGCAGGGAACCCAGTGTATTTGTATGGGCGCAAATTGTGTGTTAATTCGTCAATGTGAGGGAGCGAGGGATGCAGTAAAGGAGGAATAATGCATCGGAAAAGAGATACTCGGAACCCCAAAGATAATCCTATCGTTTCCGTAGAAACGTATCTCGATTTAGAAGGACAATGCAGGGAATCCAGAGTATTTCATATGGACGCAAATTGTGTGTTAATACGTCAATGTGAGGGAGCGAGGGATGCAGTAAAGGAGGAATAATGCATCGGAAAAGAGAAACTCGACTCCGAAAAGAAAATCCTACCTTTTCCGTAGAAACGTATCTCGATTTAGAAGGACAATGCAGGGAATCCAGAGTATTACATATGGACGCAAATTGTGTGTTAATTCGCCAATGGTAGGAAGCGAGGGATGCAGTAAAGGAGGAATAATGCATCGGAAAAGAGATACTCGGAAACCCAAAGAAAATCCTATCGTTTCCGTAGAAACGTATCTCGATTTAGAAGGACAATGCAGGGAACCCAGAGTATTTGTATGGACGCAAATTGTGTGTTAATTCGTCAATGTGAGGGAGCGTGGGATGCAGTAAAGGAGGAATAATGCATCGGAGAAGAGATACTCGGAACCCCAAAGAAAATCCTATCGTTTCCGTAGAAACGTATCTCGATTTAGAAGGACAATGCAGGGAATACTGAGTATTTCATATGGACGCAAATTGTGTGTTAATTCGTCAATGTGAGGGAGCGAGGGATGGAGTAAAGGAGGAATAATGCATCAGAAATGAGATACTCGGAACCCCCAAGAAAATCCTATCGTTTCCGTAGAAACGTATCTCGATTTAGAAGGACAATGCAGGGAATTAAGAGTTTTTCATATGGACGCAAATTGTGTGTTAATACGTCAATTTGAGGGAGCGAGGGATGCAGTAAAGGAGGAATAATGCATCGGAAAAGAGAAACTCGACTCCCAAAAGAAAATCCTATCGTTTCCGTAGAAACGTATCTCGATTTAGAAGGACAGTGCAGGGAATCCAGAGTATTTCATATGGACGCAAATTGTGTGTTAATTCGTCAATGTTAGGAAGCGAGGGATGCAGTAAAGGAGGAATAATGCATCGGAAAAGAGATACTCGGAAACCCAAAGAAAATCCTATCGTTTCCGTAGAAACGTATCTCGATTTAGAAGGACAATGCAGGGAACCCAGTGTATTTGTATGGACGCAAATTGTGTGTTAATTCGTCAATGTGGGGGAGCGAGGGATGCAGTAAAGGAGGAATAATGCATCGGAAAAGAGATACTCGGAACCCCAAAGAAAATGTTATCGTTTCCGTAGAAACGTATCTCGATTTAGAAGGACAATGCAGGAGGAATAACGCATCGGAAAAGAGATACTCGGAACCCCAAAGAAAATTCTATCGTTTCCGTAGAAACGTATCTCGATTTAGAAGGACAATGCAGGCAATCCAGAATATTTCATACGGACGCAAATTGTGTGTTAATTCGTCAATGTTAGGGATCGAGGGATGCAGTAAAGGAGGAATAATGCATCGGAAAAAAGATACTCGGAACCCCAAAGAAAATCCTATCGTTTCAGTAGAAACGTATCTCGATTTAGAAGGACAATGCAGGGAATCCAGAGTATTTCATATGGACGCAAATTGTGTGTTAATTAATCAATGTGAGGGAGCGAGGGATGCAGTAAAGGAGGAATAATGCATCGGAAAAGAGATACTCGGAACCCCAAAGAAAATCCTATCGTTTCCTTAGAAACGTATCTCGATTTAGAAGGACAATGCAGGGAATCCAGAATATTTCATATGGACGCAAATTGTGTGTTAATACTTCAATGTGAGGGAGCGAGGGATGCAGTAAAGGAGGAATAATGCATCGGGAAAGAGAAACTCGACTCCCAAAAGAAAATCCTATCGTTTCCGTAGAAACGTATCTCGATTTAGAAGGACAATGCAGGGAATCCAGAGTATTTCATATGGACGCAAATTCTATGTTAATTCGTAAATGTTAGGAAGCGAGGGATGCAGTAAAGGAGGAATAATGCATGGGAAAAGAGATACTCGGAAACCCAAGGAAAATCCTATCGTTTCCGTAGAAACGTATCTCGATTTAGAAGGGCAATACAGGGAATCCAGAGTATGTCATATGGACGCAAATTGTGTGTTAATTCGTCAATGTGAGGGAGCGGGGGATGCAGTAAAGGAGGAATAATGCATCGGAAAGCAGATACTCGACACCCAAAAGAAAATCCTATGGTTTCCGTAGAAACGTATCTCGTTTTAGAAAGATAATGCAGGAACCCAGAGTATTTCATATGGACGGAAATTGTGTGTTAATTCGGAAATGTGAGGGAGCGAATGATGCAGTAAAGGAGGAAGAATGCATCGGAAAAGGGATACTCGGAACCCCAATGAAAATCCTATCGTTTCCGTAGAAACGTATCTCGATTTAGAAGGACAATGCAGGGAATCCAGAGTAATTCATATGGACGCAAATTGTGTGTTAATTCGTCAATGTGAGGGAGCGAGGGATGCAGTAAAGGAGGAATAATGCATCGGAAAAGAGATACTCGGAACCCCAAAGAAAATCCTATCATTTCCGTAGAAACGAAATCGATTAAGAAGGACAATGCAGGGAATCCTGAGTATTTCATATGGACGCAAATCGTGTGTTAATTCTTCAATGTGAGGGAGCGAGGGATGCAGTAAAAGAGGAATAATGCATCGGAAAAGAGAAACTCGACTCCCAAAAGAAAATCCTATCGTTTCCGTAGAAACGTATCTCGATTTAGAAGGACAGTGCAGGGAATCCAGAGTATTTCATATGGACGCAAATATTGTGTTAATTCGTCAATGTTAGGATCGAGGGATGCAGTAAAGGCGGAATAATGCATCGGAAAAGAGATACTCGGAAACCCAAAGAAAATCCTATCGTTTCCGTAGAAACGTATCTCGATTTAGAAGGACAATGCAGGGAACCCAGTGTATTTGTATGGGCGCAAATTGTGTGTTAATTCGTCAATGTGAGGGAGCGAGGGATGCAGTAAAGGAGGAATCATGCATCGGAAAGAGATACTCGGAACCCCAAAGAAAATCCTATCGTTTCCGTAGAATCGTATCTCGATTTAGAAGGACAATGCAGGGAATCCAGAGTATTTCATATGGACGCAAATTGTGTGTTAATTCGGCAATGTGAGGGAGCGGGGGATGCAGTAAAGGAGGAATAATGCATCGGAAAATAGATACTCGACGCCTAAAAGAAAATCCTATCGTTTCCGTAGAAACGTAACTCGTTTTAGAAAGATAATGCAGGGAACCCGGAGTATTTCATATGGACGCAAATTGTGTGTTAATTCGTCAATGTGAGGGAGCGGGGGATGCAGTAAAGGAGGAATAATGCATCGGAAAAGAGATACTCGACTCCTAAAAGAAAATCCTATCGTTTCCGTAGAAACGTATCTTGTTTTAGAAAGATAATGCAGGGAACCAAGAGTATTTCATATGGACGCAAATTGTGTGTTAATTCGTCAATGTGAGGGAGCGAGGGATGCAGTAACGGAGGAATAAAGCATCGGAAAGAGATACTCGGAACCCCAAAGAAAATCTTATCGTTTCCGTAGAATCGTATCTCGATTTAGAAGGACAATGCAGGGAATCCAGAGTAATTCATATGGACGCAAATTGTGTGTTAATTCGTCAATGTGAGGCAGCGAGGGATGCAGTAAACGAGGAATAATGCATCGGAAAAGAGATACACGGAACCCCAAAGAAAATCCTATCGTTTCCGTAGAAACGTATCTCGATTTAGAAGGACAATGCAGGGAATCAGTAAAGGAGGAATAATGCA
This sequence comes from Schistocerca nitens, assembly GCF_023898315.1. Classification (NCBI taxonomy): domain Eukaryota; kingdom Metazoa; phylum Arthropoda; class Insecta; order Orthoptera; family Acrididae; genus Schistocerca; species Schistocerca nitens. The sequence goes on along the minus strand of NC_064614.1, from coordinate 1,273,598,673 downwards.
TCGGAAAAGAGATACTCGACTCCCAAAAGAAAATCCTATCGTTTCCGTAGAAACGTATCTCGATTTAGAAGGACAATGCAGGGAATCCAGAATATTTCATATGGACGCAAATTGTGTGTTAATTTGTCAATGTTAGGGAGCGAGGGATGCAGTAAAGGAGGAATAATGCATCGGAAAAGAGATACTCGGAACCCCAAAGAAAATCCTATCGTTTCCGTAGAAACGTATCTCGATTTAGAAGGACAATGCAGGGAATGCAGAGTATTTCATATGGACGCAAATTGTGTGTTAATTCGTCAATGTTAGGGAGCAAGAGATGCAGTAAAGGAGGAATAATGCATCGGAAAAGAGATACTCGGAACCCCAAAGAAAATCCTATCGTTTCCGTAGAAACGTATCTCGATTTAAAAGGACAATGCAGGGAATCCAGAGTATTTCATATGGACGCAAATTGTGTGTTAATACGTCAATGTGAGGGAGCGAGGGATGCAGTAAAGGAGGAATAATGCATCGGAAAAGAGAATCTCGACTCCCAAAAGAAAATCCTATCGTTTCCGTAGAAACGTATCTCGATTTAGAAGGACAATGCAGGGAATCCAGAGTATTTCATATGGACGCAAATTGTGTGTTAATTCGTCAATGTTAGGAAGCGAGGGATGCTGTAAAGGTGGAATAATGCATCGGAAAAGAGATACTCGGAAACCCACAGAAAATCCTATCGTTTCCGTAGAAACGTATCTCGATTTAGAAGGATAATGCAGGGAACCCAGAGTATTTGTATGGACGCAAATAGTGTGTTAATTCGTCAATGTGAGGGAGCGAGGGATGCAGTAAAGGAGGAATAATGCATAGGAAAAGAGATACTCGGAACCCCAAAGAAAATGTTATCGTTTCCGTAGAAACGTATCTCGATTTAGAAGGACAATGCAGGAGGAATAACGCATCGGAAAAGAGATACTCGGAACCCCAAAGAAAATCCTATGGTTTCCGTAGAAACGTATCTCGATTTAGAAGGACAATGCAGGGAAACCTGAGTATTTCATATGGACGCAAATTGTGTGTTAATTCGTCAATGTGAGGGAGCGAGGGATGCAGTAAAGGAGGAATAATGCATCGGAAAAGAGATACTCGGAACCCCAAAGAAAATGTTATCGTTTCCGTAGAAACGTATCTCGATTTAGAAAGACAATGCAGGAGGAATAAGGCATCGGAAAAGAGATACTCGGAACCCCAAAGAAAATCCTATCGTTTCCGTAGAAACGTATCTCGATTTAGAAGGACAATGCAGGGAATCCTGAGTATTTCATATGGACGCAAATTGTGTGTTAATTCGTCAATGTGAGGGAGCGAGGGATGCAGTAAAGGAGGAATAATGCATCGGAAAAGAGATACTCGGAACCCCATATAAAATCCAGATCGTTTCCGTAGAAACGTATCTCGATTTAGAAGGACAATGCAGGGAATCCAGAGTATGTCATATGGACGCAAATTGTGTGTTAATTCGTCAATGTGAGGGAGCGGGGGATGCAGTAAAGCAGGAATAATGCATCGGAAAAGAGATACTCGGAACCCCAAAGAAAATCCTATCGTTTCCGTAGAAACGTATCTCGATTTAGAAGGACAATGCAGGGAATCCAGAGTATGTCATATGGACGCAAATTGTGTGTTAATTCGTCCATGTGAGGGAGCGGGGGATGCAGTAAAGGAGGAATAATGCATCGGAAAAGAGATACTCGGATCCCCAAAGAAAATCCTATCGTTTCCGTAGAAACGTATCTCGATTTAGAAAGACAATGCAGGGAATCCAGAGTATTTCATATGGACGCAAATTGTGTGTTAATTCGTCAATGTGTGGGAGCGGGGGTTGCAGTAAAGGAGGAATAATGCATCGGAAAAGAGATACTCGAAAACCCAAAGAAAATCCTATCGTTTCCATAGAAACATATCTCGATTTAGAAGGACAATGCAGGGAACCCGGAGTATTTCATTTGGACGCAAATTGGGGTTTAATTCTTCAATGTGAGGGAGCGAGGGATGCAGTAAAGGTGGAATATTGCATCGGAAAAGAGATACTCGACTCCCAGAAGAAAATCCAATCGTTTCCGTAGGATCGTATCTCGATTTAGAATCCAGAATATTTCATATGGACGCAAATTTTGTGTTAATTCGTCAATGTTAGGGATCGAGGGATGCAGTAAAGGAGGAATAATGCATCGGAAAAGAGATACTCGGAACCCCAAAGAAAATCCTATCGTTTCAGTAGAAACGTATCTCGATTTAGAAGGACAATGCAGGGAATCCAGAGTATTTCATATGGACGCAAATTGTGTGTTAATTCGTCAATGTGAGGGAGCGAGGGATGCAGTAAAGGAGGAATAATGCATCGGAAATGAGATACTCGGAACCCCAAAGAAAATCCTATCGTTTCCGTAGAAACGTATCTCGATTTAGAAGGACAATGCAGGGAATCCAGAGTATTTCATATGGACGCTAATTGTGTGTTAATTCGTCAATGTGAGGGAGCAAAGGAAGCAGTAAAGGAGGAATAATGCATCGGAAAAGAGATACTCGGAACCCCAAAGAAAATGTTATCGTTTCCGTAGAAACGTATCTCGATTTAGAAGGACAATGCAGGAGGAATAACGCATCGGAAAAGAGATACTCGGAACCCCAAAGAAAATCCTATCGTTTCCGTAGAAACGTATCTCGATTTAGAAGGACAATGCTGGGAATCCCGAGTATTTCATATGGACGCTAATTGTGTGTTAATTCGTCAATGTGAGGGAGCGAGGGATGCAGTAAAGGAGGAATAATGCATCGGAAAAGAGATACTCGGAACCCCAAAGAAAATCCTATCGTTTCCGTAGAAACGTATCTCGATTTAGAAGGACAATGCAGGGAATCCATAGTATTTCATATGGACGGAAATTGTGTGTTAATTCGTCAATGTGAGGGAGCGAGGGATAAAGTAAAGGAGGAATAATGCATCGGAAAAGAGATACTCGGAACCCCAAAGAAAATGTTATCGTTTCCGTAGAAACGTATCTCGATTTAGAAGGACAATGCAGGAGGAATAACGCATCGGAAAAGAGATACTCGGAACCCCAAAGAAAATCCTATCGTTTCCGTAGAAACGTATCTCTTTTTAGAAAGATAATGCAGGAACCCAGAGTATTTCATATGGACGGAAATTGTGTGTTAATTCGGAAATGTGAGGGAGCGAATGATGCAGTAAAGGAGGAATAATGCATCGGAAAAGGGATACTCGGAACCCCACAAAAATCCTATCGTTTCCGTAGAAACGTATCTCGATTTAGAAGGACAATGCAGGGAATCCTGAGTATTTCATATGGACGCAAATTGTGTGTTACACGTCAATGTGAGGGAGCGAGGGATGCAGTAAAGGAGGAATAATGCATCGGAAAAGAGATACTCGACACCCAAAAGAAAATCCTATGGTTTCCGTAGAAACATATCTCGTTTTTGAAAGATAATGCAGGAACCCAGAGTATTTCATATGGACGGAAATTGTGTGTTATTTCGGAAATGTGAGGGAGCGAATGATGCAGTAAAGGGGGAATAATTTATCGGAAAAGGGATACTCGGAACCCCAAAGAAAATCCTATCGTTTCCGTAGAAATGTATCTCGATTTAGAAGGACAATGCACGGAATCCAGTGTAATTCATATGGACGCAAATTGTGTGTTAATTCGTCAATGTGAGGGAGCGAGGGATGCAGTAAAGGAGGAATAATGCATTGGAAAAGAGATACTCGGAACCCCAAAGAAAATCCTATCGTTTCCGTAGAAACGTATCTCGATTTAGAAGGACAATGCAGGGAATCCAGAATATTTCATATGGACGCAAATTGTGTGTTAATTCGTCAATGTGAGGGAGCGAGGGATGCAGTAAAGGAGGAATAATGCATCGGAAAAGAGATACTCGGAACCCCAAAGATAATCCTATCGTTTCCGTAGAAACGTATCTCGATTTAGAAGGACAATGCAGGGAATCCAGAGTATTTCATATGGACGCAAATTGTGTGTTAATACGTCAATGTGAGGGAGCGAGGGATGCAGTAAAGGAGGAGTAATGCATCGGAAAAGAGAAACTCGACTCCGAAAAGAAAATCCTACCTTTTCCGTAGAAACGTATCTCGATTTAGAAGGACAATGCAGGGAATACTGAGTATTTCATATGGACGCAAATTGTGTGTTAATTCGTCAATGTGAGGGAGCGGGGGATGGAGTAAAGGAGGAATAATGCATCAGAAATGAGATACTCGGAACCCCAAAGAAAATCCTATCGTTTCCGTAGAAACGTATCTCGATTTAGAAGGACAATGCAGGGAATTAAGAGTTTTTCATATGGACGCAAATTGTGTGTTAATACGTCAATTTGAGGGAGCGAGGGATGCAGTAAAGGAGGAATAATGCATCGGAAAAGAGAAACTCGACTCCCAAAAGAAAATCCTATCGTTTCCGTAGAAACGTATCTCGATTTAGAAGGACAGTGCAGGGAATCCAGAGTATTTCATATGGACGCAAATTGTGTGTTAATTCGTCAATGTTAGGAAGCGAGGGATGCAGTAAAGGAGGAATAATGCATCGGAAAAGAGATACTCGGAAACCCAAAGAAAATCCTATCGTTTCCGTAGAAACGTATCTCGATTTAGAAGGACAATGCAGGGAACCCAGTGTATTTGTATGGACGCAAATTGTGTGTTAATTCGTCAATGTGGGGGAGCGAGGGATGCAGTAAAGGAGGAATAATGCATCGGAAAAGAGATACTCGGAACCCCAAAGAAAATGTTATCGTTTCCGTAGAAACGTATCTCGATTTAGAAGGACAATGCAGGAGGAATAACGCATCGGAAAAGAGATACTCGGAACCCCAAAGAAAATTCTATCGTTTCCGTAGAAACGTATCTCGATTTAGAAGGACAATGCAGGGAATCCTGAGTATTTCATATGGACGCAAATTGTGTGTTAATTCGTCAATGTGAGGGAGCAAGGGATGCAGTAAAGGAGGAATAATGCATCGGAAAAGAGATACTCGGAACCCCAAAGAAAATCCTATCGTTTCCGTAGAAACGTATCTCGATTAAGAAGGACAATGCAGGGAATCCAGAGTATGTCATATGGACGCAAATTGTGTGTTAATTCGTCAATGTGAGGGAGCGGGGGATGCAGTAAAGGCGGAATAATGCATCGGAAAAGAGATACTCGACTCCCAAAAGAAAATCCTATCGTTTCCGTAGAAACGTACCTCGTTTTAGAAAGAAAATGCAGGAACCCAGTGTATTTCATATTGACGGAAATTGTGTGTTAATTCGGAAAAGTGAGGGAGCGAATGATGCAGTAAAGGAGGAATAATGCATCGGAAAAGGGATACTCGGAACCCCAAAGAAAATCCTATCGTTTCCGTAGAAACGTATCTCGATTTAGTAGTACAATACCGGGAATCCAGAGTATTTCATATGGACGCAAATTGTGTGTTAATACGTCAATGTGAGGGCGCGAGGGATGCAGTAAAGGAGAAATAATGCATCGGAAAAGAGATACTCGACTCCCAAAAGAAAATCCTATCGTTTCCGTAGAATCGTATCTCGATTTAGAAGGACAATGCAGGCAATCCAGAATATTTCATACGGACGCAAATTGTGTGTTAATTCGTCAATGTTAGGGATCGAGGGATGCAGTAAAGGAGGAATAATGCATCGGAAAAAAGATACTCGGAACCCCAAAGAAAATCCTATCGTTTCAGTAGAAACGTATCTCGATTTAGAAGGACAATGCAGGGAATCCAGAGTATTTCATATGGACGCAAATTGTGTGTTAATTAATCAATGTGAGGGAGCGAGGGATGCAGTAAAGGAGGAATAATGCATCGGAAAAGAGATACTCGGAACCCCAAAGAAAATCCTATCGTTTCCTTAGAAACGTATCTCGATTTAGAAGGACAATGCAGGGAATCCAGAGTATTTCATATGGACGCAAATTGTGTGTTAATACTTCAATGTGAGGGAGCGAGGGATGCAGTAAAGGAGGAATAATGCATCGGGAAAGAGAAACTCGACTCCCAAAAGAAAATCCTATCGTTTCCGTAGAAACGTATCTCGATTTAGAAGGACAATGCAGGGAATCCAGAGTATTTCATATGGACGCAAATTGTATGTTAATTCGTAAATGTTAGGAAGCGAGGGATGCAGCAAAGGAGGAATATTGCATCGGAAAAGAGATACTCGGAACCCCAAAGAAAATGTTATCGTTTCCGTACAAACGTATCTCGATTTAGAAGGACAATGCAGGAGGAATAACGCATCGGAAAAGAGATACTCGGAACCCAAAAGAAAATCCTATCGTTTCCGTAGAAACGTATCTCGATTTAGAAGGACAATGCAGGGAACCCAGAGTATTTGTATGGACGCAAATTGTGTGTTAATTCGTCAATGTGAGGGAGCGAGGGATGCAGTAAAGGAGGAATAATGCATCGGAAAAGAGATACTCGGAACCCCAAAGAAAATGTTATCGTTTCCGTAGAAACGTATCTCGATTTAGAAGGACAATGCAGGAGGAATAACGCATCGGAAAAGAGATACTCGGAACCCCAAAGAAAATTCTATCGTTTCCGTAGAAACGTATCTCGATTTAGAAGGACAATGCAGGGAATCCTGAGTATTTCATATGGACGCAAATTGTGTGTTAATTCGTCAATGTGAGAGAGCGAGGGATGCAGTAAAGGAGGAATAATGCATCGGAAAAGAGATACTCGGAACCCCAAAGAAAATCCTATCGTTTCCGTAGAATCGTATCTCGATTTAGAAGGACAATGCAGGCAATCCAGAATATTTCATATGGACGCAAATTGTGTGTTAATTCGTCAATGTTAGGGATCGAGGGATGCAGTAAAGGAGGAATAATGCATCGGAAAAGAGATACTCGGAACCCCAAAGAAAATCCTATCGTTTCAGTAGAAACGTATCTCGATTTAGAAGGACAATGCAGGGAATCCAGAGTATTTCATATGGACGCAAATTGTGTGTTAATTCGTCAATGTTAGGAAGCGAGGGATGCAGTAAAGTAGGAATAATGCATCGGAAAAGAGATACTCAGAAACCCAAGGAAAATCCTATCGTTTCCGTAGAAACGTATCTCGATTTAGAA